>NC_086335.1:48527508-49131305 GCF_032445375.1 Bacillus rossius redtenbacheri
CTGTCTGTTCCAGTGGGACGAAGCCACGGCAGCGTCGCACGTGAACGGCCCACCCTTCGCTGCTGTTTATTCATGAAGCTCTCTTCATCACAAGTGCACAATCCCCTTGTCTCTCTCTCTCTCTCTCTCTCTCTCCCACCCCCTTTTATCTCGGCACCTCCTCCCCAACCCTGCTGCGACCCACACGAGCGCGCTTTTCGTCTCTCTCTCTCTCTCTCTCTCTCTCTCCCTCCCTTCTTTCCCTTCGGTCCGTTCATCGCTCGCTGTCTCTCGCACGGCGGCACGGAACCTATTGTCTCCGTTTACATTTTAACATAACAATACTTTTGTTCAGCAGCAGCTCAGAATGTTTCCTGCGAAGATAGTCTTGCAAAAATATTCCAACTGGTCGTGAACTACAAAAAGTGGCGAAGTTAAAAAAAAAAAAAAAAAAAAAAAAAAAAGTGTGTTGTGCGTGGAAGTCCACGCCCGACAGAAGTGAAACTTCTTGCTTATTATAATTATTACTAGGAGGTTTCAAGGCACCTATGTAAGGGGCCCTTGAAAAGAGTGAAGAATACAACAACCACTTTGATTCAATATACACGAAATATTTATTAGAAATACAATTTATTTTCATAATGTGGAAATGAAAATCGTTTCTGATACCTCTGTGCTATTTTCCGATGATTTTAACAGCAAGAAATTAAGTGATCACAAAAGAGGAATATAATATAATAAATTCAAAAGTGCTTTACTTCAAAAAAGCAAACTTGCAAGACAAAAGTTTCGGGCGTACAAACATAAATACATAAAATACAAAAATACCAACGGTTTGTTAAAAGAAAATATAAAATTAAAATATACAAATATGTTAAAAAATAATAACGAAGATTTTCGAAAGGGCATAAGTACAAAATGCAAAATATCAAAAGATTCCTCCTAGTGCCTCAAACTTATATTTGCAAAGTGGGGAAAATTTTTCATAGTTTTTCGTTTAAAGCTAAACTTTTAGAGTAAATTTTTAGTAATTACAAGCATTGTTATTCTTAAGGCGCCTAAGGTACCCATTAGAACAGTATGAATATAACAAACATTCTAATTTAATATTTAAGGCGTGTTCAATTATGTATAGTAGCCTGTTTCAAATGTTACTCTATTTTTTATTTACATTTTATATTTTATACACAGCTTTATGGAGTAGTATTTGTGATCCGTGATACAATTGTCAAGGTATAGCCTACATATTTATTTGGCGTTTCAGAGTCAGTCAGTCAGTGATAAGCGTACACACACACACCAACACCAACACACACACACACACACACACACATATAGGATAATGTATAGGAAACATTATTCTCTTTGTCTGAGGTCGGAGATAAAAAAATGCAAGTATGCGAGCGCTAAATTATGCTATTGCGCAATTATGCAATTTTGAAAGTATACGAGTGTGCAAGTGTAAAGTTTGATAGTGTGCAAGTATGCAAGTGTGCGAGTAACTGAGTCATTTCTATCTCTCCCCTGCCGTCTCCCCCACCACGTACCTAAATATTCCCCTCATGCGATCGGATTTTTCGTAACACTCGGAAATTGTAGCCCTCTCAGCAAAAAAGTTAAAAAAAAACTAAGTAATTAAAGTACAGTGTTATTCTTATAAAGTAGTTGGTTGAATGTTATTTTTAATGCTATATTTCCATCGCTTTAAATACATGTTTCATATCTATGAATTTATAACTATTTAAAGCCTAATTAAATATGAATTTATCTCAGTGCAGAATACTAAGAAAGGCTAGAAGACTGACTTAATAATCTGTGGGTTTTATTCGGCTTTAAATGTTACAAGATTTATACCACTCGTAGATTACTCATCATTCCCCCTCCCCCCTAGCTCTGTGTAAAAGGCTCTGCTACGCTCGGGACATTTACTTTTAACTTAATATCTGTAAAAGCAAAGCAATTCGGTAGCTGCGCAATATTAACTTTAAAAATAATCAGCAGAGCATAAGAAAGTATACTTTACCAACGGAAACATGTCGATGTATATATCATCTTTGCACACGGTATACGGCATTTGGTGGGAGTAATTTCGTGAATGGAACGGAAGTTGCATTGAACGCAAACGCGTAACCACGGTGCTGCCATCTGTGGCGGATGGCGCGAACCAAAGTTCACAAAACAAAAGGGAAACTTCATAGTATTAACTGTTTAATGAATTTCAACATAATTGGCAGTGTTCTAATAAAATTTCTTGTCGAAAATCAGGTCCAAATCCGGGGTTTAGTATATTTTTATTTTCAAGTCATTTCACTCTTATCGGAGCCGTTTCATTATATTCTTTAAAATTTCAGTCTGGTAATCAAATTAATCAAAATTCGACGTAGCTTCTCCACCATCTGGACGAAATCAAACGAAAAATAAGTGAGGTCTGCGCATGCGCAGGCATTTGGACAACAGATCGGCAACGGGTAGGACATCGAAATCCGTTCCTTGAAAAACAAGGAACTGGCCGTGTCCTATCGTGCACTAGTAATACGGTTGGGGAACAGCTGTAGCGTATTCAACACCTAAACCCTTATTTTCGTGTGCCTAAGGAACGCAGGCCCGCGCTGGCGTGCACCGGCTTGCACGCAGCTCTCAAAATGGCACGCCATAACTGAGACCTCAGTGAGGGCCAACCACGCAACGCCTCAACCACCAGCCCCGGTCACCTCCCTCTTACGTCAGCAAGACCCTCGCCGACCAACAGCTGATCCAACATTTACCCCCACTCCCCGGACGTGTCAACGTGCAGCGCCCGAGCAGCACACGTCACTGCGGCAGTTCGTGTAACTATCTTCACTGAGTTATTTAGAGGCCACACCAATAAACACCCACAGTCACATGCATACACATAAGTCAAAACAACACACAGAATAAATAAATACTAATACAAACCACAATAAGTAAAACACCGAAAAATTACGAAGAAAACAAGTCGGCAACCATGACCCTGTCACACGGGTTATACGCAAATATGCAATATATATTCATATTATACACATTCATCCCTATTTACATTATAAATGCGTAAGTGTGTTTGTCTGTTTGTCCTTCTTTCACACAGCAACGGAACAACGGATCGATATGAATTTTTAGCATACCTATAACTTAGATAGTCTATGGGCCTGAGAGTGACATAGACTACATATGAAATTCAATGCCTAAGGGAGTGAAAAAGGAATAAATTCAGTTTTATAATAGAAAATCATAGGAGGTAGGTCATAGACACACACACAAACAGCGAGTTTGTGTCATCTAAGGTCAGTAAGAGCTGGCAACTTCCTATACTTACTTCTGTTGGTGAAACCCTTCCGCTTAGTGGTGCTCGTGGCTGCTAGCGAACTAAAGGCGCTAATAACAGTTTAGTTTGGAACCTTTTCGATAAATGGCGGTGCGTTGAATTTGTAACACGCTATCGTTTGGTGCGTCCGTCACGTCTTGCCTAGAGTTTACCTGCCTTTACACAAAATCAAGCTGAAGATTGGCGTCCGGGCTTTGCTGATGCGTACCTTGATGTACCTGGGGGCTACGCACACAGGACTTTCAAATAAAAATTTCCCGTTCTTCAAGTGTATGTCCTACGGACTTGGAACTCAGTAGTGATGTTCCTTATATTAAAATGTATTTAACTGATGAAACGCCGATATATATATATAATGATCTGAGAAATAGAAATCCAGTATAGTCTGATTATTAGGCATTCGATTGTATTACTGTTTATATTTTATATTATAAAAGGGAAAACAATTATTTACGTAATAAAATTTGGTGAAATAAAAAGTAGAACAATTTATTATTTAATTAAATAAGATATGACTCACAGTATAGGTAGAAATGTCGCTAAGGGGAATTGATCTCAACATTTTCATATTTTCGTACATACCTTTTTCTATGTTCAATAGTATGAGGCGTTCATCGATCTTCCTCATGTTTGACATGCCAGAGCATAAATAATATTCACAAGCATCATCATATCCATTCGTTTGGAAGCACAGTGACAAACATTTAACACCATAAATCCATCCATTCAAGCATTTTGGCACTCCGTAATCATCCCGAAATCTCCCTTTCTTCGACTGAGCGCGCCGCAATGGAGAAACATCAATAAAAACCACTCGTCCCTCAGGGAAGGGAAGGAGACGCAGTAATTTGATGCGTGCATTAGGTATGGTATCGTAGCAACTATCACTCTCTCCTCGCCTTCCCCGGGACTTGGGGGCTACGCACCCTCTTCGGCAGACTTGAGAATATTGTTATTCCCCCCTCCCCCCCGTCCCACTTGCATTCGCCACTCAGGGAATACTGTGGGCGCAAAAACACGGTCCCCTTTCTCTCTAATCCTTCAATCCCACGGGAGAATTTCTTGCCTCTCTCTCTCCCTCCCTCCCTCTTCCATTATGGCGGGTGCCCACGATGAAATAGAAAAGGGGACCGTGGGTTGTCCTCTCTCCGTTTTCCCCTCGGCCTCCTTGCGAAAGAGCCCCCCCTCCCTCCCCCCCCCGTAATGCCGCAAATAAAATATGTATCATTTTGCGGATGAGTTTGGAGAACCAAAGTGCCTCGGCTTATGATGTCATAACTTTGTTTCATAGGGTGGCCCCGAGATAAATGCTGCGCGTCTGAGGGTGGGTTGTACTGCTCGAAAACAATAGAGGAAAGACTGAGTACCCACCTCATCCAGAAAAGGATAAATTTGTATGCTTGAATTGGAATATCATTAGTGTGTGTGTGCATATATATATATAAGACGTTATCAAAAGTATTTAACTGGTTTAAGAGATAATAAAGAAATCCCTACGAAATAGCCGGTCAGTAAAAAAAAAATGTATTTCGGGTGAAATTCTTTTCTACTTTCACAATTTTCGAGACAACCAACATTTTGGTATGTTTGAAAACAGTTTAAAATGCATGAAATCAGTGCAAATTTATTGCAAATTCGTTAACATTACTCCAATTGACTAAATGGATTTATATAATTTATCTTAGTGACATCATTTCACTTAATTATAAGAAATATCGACTTGATTTACCAGTGAATTTCTTTAACTTAAGCACAGGTCCATAGTAAAGTCCACTATTTACTAGTCAGCAAAAAAAAATAATAATATGAGGATTTTTGGTTACTATCATTATAATGATTCAGATTTAGCATGCGTTTATTTGTTTGGTGTGTTTTTTACATCACAATATTATGCACAGAGCCCTAAGGCAACGTGGCCTCAATACATAAACACAAGAAGAAAAAAGCTAAAATCAGCTGAAGCCAAATGTTAAATGCCTAGACAGCACAGAGAATTCCATAGAAGGAATTAGTCTGAAAAATAATTCTGTACAGACGAACGCAGTGGGCTGACGACGATACAGTTGCAACAAGAACGGTGAATACAGAAATAAAAACAACCTTGGGCAATGATTAACAGCATCAATGACAAGAAATGAAAAGGGGTTTTATAGTAGTTTATATGAAGCGAAATACCACTGAAATACTCATCACGAATCCTCAGGAACTATTAAGAGTTACAGACTTGAAATTTGACATGTGTATTTCTTTTGCTACGTAGACATCCACTAAGGAAGAATTTTACGAAAATCAGCTCCCAAGGAGGGCTGCGGGGGTTAAAGATCAAAATTTACCTATTTTTCAGTGCTCTTGCATTGTTGGTGCTATCTTCGTCACCATGGCAACGGCTAGTGCATTGTTGATGCCTTTTACATCTCCTGGCGACGTCTTGTATATTTTAATTTTTTTATCACTTTCATATCTTAATCAGCAGGTTGGAGGGGCGATAATAATAACAATTTCCTGTCTTTCAAGTATACGTATGTCCTGCAGGCTTGACCTGGTGTGTGAAATCCTAGCATCACCGGGCACTGCAGCTAGAGATTGAATAATTGCTTTACCAGCCTCTTGCAGTTCAGATTCTAGTAACGGGAAACAACTGCTAAAGTTACATTTCCCAACTATCTTTACAATGGTGGTAGATAGCTTTATATACAAGATGGTTATTGACCTTCAGTTTCCTAAAGGAAGTTTTGAGTATGAGATATTATTAGAAAAATGTTTTTAACATATAAAAATTCTAGTGTGAAAACTTGATCCTCCTTCAGTGTTTGTTTAAATGAGGTAAACCCTGCTTGAATACAGCTCAGGCAGTTTAAATTGAGCGTGTGGTTTCCTTGCAAAACTGGGAACATTAGGGTTTGTCAAACATAACGATATTTCGGGTAGCAGGCACAAGACCGAACAGACTCTAGACCGAAAGTTCGGAGAAACGACTTTCAGTCTGGTACCTTTCGGCTAAACGACTTTCGGTCTAGTTATTTTCGGCCTACTGCCGCGTCCCCGATATTTCATATCCATTCTGGCATGCAAATATCGGACTCGCGTTCGGGTTCCCTGATTTCGGTTTTCCATGTTTTTTTTTCCCCCCGAAATTACCCCGGGCAAATTGCTGTCACGGTTGCTTGCTGTCGAAGGCCATGTTCGATTATGTGACAATATCCCTGGCCTTTGACGCACGTCAGCTCCTCTAAACGCTCTCTCTGTAGGCGAGAAAAAAACAAATTTAAAAATAAACAAATCAACAAGTTTTCGGAACGCCGTGTGTAAACAGGAGGGGAACGAACGGTGAGGGCTATTTCCGTCTAATCAACGGGAGGTTGCGGCTCTACTGCGCTCCTGCCTTGATGACGTTTCGGCCCGTGTTTCGCGTCGTGTTCGCGTTGCGCCGAATGGTTAGGTGGTGGGCAGAGGGGGGAGAGTGGCAGACTTGACGCGTAGCGCACGTTGACGGAGCTCTTGTAGCGCGGAACTGCATAGGGGAGGTGGGGGGTGGGCGTGGCTGTTCGCTGTCAAACGGTTTCCGACGGGTGACGTCGCTCTTGAGCGACAGAATGCAGAAAGGAAAAAAAAAAAGCGGGAACCGTTTCCACTCTACATTACCTTCCAACCCTTAACGCTGCGAGGGAATCAAAGCGTGAAATAAATTCGGGCCTCGACTCTCTCTCTCTCTCTCTCTCTCTCTCTGTGCAACGCGAGGCCGCATGGTTGCCGCGTCCGATATGACAGAATAAAATTCCCTCTACTCTGCACTCTAGCCCCCACCCCCCTCCTCTTCACGGGTAACGAATCGGGGCCGTTAAACCGTCCGAGGAAACTGGCGCTCCCTGGTTGATCTGCATTTAATTGAAAAAACAATCCCTGCTCGAGATTTTACTTTTATTTTTATTATATTGTTTGGCTTCGACGTCCCTGGCATTATTTGAACGGTAACGTATGGCAGCACGTCCGATAAACAAAAAAGAGAAGAAAAAATTGGTTCGGATACAGTGCATTACAGCTAAACTGAGCTCTTTATTTTAAACCCAGCCTTCAGGTTTGATTCCAAATAATAGTGTGTTGAAGTATCACAGGTTAAGTCTGCTATCGGGTTTTAAATATTATCTGAATATTAAGATGCGTGTATCAGAATTCGGTTCCTACAACTGTATATTTCCTTCTATGATCGTACATATTTTTCTTAGCACAACTTAAAGCTAAAGAGTAATGTGTTAAGGATTGATCCGGTTTATGGAGTGCCTCACGACTAAGCCTATACATATAGCCATCTGGGTATTAACCATTCAGGAGGGTTCGCACGCATTCGTGCGCTTGGTTTGAGGACTGTCCATCCGTCGCCAATAACAACTCCCCTATCTCATCTCGAGACATGTGCTAGCTAAGGTGGGCACACTGTAAATTTTGTTTACATGAATGGAACAGAAATATTCATGTAAAATTACAGATATTTGTAAATTTTTACATTTTAAATGAAAACAACTTTATCGCGGCAAAATAGTGTTTCACATTTGTACTGGGTTAGGAATTTCACCCGGGAATCTATGCTTTGTGTTGTCCCAGGGCCTCCAATTGTTAAAGTAATTTGTAAACTGTTCCCTAAATAGTTTTCCAGTATCAACTGCGCACAAATTGTTGAAAATTCGATTAATTTTCCATGTTTTGAATAAATTATGCTTTGGTCAAACATAAATTAAAATATAAAATTATGTGCCAATTTCGTAAGAAATACCCAGTATTATCTCGAAAAACGTATTTCATATGTGTAAAAATAACCATAGCCATGTTTTGTATAAAGTTACAAAATTTTTCCTTGTAGTATATTACAAAAACTTTTTCTTGGTAACTGGTTTCCTAAGATATATTTTGGAAAAGTATAAAACATTTTTTTTTCTGTGCGAGGGTCACGGGGCTAACCCTGAGCTAGGTCATGCGGGGTGCAGTATCGCACGCATTAATGCAAGTAGGTTAAATTAGTACAAGAGCAAGGTCCGGCTGAAGAGTAGAACGAGCAGTAGAGATCTACCATGCAAGGGGTTGAAGAGCTTGAGGCACGTGACCCTCTTTTAAATTATATTATTTTGAAAATAGATCGTAGGCTTTTGGGGCCAGAGTCTCAAACTACTTCTTGGCTTCTGGGTAAATGCCACGCTTATAAGAGAATACAGAGTATACAGGACAGGTAGCGTATGGTAGGTAGTTTATGTGTAAACATCTTAGCTCTCGGCATACGGCGTTTGGTAGTCATAATTTCGTGAAAATGGAACGAAAGTCACCACGGTGCTTCCATCTGGGGCGGCTGCCGCGAACCAAAGTTCACAAAGCCAAAGGTAAACTTTGAAGTATAAACTGTTTAATGGATTTTAAAAGTTTGAATGTATTTTAATAAAAAAAAATACTTGTCGAACCTTAGGTGAAAATGTAGGTTTTAGTGTATTTTCGTTCATTCACACTTTAAATTTCGTGTCCAAATTTCGTATTATCATTTTATTTGCAACGTTAGAACACATGAGTTTGCTCGTTACCGAGGTTAGATGTTTACACATAATTGGCGAGTGCTGAAAGATTCACTCACATTGGCTGAAGTTAGGTGTTACTAGGCCTACTGTGGAAAAAGTTTTAAAATCTGATATTTTTTTTAAATGTAAGTGACTGTTTTTAATGGCGGAGATTCTAAAACATACGCAGTAATCATTATCGGCCATTATCAACAGGGACGTAACCAGACTAGTTTCCAAAAGGGGCAAAGAACTCATTTTGGCACCCAGCTTTTTTTGCACAAGCGATCTTTTTTTTTTTTAGGTAAATTTCGATGAAAGTCAGGGCGCATCTTCTTAACACCCCCTCATACACAAATCCTGGCTACGCCACTGCGTCGATCACCGTTTCCGCGATTGTTCCGGGGGCCGGGAACAACGTGGCGGCGGCGAGGTTGGAGGGGGGGTTGAGAGAGAGAGAGAGAGAGGGGGGGATACTCACGGCGAGGAGCGGCAGGGTCTGCTCCATGAGCACGCTGCAGCAGCCGACGAAGGACACGATCATGACGGCGATGGACACGGCGATGAGGATGTACAGGCCCTTGTAGACGTCCTGCAGGGTCAGCTTGTCGAACCAGTCCTGCAGGCCGGGCTCCACGCGCAGCCACAGCGACAGCCCGAACAAGGCTCCGCCCATGATCTGCGGAGAGACACACACGCGCCCGCGTCAACCTCACCATCACTCCTCCAGTGGAAAAAAAAAAAAAATTGGTTGTCTGTGAAGTCGGTTTACGGACGATAGTTTAACGTGACAACGTCATAACAAAACATTGATGAAATGACTGCATACTTTTATGAATAAAATTGAATCATTTTTTATTGAATCATCACTATTTTGTATGGATACAAAGAAGGGATGAAATGAAATCTACAATTTAACTGATAAATTTACTTTTATTTGCACTCATTAATTCAAATATGTTTATTACTTTAACGAAGAGATTATTTTAACTATAACTTTTATACATGTTTGCTATTTAACTTCTTCCAATCTGTGTTATTCTGTCAAGGATAGGACGATGATGGAAAAAGTAGGAAACGAATGGGAGTGTTTCAAGTTTAATGTGCCTCGAAAAAAGTCAAATCGATGGTTTTTTCCAATCGAGTGGAAGAGAGATAGATGCGGCGCAGGCGTACAATGAGCGTAACGTGACACAGCGTAACGGGGCAATGTGCGTTACGGGACAAATTTTTCGTGCGTGCAGCTGGCGTTCATCGATTTATTAGACGTTGTCACGTCAATTTTTTTTTTTCATAAGACTCACAAGAATTCATCTGTTCTCGTCGTAACAACACAGCAATACAGACTCAGCGTGGCTGGGTTAAATATAAACATGGCTTAACACGATTTCTTCGACATACGCCATTGCAATTTCACATTGTTTGTCGTGGGAAAAAAATTCGAGAAATGAAATAAAAAATCTCTTTCGGTACGCCTTACGGAACTGCTTCTTCATTTGCCCGGAAATCGAGCGATTGAGGGGGGGGGGGGGGGGGCTAATTGCCAGGGAAATCAGGTCTAGTGCAGTCGTCTGGAATCGAATGCGGGCCAGGCAGCGCTTCGCATGAATAAACACGCTTGATAAACACAACACGCTCGGCGGTGACAAACACACGTTCGGCAATACCAACCACGTCCGCCTGCGAAATTTCCCGTCGCGCTGAACAATAGACCTCTTGCCGGGCCGATTCAATCACTGCAGGGATAACCAAGCTCGGTCCTTTATTCAGTTCCCGGATAAATGCTTATTAAGATTTTTTTTTGGGGGGGGGGGTGTTACTGGTGGTTAGTTTCTAAATGGAATGTCGTTTGCTTAATTAGACGCTCACTTTTTCTTTCAAAACTTATGAAAGTAAGAATAAATCCTTTTTATTTATTGAAATCACCTATCGTGATTTAATGAATGTTCTAATCTCAAACTGTGAAAAAATAACGTTTTTACTGTCAGTTTAAAACCTCAGTTATGTGTTTTTTTTAGTAACTCATTAATTCACCGAAGTTTATGAGAAAACTTTGGTGGAACATTTTTTTTAATGTTACGAAATAATTATAGATTCGATATTTTTTTTATAGATGCCATCCAACAGATGAGAGCTATTAACAGAGTTACACATATAAAACAAATATATAAAGCAACCAATTACATACAACAAGCACAATTACACAAAAAACACACAGTTGACGCAAAAAAAAACAATAAAAGAATGTACGTTCGGTGACAAAAACATGTTACAACCCAACATATGGACACACAGAAAGTTCAATAACAACATAGAAAATACTTTTTTACAAGTATACAGAAGTATTTTAAATAAATACGATGACACAAATTAAAATCATATATTATAATAGTTTTAATATATCTTTGTTTAATTTTCTCCCAAGTGATACACGGTTAGATAGTGTGGATAGACACGAATCTGTGTTTGTTTTGATCTTTACGTTAGAATATTCAGCTATCCAAGTCAAAAGTGACAACTTATAACGAACAGAGAGTATTTAGCAGCCTGTTAGTCATTTCCTGTTAAAGGTGCTGTCATACTGTTATTTTTTCGTTTCAATCTATATTTGACAACAGAGTTGTAGGGGAATCATTGAAAGAATCATGAATTAAAATTTTCTCCACCAAATAAAGTTGAAAGATAACTTAAAACATTTTTTTAAATTCTTGTCACACTATAAAAGTTTTTTATTTTTCAGGGCTAGCTCAGACTTATCAATTTTCATATTATTTTTACATTCAAAAAATGAATTATATTTTTGGATGGGAAACTGGTTTTTGTAATGGTGTCAATCTTTTCTTGATAACTAAAACATATGTTGATTTAAATCGTATTAATACTAAATAATAATAAATTTATGTTTGTGATTTTTAAATTTTAAGACACATCATTTGCGTTTTACATATATTATTATTACATGTAATATTCATACCATTATTATGTTATTTATTTAACCGTTATAACCTCTTTGATATCTCGTATGCTCTTCGCCATTTTAAAGATCGTTGTGGTGGAAACAGACTCCATTTTTTTATTTTTGCTGGGAACCATTCTCATTGGTTGATTTCGTTCAGCAACCAACATATTTTGGAACCAGTCCTACATACAAAATAGTTGATGGAAACTCAAGTCGTCCAACTTAACATGGCTGCTGTAGTGACGTTTTCGGTGACGCCATAACACTCCAACGTGATTTGACCAAACTTACTGGTAGGCGTTGAAGGCTAAAAGTTTGCCATTGCGACAGGGAATTAAGTGGGTCGTGAGCATTGTGCAAGCCTTTGCCGGCTATACTGCTCTAGAGGATCGGCAGAGACCGGAAAAATTCGCGGATTCATTTCACGTCAAGCTAACGTCCAAACAAGTACACCTCCGTACCGCCTCTGAGATTGGCCCAAATTTTATCTGGGTAACTGTGAGCCAGTGCGAAAATCCTAAATCAAGAAAGCATCGCATTACGGACAACCTAGTTCAGACTTCTCACGAGTCAATGAACAGTTGTCATTTTCCTGAGTATTTAAAGAACTAGAGGTCAATGAACCCGCGAAAATTTCCGGTTCCATTGGGAAGTAACTAGACTAGTTTCCACTCGGGACAAGAACGCTAATCTTGGCGCACCCCCTCCTTTGTTTTTTTTTCAAACCTACCAAACCAAAACCTTTCCCGACAGCACCTCATATCGCCACCAACATATTAACTCCATTGCACTAATAAAATATATATTTGTGATTTTACTTGGATGGTAAAAAATTAGATTTATTTGCAGTCAAATAATTTTTAATACTTTTTAAATAATTTTTAATATTTGTGGATATACGTGTGTGTATATTTCAGTACAAAAAATTTATTATCTTTGAAAGATTTGTGCAATGGGAGTGCATGACTTGATGTAAGCTTTTGGACATACATACATAGCAATGGCGTATGTCCAAAAGCTTACATCAAGTCACAAAAAATTTAGTTAATATGCCCTCCTCCATCATTTTTTGTGTCATTCTGCCAGTTTAGCGCCGCTTCAAATGCCGCGCCCGGGCACAAGTTCCGTCTGCCCCCCCCCCCCTCTAGTTACGTCTCTGCCGGTCCCTAGGGATGGGCTTCATTCACTGCTCAGCACCTTCGGTTATCGTTTTGTGAGCTCCTTAATAAAGTGGTTCTCCGAAGCGACCTCGGGCGCCGACGACGGCTCCCGGAGAAACTTCTCTTCATCGCAATGAGCTAGCGACGTGCGTGAATATTGGCTCACCGCAGGGAATAGAGGTATAGAGGGAGAGGGAGAGAGAGAAGGTAAAGGGAATGGGTTGGTAGGGAGAACTGATTCATTCACGACACACGTTCTTTACGCGAAGGCACTTTCCAAGTGGGGTAATAAACCTGCGGTGGCCCGCGACACGCTAATAGGAAAGCATCACTCAACTGCTAAATAAATTGAAATCAAAACACTACATGCATGCATGATCCGCGTTTGGTGACAGTCTAGACTGGAAATGCTTGTATGCTAAGTAACACTTTGTTGGATCAAAGGGTAATTTTTAGTGACCGGAAAAAATTTGCCAATTCATTTTGGGGAGGACTGAAATTCATTTAGTTATACTTTTCTATCGCTCATGTTTTTGGGTCTTCCAAGTTAACTAAGAACTCTTGGCCAGTAAAAAACCCCTCAACAAAATAAGTATCCAATCACAGGCTGCCTGGTTGGAATTTCTGTAGAACGAATAACTATTATCCAAGCATGCAAGAGTCTGTGGAGTCTATCCTAGATTACTTCGGACCCGCGAATTTTTCTGATCCCTAGTAATTTTACACGCCTTGAAGGGAAAGAAGATAACTAAAAACCTAAACTGGTCGTGGCGAATCACGAGCGGCCAGGCGAGGAAGCGAAATGTGGCAGTGGCCAGTGAACTTTTTACGATCGTCTCGATTTAGCACGTGGTATATTCCGGCCGTTGACTTGAGGTGCGGTTGAAACTTTTCTGGGTGGGGAAGGGGGGGGGGGGGTTCGACAGCTGAGCCCCGGTCCCAAAAGCCTGTCCCACCGCGAAGACCCAAAGGCAAACGGGGGGGGGGGGGACTGAGAAAACTGTTGGCGGGGCCTACTCTAAATATGGAAAACGTAACTACTCGTACTCTTTCGGGAGCATTCCTAAACGGTTTCCGTAAGCAGACCCCACAGTTTTTTTTTCTGAAGCTCTGCACGCCGTACGTGTGCCCGGATAGGCGGGGTCCTTGAGACCTTTCGCGTTGTTGCCAGCGCTGCTGGCTCGGCGCCCGGGCCATGTGTGTGGGGGGGACAGGTGAGGTGAGGCGCGCGTGGCGTGCGAGGCGGATATTTGTTGAGGACGGCTGGGCGGGTATTGCGAAGGGAATGGGTGGGGGAGGGGTGGAAGCTTATCGACCCGTGGAGCGCGCGCGGGACCCCGATGGCAATTAGTTTCTTCCCCCCCTCCCCCTGCCTCAACCCCGTAGTTCCAGAATCGCGTAACGGCGCTCATTTGTCTCCGGAGGCCCGGGCTCCAGCAGCTGCACCGACGGTCCATCTCTCGCTCGCGTGAAACTACCCCCGGCGTCCGTCCGTGAGGGTTGTTTGCTTTTGTTCGGGCGTCCGTCCCTCCCCCCTCCCCAACCCCGTGCCAGCCAACCCCCCCCCCCCCATACACCCCCCCCCCCCCCTCCGCTAAGGTCTGCAACGACGGCGCGACCGGGGGAAATTGCCGCGCCGCAGCGAACGAGCAGCGCCGCTCCTGTGTTCCGCTCGTTAAACGACGGGGCTGATTGGCTTCCGCCCGATCCGGATACGCAACGACAATCAGCTTTTGCCAGCCCCCTGCGCTTTTCCCGATTCGCGCGCCGGTCCTCCGGCCCGGTTTATAAACTACGCAAGGCGCGACAACGCAACGCGGCTCTCTCGCGTTTCCGACAGCCGAAAGTGTTCCGAGAACTTTTAGAGCAGCAGTTTTTACGTGCATACTATATGCATCAATGGTTAAGGTTTCACACAGTGAAAGAAAATAACACTATTAAATCAACTTATTGACCATTTCTTTTGTTTTCGTGATAAATATTTATTTAATTTTTTATGAAACATCTAATTAGTTCATTCTGATATCCAAACTAAATGTTACATTTTGAGACTTAGTGTTACTGATTATTATTAAGTGACGTCTTTGATCTAATCTTTCAACAGACGTCCTGTACTGGATGCTGAACTTAGACCATTAAGGTAAATGACAAGGAGTAAATTACCTCTTTCATGATTACGCCAAACAAGTGTTTAAAGAGCTAATGTTACCCCTGGAAAGATATTCGAACACTTTTTTTTTGAGTTATTCTACGTTAATTTTAATTTTTTTATTTACTATATCAACCTCCCGAGCCACATATCGAAATAATTCTAGAGTAGAAATTTGTTTTTTACTGTTTTATAATTTTAAGTTTCGGGGTTGGTGACATTGCAACTTAAGTGTTTTTTAAGAGACTGTCATTTTCTTGCGTTGCTTGCGTGTTGCGCTGTTGCGTCGTTGCGTTCCTTGCGTGGTTTATATACCCGGCCTTTGCGGTCTTCGAAAAGTAGCACCAGTGGTCCGCGTATCTTTCCGCCACTGTCTTTTTCCTTAAAGCTGGGTTTCACGCACCATGTTGATTTTTTTTTCATTTTATCGTTATTACTATTAGTTAAGGTTCTTTTAAATTTAAATTTAACTATACAATTGCCTTGCATCTGGTGTTCTGTCACATATATTTTTAAAAGAATAATATAATGGACGTTAAAAATTGCGCAAGTTTCCGTAATGATCACTTTTGCAACTTCTCACGCCCATTATATTAGACTTAGTAAAAATTCGTTTTGGAATATATGTGACAAGACAACAAATGCAGTAGAGGTATAGAGTTAAATTTACGGAAATAGCCCTAACTAATAGTAATGACGATCAACTGAAAAAATTAACATTGCACGAAAAACAACTATACGTAGTGGTCTGCGTACTCGGAACAAACTTCACGGTGATGCTTTGTGACTTGAAAGTTATGGAAATGCGTACCTACCACTGCTAGAGACGTGAGCAGAAAAAATCTTTCGGAGAAAAATTTTCAGTTAGAAAAAAAATTCTAAACGCTATACTAACATTTTGTTTTTTTGAAAAAAAATTCCTTTTCTTTCCATTACTAACATAGATTGAAAAAAAGCATAAATGGGTGGTGCAAAAATAAGGCTATTAAAAGTTAGTGTTTCTCTTTTTTAAACATAAGTATTTGGGTTCGTCAGCTGGTGTAACGTAGCATGGGTCCTGTCCAGCTTTAAAATGTTAAGTGAGTCATTTGGTTGCAAAATCCGACAAAAAAATACTTTTTTTTTTTGTAAAAAAAAGACGAATAATTTTATTTGCGTGTTTATGATAGTAAAACTAGTTGGAAAATTTCCCAGTTTTGTAGAAAATTCTTTTCAGGAACACTTACATCTCTGATCTTGAGATCTACAAAAAAAAACGTGTGTGCGTGGAGTTCGCACGTGACAGATATGAAACTTCTTGCTCATTAGCTATAAATAGATAAATTATTATAATATTATTTTATTGAACAATGGATAATAATTGATGCTGGTATGAACTCAAAATAAAAAAAAACTGAGGAGTAGACAAACACAAGCAGCGTTTCTAGAATTCCGTAGCATCACTGCTGCGTCATTTCTACCTCTCGCCTGCCATCTTCCCTTCCGGCCGCTACAGCTAGCATATAGCATGCTACAATACGTACATATCCCTCTCTTTTTCTTGAAGTCTTCTCATTCGACCGCTAGTGCATGCGTTGAAGTGACGTCTCCGCTGACGCACTCTCCTCCTATACCGGTTCCCTCACCAAGTACGTAACTATTCCCCTCATGCTATCGGAATTTTCGTAACGCAGCAAAGAAGATTCACTTCAAATTTATAGCACGTCTCGCGGCAGAGTTTTATTGCGATCCATTTGAAATTTTAATATTTTTGACATTTATACATTGGTTCGAGGATTTCTTTAATCAGTATTATTATTTTTAAGATATTTAAGAAAATAGTCTTATTATTTTTATAAACGACTAGCCTTGAAATACAGCTTCCCTATTGGCCAGGAGGAAAGGAGACGGGTCAGTCACCCCGGCCTGTACCGTTACCTCCGGCGTGGATCTCGCGGATAGCAGGACGTCCCTCGGCAATGGATAACTTGTGCAGGCTTCCGTTCGACCGTGCTGTAGTTCGCAGTTAGAATTACTGGATATTTAACATGAAATCTTAATTCAAAACTTATGATGAATTCACTGATACATTTTATACATTTACAATAAGAAATTAAATAAAACAAATGGGCCTAATACAAATAACACGCAAAGCTTACGTAGTGAAACATTCACAGGAATCTCCATACAACCAAATAATTCCACGGAAGTGGGATGACACATCATGGTGCAATCAGAAGCAAAGCTACTTATACAGGCATCAAACTGGGGCAGTTGTTTTTAAGTTACTAAAATATCAGTTGAAATATAACTAGAGGTTGTTAAAATTTATTATTGTGCGGATACTTCTGGTGCCGAATATTAGCTTTTTTGTTATTAGTCCAGGTAAAAATAATCTAAAGGAAAGTTTTGGTAAATTGTAAAGGCTAAGTTTATTTTGCCGAGCTATTCTTGAAATTTTAATTTCCCAACTAAGTACTTTTGACTCTTCATCAGCTCGAAATTTCCTTCCATTGTGAAAAGTACTGGGTTTTTAAATAAAGAGAATAGCTGAAATTCTAATATATATATATATATATATATATATATATAATGTAGAATATTCCGATAAGAATACATTCGGGGAAATACATCCAACAAAAATGAGAAATTCAAGTAGGCTTTAAGTTAACATTTAAAAAAAAAACTTTTTCGTCAAATTAATGCAGTTGCTCTGTAGGTAAAATCAAATAGGAAACAAAAATATTCCCGAATAAAGTTATTTCTGTTTATTTTCAATCGTTAACGGAATTAAAAAAAAAACAACTTTAAAAATAATTTGAAAAATTCTTTCAGCTAGCATCAATCGACGCGAATATGCATTATCTTTTGAGTCAAGGATTCATGAGGTCGCGTTGCGAAAAAAATATATACCCGCAGTTTTGTAATTTGGTAAATTGGTGAAAAAGAAAAAAATATATCTGCGAAGTTTGGCTCGAGGAGTAGTCGGGAGGGGATGGAATAAAGAGGCAGGGGTTTGAAGGTAAAAACCAGCTGAAAGAAAAAAAAAAAAACATGTTCCAATTTTCTCGCAACTGCTTTTAGGGCGAACGTCGATGAATTTCCGCGCGCTCTTACATTTTCGGCGTGACGTCGGAGGGAAAGTAGGGGTTGATCTTCTAAATTAACACGTCATAGTCACTTTTAGCAGAGAAAAACTTGGGCGAAATTAATTTTTTTCTGATCGTGAAGCACATTTTAAGAATTCATTAACGCCGGTGCTGCTGCCTGTGACGTACGCAATGTCAATTAAGTATTACACTAGACTCTTCAAAAATCAGTCTCTTGTGATCCAAGGATATTTACGCACACGAGAATATACTGAAAAACAATAAATTGAGGTAAAACAATCTTGTGATGGCGTATATCCAGATTCGTAATCGTTCAGCAGAACTCACACGAACCTTCGTTTAGCAGAACTAGCGAACTTTTTTTCACTGGCCATGTCATGATGGAGAGGAAAAACGATCGAGCAAAAAAGATTACTATTTTAACGTTTTTCCAATCTACGCCCCAGAAGTTCAGAACTAGGTCGGCGCAGATTAACTTATTGCATGTCGGCGATAATTACCTGGTTGCGTGCACGAACCGTGCAAGTATGGGGGAAGGGAGGTGGGGAAATAACATAGAGCTATTGAGGGACTGCCGCTAACGAGATGATTGCACACGCCTCGTTGTCATTGAACTAGGTATACGTTACTGGTTTAGAAATCTACGTTCAAAATAATAAGTTGTTAATAAATATTATTTAAACAACTTCCTAATAGACTTAATGTCATCGCGAACTATTGAACTATTCAATTGTTCTCATGTTGCAAATAAACTTATAATACGAAACTAGTACACGAAATTCTGTTATTGTTGAAACTGTCTCGTCGTTGTTAGCCCATTGTGTTTGTCTGTGCTGTTAATATATTATTTTCATGACTAAATTCTTTTCAAGGAACCAGGTTTAGAGGGTTAAATAAACATTTTATGGAATACTAACCAAGGCTGATTGCCATAACCTCGTATAAGTTGTTCTTGTAGAGACTGCAAAATATGTCGAGATGATAACAGAATAAATTTGTTTGAACTACATAAACTTCAACGCACAACAACATAACCATTATTTCTTCAGCAAGTGAAAGTAATTTTAGCACCGATTTTGATTCTGCATATTTCTTCTGTTTTTTTATAGAATTTTTTTTTTTCATAATTTTCCCGCATATGGCTGTCTTGGCTTACGAGTTGGAGTCACTTGGCTTTTAGCTAAAAAAAGGAGGGAGGAGGTTAATTACTCCCTGCCATCTCTGATTTACCACTTAACAGTTACGCAAATTATTTCCATGAATAAGCATTCATAAAACATGGTCAGTTTGCAAGCCTTATTTACATATTTTATAGTCTGGTATAAATTGACAGTCTTAAGCATGTAACCATAAATAGGAAATAACTGGTTTTTTCATGCGGGTGACAGGATATGACGTAATATAAGGACACGGATGTTGGTTTCAACAGGGGAACGAATATTGGATCTGTGTTGTTTTTTTAGCCAAATAATTACGTACTAAATTTGTTTGAAAAATTTTGCTTATGTAATTTCGTTGCACTTTTCAGCCAGCAGGATCTGAGCGAAAATTAAGTTATCTGCTTTATTATAATGAAAACTGCTGTGAAAAAGAATGTGAAGGTCTAAATGTAAGAGAGTGAATGCGTGAAATCTTTGTCGTGTTGATAACTGAAGTGGAAATATGAAAGATAACACCCCCTCTGGGTAGAAAAACCTTTTGTATTTAGGTATAATGAAGTTCAATGCTAATTCCTTATCGATTTGTTGTCATATTACTTTGTGATGGCCTTCTTACGATTCTTCCTAACGAGCTCTTTTTGAGGTATTAACAAACTTCTGGCAGTATTATTTTATACGTCTACGGCCTTTTTTTTTTAAATTATTTATAGCCAATGCACACCATTTATTTATAGCACCCATTAAGTGGTGGAAACAGAAATTTATTTCATGAGGGGGTTTGGAAAAATAAATGAATTTATTTTCCAAAAACCATCATCAACAGTGGGTTCGGACAACTACATCATCATTCTCAACATGCATCACTGTTTTTGTGGTTTGTGATTAAAGTTTACGCTAAAGCCCACGTTGCATCACCCAAAATGACGTATTGCCGTCATCGAGATCTCGCATGTATATTTTTTTTCCTCATAATCGCCTTGCGTCTGCTACAGCAACCGCTCCGTGGAGTAGGCACTTCCTCCACGACAAAGATCACGAAAACCCGTTATCTTTATTTCACCCCCTCCCCCCTCATTCCCTGATTGGACAGACATCTGGTACAACGGCGAGGAAGGCGTTGCGAGAAAGGCCCGAGATCAAACGAACCAAACCTGGCGCCTGTCGTCAGCACGGCGCCCAGGGGAAGAAAGCGCGCGCGCGTTGCTGCTGAAGGGCCGTTGTCTCCCGAGGCCGCCTGCTGGCGACGGGCCTTTTGTCTCTAAGGCCGTTGTTCCGATCCTGCTACAGGAGCCTCCCGTCTGCTTCGACCTTGTTTCCTCTCGAGCGAGCGTTTTACAGAGACCTGCGCAGCTCTGCACAGTAAGCATTTCGCCGCCTGAGAATTGGAGTGTTCTATGTCCACTTTTTAGGTTTTTTATGCTATGGACACGAAATTAATATTAGTATTCATTTGTACTATATCCACACACGTCTAAGCACATAAAAATGTTTGTTCTTAATATAAGACCAATATTATTTTGTTCTATGTCATGATATTCATAGTTATTTGAACTTTCAAATGCTTATATCTCGGTTCCGACTTCAATGGACATAGAACACTCCAATTCTCAGGCGACGATTTGTGGTCGCGTGAAATTGTTTGGAAACTACAATACAGAATGTCCATAAAAGAACGTCCCAGTTGCAATGGTGTATTCATCATACTAAAGTTAAACTAACCTAGATTTTCTTACAAATTTTCAATACGTGCACCTTTAGTTATACGGCACGCATCCAACCTAAAGTCCCAATCTTCCCACACTTTGGTCAACACTTTTGGAGTGATAGAAGAAATAGCACGTTTATTTAATTTTATTTTACTTTATGCAGCAAAGGAATGTGTGCAAAAAAAAAAAGAGGGGGGGGGGGTCAGATATGTAGATTCGCTATGGGGGTCCGCGCGGCCCGAGATTTGTGCGTGGATTTTGACCGACACAAGTCATCTCTAGTTAGGATGCTCGCATGTTGTATACTGCACACTTGATGGCCTTTGTGCATGCAGTAAGCAGAAAACTTAAAAATATCCAGAAAGTTTCCCCATGAAACAATGAGTTATGTTTGTCAACCCTGTTTCACAGTCACGATCTTGCAAGCCGGTGCTGCTAGGTCTAATTTTTATTAAAAAAATTTCATTTCCATATATTTGTTATTTTTATATTTACCTTATATATGTTTAGTTATATAAACCTATATATAACTAAGTTGTTTAATTTCTAGTCTATTATATGTCTGGATGGCCGTGTGGTCAAAGTTGTACCTTTTTCATACCAGAGGTCCGACATGCCATGGTTCGAATCACCTCTCTTCCAATGTATTGTGTATAAATTATTAAATATAATATGACCCTAAGGGTCTTATTAACATTGGTAGGTAATGGAACTTCGATCTTATGTGTATGGGGCAGAGAGACGATGGCACATCTTAGAATCAAAATGCGGAAACAAAGAAAGCTGTATCTCCAGCAGAAGTAAACAATATGGCGAACAACATAATCAAATATTGCGTTTTCCAACTGGCGAAAACGAGATGGTGGTCTCCTGCAGACAAAAATAAGGTGAGGACAAGTAATAGAATCCAAGATGATGGCTGTGAATGATGTTATAATCCAAGTTGGCTGACAGGCATAGAAAACAAAATGGCGGAATCCAAGATGGTGGAAAGTTTTAGGAAAGAAAATGAATGGCAGATTCCAAGATAGAGGCCGGGGTCAGGGTCATCCAAAATAATGACTGGGGTCGAGGTAAAAGGCCGAGGTCATTCAATATGGCTAGCGTGATGTCACAATCCAAGATGGCGGACGGAACAAGGCGCCTTTCTCGTTACCTAGTTTCTGGACCCGCTACTGTTTGGTACTACTTTCAAACTGTTTGATTTACGCTGCATGATGGGCACACATTTCTTTTCAAAACTAAAAAAAAATCACCCTTAATGCGCCTGAAGATGTATAACTTCAAAAAGTATTTTTTATTTTTTTTAAAACAAGCCAAGTGCTCTAAGCAACGGTAGGAAATACATGCGAGGGGAAAAGTAGCCAGCACGCGTGTGAGTTAGTGGCATTATTTACTTTAACCCCTCGACAGCCCTTCTGGCTATCGACTGTGCGCGGGAATAGGAACGCACGGCACACATCCCCCAAAGGGAGGAAGCGTCGTTCCGATGAGTCCAATTTGACGGCAGGCGTAAAATGTGGGGCCCCCTCGCTCGGCGCCGCGCACTTGGGACTCGAGTGCCTTCCACTCCAGTCCCCTGTGTGCGGCCCGAGACGTGCCCGTCGGAGGTTTGCACAGCGGCCCTTTCGTGGGGGACTCCCGCGGGCCAGGAATAACATCCCCGGACTCCTTGCGCGGCGTGTTTGGACAGCGACCGCGGCGAGCGCCCGAGCGCTGCAGGGAACTGTCGCTCCGGCTCTCGGCGCGCCGCTCGTTCGTCTCTGAAGATTGAGAGGGAGATGGGGGAGAGACGATAGAGGAGAGAGAAAAGAGACAAGAGAGGAGAGGAGAGAGTAGAGAGAAGAGAGACAAGAGAGTAGAGTGAGAGGAGAGAAAGAGAGAGTAAATAAGTTAGAGGTGAGAAAGAGAGAGAAGAGAATCAGAGAAAAGAAAAGCAAGAGAGAAGAGAAAGAGTGAATAGAAAAAAGAGAGTGAAAAGAGCGAATGACGAAGGCTGCAAAGAGATAGGGAAGAGAGAGATGCGAATTAAGAGATAGAGAGAGAGAGAAGAGAGAGCAAAGGAAGCGAAGAGGGAAAAGAGAAAAGAGAGAAGATATATAAAAGAGAAGAGAGAGAAAGTATAATGAGAAGAGAGAGTTAGGTGTCGCTGGAAAATTCTACTGCGACAACGCTATGTTTTGGTTTTTCTACGTTCAGGTCGGTGTCATGCTATGCGTTACTGCCACTGCGTTACTTCTGCAGAGCGTTGTTGGGCTGAATATTCGTTCAACATCTGTTATTAGCCTGCACAGTGCAGGTCTCTCAAGAATGCACAAA
The DNA here is from genome assembly GCF_032445375.1 of Bacillus rossius redtenbacheri. Lineage (NCBI taxonomy): Eukaryota > Metazoa > Arthropoda > Insecta > Phasmatodea > Bacillidae > Bacillus > Bacillus rossius. The sequence goes on from NC_086335.1 coordinate 48,550,907, forward strand.
GTAAATTCACCAAAATCGAGCATGTAAAAAATTAATCCTTGTAGAACGTATCACCGAGTAGAAACTGGCAAACCGCTCCGGTTCAACCGCACGGTGAACACCGGTATTAGACCCACCATTATTCCGGGCATTCAGTTCACTGCTGGCTGGACTAAGAGCTCATTGGTCGATAACAAGGTCACATCCTTCTCCTAACACAGGATGGTCAAGACAACTGTAGCACAATCATCAACGTGAAGTAGATGTATAGTTGCTTCAAGTCTATTTTTTATACCCAATGAATCCGAGAATAAAACGTGGCTCTAGCAACGTCACATTATTTTACTACAACCCGGGGCAACTCTGAGTAACGATGTTTTGTCATCTGGGTTGGCTGAGAATAATGTAGTGAAGGAGGACAGGCAGTCTCAGCAGTAGTAGACAACAGCGTGCAGTTACAAGAACAGTAGGCGAAAATTATTATATGGTGATTGTATCGATTACTGAATTCAATTGAAAAATTTGTTTGAAGTGAAATAATGTAAATTTTTTTCGTGATTAGCCCCTTGAGCAACATGGTTTCGTTAGCCAGAGTATTTATTTACACGTATATTAACTACTGACGGAAGAGCTATCGAGATCGCTGACGAATAGGCCATTTTAAGTCCTAGTGTAAAGTAAGTGAACACAGTGCTCATGAATTTACTGAGATAACTGGATGATCTGCAACCAGTGTATTCGTAAATTTAAAGAAGTAATTCACAGGGGCATGCAATTTTCGCGAAATAATCTGACAAAATGTTAGACTGCAAAAAGGTATGCCGCGCACTGGGTGGCTGTGATTGTTGCGCCGACAGTAGACATGCAGCTGGAATAAACCCAGCCAACCACGAAACACAGACAGTGCTACAGAGTTTTAACACACAGCTCGTCGGAAAATCTTTTCGCGAAAATTACATGGCCCTAGTAATTCATATTTTAAATAAATGGGTACATCGAAGTTGTTTATAACGTTCCCTGAATTTAGCTACGAATGATCACAAGAATCAGGTGTGACAAATCAGGCGCGTAAAAAATTGTCCCTGCTCGTTCGTCCGGCATCAGAAAGATTTTTTTTTTTCCCTCGGGCGGGTCAGATTGCGTGCGATGGTACCCGAATGTACTCGGACTTCACCTCTTTCCTGCGGCCAAGTCCGACACTGTTGTACTGCTAAACGTGTTTCCTCCTCCATCAGACTCCTAATATCCGCAGCCCCTGCCTCCTCCCGTCTATGTTAGATGCGCGAGCGAGCAAATCGTTATAATTCCCTCCCTCCCCTTTTTTTCTTTTTTTTTCTTTCTATTTCGTCCCGCCAAATCGTCCTCGTGGCGGATTCATTTCCGCGGACTCGTCAGCCGAGGCATTGTCGACGGTAATTGTAGACGGCGACGGAGCTCCTGATGAAGCGGCAGCCCTTTAACGTCTTCCCCATTCCCCCTTCTCACTCATACTGCGCTACATAACCACATCCTCCCTTCTTCTCATCCATCTTCCATTCTCGTTCCCTTCCTGCACCTACTAATACTTTGGCATCTCGCGGACTCCTTCCTCTATTGTCTCCCTTTCCACCCCCCAACCCTCCCCCTTCCACCCCACACCAACCAAACCCATTCGACTATAATCGAATTTTTGCTCGATCGCGAACTTATAATCGAGTTAGATGGCCTCTTCCGGAGTCGCTCTTCGTTGCTTCCGCCCAGTTGCATTTTTTTCTTCCCCCGAACTGGCAATGCGGTTAAGAAATTTGCCGAGCGTGGCTTGATGTCTCGGGAAATACCATGATTTAAATTTTTTTTATTCATCAATATTCTTTCCCGAACGAGTGAATTTGAAAAAAAAAAAAACCCTGTGGGATTGTGTCATCGACTGTTTTGAAAACTTTCACGTTTTATGAGAATTTATTTTGCAGTAATATTTTCCCCGCAGTCTTTAAGACAAGCGAAATAAGTGTAAATTATATACTTTTGGTGAATTTTGTACACATTTTTTCCTTTGCAATTGTGTTTAAGGTTTCTTCCGATTTCTAAGACTGGAGTTTTAAAGTTCGCAACAAATGCGAGAGGTCAAAAAACACACGCATGAATCGCAACAAAAAAAAAGATTAACACAATTTAAAAAAATCGCGTCGCAGGACATCACCGACTCTACAAATTAAAACTGTAAAACAGTAGAAAAAAAATTGTTGAACAGTCAAACATAATGGGAATTTTTTATGACATCCCTATCTTGCACTGAAAGTATGGAATCATGTGGTAAACATTTTTTGATAACCGTTTATATGTAGCCTTCATCTTCGAACGCATTATTTTTAGTATATAATTCATAAATCAATTAAAATCTGGTTTTTCGAAACCCCTGAAAAATTAAGTTTCGTGTGCTTTCGAGAAAACAGACATTTTATTGATTTATGAATAAAGTAAAAAAAAATTAAGAATTTTAAGACGGAGACGAAACGAACGGCTAACTCATAAATGTAGACCACAGAATTTCATACTTTCAGTACGTGCTAGGACTGATATAAAAATTAGCCTTTCATTTTATAAAAAAACTTTGGGTACTACTAGTAGAAAAATACTTTCGTAAACAATTTAATATGGTTAAACTATTCATTTATTTAAAATCATGTGCAAAAACAATAAATATTAAAAGCAAAATAATTTAAGACACTATACACCCTTGGATGGCAGGAAAACACACTGACTTATTTTCGCCAGGAACAAACAGATAGCATGGAAAATACGTTATTATTGTAGCTCCTTTGATTAATCTACGTGAACAGTTAGTGCCGGCCTCATTACCTTTATTCGTACATTTGGCGAGCTCTTACGCATGGCTGCATAAGGCTAATTCTTGACAAGTTGACCTCGGACCACTGCTTCAGAACACCCACTCCCGCAATGAGTTTCTGTTATATCAGTCGCCAAGCCCGTAGCAAGGGGTCCAGTATAACCATTATATAAATTTTATGAGCAAGTTTTCTTCACAGTTGAATTTTAAAATAAATAATGATTGTCACACTGAAATCTCAGGGAATAGTATACTTTTAGAACTCCAACGATCACGCATAGAAATTTACGTATGAACTTTAGTATGGATAATAATTTTTTCTAGTATTATGTTAAAGGTATTTATGCATACAGATTTTTTGGATAAACTATTTATATTTTATTATGAATAGTATTTTTTTAATGTGGCAAAATTTTGCATACAAGGAATGTTACATTTAATTTGTAAATTATTTCAGTATTTCGCCAGTCTTTTCTTAAGGTCTCATTTGGTGAACACATAGCGTACACATTTAATTCTGCTTTTAAAATCTCTGCTTGTTAAGTGGCACGGCACTTGCATCGTGGGCGGTGTTTGGGTCGAGTTGGTATTCTGCGCGATTTACAACAGGTTAATATTTTTTTAAAATATAATTTTTGCCAAAATTGTTCAAGACCGTCCACAGAGTGTCGGGGGAGTTACTGTTGCTTGTTTCGGAAAGGACAAGGACAGTTTCGCTACATGTGTGTAGTTTGGTGCTGATCGCTGCGCAGTTCCGCGCGATTAGCCGTGATTGGCTGGGCGCGAGCTGTGTGGCCGGTGATAAAGCTGCCCCGCCGCTCATTGTGCTGCCAGGGAGGACGTGACGTCGCACATTGACGCGCTGGCACCTGAACACACTCGCGGCGCTCGATGGGGCGACTCGGCGGTGCAACGTCCAATGGTTTTTGATGGTGATGATACAGGTCGGGGGTTTGGGAGGGATGTCCGGACGAGGGAGGTTTGTTTAGTGGTCGACGCGCAGCGCTGCCACCCCCAGGGGCTTTAATTGGCCCCTTGTGGAGCTCCTGGACAATTGTGTGGGGGGTAGGGGGGTATTAACGACCCCACGAACACACTGGCGCGCGATCGCATTATGCCCCGAGGCCTTGAAAGGCCGTACGTCCGGGCGTCTTCAATGAGCCACAGGGCTTCCGGCCGTCAAACCTGATGCTTCATCCTCCCCCCCCTTCCCCTTTTCCGCGCGCCCTTACAGCCCTTTCACTCCTTCGGGTCAAAAGGCGCGCGGCTGAATAACCATCGGCCGGGGGGAGGCGATTGATGGCGCGGGAACAGAAACAGACATCCGCGATGCCTGAGGCGGCCCTCCCCCTTTCTAATTGACGACGCGACAATGAACCAGGCCGTCGGACATCCTCCTCCTGTTGCTGCTGCCAAACCTCTCCCCCCTCCTGCACACACACACACACCCGGGGGGGGGGGAGGGGTTTAACAAACTACAGCCTTTTCCCATTGGCGGCGTGAAGCTCGTCCGTCTACTGGGGAATCCCGCAGCCTCGAACAACACCGCGCAGGAAGCGAAGTCGTTGACGTTGTTCGGCGGCGGCTCTTGTCGACCTTGTCGCGGCCGAGAGCTTGAGAGCGCGCGATGGCGCGCAAGGGCCGTTCAAACGCCTTTTCATGTCGACACTGTGCATGTGCGCAGGGGTAGGGGGCCGGAGGTGGTGCATATGCTGGGATGGGTAGCCTCAGCCCCTGTGTATAGCTAACGACTCGTAACGCCCCTCCTGGTTGCGTAAGCGGCGTATCCGCATCCATGCCCATGGGGGCCCCAGCCTTAAAATCCTGTTAGGCATGAAGGCTGGGTTATCAAATAGGAGGAGAGATCCTCAAAACTTGTGCATGTGCGCAAAATATATAGCTTTCGAACTGTGCTGCATTTAACAACCAACCGAAAACGCGCAAGGTCACAAACCCTTGACAGTCAAAAGTTTTTCGTACAAATATTAAATTATGCAAAACTTTTGCAATACAAAATTCATTTTAAATCTCAGGGTAATTTTGCCAGCTCACTCAGTCGTTAAGAGTCAGAAATTCCACAACTCGGGACTACTGATCTTGGTAGTTGTGTAGACTGAATTATTAAGATTTGTAAATTGAAACCCACAAAAATCTTGATTAACCTTTAGCTCAGTAATAATTTTCAAATTGCACTATGTATTTGGCGGCGAAATAAGTCTTTAATAGACAGAAAACAGTATAGCGTCATGTGACCTTGCATGGGCCTTGCAGAAAAAAAAGTTTAGGTTCTATGTAACGTTACTTTTTTTTTTGAAGGGAAACTTCTTTGCTGAGGGTGCTACAATTTTCGAGCGTTAAGAAAATCCCAATAACGTGAGGGGAATATAGTTAGGTGCGTGGTGGGGAACTAGTAGAGGAGGACAGAGCGTCAACGGCGAAGCCATTTCAATGCATGCACTGGCGGTAGATCGGGAAGACTGAAGGAAGGGTGGATAGGTACGTACTGTAGTGTAGCATGCTATATGCTAATTGTAACGGCCGGAAGGGAAGATGGTGGGTGAGAGGTACAAATGAGACAGCAGTGATGCTACGGAATTTTCGTAACGCTGCTTGTGTTTGTCTACTCCTGATTTTTTTATTATTGGAGATCATACTCTCTCTTGTTCAATAAAAACAAAATAATTTATCTCTAACCATACCTAATAAGCAAGAAGTTTCACCTCTGTTGCTCTTGGACTCCACACACTTTTTTTTTAATATTGTTGAGTGGGGATGAAGTTATTTGGCGCGGATAAAGTTGTATAAAGCAACAATATGAACAACAGACTTCAATTCTTTTTGTGAAAAACCATCATCGCCTTTATGCAATCACCTAAAAGCGACTTAGCTAAGCCTAAGTAATTTTTTTTATTATCATCACACTTGAATCGTTTATGAATATCACTCTTGATAAAGAGTGTTGGAGTGTTTCGGAAGAATGTAACTTTCAATGCAGCAATGAACCAACGGTCATCGGCGAATAACAACTTCCTTGAATTTATTTTGCTTGAACAGTAAGTTAATCTCAAGTTAGGCTTGTAACAAAAAATATTAATTTGAAATCCTTGTAAACATCTGTTCAAAGGCCGCTTTAATTTAATTCGATTGTTACGAGTAAAGATCGTCACCCAGATATTTGAAGTGAAACGTTGCAGAACATTTATTGATGTGTAACATTTCAGCTCTAGAAATACGGCATTTGGGGTGAGTAATTTTGCGAATGGAACGGAGGTCGCATAGAACGTAAATGTGTAGCCACGGTGCTGCCATCTGTGGCGGATAGCGTGAACCAGAGTATGGTATTGTTTAATGTATTTTAACAAGATGGCAGTATTTTAATGAAATCCCTGTCGAAAATCAGGTCCAAAGCCAGTGTTTAGTATTTTTTTCAAGTCTTTTTACGCTTTTATCAGAGTCATTACATTATACAGTTTAACATTTCTCTCTGCAAATCGAATTATCCGATGATTGACGTAGCTGCTGCGGCAGCGAATTCTGGAGGCGGGTGTTGAAATTACGTGTGATTCACTTCCAGAAGTGTAGTTAAAAAAATAATTGGTTGTCTGTAAAGTCGGTTTACGGACGATAGTTTAACGTGACAACGTCATAACAAAACATTGATGAAATGATTGCGTACTTTTATGAATAAAATTGAATCATTTTTATTGAATTATCACTATTTTGTATGGATACAAAGGAGTGAAAAGAAATCTACAATTTAATTGATAAATTTACTTTTATTTGCACTCATTAATTCAAATATGTTTACCTATTACTTTAACGAAGAGATTATTTTAACTTTAACTTTTATACATGTTTGCTATTTAACTTCTTCCTATCTGTTTTATTCTGTTAAGGCTAGGACGATGATAGGAAAAGCAGGAAACGAATGGGAGTGTTTCAAGTTTAATGTGCCTCGAAAAAAGTCAAATCGATGGTTGTTCCAATCTATTGGAAGATAGATAGATGGGGCGCAAGCGTACAATGAGCGTAACGGGACACAGCGTAACGGGACAATGTGCGTAACGAGACACTTTTTCGTGCGTGCAGCCGGCGTTCATCGATTTATTAGACGTTGTCACGCCCGGCATTATTTTTTAAAGAAATTCCGCCGTTTGAATTTCGTGTCCGAGTTTCGCATCATAATCGTGTTTGCCATGCGAGAGCACGCGAATTTGCTCGTTACCGCGGGGGTCAGGTGTCGCACTCCACTGGCGAGTGCTGTTCGCGCATCTGTTCGCGGGGTGACCTCAGTCCTCGGGAAGGAGGGGAGGAGAGGAGGCGGATCATCTCCGCCCCTGTGCCCCCCGGGCGCGTGCGTCATGATAATCCTGAGGGATGCCCGCTCGTCGGCGCGTGTGGAGACCGCGCGGTGGGTGTACGTCACCCCCTGCTCTGCGGGCGCGACCCGGAGCCCGAAGACAAACACCGCGCCGGTAATCCGCGGCGCGAGGACTGGTGGCGAAGAAGAAGAACAGCAAGGAGGGCAAGGGGAAAAAAAAATAATCCTACAGTTACGTTTTCTTATCTGCTCCGGCTCTGTCGCGGTGTGTGTGTGTGTGTGTGTGTACAAGTCGCGAGTCACGTAGCTTTCTCCAAATTTGAACGATTCTAAATAAAATTGGTTGTCTGTGAAGTCGGTTTACGGACGATAGTTGAACGTGACGACGTCATAACAAAACATTGATGAAATGATTGCATACTTTTATGAATAAAATTGAATCATTTTTTATTGAATTATCACTTTTTTTATGGATACAAAGAAGGAGTGAAATGAAATCTACAATTTAATTGATAAATTTACTTTTATTTGCACTCAGTAATTCAAATATGTTTATTACTTTAACGAAGAGATTATTTTAACTACAACTTTTATACATGTTTGCTATTTAACTTCTTCCAATCTGTGTTATTCTGATAAGGATAGGACGATGATAGGAAAAGTAGGAAACGAATGGGAGTGTTTCAAGTTTAATGTGCCCCGAAAAGTCAAATCGATGGTTGTTCCAATCGAGTGGAAGAGAAATAGATGCGGCGCAAGCGTACAATGAGCGTAACGGGACACAGCGTAACGGGACCTTGTGCGTAACGGGACACCTTTTCGTGCGTGCCGCCGGCGTTCATCGATTTATTAGACGTTGTCACGTCAAATATATATATATATATATATATATATATATATATATATATATATATATATATATATATATGCGTTTTACGCAACCTGCTGCAACTGTTGTGGACTCGGATATGAATCATTATTATAAATAAAGAATTTAAAATTTAATTTAAAAGAGAATACGTTCTTTAAAAGATTCACGCTACGGGGACATTCCCTCAGACATTCGACATTCATCATCAGTCTGTTTGTGCCTGAAGACGGGAACAGATTCAGGTTCCCCGAAACGTCGCAACTTTTTGTTTCTGGAAGCCCACTGTGTCCGTCTGTGCTGTCGTCGTTGTGTTGTCCATAATACCTGTTCATCTTCATCGCTGTGTTCGTATATGTTGCTGCGTTGTTCAGGTATTGTTGCCTGTCTTTTATTTACTGTTTTTGTTTCTGGAAGCCCACTGTGTTCGTCTGTGCTGTCGTCGTTGTGTTGTCCATAATACCTGTTCATCTTCATCTCTGTGTTCGTATATGTTGCTGCGTTGTCCAGGTATTGTTGCCTGTCTTTTATTTACTGTTTTTGTTTCTGGAAGCCCACTGTGTTCGTCTGTGCTGTCGTCGTTGTGTTGTCCATAATACCTGTTCATCTTCATCTCTGTGTTCGTATATGTTGCTGCGTTGTCCAGGTATTGTTGCCTGTCTTTTATTTACTGTTTTTGTTTCTGGAAGCCCACTGTGTTCGTCTGTGCTGTCGTCGTTGTGTTGTCCATAATACCTGTTCATCTTCATCTCTGTGTTCGTATATGTTGCTGCGTTGTCCAGGTATTGTTGCCTGTCTTTTATTTACTGTTTTTGTTTCTGGAAGCCCACTGTGTTCGTCTGTGCTGTCGTCGTTGTGTTGTCCATAATACCTGTTCATCTTCATCTCTGTGTTCGTATATGTTGCTGCGTTGTCCAGGTATTGTTGCCTGTCTTTTATTTACTGTTTTTGTTTCTGGAAGCCCACTGTGTTCGTCTGTGCTGTCGTCGTTGTGTTGTCCATAATACCTGTTCATCTTCATCTCTGTGTTCGTATATGTTGCTGCGTTGTCCAGGTATTGTTGCCTGTCTTTTATTTACTGTTTTTGTTTCTGGAAGCCCACTGTGTCCGTCTGTGCTGTCGTCGTTGTGTTGTCCATAATACCTGTTCATCTTCATCTCTGTGTTCGTATATGTTGCTGCGTTGTCCAGGTATTGTTGCCTGTCTTTTATTTACTGTTTTTGTTTCTGGAAGCCCACTGTGTTCGTCTGTGCTGTCGTCGTTGTGTTGTCCATAATACCTGTTCATCTTCATCTCTGTGTTCGTATATGTTGCTGCGTTGTCCAGGTATTGTTGCCTGTCTTTTATTTACTGTTTTTGGTTGAAACTGTCACGTCGTCAGCCCAGTGTTTTCTTCTGTGATGTTATTAATTATTTTTCATGACAAAAATCTTTCGCGAAATTTTTGTTCTGTCTGATATTTGTCCGCTGTGTCGTCCAGGTTTCTTATTTTGAATTCTTGAAATTTTTTTTCCCGTGACAAACAGTGCAAAACTGTAATGGTGTATGTCCAAAGAATTGTATTAAATTATAAGTAAAATAATTTTGTACCTTTTACGGGGAAAAATTTTTTGGAACCCAGTTGCCAACGATATCATTTGTAAAACTGTATAGCAGAGACCTGTAAAATGGCCAATGGTACAAAGCTCTGCCTTGCTGTTTTACAAGTGATATCGTTGTCAACTGAGTTTCCAAAGACTATCCTTGTAAAAGTACAAAATTGTTTTTACAGTGTAGTGTGAAACACAAAAGGGAAAATATAAAGGATAGACAGCGGCCGCTAAAAGAAAAAAAAAAACGAAAATAAAGAAGACGAAAGGGAAGATCTTTTGAAGAAAGATAAATTTAAAAGATAATGGGAAAATTAAAACCCCTATTATACCCAAATAGGGTTTGGATCTAGGTAGCGTGTACATATTGGCTTCATTGGAATAATTATTGTCGCTGTTGTTCTGTCAACAAGGGTTGTAAACAAGCTCCACCTGGTTGTCAGTGGTGGTAAAACACACATCAAGTGATGTCTTTGCAAGTGACATTCGGGAAATGGGAACCATTTATATTACTTTCATGAACCGTCCAATCACAGAACAGTTACGCGGGACAGACAGTACGTCGGACCTACGTCCGTTTGTCGTGGACCCCAAGACTATTTTAGTTTTTTTTTTTTTTTTACAATAACCTTGGCTCACAACACTTTCCAATAAAGTTGGTCAACTATTGTGTCAGAAAGTTATGACGATACCGAAAACGACTCTGGCGCAGCCATACTTGTTTGATCAGTTGGATTATTTGAGATCCCATAAAATACTTTGTGCATAGGAATCAGCCAAGCAGATTGGTACCCCAGCGAAAACGTAGTTTGTTTGAATTCCCTACAAAAAAATAAATTTGTGATAATTGTTTTCCTTAACATTTGGTGGAACGAACATGCTGAAATCATCATGTCCCGCTTTTAAACCGCGCGTGCGCGTTTTTAAACAAAAAATTCCCAAATCAAGTATTTAGGTGTGTACCAAAGGATTTGTACATTGTAGGCAGGTACGTAACCAGAGGGGGGGCAGACGGGGCTTGCGCCCCGGGCACCGCTTTTGGGGTGGCGCTAAACTGCCAGAGTAACTTTTACAATAGATATGTACTTGAACATCGTAGTGTTAGAACACACAACATGTTGGAGAGCAATGAACTGAACGTGCATATCGTAAAAAAAAAATTAAAAACTGTTACTTTTTGCGTGCTAGTCAAATTTCGATGTATTGAAAATTGAATTACTGCAAATTATTTTTTTTTTTTGCCATCTAAGTTGAATAAAAATATATGGAATAGTGGAATTGAATATGCGGTGGCGATGTGAGGTGTTGTTGGGAAAGGTTTTAATTTAGTTGGTTTGAAAATTAAAAGAGGAGGGGGAAGGTGTAGGTTGGGACGCCAAGTTGAGTTCTTGTACCGAGTGTAAACTAGTAGTCTAGTCAAGTCCCTACTCGTAGCCTTCCAATGGCTGTCTTCAGTGGCCTGATAGCCCGTCAAGTTCATGTGTCGAAGAGTCGCGTGTTCGACCGCGGCACACTTACTGAAATATGTGAGCTCCCAGTCGGCATCAATGCGATCCGAACCCACTACAGTATTGCAGGTCCCGTCATTTTATGTCTTAATTGCGTATGTCCCGTTCCAGGTCCTTTTTTTTTATATATTTACGGTACGCACGGGTGAACTTGTAGAATTTTGAACAGCCGAACTTCAATAAAATGAATATATATTCCCTACTAGTTGCATAATTAGTTGGATAAGGAGAACCAAATGGAATAAATAAATAAACATTTTTCTTTTAATCTAAAGGAAATGCTAGTTAGTGGCTACTGCGTGTTACCTATGGTTTAAAATTATTTCAGAATAAGTTTTTAATTTTATTTAACTTTTTAAAATTATTTAGAATTATGTTTATTTTAACAGACAAGGTAAAGTGATATAATTTTTTTTCTGAACGAAATCAAACCACATCACATAGTAGTCAGTAATATGGATTTTAAACCTAAAAAGTTCCAGTTTTATTTTCCATTTCATTCTCCTTATCCATACCGCACAAAAACGTAAAACTAAATTCAACTTTGCAGATAAATTTGCAAAAATGTATGCGATTTATATATATTTTCATTCTGGTAAAGTTCAGCCACTCAAAAAGTTGGCAAGTTTAACCGTGTGGAACGTAAGCATAAAATAGACCTGGACTGTGACATACATCCTAAAAACCACATCAAACCTACATCTGGTCAAAAAGCTGCAAGTTGACTTTACTAATCTGAAGAAAAATGTCAAAAGCATGAAGCGTTAGACCCGCGAAGGAGGTAACAAAGATATAAAAAAAAATTAATAGAACATTACTCAGAAAGAATCGCTCTGTAAAGAAGGAAGTCATTGGGATATCTCAAGGAAGGATAGAAAGGATTCAGATCTCGAGCTGAATGAACGAAAAATTATAACCAGGAAATGGAAAGGGAGGTTGGAAATCGAGAAGAATGAAAAGTGAAAAAAAAAAAAAATGGATCCGTGGACTGGGCTAATGAAGCACCCAGCAATCGAAGGCGAATATCTCGTTGAATGGAGTTCGTCAATAACACTTTCACTGACGCCATAATGGAGGAATTAATGGAAATGTACTGTCAATAAAAAAAAATCATTAACGTGTTGAAACGTACAAATTTATCATTTTACAAAATTATCATTTAAGGCGACTATCCGTAATGCTGTAATTTCTTTAACTATTTAACGTTAGCGTGAAATGTATGACTCATAATATGAAGTTATTTTACGGTAGGTGCATAATAAAAGATAAATATCTAAATTTATTGCAACATTTAGCACGAAGATATCAATTTACATTTACCTCTACACTTTGTCTACCACAGCATTGTAATTTAAATGTCCATACGAAATATCTTATTAGAATGAATGAACACTCAGCGCAAAGCACATTCCCCGACAACTTCTCATACCAACACTTGAATAGCATAGATACCACAGTAGTTCAAAAGACTTAAAATCACACAACTACGTTTTAGAACTTGTTGGATACTAGACAGGGAAGTAGGCCTACACATGGACAAGTTTGGATTAAATATTATTATATGTAATTAAATGCCGCAGAAGGGTCGTAGCCCCTTCGCTTGAAAAAAAAAAATTCGTTTTCATCCGCGTAGCTGGGATATTCTTATTTAAGGTCCGTTTGGTCATTATAACAAAATAAACTCGTAAGAAAACTTTTTATTGACAGTTTAAGTTTACTAAATATCTTCTTCAAATTTTCACATTATTTAGGTACATTCAGTTTCAATCATTTTTCGTAACGCTGCACCGGTTTCTTTAAATCCCTCTGCATAGAAGTTCGCCGCCTAGAAATTTAACTAGTTGACAATCATAATTTTGTAACGTTTGCGGTAGTTGTTGACCCATGTTCATGAAATCAATCAAAATGACCACCTTTTCGTCCCAACACACGGTAGCTGTACATTCACCTAAAACCAGGGGCTAGGGCACAGGGGGAGGGGGCAGGGCCGTAGCCAGGATTTTGTGAAGGAGGCGGTTCAGTCCAGCCACTGTTACATTTTTGTATGCCTAAGTTTATTTTTTAATCGATTTTTCTAAGAAAAAAAAATTATCACTAAAATCTCAGGCAAGTAGACTTTTAGAAATCCAACATTTACGCATATAAAAGTTACGTAATGATTTTTCGTGAGAAAACTGAAAACTGCATATTTTGGTTTTTATTTAATTGCTTTTAATACTTTTTTTTATCTTGAGTCAATTGCTTTACGTTTTCGTTGAAACAATTCATAAATACGTATGCATTTATGTTTTTTAATACATGAAACACAAAACATGTAAATTTTGTGTGAAAGACATACCTACAACTAGCACGTGCGCCAAGCGACATTAACTATAGACTTCTTGCAAACAATCCCTGCCACTTATGTGTATGAGGCATGTTGGACAACACGTGGGAAGAAATGTATTTATTGTAACCTTCTATAAGGATCACAATTCTCCTTCCAAATAGAGCTCTCTGTGACCTTATGTAGCTAAGTTGCTGTAACTTGGTCTCTGGGAAGGGGGATCGGTTGATATATGTCCCCCCACCTTACCCCGAAATACTAAAAAAAAAATAATAATAAACTATCATTCCCATCAACAAAAGGAACAAAAAATTGAAAGCAAGCAGAGGAAAAAAGGGGTTAATATCCCTCACACGTTTCCAACTGCCAGAAATGAAATTCCCACCGATCGACTGCAGTCCAGCGCGACTGACGTCGTATGCTTCCGCGAACGAGGAACGACAAGGAAGCGACGCTGTGTGCATCTTTCCCTCCGGTCCTCGCGAGGTGAACAAGAGGCGGTCGAATTTCAACTTTTCGCGGGCCCCCTTCGTCAACCCTCCCTCCAAAACTCCTCCCTCCCTTACCTTACCCCCGCAAGTTCTCGTAGTCGCCGCGGAATAATTTAATCAGAACCCGCAGCGAACTGCGAAGGCATTGTACAAGCCCTTGTGGCACTCAAAAAAAAAGTATCCCCCACCCCTCCCCAATCAAATTTTTTTTTGTTTTATTTTTCTGCTCCACTCTCTCTCTCTCACCCCTCTAAACTCGTTAACTACTAGCTCGGCGAACTTATTTTGCTGTGTAAATAAAAAAAAGTACTTAAAAAGTTTTTTTTTATTTCACTTAGAAAACTTTTATTCCTTTGATTGCTTATCTCGCACGAAACTGAACGAAGCGAACGTAATCCAAGAATTCTGGCTAGGCACTCTCAGATCTTCTCTAAACTCGACTGTTGTGTATTGTAAATTTGTGCCGTTTTCCTTACAACAGGATCAATACAAATACTGTTTTATTGTCATTGAAGAATTTATCAATGAAATTTTCTTTATTTATCCAAGAGAATAATGATTTTACTGTCTTAGATCTTCGTAACAATGTTGGGAGTAGTGGGAGCTCCGGGGTTCTGGGACGTGTCAATGACACGGAAGGGGGGAGGTAATGACCAGTGTTGGTAAACACAGCCACCAGAAGTAGGGGGGGGGGGCAGTGACCCCTGTCAACAGGTTGTTGAAAAACATATGGAATATATATATTCAAACAAGTCGAGGATTGGAGGGGATGACGATGGAGACGTCATCTGCTGGTGGCGGCCATAAAAAGTAATCCCATTATAACTTGCGATTTATCACTATTTAGATTATTCGGTAATAACGACTTCGAAGACTTTGAGACAATTCTGTTACTCTCTATCTATGTATCTATCTATCTATCTATCTATCTATGTATATATATTCGGCAGTGCCGAACCCGGTAGCGCAGTCAAATGCACGCGCGCTTTCGGTGTGAGAGGTTCTTGGTTCGAGTCCCGGGTAAGCCATGCGTGTGGATTCGTATCGTCTGAAATTGGTCTGGAACATGTAAACATCAAGGTAACTGTTGAACTCTATAAAAAGGGGGAGGGGGGAGGGTAAGGTTAGCTGGCTGGTGGAGAAGGTCACCAACGGGCCAAACCTAATAAAAATGATTGAGTCGTGAGATCACTCGTTTCCCAACAAAAAATGATCCCGGTTGGCTTGCCGGCGATTCCATACCCAGGTTATTTACAAGTGTAGAAACGTGGCGGACGTTTCCGCTGAACAAGTGGTCTTTATTAGGTGGGATGATGAGTGCGACGCTCTCTGGACTGACGCGCAGTCTTCTCGTCGTGCATAGGGAAACCATTGGAGTCTGGCGGCAACCATGACATAGACACAGCAATAAAGATAAATGTGCAATGCAAATCGCTTGAGTGATTACAAGTATCCGTCACATGCCTAAAATGTATCCTGAAAATACGCGTTTTAGCCATTGTCTCTGTTCTAAATGCTGTTTTGAAACGAAATACGGAAACATAACCATTCATCCACCCTTAGAGTATTCTTGAATGATTTCCGTAAACGCACATCACTCTAACTTGAACAGCTATCAAATCACGTGGGATTTTTTTTTCTTCTGAAGCTCTGCAGAAAATTTTATTTTTGTAGTTGTGGTAATTCATTTTGCTCCAGGGGCACATCACAGATTAGAGTAAGGAGTATTTCCGTGGCTTGCGCGATATTTTTTTTATCATGCGGAATATCAAACAAAAATACCATTACTCGGTTAAATAATAAACTCTGAGACATCTGAGAAACACTAACATGCAAGATGAACTACCTTCTCCTTGGTCATCCTTCTTTTGCGATCGTTAGTGAGCATCCGGCATCCCACATAAAAGAACTAAATAATATTGCAGCACAATGCAGAAGTTCGGAAGCCATGCACAGCGAGTCTGAGGATAATTATACGCGTATTTCAATTTCTTACGCCGCTCCCTGCATGCGCGGTCGTAAAACAAGGACATTAGCTCCTCTTGTGCAGGTGCGGTAATTAGTTCAGAGCACAGCGAGGAAAAACCGAGCAGAGAAACCAACGTAACAGTTCTGCAGCAAGTTCGCGAGGAGGCAGTTAGCATGCTTCAGCGCCGGCAGCGGAATGGTACGTGTACAGAACATTCTAAACCATTGTTCAGAGCACTTCTAGGTGTTGCAGTGGGACCACCAACTCAGCTTATATTTGTCCCTAAACACTGGACGAGTCAGAATTCAACCGACCAACTTCTGCAGAAGGTTCATCAAGCTGGCATTCGCATATGAAGTAGGCGCTGAACAATTAAAAATAAATAAATAAATACATAATTTAAAATGGGGCGGTGAACGTATGGATAGTTTTTAATTGAACAATATCTATAACCAAGGAAAAATTTTGTCATTATCATCAAATTCTTGCTTGGAAATAATATGAGTAACAACACGACAGATTTATTTCTATTTATTATCTTTAATATCATTTGCTCTATGGAAAATAATGGTGTAACTTTTGATTATCCGATTATTTCAATGAAATTATTTTAAGACAAGTTATGCAGTGATACTAAATTTAAAAACAAGATTAAACATAATTCAGACGCTTGGTGTTCTAAATTAAGTACTTTCTGTATTATTAGTAATAAAAATATTTCATCTCTATAGCCTCATATGCGTTCACCCTTCTTGGGAAGCAATTTAGACCATAAGTCGCATTTGTTTTCAACTTTTTTTTTGTGGTGAACCCGTAACTCGGTTAAATTCTGACTCATTCTGTATATACATAGTAATCATTTGCTTGGTATAGTTTTACGTCGCACGGTTCAGCACAGAGGCTTTATGAAAAAGGGCGGCTTGGGTGCCGACTCGCTGTTCATAAACTTTGAGCGATTTTTGGGAGTAATGACTCTCAAGGACTAATAGGCTGTCCACCTTAGGCAACTTGAAATTGTCCCTACACAGAAAAAAAAACGTTCTGTGATTTAACAAAAGATTACCTTAGAAACCTTTTGACAAAAAATAGTGTGTAATACTAAAATAAAGATATTGTAACTTTTTACGACACATGGCTATGATTATTTTTGCATATATAAAATACATTTTCCGAGATAATAGTAAATATTTCTTGCGAAATTTGGCGCATTATTTTTATATTTTAATTGATGTTTCATTCAAGTACAATATTTTTTAACCGCGGTAAAGATAATAATCAAATATTAAACAATTCGTCTTTATTTTGTTGTCTCGTGCTTATTATGTGCGCAATCAAAACTGGAAAGCTATTCAAGGAACGGTTTACAAATGATTATGGAGGTACTGGGACAACACATAGCATAAATTTCCAGGTCAGGACCGAACTCAGTATTACTGCGATTGTAGTGATACAGTTGTTTTGATGTAAATCTACAAAAATGTTCATATATCTGTAATTTTACATGAATATTTTTGTTCCAATTACAAAAAAAAATTACAGTGTAGGTGAAGTTGGCAATATCGGTGATATCGGTGGATGGTGCAACAGGGAACCCGCACTCAAGGGGCTACATTTTACAGTAACTCGTGCCTTCCAAGTAGAGAATTCTCACAATATATACCTACTCTAGTAATTATTTTTTCTTTCCAAAGGGCTATTGTAGGTCCTACATCTTTTTCCATCATGCCGAGTGAATCAAGTGATGAAGTATTTGTAATACCTGTACCGCTACTTAATATCTCGACAGGAAAAAAAAACCACAGTAATTATTGGGTTTATCCCTACAATCAAAGCAATGTTGCAGCCAAAGGACTGAAACAAAGTGACACCCAATTATTTGCATTTTATGTGGAATGTTTTTTAGTGTCATATACTGTACTTTTTCCGCCACGAATTTCAAATTTAAACACCTCCGCATCAACAGCGGATAAGACACACACGTCGCTCGGATTTCTAGCAGTATGTATTTTTCGTTTATTGTTGAGTTCCTTTCAGGTACACGCTGGGGTGTAGTCATAACTTAGAAACACATAACTTAAAAACCCACAATATATAATTTTCTAAGTTATGAGAGTGTTAAGTTACGACTATCTAAGTTATGAGTTTCTAAAAATGCGTGTTTCGGCGTTGTGTGTTTCTATGTAAGTTCGTGTTTTCTACATCATGAAAAATCTAAGTTATGTGTCTAAATTGTGATAGTTCTACGTTATGATTTTATAAATTACGCTCCTTAGTTGCGTGTTTTTAAGTCGCGTGTTTCTATGTTATGACAGTTCTGAGTTGTTCGTTTTTATGTTATAACCAGGGGCGCAACAGCAGGGGGGGGGGAAGGGTAGATTGCCCCCTGAAATCTTGAAGTGGGGGCAAACAGGGCAAAAAAAAGTGCTGTGTAATAAATTTTTAGATAATAAAACTGCTTAAATAGCACCATTTTCCATACAAATTTTCCCGGGGGAGGGCCGCCGGACCTCCCGCTTCAATAGGGGGATCGATGATTCTTTATAAATAGGTACCTATATTGCCCCCCCTTTGGAAATTTAGTAGTTGCGCCCCTGGTTATAACCGTTCTAACTTATGAGAATTCTAAGTTATGTGTTTTTTTTTTCTCAAGAATTCTAAGTTATGACTGTTCTAATTTATGTACACGCATACTGTCGGCACACCAATCAAGGCATTTCTGCGCGGAGAAAACACGTTCTGAATGGCCTGGTCAAATACGGCAACGGCTTCTCTTAAAAACGGCTGCCAATTAAAATGAATGAGGGCAGGTATTTTTCGCTAAAACTTCTGAATGCTCATCAGACTGCGATAATGTATGACCACGCCAGCGGTTTCTTCCTTGTGATTGGCGGCCGTCTGCAAGAGAAGCCATTCAGGACACGTTTGCTTCCGCACTGGATGGCTAATGATTGGTGTGCTGACAGTAGACTTTCACCTGAAAAAGAAAAAAAAAAACACCCAACCAGGAAACACGGAAAACGCTACATAGTTTTAACACACAGTTGGTATTTAAATCTGTTCGGCGAAAAGAACACGGACCTAACAAATATCGTGACCGTAGACGCGGTCATACCTTATTGCTACGGACTGAAAAAATTCGCGGATTAATTTCGCGACAGGCTAGAATCCAAACCCGTTCACCTTCATGCTGCTTCAGTGATTGAACCACAGTTTATCTGAAGGACTCTGAGCCAGTGAAACACCCTCGCCTGAAGAAATATCGAATCACAAGCATCCCGTAAGTAGCCAATGAGCATGTGTAGTTTCTCCAAGTACGTATATAATCGTAGAGCCTATCATATAGGTAATTTAAACCGCGAATTTCTTTTTCCAGTCCCTACTTATTGCAGTCTAAAAGGCATTCATTAGAGACCTGTAAAATTCGCGATTTCAAATCCCTAAAGGATAGACTCCATGATCCTCTACGCACTCGTGCAAATTACATCTGCTGATTGGTTACCGACTCGTAACACCTGTTGACTGGAATGATCGTGATTCGCTAATTCATCTGTTAAAGATTTTTCATTGGCCCAGAGTCCTTCAGATAAACTGTGGCCCAATCACTGAAGCAAAATAATGTCAAAAGTATTTGGACTCTATCCTATCGCGAAATGAATCCGCGAATTTTACAGGTCTCTAGCATTCATATTTTTTTTCTCCCGATATATACCTGCTTCTACGCATTGCGCTTCTCCGCAGGTTTTCTCGGTAGCTCAGATGACGCTAGTAGAGTGCATCGCCGATGGATAGATATCACAATGCCGCGTTGGTGGGTCCCACCACTCCTTCAGTCGGGATGTGACAGGGAAAGGGATGCAATATCGCAGTTAGACTGTTTTCGGGCGTATGGAAGGTCTTGTACTTACTGTTCCGGGCGGTCGTAGGTACACAGAGTTAGTTCCAACAGGCACGTAGTGTTTTTCCCCAGATCGTTCGACAGCAGTCAGACGAGAACATCCCTTCTTTTGTTTTTTTTTCAATGGTCCCTCTTGATTCAAGTCATTCCGCACCGAATCCAACGAGACGCAAAACTTTCTTCCAACCTCTAAAACCGAGGAACACTTCTCTCCGAGAAGGAAAGGAAATAAAAAAAAATAGCACTTTTTTTTTCCTGTCACACTTTTATCAGTCTGTCCTTACCCACAGCCTACGCCCTCCAAAAAAAAACCTCCCCTCTTCCTTTTCATCCTCGCAAGCGCCATTCCAAGCCGTCTCCCCTCCGTAGATTTATTTTCGCGGAATTTCATAATACCGTAAGGGGGAATAAGAGCCAGCGTCTTTCTCACCGAAACAATATTTCACGCCGATCCAACTTGTTTAGGGGGCTTGCTTCGTCCTCCGCTCCGCCATCCACCCGACCTCTCCCCTCTCCCTCTTCTCCTTCCCTTTCGCTCGCCCGTCTTGCGAAGCGCGCGTTCGTCTCTGCCGCGCCTCGCTATTCAGATGCCGCGCAGATTCATCACGGGGTTATCGGGCTGGGCCTCCGCCCCTCCCCCTCCCCCTACTCCTTCCTTGCGCTGCGCTGAGCCGTGGCTTCCCCTGAATGCTTTCGTCACTTTCGTTTCTGTTTGTTTGCTCGCGTTCCTGGCGGAGGAATTCGAATCGACGGCTCGCTGTGAGTCTGACCCGGGGGGCAAACCCCCGTCGAAGACTTGCGCCCGAACTACACAGGAAAAAAGAAAAATAATTTCTGTACTTTTACAAAAGATTCCGTCGAAAACCAGTTTGTAACACTACATGAAATGTGTTTTTACAGATAATACGGAATTGATGTTTCATTCAATATATATGTATATATGTATATATGTATATATGTATATATTAGAAAATATAACCAAATATTTAACAATTTGATTTTGTTTTGTTTTATTATGCTTATTGATGTGAGTAGATAATACTGGAAAGTTTTTCAGGGAACGGTTGATAATAATTTTAATTATTGGAGGTACTGGGACACACAAAAGTATGAATGCTCGGGTAGAATCCGAACCCAGTGTTATGCGAACACTGCAGTGAAGCAGTTATATCATGTAAATGTATACATTTACATATATCTGCAATTTCACATGAATATTTCTGTTCCACTTACAGAAAAAAATTCACAGTATGTGACCGCGTTTTAATTCTGTAAGGTTCTCTCTTTTAACCTGGGTAATAGTAGTGCAATTTCAATATAAAAAATTTGAAAGATTACTGCAATTAAAAATTATTTTAAGTATATTTTTAACTTTTATAACAACAAATAAAAACCAATTTGTATATAAAATGCTTAATAATGGTGGTTTATTTATTAGTCTTGTTTGTCCTCGTCAAAGTTCCTACACCGACCCTCATACCCATGATTGGCCGCCGGAAACAAAGGGAAACTGCCCAATGAATACCCTGGTGGCTGACAAGGGCGTAGTGAGCGGCAGCAACACATACGGAACCGCCTAATAATGCCATCATTAACCTTCCGGCTCAGGAACTTCGTAAAGTAGCCTACGTTTAACAATCCCTTGATTTTATCTTTGAAAGATTTGTGCAATGGGAGTGCATGACTTGATGTAAGCGTTTGGACATACGCCATTGCTAAGCACATGTATGTCTGTAGAAAAAAAACTACAAAAAACTAAAAGACTAAAAACACAAATTAAGCAAAAATTGCTGTTGTTAACAGGATATATACACCACATAATATTCCATAACAGGAATATGGTCAACAAACAAAGAAAATTATTTTTTAATTTTTTTAAATTTATACCCCTTGTTAGTGGGAATGATATTTTATTTTAAAGATTTCGGGGGGAGGGAAATCACTCCATAAACACCCTTCCCCTCTTGTCTTGCCGTTTTGTTGTGTTTTTCTCTCGTTTCAACTGTTGTGCTGAATTTTTTTAGGGTTCATCATTTGTGTTTTTTTTTTCTCGTTCTCTTAGTCCATTTTTCTTTGTTTTTCACGTTTATCAGCAATAATTACTAACGATTTTTTCAGGTGCGTTAAAGATAAAAATGTCTCGTTTTTCAAGTATATTTCCTACAAACTTGAAATTCGGCAGTGGTGTTCCTTATACTACATAGCCTTCAACTCACAGCGTGGTTTTCTGAAAATCAGCTCCCAAGGTGGTTTAGACCGGGCAATGCCGTCGGCAGTTCAGCTGGTATTCATTGATTTAATTGAACGATAAAACCAAACAATAAAGAACACAACGGAGGTTAAAAATTGGCGACGAAAAACCTGCTAAGGTTCTTACAGTTGTTTGGCTCTCTAATTTATTCTTTATCTCCACCATCGAGCACCCCACTCCAGAACGTTTCATTTTCCATTACGTTGTGATGAATCATCTCCTTGACTTACTCAACTGGTTGTAAAAATTTCTCATAAAAAAAAAGCACTCTGGGAATTTTCGGTAACACTTACTTAGACTTTATGGGACGCGAAATGGGAATTTTAGTGATTTGGTTGGTACGGCCTGAAAGAGACATGATTCTTAAAGAATCTCACACTGACAATTTTAGCTTTCAGCACCTTCAAATATGTTGTGTCAAATAAAGTTGGAAGGTTATGAAGTTACCAAAAACATCACTAGCGCAGCCATATTTGTTTGACAAGTTGGATAACCTGAGTTCCCAAAAAATATTTTGCATACAGGACGGGTCATAAAATATGTTGGATGTTAGAAACAATCAGCCAATCAGAATCGTGCCTATTGAAAACGGAAGTGACATGACATCCGTTTCCGTCACACCGAAACTTTATAAAATGGGCGATTAAAGAGGTTATAAAAGTGAAAAATTTAAATAATGTTAATATGAATGTCGTATGCAAAATAATTTAATGTGTGGAAAGGAAATTATGTTTCTATAGCTTGAAAAAAAAAATCACTGATCTTGTTTTATGTAAAAAATATTATTATAGCGAGCTAAATGTATACGTTAGTTCAAAATTTTAAAAATACACAAAAAGAATGATAAATTCCACTGAGCACTGTAAGGCATTATTTAATTTCAAAAATACGATTAAAAAAATTGAAACGTTTGATATTGTTTGGATTAGAAATAAACTTTGTTAGTGTGACATGATTGAAATGTATTTGAAGTTATCTGTCCATATTTATTTGACGGAGAAAAAAAAATTGGAAGCCAATTTACCGACCAGTGCTGCCACCTCCAACTCTATTGTCGAAGGCAGTTGGAGACAGATATCTGACAGTGCGATGCGGCAGACAGAGGCCTCAAGCTGCAGTGGTTCGAGCAGGTAGGAAGATTTTCCAAGCGACGGAGTTGGCGGCTACGCATCTGCAATTGAAATGTGTCGGAGTAGGGTGGGGGGATTGTTGGGGGTGGGGAATGGGGAAGGAGGCAGCCGGTGGGGGAAGTGGAGAAGGGGGAAGGGGGACCACCACTCCGCCGCCTGGCGGATGCCGATGCGCTTGCATATGCATGAGGTCTCGGCTGTCGCGTGCTGCTGTGTGTGGGGCGGCCGATGCCAAGGAGAAAGAAGAGACGCTCCAGCGAGATTTCTTCCTCGCCGAGCGCAGCCCGAAGAGTTTTCTCGAGTGGCGGACGGCACCTTTTCAGCTGAACAACCACGCTTCAGTGTGTGTGTGTGCGGGAGGGGGGGGGGGGGGGGAGGGGAAAGCCCTGCACGATGAAGCACCTCCCGCCATTTTTTTTTTAAATGTAACATCCTAGCTCTCAGTGTACGGCATTTGCTAGTAGTCATTTCGTGAATGGAACGGAAGTACGCGCGCCACGAAAACGCGTAACCACGGTGCTGCCAATCTGTGGCGGATAGCGCGGACCAAACAAAGTAAGTTTACAAAGCCGAAGGGAGAATTTAAAGTATTAAATGTTTTTAATGAATTTTTTTAACAAGATGGGCACTATTTTAATAAATATTCCTTGTCGGGGTATCTGAGCCATATCATTATAATACAGTCCAACCTTTCGCTCTGGAATTCGAAATGATTCATTAGTCGACGTAGCTGCTCCGGCAGCGAATTCTAGCGGCGGGTGTGGGAACCTAAGAGTGATTTGAGTCAAGAAATGTAGTTGAAAAAAACCATTTTCGGGTATTTATCACACTTTGAATTATTAAAAATAAACCTACGTTTAATTTCGTGTCCTAGATTCGCATTGTAGGTAAGTGTTTCTGCGACGTGAGAACCCATCAATTACTGAAGCTTCGGCGAGAACTGAAAGACTCGCTCGTAATTTTTTTTTTAATCTCGGTTCTTTCGGATCAATTTCAAAATATTTTACGAACAAATATCTCGTGAGCTGGACCATAGAAAAAAAAACGAAGAAAAAAAACCCCCCTTGTGGTTGCTTGACCTTGACGAAACCAATTTATACCTGGGAAATTCAGGTTATTTTCTGGTTAGTGTAATTATTTTTTTTTATTCGCTGCTACAACATTTTACCTTCTGTTCAGATATCACATGTTTGGCTCAAATTAATTTAAGTATTTTTTTTTTATTGTTTTCTTGTTTTTGTTACATGTAGCTAGAACTATTAACTACCCAAAGAAAATGCCACAGAAACGTTTCATGCTCAATCATTTAGCCTGACTCCAAACTTTATATAATAATACGAACTTTGCCAAAGAATCCATTTGAACTGCAAAAGATTATATTTATCTGTGTTAACAAACAAAAAAATTACAAATTTGCCATTTTCAAATTTCTGGTTTTATACAGCAATCTGTAAGCACGAACAGTAAAAAAAAAATCAGTTTGGTTTGCATCGAATTTTTTTGTAAACTTAGAAAGTGGCGGACGCAGAAGGGAGAAAAGGGAATATTCCCCCTGCCCCTGGAAGTTATAAAACAGTATGCGAGATCTCGGTGAAGGCAATAAGTTATTTTGGGTGATGCAAGTTTAAATATTACAACAACATGGAACCACAAACCACAAAATTGATTCATGTTTGAATATGATATTGTAACTGTAGAAACTATTTGTTTTGTACGTACGTAATTGTATTTTTAATAAAACGATTCTTAGTTTATTTTTCAAATTCCTTCGCAAAATAAAATCCTGTATCCTCCACTGACTGCACAGCTGACAAATATTTTTCTTTGGTGACGACAAAATAATTCTGTACTCTAAAAAAAAAAAATCATAAATTACTGACAGAAAAATTTTGCATTCACCAACAATCCACATGGTGAACACTGCAAATTTGTGTTGTCAGCACAGCATATCTGGTAGGATGGATACACTCAGATTCGGCCTGTCGGTCAAGTGACTACAGCTGCTGGCTGGTGGGACAAAAAAAAAATCCTGGGTTCGATTCCCTCCGTGGGTTCAAGAGCGGGTGTCGTGTAGTCCCTTAACCTCCGCACTGCGAATGGCAACGGTGTACCACCACAGAGTTCATTAAATTTTACTGATTTATTATTGTTTATTATGTTATTACGAACTAAATTCAGTACTTAGCCGGTTTACAAATTTTCGTGTTATTTCACTGTACAAAAAAAAAGCTATTTAAAAACGGATTTTTTAAAAACTATTTTATACAACACCATTAACGATAATTAATTAATTAAAAAATATAATGCAAATCCTTCATTAAATAAAATGTCAGTTGAAATCTTAAAAAAAAATATATAAAAAACAAAGAAAAGCGCAATTCGGGTCCGTGCCGTAGATTTTCCGTGAAAACGTAGGGATGGAATCATAACAAGTGTTTCATACTAATACGAATAAAACAAATACTGCGCGACCAACATGTATAGACATGAACTATCCGCTGTAGGCTCAACCATTGATGACGCATCGTAGTTATTAGCAATTCAAATCTGATGGTATTTTGTCACACAAGAAAGTTTGACCGACCATCACCGTAATGAGCGAATAGACGTTTTTACGCAAAATTACATCTATAGGTATATTATGGCTCATGTTATGTATTATACTTGGTAAAAGGGTCTCATTCCCAGTGCGATGCCTCTGTTAGGGGCGTAATTCCAAGACTTTCTGGTAAGGTAGCGAATAAGCACTGTCTTGTTGGGATACAATCATAACCTAACTCGCAGGCCGTATTCCAGAATTCTAAATCTCAGCAATGAATCAAATCGGCAACAGTTTTAATCAACGGTGCCCTGCGCGAGGCTAGAAACTGGTTCCAACGCACACTAGCGGACGTTTCGCAACCATCGATAAAAATTTTTATTGCAATAATCCTAGAGATAGCAGCACCGTCTCACGAATTAAATGTTATTCTAATTTTCTCAAGAACTTTTAAGTATCTTTTTTGTTCTTCTTGTTATGACCACTAAAGTGTACAAGATGTATTCCAGTATATTTTCGCCACAATAAGGTACGTCACACGATATTCATGAAATTGAATATATACGAGTTTATGGCGCCAGACTCGGGTCAGTCATCCAGACTAAATCAACGGGCAAAGTGGGCTCTGCGCATGCGCGGAATTCGGGCATAAGGGACTGGCCGTGTCCTATCGTGCACTAGGAATACGGTTAGGTTACAGTTGTAGAGCATTCAACATCTAAATCCTTATTGTTGTGTCTTGGAATAGGTACCGTTAAGGAACAGGGGTAGCGTATTCAAAAACTAAACCCCTTGTAATTCCGGCCTGAGTGTGGCAGTGTCACGGCCGAACTGTTATCTCGCGAGGCAGTGCGCGGTGACGTGTTTCAGAAAAAGGCGTGCTCAGCCGGAGGGGGGAGGGGGGATGCCTCTCCTAGCACGCTCTGGTCATTGGCCGCTTGTGGTCCAGAACCAGCCTCCGGTCTAAGCAAACCCATCATCACCCACGTCTTTGAACTCGGGTGGATGCTCCTCGCGACAGTTGAGAGTCCTTAAGCATCGCCGCTGGGGTACTCCGTGCGTCGTTGTGTTGGCCGAGGTTGTTGTTTGTCTGTGTTCTACCGTTATTGTCTCGTTTTGCTCAGCCCACTGCGTTCGTCGGTGCTTTTCCTGACTCGGAATCATCTGTGCTCTGGGGCGTACGCAAAACGGAGGAGTGAGTGGGGGAGATGTGGGGATATATCCCCTTCCCCTAAAATCCTAAAAAATAAAAAATAAAAATAATTAAAAAAAATCCATCCACATCAACAAAAGGAAAGAATTCGAAAGAAAATAACAGGCAAAATGGATATCCTCCACCCCCCCCCCCCTTTTTTTTTTCCCCCGTGGAAACAATATTCTACGTTCGCTCTTGTCTTTGCTGATTAGGATTTTTTTTTTATGCCAGCTGTTTTGTCTTGTTTTCTATGTGTCTATTATCTTTATCTTCAATTCTGGAGGTTTTCCCTTACATCCAGTGTAAACCAGTAATACCTATTGCATATCCACGGATTTTTTTTTTTTTAATCAAGAATCCTTTAAACAACTCATCTCATCATTTTCTTACTTGGATAATTTTAACGTCGCGCCATGCGAGCGACAAAGCGACGCAGTGTTTCTCTCTCTCTCTTACTGTGAGACAGGGAACATTCCTCCCCCCTCCCCTCCCCTCCCTAATCCACCTTTCGCGTTGCGCCCTGGCCAAAGAAAATTTTCGTTGACTTATGAAGAGTCCCGTTACCCGCTCCGGTAGATTAATATTCCGTCGGGGCCGGGGGCTGCGCGCAGTTGTGTAATGGGCTGACCCCCCCCCCCCCTACGTCGCCGGAGGAGACATTGTCAAAGAGAAATTAATTACATTGAGTGCCGGGACAGCTCCCGAGCGGCATCGAGGATGCTGGAGAGATCAGGGCGAGTGCGTGCGCGCGCATGCGTGTGTTGGTTGGAGGAGCCGGGTGTTCGGGAGCTCAGACATTAGAACACCTGGCGGGTGAAGGAGGCGTAGAGACGAGGACGGCCTTCTTTGGCACGGGCGCCGTCGTCGGGCCGAATGGCTGCTTCTCGACGTCGAAGGCTCCCCCCACCCCCTTCTCGCTCGCTCAAAGTGGCACTTCCTTTGAGACCCCGCCCGTCAGCTTTCCAAGGCTTTGCGAGAGACGCGCGCGCGTACAGGATGAGACAAGAATTCGACCGACGAACTCCGGCTGAAACTTTTCGCAGAACATGCGCGAGAAATAATGCTGATGCCCCCCCCCCCCCCCGCCATCCGAATCATTTCATTGAAATCGTACTTGCAGTGTCTGAGGAAGTTTGTTCCAACCCGGCTGTTCAGAGGCGGGATGATATCACTGTAAAAACATATTTTTTTGTACTTTTTTTTTTACAAGGAAAATTCTTGTAAACTCAGTTGCCAACGATATCACTCGTTAAACTGCAAGGCAGAGCTTTGTAAAATTACAAATGGTACAAAAAGATATGCCTTGCAATTTTACAAGTGATGTCGTTGGCAACTGGGTTTTCCGAGGACTATCACTGTAAAAGAGAGGGAAAAAAGGTTGTACAGTGTTAGTGCGGCTTCTGTTGGTGACACTAGCGTGGTATCTGGCTCTGGACTGCCGCGCGGTCTTCTAGTCGTGCATAGGACAACTACAATTGTAATTTGCGCTGTAACCATAACATTACGTGGTGGATAAATTAAAATAAACATGTAATGCGAGGCCCTTGGGTGCTTTCAAGAATCTTTACCGGGCGTTTCATGCCAAAAATAAAAGTACTGTACACTCACGCGTTTTAAGCCCTTTTCACTCTCCTAAAAACACAGTTCAAAAACGAAATACGGAAATAGAACTACCCATCTGCCCTCGCCGCATTATTAAATGCTTTTCGTAAACAGGCATCACTCGGATATCTTGCGAAGTTTACAAATCGCTCTGCGCACCGTCTGTATGTAGGTATGAGTGCCCAGGTAGGCGGGGCCCTTTAAATTCGCGTTAGTTTTTGGCGCTAGGTTAAACTCCACAAAACGTGTGTATAATCGAATCGATGTCATGCGTTCATTGGCTGCTGCAACATGTCGCACATGATTCCGTCAAATGTTTTATAGCATTTTTTTTTAATGAACTGCTAGTCCTTCAGGACGTAACAAATAAATAATGGTCCAAACACAATGGTACTTCAAGTGTACTCCCATTTACAATTCAGACTGTCGCCAAATAATAGCGTGAGGTTTGCAGTTTTCTCACCTTAAATACTTGTTAATTCGCAGTAAAGACGTTGTTCTGTTCCAAATTCAAACGCTTGTAGCAGTCTCGGGAAGAACTTCAGACTTTTTATGTTTTAAACTATATTTTTCAAATTTTTTTAGGTTATGAAAGCGCTGCCGATGTCTGTCGAATTCTGACTCACGCTGTATACGCTTTCGCGCGGATGAAAAACGGAACGAAGAGTAATTCAGCTAACCCCTCCACCATCAAGCAAGCCGTTTGAAAAGATCAAGCCTCGCCCTGGAGATGATAATTACTGCGAGATGCGCATTAAAAAACTGAATCTGCCTGGCGCACCTTCGTGACGTTGACGCATGTCTGAAATGCCAACTGTGTGCGGTGCAAATAAACAACTTCTCGCACTACCCTCTCCCCCCTTCCACCTTTTTGAAGTTATACTTCTAATGCGACTTCCAACAAGGTTGCATTAAACGTTTAACGCTACCATGGAGATTTATTTGCATGCAATTAAAAACTATTTTTTAATGATGCCAAAGAAGTATAACTTCTCACGCGCGTACCTAAGTACACGCACCCTTTTTTTTTTTTTTTTAGCTTGTTTTTGCGACACCACTCGTTGCCATTTGCAGGTTCCTCGTATGTAAATGCACTCTGTTAGAAATTACAGTTCATGTACGGACTTTTCAACAAAGAGGAGGGGCATGTATTTTTTTTCCGCGAAAAATATTCGAGACTTTATAAGAGTTAAAAAAAAAACGTTGAATCATCTGTGTATCATGATTGGTCGATGTTTGTAAGTACATATTGTAATAAGCCCATTTAAATTATTTTTTTTATAAATTTATTTAAGGCATCGGTGAATTCATTATAAATATTTTAGTTAAAGATTTCATGTTAAGTGTTCAGTAATTTAAACTCTGCACTACAGCTGGGTCGAACGGAGCCCTTGTCGAGGGAAGTCCTGCTGGGCTGCTCTCGAGGGCTGTAGGGCCAGCCTCACCGTGGCTAAAGGTACCAGCAAGGATGACCAACACGCCCCTTTCTTCCCTTCTGGCCAATGGGTAAGCTGCATGTCAAGGTTAGTCGAATACTACATTCAGAACTATTTATTTGCCAAAAATTGGTTGTCTGTAAAGTCGGTTTACGGAAGATAGTTTAACGTGACAACGTCATAACAAAACATTAATGAAACGATTGCATACTTTTATGAATAAAATTGAATCATTTTTATTGAATTATCACTATTTTGTATTAATACAAAGGAGTAAAATTAAATCTACAATTTAATTGATAAATTTACTTTTATTTTCACTCATTAATTCAAATATGTTTATTACTTTAACAAAGAGATTTTTTTAACTATAACGTTTATACATGTTTGCTATTTAACTTCTTCCAATCTGTGTTATTCTGTTAAGGATAGGACGATGATAGGAAAAGTAGGAAACGAATGGGAGTGTTTCAAGTTTAATGTGCCTCGAAAAAGTCAAATCGATTGTTGTTCCAATCGAGTGGAAGAGAGATAGATGCGGCGCAAGCGTACAATGAGCGTAACCGGACAAAGAGTAACGGGACAATGTGCGTAACGGGACAATGGGTCATTATTATTCGTGCGTGCAGCCGGCGTTCATAGATTTATTAGACGTTGTCACGTCAAAAAAAATATTAGAGAAATATTAATTCTGATCAAAGTAATTCATGTATCAGCGTATGACTGTAACACACATAAAAACTCAAAGAGATGACAATAAAACTCTGCCCACAAATATGAACTTTGGCTGTGGGGGCGGGGCTTAGGGTTTTCGACGACTGCTGGTTGGTGGACCGCGAGAGCTCCGGGTCACCAAACGGGCCAATGTGCGAAGAGAAAACGGGAGTCTCGATACTGCCACGAAGCCGCGCTGACGTGTCCGAACATCTAAGGGTCGGGTCCGGCTTGTATTTGATTCGGTTCTAGGGCCTGAAGCGCTAACGTCGACCCCACGGAATCGTCTCGGCCTTTGGAGGGCATGGGAAGGTTCAAATTACTGAATCATAAAACCATCCGTTATTTTCGCCAGAATACTAATAGTAAATTAGGGATTATTGTGATAATTCATTCATAAATTGCATCTATAGCAGCCAAGTTTAGAATTCTGTTCTTCCGGTACCTATAATCCGGGTAGACACACACGTGAAGATATGCATTTTTGCATAAGTCTTAACCTGTTATTTTATTTTTTATTTTTATTTCTTATTTATCAAGACTATTCTGGCGGGTTTGTGTTTGAATCTAAATTTTTCATCCGCAAATTTAATAAGATAACGCCAATTTCACGACGAGCCCTAGATAATATGTAACCCTCGTTCTTCGTAATTTTAAGAGAAAATTTTCCACGGTATACGCAAGCTTTTGCGGAAGAATTATTTTTCTCCCCTCATGTATCTCAGAAACGTCATAAACAGTTTTTTTTTTTTGCGGCTTTTATCTCAGACTTTGAATGAGGGTCATGTGGTCGAAAAGAGCCGGTACAATAATAATACATAAGGACATGTATTTTTCGCGTAAATATTTCCAGACCAGCTAAGAGTTAAAATACTGTAGCACCGTCTGTGTTTTATAGTTGGTTGAGTTTTTTTGATGTACGTATCTACTGTCAGCACACTAATCACAATAATTCAACACGGAAGCAAAAACGTGCTGAGTGGCCTGTTAAAATAGGACAATGGCTTCTCTTGCAGACGGCCACCAATTACAAAGAAGAAATAGCTGGCGTGGGCATGCAGTACTGCAATCTAATGGGCGTTTAGATTTTTTCACGAAAAATGACTGCTCTAATCACACTTTTTTTTTATTTCATGGATAGACAAAACACAAGACCTAATACATATATTATATGTATTCTAATTTTACAAAGTAATTCTTTGGACACCAGTGTGTCAAAACAGTTTCTCCTTCTTACATCTACAAGTAAAACAGTGAAATTGTGTGCAACATTTCTATTGAATTTATAAAACTGTTGCTTAGAAATCAAGAAAACAATTCGCGTTCTTGGTTTCAGGCTAGACTCCACGCACTTGTTAAAAAAAAGCCACTAAATTCTGTTTATTGGCAGCTACGACATTTTACCTTGCATATGTTTGGCTCATTCGAATTTTGGTATTTTATTATCGGATTTTGGCTTTTAGGGGCAGTTACCCAATGAAAGTTCCATTCAAACGTATACTGATACACATTCTAGCCTGAATCCAAATAATAACTTGAATTTTAAAAGATATCTGCCAATGAGAACTTTAAGCTGCAAATTTTATTGAAGCTCATTAAACAGACTAATTTCCCCGCGATAAAGCATATATACGCACGTATATGTATGATTCGTTTTCGCTCTTTGGGGGCTTCGCCCCCCCTCCCCCCAAGCTCAACTTCAAAATTCTCATGAATTGGAATTTTTTTCCTGCAATAAAAATTTAAAAAATGCTAGTTTTTTTTTACATTCCCTTTTGGTAACGGGCCACGATATGTGAAGTGACAAAACAAGTTTCTGTCTCATTTGGAAGTTGGTTAGAATTTGTATGGACGAGTGTGTGAGTGAGTCGCATGTGGGCGTGTATATATTATTAGATATGTTTCTCCGTGTACAAACAATTACTTTGCCGGTGCAAAACGAACCTGTTTCCCAGGGGGGGGGGCAGGGGGGGCAGGGGGGGGGGGTGGCAGGGGGGGCAGGGGGGGGCAGATTCTCTGAAGCGACGTATAATTGGCCCGCCGCACGCCGTGCGTCACCGCGCCTCCGGCTCCCAAGTGGTAGGTAGTTGCCTCCTTCGCCGTCGAAGACGACGACGCCGGCGATCCAGTTTAAAGTTCCCGAGGTTAGTTAGCGGCGCGCGCTGGGGTTCTGGAAGAGATGGGGAAGGGGTTTGGGGTGGGGTGAAGGAGGGGGGGGGGGAAAGTCGGCTCCCGGGGCATGTTTCTTCGACGGCAATTACTGCGACAGTCTGCTCCGAGAGAGGAGACGACAGCGGCGGCGGGCTTGTTACAGGACTTCCTTCCCGCTACCCGACTGCGACGGCGCTCAGCAGAGTTTAATGGGGCTCAGCCTGTGTGGCCCCCTCGGGTCGGGAGAAGAGACTTTGCCCCAAAGTTGTGACTTCGTCAAGCGCCGCTCCGCCGCCGAGTTCGACGGGAACGGAGGGACGTGGCTCGCGGACGGGGGGGAAGGAGGAGGACAGGTGCGCCGATGATGCCGCGCGGTGAAGATCTCCCGACGAGAGCACCACCGCTACATCCAACTGACGAACACGACCATCATCGGGAAGCCTACGATTCACTCGTCCTTCTGGACATACCCGAATACTCACGTTGGCAAGCCTTCTTTTCAACAGACGAGAGATCCAAACCCGAAGTTCCCCGAAGTTCATGTTAGCTTTTTTTTTTCCGTACCACAACAGGTGTATTTATTTGGGGGAAACCGTTTGCATGATTTCACAGTATTTTTAATGTAGCTATCCTAACCAAACCAACCGTCCACAATGTTTTAAAGTATTTATAATGTAGCTAACCTAACCTATTTGACCATTAGTTATCATGAGTTGTATATTTATTTACAATGAACAAAAAAAAAAAACCGAAGATGCACGATCGGACGGCTGGCTCTCTCGTTTGTTGAAAGAAGGCTTGCCAACGTAAGTATTCGGGTATGTCCAGAAGGACGAGTGAATCGTAGGCTTCCCTCCATCATCAGTATAGTATTTAGATGGTCCAATGACCTGCAGGCTATAGGAACTTCGTCACGAATGAGCTGAATATGATTCGCTCTCTTATTGGGTGCTGTTGGTTGGTTATGGTTAGAGCTAATGTATATTTTTTTTGTCGCGATAACATTTACAGACCTGCTTAGGGTGTGTTAAAACTTTTTATCACTGTCTATGCTAAGTTTATTTCAGGTGTTTACCTTCAGCACAAAGCTACGCCAATCATAATCATCCAGTTCGGAAGCAAACGCGTCCTAAATGGTCCAATCGCTAACGGAGGTATACTTTATTGAAGTCTAATGATGAGCGATCAGTTTGTTTCAGCGAAAAATAAACACCACTTTGTTGTGAAGAAAATCAGGGGCACAACCACTGAAAATTTAAAAATTAAAAAAGAAAATAGTAGGAAGCAAGGAAGAGCGAAGCCATGCAACGGTTTAAAACCCGATGACCAACACAGCTACAAGAAGCCCAACAAGCTTAGCCGATACAGAAGCCCTCCCTTGATTAACTGGCACCTGATCCAATAGATGGCAGCATTTAGAAGACCCTCGGCAGTATTTATGAAGCCCTGCCACCTTCCTACTCAGTACATTTATCAACCCAGAAGATGCCTGCTGTAATGCAAAGCGAAACGGCGGTTTAATACACGCTGCTGGATTCGAAAGCCAATGTAGTTTTACTGTGGGACGACTGAAGGTGTTGCAATAAACATACAAGTTTTGGGTATTCAAGTCGCCAGGGGCTGGCCCGGCTTTCGGTTGAGCGGTTCCATATTCGAGCCCCGGGTAATTCATGAGAGTAGATATCATTGTCGCCAAATTTTGGTCACAAAAAATTTCAATGCAATGAGACTGCCAAAACACGGTGTTAATAGTTGGTTACGTTGTTAGTTAAAATGACCAACGTAATTACGACCGTAAACCTGCTCCGGTTTTTGTCGGGGTGTTTATGTTTGTAGAAAACTGCGGAGTCCACTCCAGAAATAATCGAACTCGCACATTTCCCCCCGTTATTTGTAGTAACAGACCATACCGAGGTGAAAAAGAATTACTTGAAAAAAGTAACACAAAAGTTAATGAAAATATACTGAGGCATGTATACCCGTCTGTAGGTAAACAGTCTTGGGCGTTTACAATCAAGGAAGAGGGATGGTGACGTAAATCTTGTTATTCAATTTTGTGGGAAAAGGGATTGAGGGAGGTGGACGGAAGGGTACCGCAGAAAGCAGAATTGTTTGCGGGGGGGGGGGGGGGGGTTTTGAAGAATAAACGATTTTAGCCGCAGACGCGGAAGGACGTCGTACGTGCAGCGGCACACGAACGCCTTTACGGCACCGGAAGCGGTCTCTTTTGTTTCCGGCGCAGCCAGCCTGGCTTCGAGCATTCACCGCAGCCGCTAAATCTTCATTCGAAGTGACATTAATTAAATTTCGGGTTTGGCTGGAGGAATTTTTTTTTTTTTCATTTTTTTTTACCCTGACCCTCTCCAGCCCTTTTCCACACCCCTATCGTGAACATTCTACCCCTTTCACCCCTCTTCTCAGGGGCATTCGCGTCATGTGAGTTAATCTCTCCGCCGCCGGTCTACCCCTTCCACGACTCCCTTTTCAACCTTTCCTTCTAGTCACCAGGCCGTGTGAATAAGGAAGTTGGGTTAGGTGTAGAAGGCGTTAGAGTGGGTGGGGGTGGGGGGGGGGGGGGGACAACCACAGCAGAGAAAATAATACGTCTTTTTTTATTATTTTTCCCGGCTTTTCGTTCCGTCGCTCTTGTTTTCACGAGGAAAACCTTCCAATATTTCCACCCGCCAGTCAAAGAAACGCGAAAGGGTGGGCAAACCTTGGGTTTGTACACCGACGAGAAAACTTTTCCTTTACTTTAAGAGGAGGAAGGCAGAAGGTGGAAAAAGGAATGGGAAGGGGGTTAGGTTGAAAAGGAGGAAGCAGAAAATAAATTAAATCAATTAATTCCAGGGGTTTTTGTCCTTCCAGCGATCGATAGATAAACACGCCCGAGCGTTTCCATCTGATAGAGCCATGACGACGTTAAGGGTCCGACTTCGCCCGCTATTTTGAATTTATTTTTCGGCACGATTCCAGATTTTTGTGTGATTTTTTTTTCAATGGTTTTACCGAAAGATAAAATGCCCAGCTATTCGGAAACAGATTAAACTAACTTCCAGTGGGCGCCCGTAACTATTATTCGACAGGATCTTTTATACATTTTTCACTATAGAGTCGTTGCATGCAATGGTTTCGTCTCGAATTATCTGAACATATGTTTACTTAAGATTCTCTATTAGAGGTAAACAGTCACGCAAGTGTTTGTATTCATGACCATCCAAGCGACACTTTACATTTCTAAAATAACATTTGATATATAGCTGGCAAGAAAAATTGTAAACCAGCAAAAAAAAAAAAGCTATTAGAATAAATTTACAAAAAAAATTCTTAGTTAAATATAACCAGCAGAACATAACATACGTTCTCCTGCCAGTGTTTATTTATTTAACGCTATATCTCTCAAATGGATGGTTTATATGTATTCTAGAATTTATAAAGTGTTTTAGAAAAATTTGGAAAAATGAAAGATAAGTTATATAGAAAAATTCTATTTCTTATACCGGTATAAATTTATGATAAATTACATACATTTTTATTAACAATTTACGTGAATTAACAATATTTATGACTGTTCCGATCGCAATATAACCGAACCAACTTAAAATAATTCAAACTAATACCTACTTATATTTAGCGTAACGCAATTGGATGAAAAATATTTTCTGTGATCAAATATATATGTATACAAATTTTCAAGGCGATCGGTTGAACGGCATAGAAATTTATGCGCAGCAGCGCCACCTAGTGGCGAGTTATAGCAAAATGGATAGCACAAAACCTTGTCCATAAAAAAACACTTGGTGTGCGAACTTTCATTGTGATCCGTCAAACGCTGTCGGATTTTATCAAAGTAATATATACCAACATCCATTTTAGGTAGATTTCGAAGGAATACTACCTGTTGTAGCTGTTACCATGGTGCGACTTCCGGAAACGTTTTATATAGTTTTTGGTTTCATGGTTCATAGACCCCAAAACCAATGTCAACTCAAAAGTTTATATATATATATATATATATAATTTTATGGGCACAATAACTGCCATAATTTTTCACAAGTCACATTCAATCAGACACATAAAATAAAGGAATGGAAAATCGTGATCGATTTCGTTTTCGGCAATATCTGATCAAAGGGGTAAAAATGGGGAAGTTTTTTTTGGAAAACAGAAAAATCGCTAAAAATCCTGTAATATGAAAAATATCACGTCCGTATTAACGTATAATAACTCGTAGAATTAATACCAAAAACTTTTATTCAAATAAATTTTTGATATGACCACAAGGGGCGGAAAAAACAAGGGTACCTACATGACAAAAAAAAATCATAACTTCTTTTCGCCGGCTCACCATCAAATCCGTTCATATTGTTTATAAATCTTCTAATTTTTACTTAACATTTTTGTCCGAAAAAAAAAAATATTGTATTCATAGAACTCAGTCTTGACGAACTCTAGGTACTCGGGTTTGAGAACACTTTTCAGCAATATAAAATAAGGAAAAAAAAACCTACTTAGCCTTAAGAATGACATGCTCGGAATCAAAGAAACTATCTCTGAAATCGTTCGAACATCAAACTGTTTTCCTTCATGAACGAACCGCCGTCTCCTGGACATAAAGCTATGATATATATAAATATATATATACACACACACACACATATATACCTTCCCTCCTTAGCCTTCTGGTTGCGAGCTTTAATACTACTCCGGAAAGTTCAATGGAGCGACGGCGACCGTGGGTGGAAAAAGGATTGTGAGAAGGGGGGGGTGGTGAGTGATTTTCGGAGCGCCATCCAGCCCGCGGAATTGAAAATAAGGTCGGGGCGAAATCCGGTTTGAGCCGAATTTGCGGGCCGCGGTGGGCGCTTTCTCCTTCTACCCCCCCTCCCCCCCGGGAAGTACGTGGAGCGGGGAAAGAAGGCGAGAGAGCGGCTCCCTCGTTTCCGGTAAGAGCCCCAGGGCCCCAGGGCCCCAGGGTGGTCGCGACGGCGGTATTGTAGCCGCGGACAAAGCGCGCGCCCGCTGACGGGTAGTGAAAAGGTGACCTAGGTGAAGGGGGGACGGGGAAGGGGGGGAGGAGGAGACTCCTGTTTAATCTGCATGTCATCCGGAAAGGACTCTTTACAACTTCCAACCCCTCCACGCGTACGAGATGGTCGACGAGAAATGCCTGATACCTTTCTCCCCTGCGATAAAGTCGACCCTTTCGCTTCCGTACCCACTTACACTTTTCGGTTAAGTCTCCCCCCCCCCTTCCTTACCCTTCTTCAACCTATTTATATCCCCCCCTCCATTCTGGGACAACCAACTCCATCTGCCGGTCCCCGCCAAGGGTTGATCGCCGAACCCGGCTCGAGCCTTTAATTACAACGCCACGACGCGCGGTTTTTGTGCTCGCTTAGGGCTCATTTCCCAGACCTAACTTCGCCCGAAGCCGACCGACCCTCCCGGATTCTTCCTCCTGAAAACCTTTTCAGGTGAGGAACCAGCAGAGAGAGAGAGAGAGAGAGAGAGAGAGATAGAGTTCTCCTGCGCAGCCAACTCGCCGGAAGACAGAATTTCCGCAATTGTTCTAGACTCGTGCCTCTTTCGCACACACTCTCGTTCAAAACGTGTGTGTGTGTGCCCCCGTGTGTGTGTGTGAATGTGTGAGGTTAAGAGGGGTGAGCGATGATGAAGAGGAGGCCCCTTGCGCGAGTGTTTGGCGGCTGAAGGTGAAATTGTAGGATTTCATTGTTTCCTGCCGAGGGCAAACCCCCTTCCCGACTTTCTCTAACCCCCAACCCCCCCTCCCAACCAAGCTCAAACAAAAACCTGACGACTCGCTGGAACACACACAGACACATACACACACACACAGACACAGACACACACACACACTTGCTCCTACGTTTGGGAACGTTTTAACTTCGCGAGTTGTTTGAAACCCCCGCCAGCTCGCGTTGGAACAAGGCTCCGACTGTCGGGTTTTGAACACGACCTTTTGTTCGCGAGGACCTCTCCGGCGCCGTGTACTCAACTTTTCGCATATTTCCTACTCCATCCCTCCATACCTCTGTCTCTCTCTCTCTATCTCTCGCTTTTTTTTTAGGGGAACAAATTTCTGCCGGGAATTACGTCCGAAGCGGCAAGCTTTGTATTTTTGCGAGCGGGATAGAATCTCCAGGAAGTCACCTTACATGATGGCTAACAGCTTATGCCCCCCTCCCCTTCCCCTCAAATTAAACACTTTTTTTTCAATTAATGCTTTGCTAAAAAAATATTAATTATTCAACCATTTCCAAGCATTTTACCGGCAGGCATACAACACGCCTCATTCGGTTATGTACCTGAAACTGTTAAAATATTTACGACCCTACTGTTTCGCTTACACAGGTTTTCGTCAGCAATGTCTGCTTGGACGTACTTATTGTTTTCTTGATTCAACCTTTCTTTAGTGCGTTTTCAATTATATAAAACGTAACCCATTCTATAGCTGAGAAAAATAAAAAACTGAAAATTATAATTCTTTATTTATGCATTCTCTTCTACTAAATAATTGGCATGTGAAATTACTGTTATACCAATTGACTGTCCTGCCAAACAGACTTACAGTTGCTCTGCCAAAAGTTTTTTTTGACAGTCTGTTATGCTAACTAGCTCTTTTCACAACTTGAATTTTATTCCAAAAGACTTCTGTCAAACTATTTCTGTGCTAAATACTCGTAATTTCCCTTCCAAATGGTAACACTTACAAACTTATGTTGTGCTAGTTAAATGTTATTCTATAGATGCCAAGTAAATTTATTATTAATGGACTGTTCCGCCAATTGATTGTCCTTCCAACAGACAGTTATATTTAAAATAATGTTCTTCTTCCATAAAATCATTTTTCCAGATGAATTATATTTCAAATTATCAAGATAAATTTAATGCTGCCAACCGCCTTACAGCTTAGGGTGCATTCTCTTGCAAATAGTTTTTCCAGACGCCATCTTTAACCGGAGCATGTCCTATCTTTATAGTCTTTTCTATTGTCCGGGTGTCTTGTCAAAGAAACAAGGGAAGGTCCTCATATTTTTTTAAATGTAGGAGTGAAAGAAAATTTATGCTATTTATTTTCATTCTGTATGTATTTCTAAACACTTTGGGAAAATAACGTTAATAATTGTATTTTAGGTAGATTTTTCACATAGTTTTTCATTTGATGGCACATAGACCTCAAAACCATCGTTAACTCAAAAGTTTATATATATACTAGATAATGCCCGGCATGCGTTGCAATGCCTCAATCAATTTTTTTTTGTAATTTTTTAAACGTATACTAAGCATCTCTCTTTATCTCTCTAATTCTCTATCTCTCTATGTATATCTCTATAACTCTCTCTATCTTTCTATTTATATCTCTATCTCTCTATATATCTTTCTAGCGGACCCGACAGACATTGTCCTGCCCAAATGTACTTTTTGTGAGATATGGATATGGCGGTAAGTATTTCTACGCTGGACATTTTGTATCTTCTCATTATACATACCCCTCCTCTTGGGCACGCCACTGCCGTTACCAAAAACCTTTCCCATGGTTACGCAGAAGGCAACAACAATGCAAAAGCCCGTTGCCATGGAGGCTAATTATCAACAATGCTTAGTTTTTTTGCTTTTAAAGCGTGTATTTTTAGTTTTTCTTAACTCAGAATCGAGATAAAATATCCAATTGTGAATCTAAACCATCCTCGAATCCCCGTGAACTCACACACAAAATTTCATCAAAATCGCGTACGAACAGACAGACAGAAAAAGTACTGTTTTATTATAGTAAGATAGATTATTCTTACATGTTCGCATCCATGCAGTATATGAAAAATCAGCATGCATAGCCCCACACCTATAACTATACGTATCTGCTGCCCACGACTTTTTCCGCATGGAATTTTGTATTATCTTGCACCATTTAGAAATTTAAACATTATAACATAACAGTTGATACAGTTGTAGTAGTTTTCTTGTGTTCACAAATGATAATTTTTCTCACCTCTATTTCAGTCTTTGCAATAAAAATATGTTACTACCTAAATTTTGAGTAAATATGTTTCTACTTTCAAATGTAATGACGGGAAGACACTTCATAAAATGTCTTTGTAAACCACATTTACTGTTTTTTCCGTCTCGAGCTAGAATGTAAAGATTGTCTGCATTACTGACCCGCGAGCAAGCTAAATACATTTCAGAGAGAGAGAGAGAGAGAGAGAGTGTGAGAGAAAGACACCTATTGAATGTCTATGTAACTAATTTTTTTATTAGAGCATATTTTCATTAAATAAATCATGAAATCATTCAACGATAAAAGCTGTTTTTTTTAATTAAGCGGACGGGTTCGCTCCAAGGAGAAAATTGACGCGGCGAGACCTCGTGGACATAGAGAAATGACACACACTCACTATTTGTGTGGCTATGAAACATGATTTTTTTCTGCAATTTAAATTGTAATATACAAAAAGGGTATTGAAAATTGAAACAAATATGGCGACACTATAAACTGTCAGGATCTTTATTTTTTTCTTACTCTCTACTTAGTTCCTTACAATAGCAAAACTTAATGGCTTCTAATAATGCGTTGCAATTTTTGCTTTTAAAGCGTGTTTTTTTAGTTTTTACTAACTCAGAATCGAGATAAAATATCCAATTGTGAATCTAAACCATCCTCACTATTTGTGTGGCTATGAAACATGATTTTTTTTCTGCAATTTAAATTGTAATATACAAAAAGGGTATTGAAAATTGAAACAAATATGGCGACGCTATAGACTGTCAGGATCTTTATTTTTTTTCTTACTCTCTACTTAGTTCCTTACAATAGCAAAACTTAATGGCTTCTAATAATGCGTTGCAATTTTTGCTTTTAAAGCGTGTTTTTTTTTTAGTTTTTCTTAACTCAGAATCGAGATAAAATATCCAATTGTGAATCTAAACCATCCTCGAATCCCCGTGAACTCACACACAAAATTTCATCAAAATCGGTCCATCCGTCTAGGAGGAGTTCAGTGACATACACACGCACACAAGAAATATATATATAAAGATATATACACACACACATGACATTTTTATGGACACTATAACAACCACAATTCTGCGCAAATCACTACCAAACTAATACATAAAATATAGTAATAGAAAATATTGGTCAGTTTGTTAACGGGTAAAATCCGACCAAAGGGGTATAAATGGGGATGATTATTTTTTTGGATAAACATAAAAATCACTATAACCCCTTTAATATGACACATATTATATTCGCACGAAGTTATCATATGTCGTTATAATAATGCAACAAATTTGCTCGAATTATTTTTTGATACAACCAACCATAACAACAATGGTAGGGGGTACAAAAATATGTTACTTAACTCTCTTAGTAGCCACACCATCAAATACGTTCAAATTGTTTGTAAAACTTATAAATATCATCTAAAACTTTTGTCTAAATATAATTTTTAATTCGACAAACTATGGCTACAAGGGGTTGAATAAACAGGAGTTTAAATAAAAAAATCACAATACCATACCTACTATCAAATCTGTTCTTATTTATTATAAAACTTAAAAAATATATCTATAACTTTCGTCTGAAATCATTGTTTAAACTACCAAACATTACTTCAAGGGGTGGAAGAAACAGAGGTTGAAGGACATAAGTAGTAGGGACGCTATAAAATTAGTTCAGATTGTTTCTCAACCTTTTAAATATTATCTAAAACTTATGTCTGGAACAATTTTTGATAAGACGAAACATTACCGCAAGGGGCTGAAGAAACAGTGGTTGAAATAAAAAAAATAACTCCACACCATAAACACTGTCTAATCCATTCTTATTTATTTTTAACCTTCTGAATAATATCTAAAACATTTGTCAAAATTAATTTTTATATAACCAACCATAATTACTGCAATGGGTGAAAATTACAAGGGTTGAAGGACAAAAAAAATCGTAAATCCTTTAGTAGGTATACTACACAATCGGTTATAATTTATTGTAGAAATCTAATAAATATCTAAAAGTTTGGCTGAAATAATTTTTGATGAGGTTGAAAAACTGAGGTTTAAAATAAAAACTTCTTTAATATGTACACTTCTAAAATTATCCTACACATTAGCATAAAACAAATATTTATACAACTACGTATTAAGGCAAGGAATAAAATATATTGTTTGAAGATCAAAAAAGTTCAACAACCTTACTAGTAGTTACCATAGTATGAAGTTAGTTCTGAGTTTTTGAATGCTGAATTTACTGAATTAAAAACATTCTAAACATTTTCACTGCACGGCATATAAGTAAAATTTTAATAAATCATGATTGAATATTGCAGAACATGTAGTTCAGAAGTTTCTAGAAATTTCCAGAATGTTCCAGAAAGTAATAGGTACTTCGAAATATACCTAAACCTGTAGGCTGTGTGGAAAGAGACATTTTTAATAATTACCTACGTTGGAACATCTATTATAATAATAATAATAAACTTACGTGCGTCTTAGGATTTTTTTTTGCTGTTAGGTTAGTTTCATAAAATAATACATAAAATCGTTGTTGTAGTATTAAAATTCTCAAAAATAATTATTTTAGTTTGTAACTGCAATACCCATTAATTATATATAACAGCTGAATAATACATTTAACATAACACCAGCAAACAATTTCTCATTAAGCGTCTTCTTTCTTGGTTTCATTTAGACGTACACGTCCTCTTTGTTTGATCCTGTGTCGCTCGTGTGGTAACCCTTGCTTCCGAGATGGACTTCCGGCCGCTCTCAGAGACCCCGGGCGTCCCCCTGGCGAGTCGTTGCGCCGGGCGTCGTAATCTCCCGACCCGAAGACGTCTTCGGCCGACGGCTTGGCGGTCGGCGAGGGAGGGTGGGGTCCAGAGGCCAGCCCACTGGCAGACCGACACCCCCCCCCCTTCCCCTCTTCCAGCGGTCTGCCCCCCAGGGAACAGGAGTAACCACACTGCTGCCAGACAAGATGAATCCGAAGTCAAGGTTTGTTTTACCAGCATCATGTTCAGGAGATTAAAGCCTAGCTTAATCCGTCATCTTTTTTTTTTTTTTTTGAAGATTTTAAATCATTATGAAGAAATATTTCTACACTGCAACAATACAAGTGAGGTTAAATTTTATTGCATTAAACCTCTACAGGAGAAAAAAAAAATGTGTGCGTAGAGTCCAGCCGCGACATAAGTGAAACTTTTAAAAGAATATCAGAATTACTAACGATTATTTTAATTTCAATTTCAGAATTGTATTCAAAATTAAAATACACTTTATTGAAATTCGGTCAGAACCAGTTTTACAAAAAATATACCTGCCGAAAATCGTCACAGCAAAATAAGTTTCAGTTTATTGTACACCGTATAATAACACATTAACAATATTAAAAATAAAATATTTATCAAAACTTCTTATAAATTCTAAACAGGATAATCGATTAGAAAAAAATACATTGTTGAAAATAGAAAAAAAAAACAAAGAATTTTTATGATGTTGATTAGAAAATTAAATTAAAAAAATTAAACAGTTAGAAACAAATTAAATAAAGTGAATGGATTATTATCTGTCTGTTTAATTTCTGGAATTGAAAGTGCATTTTG
The DNA here is from genome assembly GCF_032445375.1 of Bacillus rossius redtenbacheri. Lineage (NCBI taxonomy): Eukaryota > Metazoa > Arthropoda > Insecta > Phasmatodea > Bacillidae > Bacillus > Bacillus rossius. Next base: position 48,595,322 of record NC_086335.1, read on the forward strand.
CCCTCTTGGAAGGGTTCGGTTGAACATGGTCGGTTTCTCCACTGGGAACACCTGCAGCAGGGTCGACCAAGTCTTCTGTGAGACCTGTCCACGATGCTTCCTCCAGCATCTCGGTACCGGGCAGACGGTCGCTCTCTGGGGAGTGGTAAATCCAGCTCAAGTGCGAAGTCTGGCACTCCGGCTGCAGTGGCTGCAACACTACAGCCCTCTGTCTCCCACGCAGGGATCGCGGTGTTGCTTGTGCGTGGGAGCGGCGCGGGCTAGTGCCACCGGGTGTTTCACAGCGCTGTCGCCAAGTGGCGCTCCTCTCGTGGTTCAACGAGCCCGGCCCTTAACAGCTGTGACGCGTGACCGGGAGGCCGGGAAGCACTCTCGCACGGCGCGAAGAAGCGGTCCAGACGGGCGGGAGGCTGCTGGTGATTTACTGTATGTCGCGCCGGGAAACTCGACCGGGGAGGGGGGGGGGGGACAGGACAACGGCCGCGGGAATAATTAAAACGTGCGCCGGGTTCGGGACTGAGAATGTGAAGAGGGAGGGGAAGGGGGAAGGAGAGAGGAGGTTTGCCCGAAATAAAATGTTCACTATTTACTACTCGCCCGCCATGAAATATACAACGGCGGCCCTGCGTTCACGCCGACACGGCAAAAAAAAAAAAAAAAAAAAAAACGTGGCGCGACCGGGCAGTTGAATATTGTACCTCAAGAATTTATTAAAGTTTACTTTTTGTGTGTATTATCTTAGCTCTCGGTATACGGCATTTGGTGGATGGATATGCGAATTCTATCGGTCTCTATTTATGGGCAAGGGCAATCTCGTTATATGCAAAAAATTCAAAAACATTATACCTTTGTGTGGCTTTTACTATTGGTTCACTGTTAATCTGGAGGACTCTGGGCCAGTAAGAGACTCTCAGTCAATGAAGTTTCGAATCACAATTTACCCTGTTGAGACTCTTCACAAGTCAGCAGACAATGAACAGGCGACGTTTGCCCATGTTTGGAGAGAATCGTGGAGGTCACTGAACACACGAAGGTTTTTTCCAGCCCAAATTTTTTATAGGTTGAGGCCACGTTTGTATAATATTAAAGATACGATACACCTGACGTTTAAGCGAGCCTTGGTTGGAGCCATCTTCAAGGGCGACACTGACGGTTGTCGAGACGTCTGGAGTATCATCGGTCACACTGACGTTTCATCGACCCAGATTTCGAGGAATAGTTAACGACTCTGGCCACGAAAAGCCAAGATCTAGATCCATGGTCGGTAATCCATGTTGAATATGCTACACCTGAACCCTAATCATATTCACAGGGAACTATAGCACACGGCCAGTCACTTATATTTAGGTAACGGATTTCCGTATCCTATCCGTGATCTACCTTTCGCACAAATTCCGCACATGCACAGAGCACACTTTTTCGGTGATTTCGTCCGAAGCCATTGACTCGTATACATTCAGTTTCGTAAACATCGTGTAACGTACCAAACATATCGACCATCAAAACACGAAGTGGCGTAACTGCAAAAATGCCGATGTTGAGATATACTGGCTACAGACATATCTTTACGTGGTCTATCATGTCACGAAGTGGCGTAACTTAATTCCCAATGGTTTTGAAGATATAATGCTTTTTCATTTCGTCGTAAGTGTTTTGGAGACTATTCAGCAAAACACGTACTGACTTAAGTTAACTTACGCCTGTTCGTGTTTTCCGAAAAAAAAAATTGTTGACTATTTCTCGTTTTACACGAAGTGGCGTAACTACATGTGGGGCGGTCGGAAAATGCAACCTAATTGTTTTGTTGCACAAAGATGGGAATAGAGGGAAAACACCGGAAGGAAGACTGATACCGCAATACCGCACTATCTATATACTGATCTGCACCACTATCTGCTCGTCTGTCCATCACAACACATGCTTTAGATGTAGAGCCCAGGTAAGCATTTTGTTAAAATATTACTTATTAGGCCTACAACCATAACTAACCCTTAACCACAGACGTGAAACTTTTGTGCGTATATACAGGCGTGAGGTCCCACGCTGCAAATAATGCTGACACTAACACAGACGTGAAGTCAGGTGTCAGATAACCACTTATCGCTCCGGCGGCAGAGAGAAGACTGAATGGTAGGAAGGTACTGAAGATCATGTGTCCACGAGGTTACTGGTTACTGATGGCAGAGGGCGTCAGAACGCTGTGTGGTCCCGGGGACCTCATGTCTGTGGTTAAGGGTTAATAAATTAGTCTGCATATAATTTGTACATCAAGAACACTTATGTTCACCTTTAAATGCATTGTTTGATAAACTGTTTATTAGTGAATTATTACTGCAGGTAAAATTAACTCTAGGCTATTTTGAAGTGGACGTTACAACATACATTGCAAGTTTAATTTTGTATATTTATAATACATTACTTATTGTATCTTACAGATCGACGCTGGAGTTTGCATGCAAGTAAGAAGTGGACTAAAAGAAGATGGACGCTTTAGTGAAGTGGACTGACGGCACCCGGAACGTGGTGAGATTAACTGATTTAATTCCAGTTGATAAGGGCAATGCTTTTAAAAAAGGCTCCAAAGTTAAAATGCTTTACAATAAAACATTTTATTTTGGAACAATAATATTGTTAGAAAACAGTGATTCAGATAGCATGTCTGATGAAGACGAACAGGCATTGGCCGAATTTGTGCCTCTTTCCCGCCTTAAGAGCAATAACAGAGATACCGAAGCTGATCACAACCCCAACACTTCATTTGGAAATACAGATATAGCCTCTAATGTAGACTTAAATTGTTTTGGTAGTGAACCCGATGACAGCGACGCGGATCCAGATTTTACAGAACTGTGCGAATTAAAAAAATGTAAACTAGTAGGTGTTCAAACATGTTGTTGTGGATTGCTTGTTTGCAAATCCCACTGGTCAAAAAATGAATGTGACCATATTGTTTTAACTGATAGCAGCGATGAAAGATTCATTGCTAAATCTCCAAAGAAGAAAAAGAAGAAACCCCAACCTAAGTTTGCAGAAAAGAATAATATTGATAATACAGATCCCATGCATTCTACATGTACTTCCAACGGTTGTAACTTAGAGATTTTTGCAGCTTGTGTGAGATGTCTTGAGTTACTATGCTTTAGACATTTTGAGGAAAGTGATGAGTGCAAAAACCATACAGATAATTTAGAAAAATTGGAAACGCTCATCGAAGAGCTAAGAGAGCCAGAAGATTTTGTTACAGAAGGGTCTGCACGAGAATTTCCCTTAGAAAAACGGTACAAAATAAATAGACAGAAAGAAAGAAAACAAAGGAGAAACACTGGTCACGGCTATACACAAGAAAAGTCTTACAATTTAGTTGCTCCAAGAGAAATTAAAGACCGTTGCATTGGTAGATTCTGTGAGAAAACCAAGAAGTCTTGTAGTAAATTTACAGATGAAGACAGACAAAATATTTTCAAGTCGTACTATGCTATGGGTAGTCTTCAATTACAACGAGAGTTCATTGCAAGACACATAGTGTCAGGGGCAACAAAACGCAAAACTACAGTTGGCGACAGTCGTAGAGCACAGTCAAAACAGTATTTTTTAACATTAAAAAATGAAAAAGAAGCAGTGTGCAAAAAGTTTTTTCTTAATACTCTTAGTATTAGTGAACGAACAGCAAGAACAGCTGTTGGAAAAGTAGCAGAGACAGGTGTTTTAGAACCAGAAAAGCGTGGAGGAAGACAGGAAACCCTAGCAGCTAGAGATGCAGATATTCGTAAGCGAATGACCGATCACATCAACAGATTTCCAAGAGTAGAAGCGCATTACTGCAGGGCTAATACAACCAGAGAATTTCTACATGATGATTTGAATATTAAAAAAATGTTTAACCTTTACCAAAGTGAAGATCCCAACGCCAACAAGGGCAGCATCGGGTTATACAGACTTATTTTTAGAAGTTTAAATTTAAGTTTTCATCATCGTAAAAAAGATATGTGTACTCTCTGTATGACTTACAAGACAGGCGATGGAGACACAAAGGACAGAATTAAACAGAGGTATGACCAACACATTGCGGAAAAAACAAAAGTTAGAGCAATAAAGGAAAGGTGTAAAGCAGCAGCAATTGAAAACAAAACTAATGTTTGTTTAGTATTTGACCTTCAGCAAGTAATCTTCTTGCCGAAAACCAATGAGAGCGCCGTATTTTATAAAAGACGCTTATCAGTGTACAACTTTACAATATACGACTTGGGAACCAAGGACTGTCATTGTTTTACTTGGAATGAGTCAATAAGTAAAAGAGGTTCATCTGAAATTGCTTCTTGCATATTCCTCATGCTTAAGGAGCATGATAAAAACAACGTAGGCAAAAAAGTGACTTTGTTTGCTGATGGCTGTTCTGGCCAGAACAAAAATAGTATTCTGCCTGCAATGTTCCTTTACTTTTTGTTCAATAGCTCTAACATTTCTGAAATTAGTTTGAGATTTTTTGAACCTTACCATGGTCAAAATGAAGGTGATGCTGCTCACAGTGCGATTGGCCATGCCATAAATCAAGCAGGCGATCTGTTTGTTCCTTCCCAGCTGGTACCAATAATTAAACTCGCCAGAAGGGCGCATCCTTACATAGTCCATCAAATGGAAACAAGGGACTTTTTGGACTTTAAAAGACTCTCCAAAGAACTGCGCATTCTCACCATTCGAGAGGATAACGAAAAAGGACAACCCATAAATTGGCCTAACATGGTAGAGTATGCTTTTAAGAAAGACCATCCTACAACAGTTTTTTTCAAGAACAGCCATCTTGATGAAACGTACAGGTCATTTACTTTAAAACGTGATGCTGACAAGAACCTGAAGATGCCCCTAGATCGTCTCAACGTTCTACCGCAGGCTATAACAAAAGAAAAGTTCAAGGATCTGATATCACTTTGCGAAGGACCTACTCCCGTTGTAAGGGCTGCAGAGTTTCAGAACTATTACAGGTCCTTACCTAATTAACTTTTCAAAGATTGTTGTCTAGAAGAGATTAAACTTGAATATCGTTATTAGTGTTTCTTCTTTGTTATTGATATTTTATCAATCAATATTATTTAGTTAAGATAAGTTTTTTTATCATTTTGTATGGTTTTTAAAGCTAAACAGTACTGTTTTTATTGAAATTGACATCAGGTTATTTTATTTTACTTTTTTTTAAAACAAATTTTTTATTTTATGAAACCAACAAAGTTGAGTATCACTAAGTGGATATTGTAGTTCTGATAATAATTATTTTGCCTAGTTTTTGTTGTTTAGAAATTTTTGTTTAAGAGTGTAGATTTTTCAATGTATACATGTTAGTTTCACTATAGTAAAAATTTTTATGTAAGCAGTTTTCAAACCTCTACTTTTTTAAAACCATAACATATTATGTGAAGCTACTCGATTAAAATTTTTTTTTAATAATACACTGTGTGAAGAAGGCCCAATAATTAATGCTGAGTGATTGAGTTATTTACTGCTAATATGATATACTTTCCTAATAACCTTTAGTGTTTGTACTAACAAACGATTTGTATTGTTATAAGTAATAAAACTTGAACATTTTTCATTATTTAAATGTTTTATTTCGCGGCGTAACTCTGCAATGAATGAAAACAACAAAACACGAAGTGGCGTAACTACAACATTTTTTATATTTTATTATAAATCTTAAAATATAAATTTGTAATAAATAAAGTAATTATAGGTAACCCAAGTCAGACATCTTAAATATATATAAAAAATTAAATGAAGGGTTTTCTAGTTTGGGATTGTGCGGTATAGCACTTCAAACATAGGTGCTTTTCTTATTTTTGCTCTCCTGAAAAGTTGGCATTTTACAGATACGCCACTTCGTGTTTTGATGGTCGATATTAGTGTACCAAATGAAACTTTATGGTGGTGAAACTATATTGGAATACATCTTGTATACGTTAATGGTCATAACAACAAAAAAAAAGGAACTTACAAAGTTCTTAAGCAAATTATAATAACACAATTTAATTCGTGCGACGATGCTGCTATCTCTAGGATTTTTGGCAAACAGTTGTTTGCCAAATGTCCGCTAGAATGCGTTGGAACCAGTTTCTAGCCTTCTGTTCCCTGCCTGGGATTCGGTTCTGGAATACGGCACGTGAGGTAGGTAACGGTTGTGTCCCAACCAGGCAGTGCTTGCTTGTTCGCTACCTTACCCGAACGTCTTGGAATAACTGCCCTAAATATTTGTTTTGGGTAGAATATATTCGCTTCTTCCAGACAGCTGGATGAACTACGAGTGAAGAAGCCACCGTTTATCACGCATACGTGGCCCTGCCGAGAAGCTGAGGAGTATGGTTAAGTGACTTTTGGTCCCACCAGCCTACGATCTACATTTCATATTGGTAACGAACCGTTTAAAAAAAAATATGTGTTTGTTGATTAGGTTTTTCTGCATTGCCGCACACACAGGCGAAGTGGGCGAAGGATCCGTGTTTATGGCGTTGTTCCTTTTCCCGAGGGGAGGGTTGTGGAGGTTATGGGGTTTTGCTGAGCTGGTGTGGGGGGGGGGGGGGGGTTGTCTGAAGACCTCGGGACAGCCGCAGTTATCTGGCACTGCAACACCCCCCGCCATCAAGAGACCGACCAGCGAGACATCACCACCGAACCTGCCCGTCGCGATACCAGCCGCTCCAATTAACTCTCTCCCTCGCTGCCGGCGACACCCTTCTCCATTGTCCCTGGAGCTCGTTGGGATAATACTCCACTTCTCCCCCTCTCCCCTCTTTCTCGCCTTCTCCCTTGCCCCTTTCGCCCCGTCTAATTCCTTGCCTCGCCGCGTCGCCGGCGCGATTCCTGGTCCCAGAGGGCTCCGAAGAAAGCTACTCGCCGGAGATGTGTTAACATACAACATCGGTATCGAGCAAATTTGAGTTTTATCGTGTTGCAACACGATACGAAACTAGGACACGAAATTTAACGCTTTTTTTTGTTTAAAATAATGCCGAGCGTGAAAAAATATACGCAAATTTGGTTCAGCTACATCACACATAGTTTCCGCACCCGACCTTAGAATTCGGCTGCCGGAGTAGCTACGTCAATTTATTCTTCTGCGAAACTGGCCAGAAAATTTAACCTGGGCTTTCAACTTCCATGCATTATATATATTCAATGGTTTACCGAAGTTTCTGCTACTCACCCTGTGCATATTATTTCAGATGCATCACCCAACATTATTATTTTTTAATCATTGTGATCAACGGATGTGTGCGTGTCCTGTTGGACAAGTTTAGAACACGAGCCTGTGTGTGTGCTGGTATTGGTATGTTGTGTGATGAATAAGTAAAAGTTACATTTTGGTGTTCTGTGGTGGGAGGAAAGATTACTTACCCCCACCCCCTCCCTCGCTCATTTGTATCGGCTAACTGGTGAATCGCCGGGTCGTGTTTTCTGAGAAATGTCGAGTGGTTTTTCTGACCGCAGTGGGGCAGTATTGGCCCTAGACTTTGCAGGGCACTGGGCTATTTACTTTTGAATTTTGAGAAATTAACTCTTCTAAACGTTTTCAACCCAACCTGGAACTTTAATTTCGTTGATGGTTTTTTAATATGTCAAAGGATATTTCATTATTCTTTATTGATAAATTATCATCGGGGTCAGTATTGTAAATCAAACGTTAAGCGTGGCAATAAAATTTTGTAAAATTATCATTAGTGCGAAATCATTAATTGAAACAGGTAGCTACTTACCAACACATTGAGTTACAAGATATTACAAATATAATTTTCCTTTTACCATTATGTCCTAATATCTGAAATAATAGCAGACAAACAGAAATAAATCTAACTGAAAAGCACTGTCGGGCGATAGGTAAACCGGCGGAGGAGGGCAATTAAGGGCGAAATTAATGTCTCTGAACCAGTACGTTATGATATACACCAATGCTTGCACTGAAGAACAAAAAGTGATCACTAAAAATTGTCAACATAGATCCAGAACAAATAAGATCTTGCTGCTGTTACTGAGACATTTCCTGTTTGTGCCTGATGACGGGAACAGAAATTTAAATGTCTACAACGTCGCAACTAGGGTTACCAGACGTCCGGCAAAAGGAGGACTTGTCCTCCATTTTATGTATTATTTGCGTCCAACCGGATTTTCCTTAATGCTCCAAAATGTCCGGCTTTTTTTATAAAGTGAGATAATTCCTGCAGTTACACTCTGAGTAAAGCGCGCGGTGCGCGCTAATGCGCTGTCCGCAGAGTCACCCCACTAGTAAGTAGTTCTATGACAGCTTTACAGGTAGCACCACATGCAGAAGCACGTGTTTTTAATATGCTGTATATGCGTAGTTTGTTTGATTCTTTATACTGAAACTGTATGAAATGCCAAAACATTGTAAAATATCGTACTCCATTGTAATTAATTCATGGCTTTTTAAAAAAATATATATATTGTCCTCCTTTTTAGTGAAATGTCCTCCTTTTGCGAGGTGAATGTCCTCCTTTTTTTGTTATCGGTGTCTGGTAACCCTAGTCGCAACTGATCTGTCTCAGGAAGCCTCTGTGTTCGTCTGCGCTGCCGTCGTTGTGTTGTCCAGAACATGTTTAGTATATCGTCGGGTGCGTCTGTTGGTGGCTGTGTTGTACAAGATTATTTTTCTTTAGCGTGCAAGTACTGGCTTTGTTGCAAATGTCTCGTCGTTCTCAGCCTGCGGTGATCGTCTGTGCTGTGATATTTTTATGACCAATTCCTTCTACGGAATTCTCTGCGCTGTTTATGAAATTAACTTATAACAACTGCTGATTTTGGCTTTTTTCCCCCGTCATCTATGTTGTATTTTCTTGAGGTTTCTCTATGAAAAACAGTAAAAATTAGCAATGGAGTAACTAAAAAAAAGTTTAAAATCAAACCTTCCCATTTCAATAATCATTCAAAAAAGTACTACGTAATATTTAGCATGGTATATATATACACATATATAGACATACACACATATAGAAGAAAGGGGAAAAAATATAAATGATTGATTTTCAAATATGATAACTTATGAGTGTATGAATTTTGAATGTGAATTTAGTAACGAATTACTTTGTGTTCATTTTTTTTAGTAGATGTAGTATTTTCTTTATTTGTTTGTCTTTATTTTGACTGTGTTCACTTTTCAATGTTTTATGTGTGATTGCATGAATATCGGCGTCTACACTTCATATACAGTAGATATATTTACGTTGTTTGAAATGGTTTTATACTGGTACAGTGCCAGCATATTTTTGACTATGTCCGTTAGCAGGCGTTTCGTAAATGTATAAATGTATAGAAACGCGCGTGTACATCTGGGGTGGCCCCAAAGCGGACAGACGTGTCGGCTGTCGCGCCAGCGACTGTACCTTATTGGCGTGCGCGCCAGGCGCCGGACTGCCGTCCCGTCGACCACAATGGACCTGGGGAAGACCATCTTCCCGCTCCCACCCCCCAGCACCTTGGAGGGGTGTGGGCAATCGGACGGTAAACCCGGCGTGGTGGAAGCTTGGCAGAGGGGTGGAGGTGGAGAGAAGGGCAAGAAGAGTCCTGGGCGACGGGGGATTGGGAGGGGAAGAGTGTGTGTGTGTGTGGCGCAGATAAATAAAGCGTGGAGATTATCAAGGAAGCAAGTTGGACGAAAAGAGGAGAGAAAAAATAAGAGGGGTATTTCGCCACCCCTCCCTCATTCTTTTTACGGTCTCTCCCCCCCCCCCCCCCGCCACTTTCCCCAACCTTTCTGTTATCTTGATTGAAGGCCCTCTTGCTGGCGTCTGGCGTCTGGGATTCAAGTCTCGTCGCGCGAATGGTGGTAGGAAGAAAGGGGGGATAGGTTGATAAAAGAACGTCGTCGCCTTGTCTCCAACCGCTCTGGAAGGAGGCGTGCGTGTGTAGTTAAGGGGCTTGTGGGTGGGAGGGGACAGGCAGACACAACGAGACCGGACATATATTGTCAAGAGGACGAGCAGAGGAAAGAAAAAAAGGGAAGGAAATGGTCGAATGGTGTGAGGATGATGATGTGGTGGTAGGTAACCAGTACACGGTGTCCTTGAGGGTTGGGGGGGGGGGGGGAAAGGGCGTAATCGCTTCAATTACTGACGCGTGACCGCTGAAAATCGACGAGAGATGACATGTAAGTAAGCTATTCAATTATCTCCTTATTAATATTATTCAAAAGCCATCTTGTCAGGCACCTTGGCCGCCATCTTGAAATTCTGTAATTTTTAATTTATAAATTCAGAAAAATTTAAAAAATGAACATTAAAAAATAACTTTGTTAAAATCATGATTTATTCGATCGATACTCGCCCTTGGTTCGATCCTTGCTTGGTGAAAATGGGTGCTGGATAGGGATATAAAGGTAGGGGATGGGGAGAAATGAGGTCGCTTGGTTCGTGATCTTCTATTCTTCGCCTGCATATAAGATTTCACGTTGTCCTTCAGTTAAATCACCAACATGTATTTCCCAGAACCTTCCTATTTATTCGTCGTTCCTCATGCCCAGCCCCCTAAACACGAAATCTAGTCCCTGCAGGCTTCACTAAACGGGTCTGCCCGAGGGTCAAACCAATGAACCTCGCTCGCGAACACCCCACGTCCTGGTGCCTTAAGAGGCCACTCCAGTGTTTCAGCGGCACTACGCAACCCGCGTTAACCTCATAACATTCAATGCTATTTTCATTTTGCTTATAACTAATTAACTAATATAGATTTAGAAATGATGCTTGCTTGATATGAAAGACAACGATGCTCTTATCAAAGCCCCTTTCTTCAAAAATGTGCATAAATTATGGTTCACACCTAGACAATACACTTATGCATATTAGTAAATATTAGAATAAAACCATAATTTATGCACGTTTTTTTTAAGAAAGGGGCTTTGATAAGAGCATCGTTGTCTTACATATCAAGCAAGCATCATTTCGAAATCTATATTAGTTAATTAGTTATAAGGAAAATTAAAATAGCATTGAATCTTATGATGTTAACGCGGGTTGCGTAGTACCCCTGAAACACTGGAGTGGACTCTTAAGGCATTTCTAGTACTCACAGTGACCTGGCAGAACTACTGCTCTGGACGGGCATCGGCTGTCTCTACAACAGCCATCTCGTTTCCTGCGCGGAACATACTGTTTCGCGCGCGAGCAACGAACAAAGAATCTCTGACTTTGTGGTGCTCCACACAGTTGAAACTATATAACAAATCGTCTAAAGTTAATATTCTCTTAACAGTGGACTCATTTCGCGACGCTAGAATCCTAACTCGTTCACCTTCGTGCCGCTTCAGTTTTTTGACCGCAGTTGACCTGGAAGGACTCTGAGCCAATGAAAAAAAACCTCAACGAAAGAAGTATCGAATCACAAGCATCCCGGTTGACGGGTGTCACGAGTAAGTAGCCAGTTAGAAAGAAGATGCAATTTGCCCAAGTATGTGGAGGATCGGGAAGTATGTCTATGTTCTATGTTAGATTTTTACCTTGCCGCAGCCATATATCTGGCAATTTGCCTTCGTTCCCTTTTCTACGTGGCCGTGGACTGTTCTTAACAAAACAAAAGGCAGAATAAAGCTTAGCTCACTGTTATGTATTTCTTTTTTTCTCTCTCTCTTTAATTTTAAATATCAATTGTCCGTCAGAGAGCAGGGCGAAAGGCGGCGCGGGGATTGGCCGTGGAGCGCGGACTGGCCATTTGAAAACGGCCTACCGTGTGGGCCTTGTGGGGAGGGGGGGGGGGGTGGAGCCACCCACGGACAATGGCGATATGGCGATGCCTGCTGCAGAGGGCCCCGGCTCTCCGCCCGCCTCGGAGCGGATTATGGCGCAGGACGACTTCATGAAAATAACTTCGTTAGCGTTTAGCTCGGCTAATCGCATTTCGTCTGAGCCCCTGCCGGGCGCGCTGGAATGTATTCAATTTTTTTTTGCAACCTTCCCTCTCCCCCACCCTTCCCAACCGCCGCCATTTTTTTTTTTTTTTTTTTTTTTTTAGCAGGCACATACGTAGGCCGATTCAATTGTTCGAAACCCGTAGCGATCCAATTGTGTCGCGCCGCGCACGTTGCGTATTGAAAGGTTGCAGTGAGGAAGTTAAAAAAAAAAATGGGAGATTGTGTGGCTAAAAATGGCGCGCGGTTACTGTGTAGCTTGGGCGCGGAAAGTTAGGGAAGATTACTGATTACCTACAGCGAACTGCGTTGCTACGAATCAAAGTGTTGGTATGTACTTAGTTTCTCAGACTATAGCGAATCTGGCAGTTTCCCAGTGACAGGATGTTCATTTGCTTGCAACTGTTTTGATCTAGTTTCCGCAAGCCTTATTTCTTGATTAATATAACGACAGTAAAATAGTAAATTAACGGAATTTTTGCTGTAACTGCTAATAACCTATATATCATTCGTGAAGAATTAATATATGTGTTTTCACTGTCACATACTTACATTTGTAATCATACTGAAACTCTATGCTAAGTTTTACATAACTTCTTTTGAATTAGTTAAAGAACAAGTAAAATTATGCATAATAAACCTTACGACTACACGTAAATGATTTCACTGGGTATTAGTTTAGGTAGTTTAGGAAGGAGACGGATAACGTAATAGGAGACGGATCTCACGGAACAGTTTCTCCACAATAGCACGCAGACGGATTAGCTGGGCAATGCTCAGCCCATTCGTTAGCGTTGCTCCGTCCGACCAATAGAAGCCGAGTACTTGGCTGCGGTGGTAGCCATGTTTATTTAGATTATAAATATGTTAAATATTGTTTCGAGTAAAATAATATTTAGTGTTATATTATTAATTTGTCGTTTTTTTATCGATGTAAATTCTGAACGCAATCTCATTGGTTGCGATTTATTACGTTTCCATGCATTGTGGAAGCAGCAGACGTGATAGTGAAATGTTCCTGGAGATCCGTCTCCGTTTCAGTGCCATTGTAGAACGGGCCTAATAGTGTTGATGCTTAAAATACATACGTCCGTTGTAAATATATGGACACAATCAGTCCTTGTCATGCCTCTTCTGAACAGTATTGAAGCTTTGTCTCTAATCACCCCCATTTTTGAGAAGAGGGTTTCTCTTTGACCGAGTTGAAACCACTGTACCTTCCTTTTCTGGCAGATAAGCTGATGTGTTTCCAGTGTTCAGATAAGTTTAAAAAAAACGGCATGGCATTAGTTAAGATCCGATAAAATCACTGACCACGGACAAAGGATTTATAAACGACTGTTTGTCCAGAGCACACACGGAACAGCGCTCGAAGTCCCGTAGTCTTCAGATTTCCTGAGAGCGTGAAGAATAGGTGGGTGGATTGCATTTGGGGGTAGTGGTCGGACCACTCGCCAAAGACGAGTTGCACAGAAGGACTTGAGTTCCCCGACATCGCTCTCCGTCGCAGCTCCTGCTCAGCGCTTCTGTCAATGCCTCGTTCGAAGAGGATCACGCGGTGCTCCATGGGCTGAGTCCCTCCACATCCCGGGCCCTTCTGGCAATACGAAGGACACTGCCCCGAAGCTTTATTTATTTGCCGAGCGACGTAAATCCTCAACTTGAACTTTTCAACGGAAAGGAGTCGGATAAGAAGGTCTTGCCCGACGCGCGAAATCTCGGCGAACGATGCGCCCTCCCCCTCCCCTCCCCCCCCCCCCCCCCACCTAGGAGGGAACGGACGACGGCGATTCTCGACCCGACGAACGGCCATCGTCGTCGGCCTCGTTGAGCCCTGTTTGGGCGGGAGATAGCGGCACCGGGAGGCATCCCTCGGCTTAGCCTCCTGAGGGACGGCCGGGGAAACAAAAGGGATCTCCGGAACCTGGGGGAGGGGGCAGGAGGAGGAGGACCGGGGAGTGATCGGAGAGACGGCCATGCGAGAGACGTCGCGATACGGTCGCGGCCCTCGCGCAGGAAGGAAGATAACAGGGGGTGGATGGACTATGGGTCCCCCATCGATCGCCGGAGTGGCCTCGCGAGCGAGCGTCGTTCTCTCGACTGTTTCCTCCCGGTTGTGGGAAGGCAGGGGGGGGGGGGGGGGTTGGGCGGCGATAGACAGCCCGACCCACGACGACACACGGCGTCGCGAAAAAAACATGACACTCGCACGTAACGAGCTTCTGATGCCAGTCGATCTCTAGATATGCAGAGTCTCCCGGGCCGCGCAGACCTGCGCTTGAAGACATTCCAGCTTATCGAAACATTTTGTAATCACGTATTGCTTGGCAGACGTCAATGGAACGAACTGTTGTACCTAACATGCTGTCGGATGTAACATACGTAATACAAGGCTTTGTGTAGTTCTCTCTCTCTCTCTTTTTTTTTTTTTTTTTTTTTTTTTGCTGAAATGAATTAATTACCTTCGGAGATCGATTCAGAGATATAAATATTAGCTCTTAGTTTTTTTTTAATTTTTAAAATTATGATTAATTGCAATCAGGTCGTCCAGGAAGCAAGATGACGGGGATAAAAAAGAAAAGTTTTGTTACTTTCTGAAACCCTACACCTAAGAGGGTTAAGTTTGGTTAAAAAATTAAAAAGCTGAAGTTTGAATATCCATTTTACAAATTGAACACACTAAAACTGTAAAATGATTTTTATAATGTTATGAAAATACACCCCTATAGGCGTGAATGATTGTTTTTTTTGGCGATTCAGGGTGAGCTGTTACAACACCTGGAACAACAAACAGGCTATACAGGAAGTGACTCGTGTTGTACCTGATAATGTAACAGACTAAATCTTTTGCTGTCGACGTAAGTTTTTTTTAAATACACAGATTAAAATTTTATAATTATTGCATTTTTTTTTCAAATCCACCCTGAAGAAAATTTCTTAATTTATACCCCTTTGGGTGTGAAAATGGGGTAACTTAGTTTTATAAAGAAAAATATCACCAAATTTACTGCAGAGGAAAGGTAGTATTTTGGGCACGAATTCGTGCGCAAAGAGTTACGATTTTTACAATGTTCGACTGATAAGGTGGTAAAATGGGGGTAGGTTTGGTATTACGAAAAATATCACATCTCTGAAGCTGATTGAGTGGTAAGTCAGATACAGATCAAACACATCGAAATATACTTAAATAAATATTTTAGATTTCGTTTTTATCATTTATGAGTGCTTAGGGTACGTGATCGTCGAACTGATAAACATTTACAAGATCAATTTTCTCAACAAAAAAAAAAGCCTTAATAGTTGTTGGCAGCATCCAAGCAGAAAAAACTACAATGACGGACGCGAGGATCGTTGTTGACGGACGGACGAATGGCGGACGGATGGACGCGAGTCCAGCTTAAGGGTGAGGATGTGCAGTTGCCAACATCTACCGTTACTGCCAACACAACACACCCGTTTTCATGCCGATAAAAAAAAGTTGCTATTCGGGTCTCGGGAACAGTAACCCGTACATTTGCCAGAACTCTAGCAACGCACATGCTTATCAACTGAATTTCCCTGCGCGCAGATTTTTTTCCACTGTCGTGCGTGTTGGCCACAATTGGAACCAATCCTCCAGGAACTCATCGGATTGCCTTTCCCTCGCCCTCCAATAAGGTCGAGCGATGGAGGAGGTGGACGTATTGCGAGTGAAAAAGGGGGGGGGGAAGGGGGTTATTCTTGTACACCGCGCGAAAAAGGCAGCGCAGCGAATCCCGAACCCCGCGCCTCCCGGAGAATATTAAATTTGAAAGCCATCTCTCTTGGAGATTGGCGCCTGGGAGCGAAGATCAACAGTTTCCGGTGGGG
This sequence comes from Bacillus rossius redtenbacheri, assembly GCF_032445375.1. NCBI lineage: Eukaryota > Metazoa > Arthropoda > Insecta > Phasmatodea > Bacillidae > Bacillus > Bacillus rossius. The sequence goes on from NC_086335.1 coordinate 48,611,067, forward strand.
AGGGGGAGGGGGGTGGTTGTGGAAGTGGAGGAGGGGTGTTGTTGGAAGATGTGGGACGGATAGGGGAGGACGGGTGGATGTCTGACATCGTCGCTGTGGCAAAAAAAAAAATTGCGGAGACGGGAATTGGAGTGGTTGGGGGGGAATCAGACAAGATTCTCTGCAGCAACAGCTTCAGCAAAGGTTCATACGATTCTTTCCGCGCAGACCTTGGTCTTCGATGCTAGTACCTGCTAGGGTTTGGAAAAGCTGCTCTGTCTGAGGTTAAAGTTTAGAGGTTTCCACGCTATCAAAGAATTTATCAAATTCTTTTGATTTATTTAGAGTTACCTTCGATGAAAACCTAACATTTAAGTTTGAAGGGCATTTTAGACAATGATCAAGTAATTAAAAGTAGTTTTGTTAACTTTTCATTGTTATTTAGTATTTACATAAATATATAAAACCTTAAATATGTTTTTGGTTCATTTAATTATTCATAAAACTTTAACTGCACAAAGTCTTGTTCATACTGTAAGCCAAACAAGGGTAGGTAGTTTACAAAAAAAAAACTATTTGTTAAAATTTGGGAGTGATTTAAAAAAATAATACGGACGTGGGGTTGGTTGAATTTATTATGTCCTTTTTGAATAAGCTTCCTTATTATTAGTTTTAAAAAATATTCTTAAAGAAATATTAAATTATCGTTCGTATTAAGTAATCGCCTAAATTTCCGTGTCTCTGAAAGAAAAAAAAAACAAAAAAAAATATTTTCGAGTCATTACTTACGTTATTCCTTCTGCTGATGCTGTAAAGTTTCTCATCTTCTTGAGATTTACAAACGGGAAAGTCGTGGTGTTTTAGCTGGCCCTTGGTGGGAGGGGGGGGGGGGAGGGGTTGGGGGGGAAGGGGCAGACGGTAGGCAAACAAAACGTCTTGAGGTTGCGTCCCGAAAGTCCAGACAATACGCTCTTCTCCGACATCCTCGAGCCGGAAATGACTGCGAAGAGAGAGGCGGAAGCGGAGAGAAGACGACCAGGAAATAACACAAGGAAGAGAATGGGGGGGGGGGGGGGAGGGGGGAGAGAGAGAGAGAGATGGAGAGAACATTCAAAGTTTCTCTGTAACTTTTAATACCAGGGGCTTCACGTCGCGAAGGAAGGGAACGGGATTACGCCGACGACGTTAAAACTATGGCAATATTTTTCTCCGGCCGAAAAAGAAAAAACTGCGCAGCTCAGCTAGAACTTCATTAAAACACAGCAATTGTCAAGTTGTGAAGTGTGTTAATTTTTTTTTTGAATGTATAAATCTTCTCATCGTTGACAGTAAAATACTCTAACATATTTCTGTTCATGGCCAACTTTTTCCAGGCGTATGTGTCAACAATGAGACAAAATGGTGCTAGATAAATTTGTTTATGTCTAAAACAACAAGGAATATGTTCAGAATTTTTTAACTTCTTTCCGATACAGAGATCTTTTTCATTGCTAGATATATTACAAAAGAGATCTCAAGAAACTGGACTGACAAACTTTTGCCAATAAACCCACGAAATGCACGAAATAATGATACATTACTTAAAAAAAATTGTTTTTTACTTAAATCAAAAATCAATCAAAAATGAGTTCAGATCCATCTAGACAAAATTCTAAACCTCGCCATATAAAAATACAAAATTGGATTTATTAATTTTTTTAAGATTGAAAATAATAGTTTTTGAATTATGAACGGTACTGTGCTGAAATAAAAACAGCGGCACTGATACGTTGTGTGTGTTTTAAAACCACGCTGCCCTCAAAATACTTATATTTTTAATAACACTTGTTCAGTTAAGTATACTGTAAAGGTAATTTCAAGTAAATAATTATTATATGGAACAGGTACTGTTGGATTATGCGACCCCTTCGTTCCATTTGAGTAGCATCTAGTTTTGATTGATTCTTCAAGAGTTCCAAGCACCCAACAAGGCACGAATGATACCTTCTCAAGACTTCGTATTTTGTAATGATGATGCTAACCCGGCCGAGAGACTTTTGTTTAGATTTCTCACATCGAGCTTGAATACGTTCTTATGTAGTCCCGGTATGCATTTTACACATCCATACTCATAGTCTATGTCACAAATGGTTGTTTGTGTAGGTTGAATTTCCTAAGCCTCTATACATAGCACTTTGTGTAATGTCTACAGATGGAAAGTGCCACAAGTTTAAGGGAGAATAAACGCGATATGAAAACCTTTATTTGAGTGATCCTTACAATGGAGAATATTTAATTAAAACAATATTCTGGACATACAACCATTGCAGGTTTAAACTGTGCGTCGTAGAGGAAACCTGAAAACAAAACTGAAAAAGAAACGAGAACACACAGACACACATAAATCAAGCCAAAATCAGCCGACGTGAAACGTTAAATGCATGAAAGCGCAGAGAATTGCGTGGAAGGGATTAGAACAATATCACAGCACAGACGAAAACGGTTTGGCTGACGACGAGACAGTTTGCAACAATAACAGTAAATACAGGCAAACTGAAACCTTGGAGAACACAGCGACAAACAGAGGACCTCAACGATGTCACTAAACAGATAACTTTGACAACACAAACAACAATATAGCGACGCACAGGTGAACCCAGCGATGGAATTAGTCAGATATTCCGGCAACGTAATGATGACAGCACAGTGCACAGAAGAACACATTAGGCTTCCTAAGTCAAAACAATTGCTAGTTGTCTTAAGGAGCCTAAAATGGGTACCATATTTTGGGTAAATTTACAGAAAGAGTCATAAAATAAAAGTAATGACAAGAAAATATATTAACCAACAAGAAAGGTGTGAGACCGAGACCGGAGAAACTTCTCCGTGTAAAAACTTTCCAGTATTTTCCCTGCTATGTAAAAATGTTTTTTTTACGGTTTTATCAGTGTAAGGAAATAGAAAAAAAAATGTTTAGGTTGGTGGTGTAGAAATTTCACATGATTTGGGCAAAGGGGGGAAAAATTATAAGAGTCCTAGGCCGGTATTCCATCTACAACTGTTTCCTAACCGTATTCCTGGTGCACGATAGGACACGGCCAGTCTCTTATTTTTAGGTAAAGGATTTCGGTGTCCTATCTGCTGCAGCGCATGCACAGAGATAGCTCACTTTTTCGTTGATAACTCAAGATGGGGGGGGACCCGCGTCTGGCGCCATTAACTCGTATATATTCAATTTCGTGAATATCGGGGGACGTACCAAACGTAATAGTGTTTCAAATGAAACTTTATGGTATCGAAACTATTCTGAAATACATTTTGTACCCCAAATTGTCATAAAAAAGACAAAATCATAGCTTATAATGTACTCGGAAAAAAATTAGAGTAACGCCATTTAACTCGTGCGACGATGCTGTTATCTCTGGGATTTTTTTTTTTTGCCGTAACAATTGTCCGCTAGAATGCGTTGGAACCAGTTTCTAGCCTCGCTGAGGGCATCGGGTTTTCAAAACAGCTGCCGATCTGATCCCTTACTGGGATACGGTTTGAGCATGTTCTGGAATACGGCCTGTGAGATAGGTCACAGTTGTGTCCCAGCAAGGCAGTGCTTATTCGCTACCAAATGTTCTTGGAATTCCGCCCTTGGAAGCACCAGAAAAAAAAAAAACAACAGCGAATTCAGTTTTCTGATATTTTGACGTGAATAGGTACGTCTTTAAAATTGCTTCCAAAAAACGAATGATAACAAAATCGGGGGATACAGTTTGGTGTTGCAGCTACATATCTACCACCTCCATCCAAAACTTAATTACACCACTGGATAGCTAAAGGATCAAAGAGTAAGTTACGCTAAGTGATGACTGTGACACACCGCGCGCGGTGGAGGAGAAAGCGCCGCCATTTTTATGTTCATTTTTCTGCGTTTCGAGATTTCCATTTAGTATAACTTTTGACTGGGAGAAGCTACGACGTTCGTTTGAGATTCAATCGTCAGCGCTCGTCAAAATCTATCGATTGAAAATATAAAACATTAATTTAAAATAGTTGCAGTGAATATATATGATGTTAAAATAAAAAAAAGCGTATTTTATATTTTGTTTAGAAAATATTACCTGTTACGTAAATGTATTCACGGCCGTGTCCATGACACAGCCACGCCCCATTTATTATTTCTTTTTTTCGCTGTACATCCTGTAGACCGCTTCGCACCTGACACTCCCGAAGTTGGCTCGGACGCGATGGCACCGGCACGCAGCGACCAAATTAACCCCGACGCACCTACACACGCCGCCGCCCATGGCATCGTTCAGCAGACCACACTCTGAATGACCTCCCGTGCGATTGGTTCACAAGAGCGGCGGTACGGTGTTTGAATACTGCATGCTTTTCACCGCGCAAGAGAGAGAGGGAAAGAGCGATAAACTGTTTGGGATCAAATATTGGTTTTCAGTTGGAGAGGGTAAAAAAAAAACCTATTCACTTTGTACGGTCCACGCTATTCGAGACTGCATGGACTGCCGTGTTCCAAACGTCACTCAGGTAATTATTTATGTCCGCATGAACGCAGACCGACTAATATTAAGCGCGGGCGAAAATGTGCAGAGAGAATTTTATACTCATATATTATCTGAGGCATTTGCAGTAAAAAAAAAATTGCTGGCAATTATTCCAAGCATAGTTCAAACGCAACGTATAAGAGTGAGTTGGCTCAAATTTCTGTCCCATTTATGTATATGTATATATGTAAATAACGGAATTTATTTGAGAACACAAGGTATTTTATTTAGTAATTTTTTTCCTGAGCTGCTTCACAATAGGCTCCAAATCACTTGGTTACCGACTCAGTGCTAAAGAGTGGTAGAGTCAGGGGATCGAAACCGTGACTCTCGTTCACCCATAAACTTAACTTAGGCCCCTTTCAGACGAGGCGGTTTGGTTGATTCAAATTAACATAAGTTATCTGGTTGACTCTCAGCTAGTTGACTGCCGTGTCAAGAATATTCTTTTTTTTTTTTAGGCAGGTTTCACACCAGGCAAGTCGTGGAAACGACTTCTCTCCCCAACGGGAGGTCAGTACGATGTTAGAACCCGTGGAACCAGGAGAAAACTCAGTGTGGTTTCATCCATTGTTACTGAACTTCCCTCCAAGCTTCACTCCTTTTGATTCATCGCTGTACTCTTCGCACTTCGTATCCCATATCGCGGGACCACTGCGCATTTTATATAGACTGTTCCGCATTGAAGCCGACAGGTGGAACGACCTCGGTGGACTCGACTGGGCGACGGTTGTGAAGGACGAATGCCAAGTGTGTCCCTTGTGTTGAGTATACTAGTGAGAGACACAGGTGCCTATTGGCCGCCCGCCAGTAGCGGAAGAGTTGACTGCGTGTTGAAGGGGTTCGGGCGGTTCCCAATTATTTACTGCACTCCTTGACAACCGTCCTTTTAACTAGTGGAATCAACATGTCGCCTCGTCTGAAAGGGGCCTTTAAGCAGCTTGTGGAGGAGGCAAGCGATGGAAGCAAGTACCTACCAGGTGGTCACTTGCCGATTAAGAACCTTTACGTGGAGCAAGAATTGAGAGCCTGTCACTGGCAGCTAGCGAACTGTGAGACGTTGACGGAACATCAGTGGAAGCTTGACTGCCATGATCGGAAATTGTGCAATGCACTGTTGTTACGTTACTAGGCCGTGACTGTGACTCAAGTGCAGCCTTTAAAGAAATATTAATGAAGTAGTTGACGAGTATGTCGTATTTTTTGAGTGAGGAACTACAAGACATTTTGGAGGAGGGTTTGTGTCATAGACCGGGTGGTAATAAGATAAACATTAGTAGCATCTGTGATCCTTTATCGCGATTTAGCATGTGAAGATCCTCATAAGTACAAAATACATTTGCAAATCACTGTGGAAAATTTCACCAGCCATATAGCAGAATTCCGATAGAATAGCAATTAAAGTAGCACTTAAAAATAACTTATAAAGTTTCGAGAAAATCTTTGTGCATACGAGTCAGGAACCCGCCATGTCGTGTTGACTTATTTTAAATATTTTGGAGTCTTTGCATTGGGCGAAATATTTGCTTGCTTCTAATACATTTATTTCTATCTTACCAAATGAATCCATAAACCCTATCCAAATAAGTACATTTGTTGCAGGCCACAGATTATATTGGTCCATTTAAAATGTATGTTCTGTTAAGATGTAATGTGATAATCCATATTACGCTTATCCGCAGTTTAACAAATTAGCTGAAAATGTATCCGCCAAGTGCAAACAATTTTTTTTTTGGATTCGAGAGAAAACATTCTCGATACCTTGAGTTTAGCTAACAATGCTATCTACTTAACATTTCAGTAACTTTATAGTAGGATTAAATATCTATATAAATTTAAGAGTACGTATAGTGTTTACATAATGTAATGATATTTTTTTACTATAACACAATGGTAATCAACTACACTCCTCTTATTACATTGGAATGGAGCCTACTGCAGTTGGTAATTCTGCTTTGTGTGTTTAGGCGGTTCCATTTTTGGGCTATGGTGCAGCTAACACTGGGATTTTTCCATAAAAAAATTTTTTTCGGTGGATGTGAAACGTCCGAAAAAAATGCGTTGTAACCAAAGAGTCAAGTTCGTTAGAAATGTCAAATGTTATCGTTTGCTAAGCGACAATATGTACGTTTTGGTATTTGGGGGCCTTTTTTTATGGTGCACAGGCTGAATTGAGGGACGGATTTAAAACCTGAACTATACATTCTAACTTGACAAATAAAAGAAAAAAAATGCTGGTTCATGCCTTACCCGAGGAATAGGACTCAGGAGAATTTTTCCGCCCCGTTCGTGCCTACGTACCACGCACCATCCACCGTACGTAACCCTGTGGGTGAGTTGAGCCTTTGAATATATATACTGTATAGAAGTCGCGAGTGGATAGGATTTACTCTACGTTTTTCAGAAGCGTATGATGAGCTGCTTGGGAACTTCACCGCTGCAGTGCGCTGCCGTAACGCCCTGTATCGTCTTAGTTGTTATTTACACGTTAGAGCGCAGCGCTGTCGCCCGCTGTCATTCCCCGCACCCCTCATCCATCATTCACTGCAGCTCAACGTCGTTCAACGGGAGAGGGAAGGGGTGATTGAAGAGTTCGAGACTTGTCCGCTAGGGACCACCACAAGTCGATGCCCTAGAGATGGTGGCGATTGCGGCGGTGAATTAACCAACTACCTCAAAACCGTATTAGAAATTTTAACCTGGGCTGGCGACTTCTATACAGTATATATATTCAAAGGTTGAGCGAAGTAATAATAAGGGTCCCTCCCCCCCAAAACCAACCCCTAATTTAGATGTTGCCTTTACCTTCGCTGATCATTGAAACTACTTTCCTCAAACTGCTGTGGACGAGTGATAAGACAAACACTGTAATTGTTTTTGGTTTTGTAAATGGAACAGAAATATTCACGTGAAATTGAAGACATTTGTGAATTTATACATTTACATGAAAAAACTGTGTCACAACAACAAAAAATTCTGGGTTCGGACTTTTACCCGGGCATTTATGCTTTGTGTTGTCCTAGTACCTCCAATAGTTAAAGTTACTTGTAAATCGTTAACTTGAATAACTTTCCCGCATTAACTGCGAACATTAATAAGCATAAAAAATAAAATCCAATTAATATTTATATGTATTAAAAATTATGTTTCTATGAAACATCAATTATGCTCCAATCTTCGTAATAAATAATCAGTATTATCCCAAAAAATGTATTTCACATATGCAAAATTAACCATATCCATGGGTTGTACAAAGTATCATTATCTTTTTTGTAGTATTAAAATAATATTTCTTGGCAACTGGTTTTCAATGGAATCTTTTGTCAAAGCAAATACATTTTTTTGTGCACCGAGGTCTGCGAACCAAACATGACGTTGCGACAGTCTAAATTTGGATTAGAGGATTGAAATAAAAAAAAAAAACGAATACCATCTTGGTTTTCAAAAGTGTTTAGGCCGTCACAATTTTAAGCAGTTTAAATTTCCAAACTTTATTTCGTTAAAGCATTGTACATAATACAGTGCAAGGCCTTAAGTATATAAAAACTGGTTCCTACAAATATTTTGCCTTGTGAAATCATTGGCTTTTAATACTGAATTACTTTTTCAGAATGACTACAATTGTAATATCTGTGTTATGGTTTTTAAAAATATCTCACTGTGTAATCTCTCTGCCTTAACGAAGAAAAATTTTCAATACAAAATATAAACATTTTTGCGGCACAATAAGTGTTGTAAGCCAATGTGAGGTATATCGGTTCCTATCCAGCACCCTTAAAGAAACCTTATGTGGTAACAAAAACCACCATTTTAATACAGTGTTTCTTTATGTTACCCAGCATTATTAGAATACATGGCAACGACATAAAATATTTTATCTTAATTATACATTTTGGGGGCGGGGGCGGGGGGGGGGGGGGGAGGAAAGCAGAAGTGACAGCAGCTCCCGCAGAAATGTCAAATTTAAATATTTGCTTCTTTTGTTCCTCTGCACGAGTAACAAAGTGAGAGAGGGAGTGTGTGTGTGTGTGAAAGAGAGAGAGAGAGAGAGAGAAGGAGAGAACGACGAAATTCAGAAAACGTAAGTAGAACAGCAATTTCCTTTCCATGCAGCCAGAGAATAATTTATTTCCGTTCCGTTGTGCTCCCCCGCAATGCTGCAGCTGGGAGAGGGAGAAGTCACTGCAGCCAGCGCCGCGCGACACCTGTTTCCGCCTGCCTCGAGCATTTTAGCTCTCCAGCTCTCCAGCCCTCCAGCCCTCCAGCCCTCCAACCCTCCAGCCCTCCAGCCTTCAAGCCTTTCAGCACTCCCACCCTCCAATCCTCCCACCTTCCAGCCCTCCCACCTTCTAGCCCTTCAGCCTTCCAGCCCTCCAGCCCTCCAGCCCTCTAGCCCTCCCGCCCTCCAGCCCTCCAGCCCTCCAGCCCTCCAGCCCTCCCGCCCTCCCGCCCTCCAGCCCTCCAGCCCTCCAGCCCTCCAGCCCTCCAGCCCTCCAGCACTCCAGCCTTCCAGCCCTCCAGCCTCCCAGCCCTCCAGCCCTCCAGCCATTCAGCCCTCCAGCCATCCAGCCCTCCAGCCCTCCAGCCCTCCCGCCTTCAGTCCTCCCGCCTTCCAAGTCTCCAGCCTTTCAGCCATTCCACCTTCCAGCCCTCCAGCCCTCCAGCTCTCCTCCCTCCAGCCATCCAGCCCTCCAGCCATCCAGCCCTCCAGCCCTCCAGCCCTCCAGCCCTCCAGCCCTCCAGCCCTCTAGCCCTCTTGCCCTCCAGCCATCCAGCCCTCCAGCCCTCCAGCCATCCAGCCATCCAGCCCTCCAGCCCTCCAGCCCTCCAGCCCTCTAGCCCTCTTGCCCTCCAGCCATCCAGCCCTCCAGCCCTCCAGCCTTCCAGCCCTCCAGCCATCCAGCCCTCCAGCCCTCCAGCCCTCCAGCCCTCCCGCCTTCAGTCCTCCCGCCTTCCAAGTCTCCAGCCTTTCAGCCATTCCACCTTCCAGCCCTCCAGCCCTCCAGCCCTCCAGCCTCCCAGCCCTCCAGCCCTCCAGCCCTCCAGCCCTCCAGCCCTCCAGCCTTCCAGCCCTCCAGCCCTCCAGCCCTCCAGCCCTCCAGCCCTCCAGCCCTCCAGCCTCCCAGCCCTCCAGCCCTCCAGCCCTCCAGCCCTTCAGCCCTCCAGCCCTCCAGCCTTCCAGCCCTCCAGCCCTCCAGCCCTCCAGCCCTCCAGCCTTCCAGCCCTCCAGCCCTCCAGCCCTCCAGCCCTCCAGCCTTCCAGCCCTCCAGCCCTCCAGCCTCCCAGCCCTCCAGCCCTCCAACCCTCCCACCTTCCAGCCCTCGGTTAAAAACCCGCATGTTTAGAGCGTATAGGGCTTGCCCTGAGACGCACTTAGAGTCTTCCCTACCTAGACCCCTCCCTTACACACTTAGTTTTAACTTAGGTTAGGAAAAAAAAAAAACACCTTCCAGCCCTCCCGCCTTCCAGCCCTCCCACCTTCCAGCCCGCCACCTTTAGGCTCTCCCACCTTCTAGCCCTTCAGCCTTCCAGCCTTCCAGCTCTCCCACCTTCCAGCCCTCCCACCTTCCTTCCCTCCCACCTTTAGGCCCTCCCACCTTCTAGCCCTTCAGCCTTCCAGCCATCCAGCCTTCCAGCCTTCCAACCCTCCCACATTCAAGTCCTCCCGCCTTCCAGCCCTGCCACCTTCCAGCCCTCTGACCTTCCAGCCTTCCAGCCCTCTAGCCTTCCAGCATTCCATTCTTTTAGCCCTCCAGCCGTCCAGCATTCCAGCCATCCAGCCCTCTCGCCTTCCATCCCTCTAGAGTACCTGCTCTCCAACCCTCCAGCCCTCTAGCCTTACTTCCAGGAAATGCCGTGATCACATTCGCTGTGGAAACGCGCCCTTCAGTTGGCGAGACCGCAGACGCCCGTAGCTGAGTACCGTGAAGAACACGGTGACAGTGAAATAACCTCAGGAAATTCTTCTCCCGATACGTCAGTTCAGCAATTGTACCGAAAGTTTGTGGAAAAATGTACGTCTTGCACAAAATAAAAAATAAAACTTAGGGTAGGTTAAATCAGATACGCCAGCGCATTTATTTACATGAAACATCTTATACGCGGCTCAATGAGAATCATGGTTGAGGGGTATACACGTAAGTATTGAAATGAATGAAACCAAATGACTTACACATATTAAGCCTATTTATTGTAGAAATATTGCATAACTAGGTTTTTAGCCGCTTCTCGCTGTTTTTGACGCTTAATGGTACGTTTAGGATGCGCCATAGCTGAAGATGGGCACTTATTAAGAATTATATTTGACTTACATTGAAGGCTACGAATTGAAACTAACGCAACCACTTGAATCTTAATCTGTACATGTACTGACGAGTTAAAAGCAAACGAAAGCTTGGTAAGCGTCAAATGTTTACCCCAAACTGCCACGTGTGTAACGCAGCACTGGTGTCATCTAGTTGCATGAGTCAGGGACGTGAGTAATGGCTGCTTTGCTCTACTCAACGATACATAAATGAATAGCGATTGGCACGTATTCACAGAGCTACAGTCATCACCGCGGCGACATGTTTTCGTTGCATGAGATTTTAGCAAGTGACCCCCTACTGTCATAGTTTTTAATTTTATCGTAATTGCATAATGATAACTCACTATAAGCTCATTTTACGTGTTTCCCACAACTTTAACAAAGTTCCTTAAAAAAAATATTTCTTCAAAAACTTATGGAACTGTAAAAAGAACAGTGTTTGTACTTATGTTCTCACGATAGAAGTTATACTTCTTTATTATCTAAGACACTGAACTATTTTGAAATTTATTGTAACAAAAATAAATTTAATATTTTCTCAGCATTTAAAAGTAATATATACATATATACGATATACAAATACCATATATATTCAAATATATTTGTTTAAAGTACAATTAGTATAATCCAGTAATCTGTAATTAAAATTAAATTCTCCACCGCTACTGCACTATGAAGCCTGTCAGAAGATTGCAATGAGAATATGTATTATAATTATTGTAATACCAGAATCTTTAGGTTTTTAAAAACTTGAAATTACTCTTTTCAATGACTATTTTAATTTACCAGGGTAGTTTCACTATAATAAAATTTCATTTGTCCCATCAACATGTTTGGTATGTCCCCCTAATTTTTATGAAAGTGACTATATATGGATTTATGTTCATACACTTGGTTCCACCATCTTCCCTGTGAAAATTTCGTTGCATGGTGCGCGCGCATCGTCAAAATTCACTCTCATAATTTTCTTTCATAACACGCCTAAAAAAATATAACTTCAAAAATTAAAAAAAAAAAAAACTAAAATTTCAACGGTTTTACGATAGTTCTCGTCGCTGCTGCTGCACCCAACATACGAGCTTGACTGGAACAAAACATGACCACACTATCACTTACTTTGTGTAAACTTTGTTAAGCACCAGTTGACTCTTACAGGACGAGCATGTTAGATGGGTAGCACTGGTTTCAGGCGTGGCCCCGTGTGGTGAGGGAAGTGGATACGCCTATGCAGCGCGGTTCAGAGGCAAGGGACATGTCGAGAGTCTGAGGGAACCCATTGCAGCATCGTCACCGTGCCGTCTGCCCGGCCACACACGCGGTGCGCAGAGCTTCAGGAAAAACAACGCGATTTCAAAACTACTCAAGATATCCGAGTGGGGTCTGCTTACTGAAAGCACTTAAGATTTCTCTGAGGTCTGGAAAGTAATTTTGATTTCGGAATTAAGTTTTTAAACTGTGTTTTTACAAGAGTGAAAATGTCTAAAAGGCCTGTTTTCAGAGTAATTCTTAGGCGTAAAACAACCGGTGCTGATTCTTGAAAGCACTTAAGGGACTTGCATTAAACCTTTATCTTCATTTCTCCGCCACATAATATTACGGTCACCGCTCAAATCCCACAGTTGTCCTGTGAGAAGACTGCGCGCCAATTCAGAGCTTTGTGCTCTGAGGCGATACCGCGTTATAAATACCAGCGAGCGTCGCGCTTATCATCCCGCCTCACCAACACACAGATGGCGCCCTTAAGGGCATATGTCCTGTTCCATGTGATTATTTTATATTTACGTTTAACACGGTTAAATTCGTAGACTTTTTAAGTGGCCAAACTTAAATATATATATATATATATATATATATATATATATATATATATATATATACACACACACACACACACACACATTGTGCATATTTCTTGCACAATCAGCAGACAAAGTTGAATTTTTATCATTTATGTGCAATATGGATAAAGAGAACCAAATTGAATAAAAACTGAAATAGTTTTTGAGTTTAAAAGCAATGCTGGTGGCTACTGCGTGATACGGTTTAAAATTATTTAATTTTACTTAGCCTTTCGAAATCATAAAATAAATTAAATCCTATCACATAGCAGACCGTAAAATTGTTTTTAAAACTGGAAAGTTTCAGTTTTATTTTCCATTTCATTCTCTTTATTCATACTGCAAAACAAGTTTTAAAAAAGGCTTAACTTTGCCAGATAATTATGCAAAAATTATGGGATATATCTCTCATAATGAAATATAAATATTTCATTTTGCGAAAGTTCAGCCACTGGAAAATTCGGCAAGTTTACCCGTGTGAAACGTGAATATAAAATAATGACCTGGAACGGGACATACACTCTTAACCCGTTCAGCAAACCAACAGCAACTCAGTGGCTAAGCGCCGTGGGCGCCTGTCTATAGCCCGTCCCACTCTTAGATTGCAGTACACGGCTTATGGCGCGCGCTGTTGCCAAATCTCTAACACATTACGAATTTCAGGAGATGCGTGTCTTTGTAATTTGGATAGAACAAGAAGCATTTTAAGAAATCATATCGTAATTTATAATATTTTATACTATTACACATATAAATTTGTAATAATGCCACTTTTATGTAAATTTCAAATAAAAACTACCTATTGTAGACGAAATTTTCTTATAGTTTTCTTTTCTGTTCTAAAAATCCCATATATATACCTATATAATTATATATATATATATATCACATTTTCATGGGCCCGATAAATGCCGTATTTTTGGACAAGTCATGTCCAAAATGATAAATAAAATACGGTAATGGAAATTCTCGGACGAGTAAGTTATGGGAAAAATCCGAACAATTGGTTCGAAATGGGGAAGATTTTTTGAAAAACAGAAAAATCGCAACAACTCCCATAATATGAATAATATCGAATCCGTTTTAACGTATGATAACTCGGATTACCTAATGCCGAAAAATGTTTTCTAAATACATTTTTGTTACGACCAGCCATAACTGCATGGATTCGAAAAAAATTTTCACCGGACAAAAAAACGTAACTGCCTAAGTAGACACATCAAATCTGTTTAAATTGTTTGTAATAATATCATAATTATTTTCCAAAACTTTGTCTAAAACAATGTTTGATAAGATGCTTGGTGAGAAGGATAGAAAAATAATTCAAAATTTTGTACCATGATCGCTATTAAATTCCTTCGTATTTATTTCATACATTTTAAATATTATGTTCAAGAATCAATTATAATATTTTTTGTTGACTAAGGAAGCCATGTATTTGAAATTGCTTGTAGGACAGAACCCCACTTATCTAAACACACGGCCCTGTTTCCTCTTACGACGGCAGCGCGCGCTCTTGTACTGATAAGACACATCTTTAACAGCTATTTCCACGGAAACTGTAGAAGCAATTGAGATGGCGCTGCTTTTAAAAACCAATTCAATTCATTGTGAACATTTTTCTCGCTTTCGTCCCCCATCTATCTTTAATAGAAAAAAATTTTCCGCGGGTCAACTTTTTGATGTGTCAGTTTGTGAGAAAATGCATTTTAATATATTAAAAAAATTATTTAAGTGAAACATGTACAGTTTTTGTCTTAAAATTTGTTCGGTGGCGTCCTAAGGCATTAATTTACTAATAAAAAAAATCTGAATGAAATACACATGTAGGTTTTTTTTTTGATGTGAAACATATCGGAATACTTCAAAACAGTTCGCAGCGAATAAGTTATGTTTTTTAATTTTTTCGGACACTTAAAATATTGTTAAGTATTCAAAATAAGCATTGCCTGATGCGTATTTTGATTCTATACAATATGAAAAAAAGCTTGGTCCAAAAATTAAAATTTTAAATTTCGTTTGATATTTGGCAACAACGCACGAAGAAACAAGGACAGTGCTAACGACAATCGGCGTGTGTTAGAGAGAGAGAGAGAGAGAGAGAGAGAATGCGCCCATTTACTTCCATACTGCAATCTAAGAGTGGGATGCTCTATAGACGTATCAACATCGAGAAGCCTAAGATGTACATCAAGTTCTGTTCCTGCCCGAACACGCACGAATATTCACCTTCGGCCAACCTCGGGATTTGTTTTATTTCTGCGCAGGAAAAATGAATTCAAATATTAAAAGTGGTCGGTTAGGTTAGCTACATTAAAACACTTAAAAACACTATGGACGGTTAGTTAGGTTAGTATAGCTACATTAAAATAAACAGAGAATTATAAATATACTATATAATGCCCGGCATGCGTTGCAATGCCTCAATCATTTTTTTTTGTAATTTTTTTAACGTATACTAAGCATCTCTCTTTATCTCTATAATTCTCTATCTCTCTATGTATATCTCTATAACTCTCTCTATCTTTCTATTTATATCTCTATCTCTCTTTATATCTTTCTACATATATATCTCTATATATCTTTCTAGCGGACCCGACAGACATTGTCCTGCCCAAATGTACTTTTTGTGAGATATGGATATGGCAGTAAGTATTTCTACGCTGGACATTGTGTATCTTCTCATTATACATACCCCTCCTCTTGGGCACGCCACTGCCGTTACCAAAAACCTTTCCCATGGTTACGCAGAAGGCAACGACAATGCAAAAGCCCGTTGCCATGGAAGCTAATTATCAACAATGATTATTTTTTTTGCTTTTAAAGCGTGTTTTTTTAGTTTTTTCTTAACTCAGAATCGAGATAAAATATCCAATTGTGAATATAAACCATCATCGAATCCCCGTGAACTCACACAAAAAATTTCATCAAAATCGGTCCAGCCGTCTAGGAGGAGTTCAGTGACATACACACGCACACAAGAAATATTTATATAAAGATATATAAATAAACCCGAGGTTGGCCGAAGGTGAATATTCGGGCGTGTTCGGGCAGGGACAGAGCTTGATGTACATCTCCGGGACTCTTCAGGAAACCCAGAGAACCCGTGATCAGGCCGAGGTCTTATCCAGTTGCCACTAGCTATCCTGACTAGTGCCCACAGAAAAAGTAGGGAGACATTAGACGTGCGACTCTTGCAATGGAAACTGAAGCCATGTTCCGCGCAACATGTGACTTCTTAGTAAAAGATATTTAAACTATGTATGTGGAAAGCACGCAATGCTGTTTTGTAATAAAAAAGCATGTACTATATTAATGAGTAGAAGAAGCAAACATTTATGGTATGCCACAACAAAAAATAATGTAGCTACCAAAATAAAGTTTAACTGGTTTTGTTTGCATTACTTATCACAGTCACTGCAGCTATGTTAGTAATATATTACGAAAGCTACCATCTATCGGGTGGGCCTGAAATTACTTTAAAAAAATGGGGTGTGGCTGTGTCATGGACACGGCCGTGTGTTGTACGTGAATACGTAATATTTTATTTGCAAAATATAAAATGCGTTTTTTTTTTATTTTAACACCATATATATTCACTTTAACTATTTCACACCAATGTTTTATACATGCAATCGATAGATTTTGACGAGAGCTGACGATCGAAACTCAAACGAACGTCGTAGCTTCTCCAAGTCACAAGTTACACTAAACGGAAATCTCTAAACGCTGCAAAATGACCTCAAAATGGCGGCACTTCCCCCTCCACCGCGCGCGATGCTTCACAGTCCTCACTTATCGTGACGTCTCCGATCCTTTAGCTATCCAGTGGTGAAAATAAGTTTTGGATGGAGATGATAGATAAATGTAGCTGTAACACCAAAATGTATCCCCCTATTTTGTTATCATTCGTTTTTTGAATTGCCTCCCACTACGGGAAAAATTTTAATGACGTATTGACGTTAAGGAGCAGCAGGAGACTTCCACGCGGGATGGCGTCCGCTCCGGGTCTGCCGGCCCCGGACGCGCGGTCTCGAGTGCCGCGGCCCGCCGCCAGGGGCGACACCGGGCGCGCTCCAGGGGCACATCGATCGCGCGTCCCCGCTGCGCCCCGCGCGGTTGAAGGTCAGTGCCGACGCCGACGGCCTGGTCTTTCCAGAGGGCGCCGCCTTCGAGCCGGGGGTACCATTTAAATGTCACGTCTTCCCAGTGGCGTAGCCAGGATTTGTTTATGGGGGGTTTTAAGAAGTATCCCCCCCCCCTTATTAAAGCGGGTGGTCCGGGGGTCTCCCCCGGGAAAATTTGGATTTTAAGGTGTAAAATAGTGCTATTTTAGCAGTTTTCGGTACTTAAATTTAAATATTGTAATGGTAAATTTTTTATTAATTTTAATATGAAATTTGTTTGAGTGATGAATAAAAAAATTAATTAAAGATTTGGTGCTAAGGGGGGGGGGGGGTGAAACCCTAACCCCCCCCCCCTGGCTGCGCCACTGCGTCTTCCCAACAAGTTTGCACCCCGCATGACATTGCCCAGGGTTTCCCCTGCGTCTGTGCAGGTTTTCACCTGGGCCCAACCTATCTCTAGCTACAGTCTAGATTTATGAGTGAGGGGAGTTAGTCTTGTCATAAATTACTGCCATGGCTGGTCAATCCCCTCCTAGCACACGATGCATGCGACCCTCTCCCTACATGGCTAATCCCGGTATGACTAGGCCTGAGAAGCACCTAGGTCCCTCCCCTAACCCGGACCCCTCCCAAAAACACCTAGTTTCAGTTAGGTTAAGAAAAAAAACAAACAACCAACCAAGCGGACTTTGCTCAAAAGACTCCTCAACATCCAGGCAGCAAGCTGTGTCGTTCTTTCAACCTCCCGGGACGTGGACAGCCAATTATTTCAATTTGTTAGTCTCGAAGAATGTGCACATTCTGCAGTACATGACGAAAAAAAAAAAAAAACGTTCTCAGTTAGTTTAAAGCCACCTTTTATTAGCTCATGGAGGTACCAGGTGAAATTTAGTGATAACATTAGTAAGCCGCGCTCTTCTGACTCACCTATGTTTTCAGAGACTTAATTCGGTCTGGCTCTTAATCGAACCACCGAATGTATGTCTGGCAAATTAATACTACAATCTTCGAGTACAGAACTGCATCATATAAAAAATTTCAGCTATACAAAATGATTTTAAAAAAAAATTACAAAAATTGCATCTGGGGCAGTGTTAGCAATGGCAAAACTGTCTGGCAATTGTACATTTATTTTGCTAAAAAGGAAAAAAAAATCTAAAAAGGATTTTAGAATCAGCAATTTTCACCTGTAGAAAAGGAATGCGCACAGGTAAACTCAACCGTTCCCAGTTGCCAGACGTACTGTATCCCTACCTAATATCAACGACAAAATAAATATGAAAGAACAGCAGACTTAAGATCTTTCTAAAAATAGTTGATAGTTCTCGCAGTAGTTTAGTCACAGCAGTATCGCCGAGTCAATTACTACGATTGAAAATTTTAAAATTTAGGCACCTGTTTCTACGGGCGGATGGACGAAACTATGACCTCCAAAATGTTTTCAAAGTTTTGGCGGCAACTTTTATCATCTCAACAAGGTTTTAAGTTTATTTATTAGTTTTGACGATTCCATAATATGAATTCAACTATCGTTTGAACGCGCTTTAAAGTTTGACATTTGAAAAAAAAATTGATCGACACACATAAATGTTATAAAAAATGTACAGTTAAGCAAGCGTTCCAGACATTAAAATTGTTAAAGTTTGACATTTGAAACAAAAATTGATAGACAAACACAAATGTTAAAGCGTTCCAGAAATTTAAAGTTTTAAGTTTTAGCATTAAAGAAAATTGATCGACACATGTAAGAGTTATTAAAACGTACTGCTAAGCGTTCCAGAGATTTAAAGTTTTAAATTTTGTTATTTGAAACTAAAATTAATTGACATACATAAATCTTATTTAAATGTACAGTTAAGCGTTCCAGAGATTTAAAGTTTTAAAGTTTATTTGAAACAAAAATTGATCGACATACATAAATGTTAATTAAATATACGGTTAAGCGCTCCAGAGATTTCACTTTATGCTGAAGGTAATTAAGGAGAGAGCCGCCTGAGATACGGAGGCCACAAACAGTGAAAAATTTTGCCTCAGTGGCGAACATCGTTCCCAAATTTATTTCTCGAGCTGCTCTTTGGGAATGTAAATTGCTAGAAGCGGGCCCACCAGTAAGGGTTGCGGGGGAGGGGAGAAGAGGCAATGAGTAATGACTGAGCATGGTCTGGAATCTACAATAGTATGTGTGAGTTTTCTTTCGGCAGTTGGCAGTTTTGGGCCCAGAATACTAACGCCTCCTGAGTACCAGTTCTTGCGAACACCATAAATTAACGCGTGTGGCAAATAGCCAGTATGCCGAAAATCTTTACAATTACATTTTCCTTCGCCCTTAAAGATTCAATCGAGTAGGTCGATTTGAGTATGAAACATAACTTTATGAGAGCCTCTGCAATTGTCTTTGTAAAACATATTTTTTTTTACATACGAAGCCAATTTATGGTTTTGTGACGTAAATTTCTGTTTTTGGTTAGCCTAAATCTAATGGCAATAGATACTATAAAAAATCAAATGCTTTAATGAATCAATTGATCTCCCGCCCTTCTTTGACACTTAAAATTCATAATTAACTCAAAATGTTGTATTCTTCGCCAGGATATTTCGGTAAATTATGTCAAATGTATAAAGGATAAAATTAATACTTCATATAATATTTTTCTCTACGTTTATTTAAAGCTAACGAAAACTAGTAATTTTGTTTACAAATGCGTCCATAACTACGTTATTATATTGTGCGTGGCCTTGAATACAAATCATTAAAATATGACGAGAATTTCTTAGAAGTGAAAATTTTTTACAGCCGATAGAATAATATCAGAATCACGGGGTAACGGAAGTGAGTAGGTAACTAAGTAAATGTTGAATAACGTACGTAACGTATACAACGAATATTGCTCGATGGGGCATGGTTTATAAAAAAAACGTTTTGGATTGAAACATCTTTATAGCGAATTGCAAATGCCAGCACAGCGCATGATTTTGTATACTTTTCCAATACTTTTGTAAACGTTTACATACTTTCTCATACTTGTGTACATATGTACATGCTTTCTCATACTTTTGTATATTTTTGCATACGTTCGTATACATTTGCAAAAGTTTACATACTTGATAAAAATTTTGTAAACGTTTACGTACTTTCTCATACTTTTGTATACGTGTACATTTTTGTATATTTTTGCATACGTTCGTATACATCTGCATACTTTTTAATACTTAAGAATGCTTTCGCATACGTTTGCATACTTTCACAACTCGTAATTCACAACTCTAAACTCTCAACTCTGAGGTTGGATCCGGTTTATTTTTAATTAAACATGCAAATTCTGCCCGTGCTATGATCTAGAAACATAACATTATTTTCTAATTAAATTAATACTTCGTAACCTTGAAAAGCAACCTCATTGGTTGCCGTTCGTTACGTTTCCGTGCGTTGTGGAAGCAGCAGACGCGGCAGTGAGATGTTCCGGGAGATCCGTCTCCGTTTACGTGATCCGTCTCCGTTTCCGCGTCATCGCAGAACAGCTGCAACTTCAGAGCGGGCAACCTCTCCATGGACTAGTACCTCCATGGCCAACACCGCACCGCAGCGCTGGTGCGTCTGGCAACACTGCGCTGGACGCGGCGCCGTGGTTAGCGAGGCGGCCGCTGGGATCGCTGCGAGCGCGCCCAGGTCGACCATCCATAATTTAAAGCCGCACTTCGCAACGTCGACAAAGGGCCTCTCTTATCGCGCGGGGAACCCGCGCGCGCGATGGGAGATAACAAATGATTCCACGGGAATGAAGTCATTAGCTGGCGCGATCGCTCAGCGGTGAGTCAACAGACCCTCCCCTTCCTCCTCTTTCACGGACTCCAATAGTCTTAAAGTGCTTTTCTAAAGGCACTTACTTTTAATTAAAGTCCACTGTCCCTTCATCCATTCCCTTTTCTCACACCAATCCGAAATTGAAATGAATACACTCGTCCTTTGACGTCAGGAATGCAAGCACAAAGGATTACGTAGCCCGTCTTCGCTTCTAACTGCGCAGTATCATCTTGCATCGGGCGGGAATAAAAGGGCGAACCGTTTTTCGCACCACTCAAATATTTACAGCTGATTTCATTCCGATGTGAGACTTTTCAAAGCTGGAAACATTCAGTTCGATCGTTTAAACTTCACTATTATGAACACTTCGAAGACTAGCTGACTCGGGAACGTACATTTTCGAGGACGGTGGATAGCAGCATTGACAGCAATGATATGGATAAGGGGAAAAAAAAAAAAAAGGCCCCTTCGAAAATTAAAAGATGAAAAAAAAAACTTGTGCAGAAGAAGACAGAAAATAAATCTCTTGGCACACACATTATAGCACAGAAAAAAATTGTTTTTTTTTTCTGTACTTTTACAAAACATTCCGTTGGAGATCTGTTGCCAAGGAATAGTTTGTAATACTGCAAAACGATATTGTAACGTTGTACAACACCAGGTTAAATTGTTATTTTTACATACTATATGCAAATACGTTTTTTCGAAATACTGAGTATTTATTACGAAAATTGGTGAATAAAATTTATATTTTTAATGATGTTTCATTCAAGCATATTTTTTTCAAAACATGGGAAAGATAATCTAAAAATCAATAATTGGATTTTTTAAATTTCATTATGCTTATCAATGTGCTTAGTTAATACTGGGAAGCTATTCAGGGAACGGTTTACAAATAATTTTAACTATCGGAGGTAATAGTACAGCACTAAGCATGCATTCTCGGGTAAGAATTCGAACCCAGTATGACTGCGAACACTATTTTGTAGTTGTTTTCACGTCAATGTACAAATTAACAAATATATGTAATTTTACATTAAATATATATGTTCAATTTACAATACAAAATCCAGCGTGTGAGCTGAGTAAAATAAAAAAATAAATGCAATATTGCATAGTTTATTTAAAAAAAAACAGCATGTGCATGTATTCTATATGTATTCCCTATATGAAGAATGAACACTCCTTATGTTTAATATGGAGGTTGTATATGCATTTTATTAGGAGCATAAGTTTATTTTTATCCTCCAGCTAAGACCTTTATTTTTTCAAACACTTGTGAATCTGACACCTGTTTCAATGGATTGCTTCCAATCACATCAAATGTTTTGGTTATCACTCAGTTGTTTCTACAAATGTCTTAGTCAAACGTATGGTTTGTTTTGCCTCGCTTGTGAAGAAAGTCTAACTAATAGTGTTGAATTAATTGTTTGAAAAATGTTTATTGACCTTTAAACTTTTGCATACGGCAGTACACTTGTGTTGGTGATCACGTAAGTGCCGTAAAAATAATATATATTTCTTATTTTAAATATTTTTTTTAAGGCTGACAGTTGTAGTTCACTGTCTCGAAGGCTTTCTACCCCCTGCTGATCGTGCCGTTAAGACATTTCTACGTGACGCTGTGCGGTGATTGAAAGTAGTTTTTTTTGTTCATTACTCGGTTGATTGCCGAGCTGTCGAAGAGAATCGAAACGAATTGCAATACGTAAACAGATGTTCCGCCCGGCAAAGCACAGACAGTTTCCTAGTAGCGCGTCAGTGTTTCTGAAACAGCAATCTAGAGAAAAGTAATAGCCTACAGCTGTGAACAGTTTTTTTTTTGTATTTTCAAACGCTGAAAAAAGTTTGGAAGGGAAAAAAAGGGGGGGGGGGGGGGGGGTAGCTACACACTATTTGGTTACAAATCACGCTCGAGTATGCAGTAGCTTTGCTGAAATAATTTTGCAGTTATAAACAGTTTATAATGACTCACACAAAATAGTTTTTTTGTAACCGCTTGAATTGTTTTTCACTATAAAACATTTGACACAATACAGTGTTTTTTCTTTGAGACCACAAAGTGTAAATATGTATGTGTATATTTGTACATGTACATGTATGCGTATATTTACGCTTTGTAGTACCAACACCGTTTATCAAACGTTTTGTTGATCTAAAATGTAATTTTATAATAGATATTTCATTACGGAACAATGTAAGGGATAAAGAACTCAAAGTTATGCACACAAGAAAATATTAAGTCATAAAACTCAATAAAAATGTCAAAACGGTGACTAACAAGCAAATGTGATAGGCTACTGGTTAATGTTATTCGCCTTGATCGGGGTGGCGGATATCGGTAAGGAGAAAAAAAAAGGGGGGGTGGGGGGGGGGGGGGTGAAACCAGCGTCAACTTGCGCGAACATACTCGTACTTCACTGGCGAGCGTGTGATCATCGAACGTCGTGAATGAATCGTACGAGACTCCTGGGAACTGCGCAAAGAATAGTTTGAGTGAATTAAATGACAGTTCGGGTGTTTTTTTTTATCTTATCTAAATGGATGATTTTGAGTCGGGAACTGTAATATAAAGTATACATGTAATTTAGTAGCATATGTGTCAAGTTAGATGAAATTTTAAAAAAAAAGAAGTAATATACATGTGTTCAAGTAGAAGGTTAGCGAAAAAAATTCATTGCGATGACATATGTATAAATCCAGTATTTCAGAGCAATGAAGTCCACGCCAACACGATTAGCCGAATTCACATAAAACATAAATTAAAGTGAGTAGAGAAATTAATTAAAAACAAATTTTTTTCGTTTTGGTCTTGACAGCGCAGTCGTTATTACACTGTCAGAAATTATTGTCGATTTGCGGACTTTTCAAAGAAGCACTCAAGTAAACGAAGACTTCTTCGTAATTTCAAAGAACTGGATCTTATAGAAACTAAGCCGTATTTTGGCTTTCTGGTTGTTGTAACCAGATGTTTTGTTAATATTCCAAGAATGTTCTTTTGGATTCATGTCCAAAGTAAGTTATTTTAGTGTCCGTAAATTTACAAAGATGGATGTAAATTTACGAAGATCCCTGGATAATTATAACCAGCTTTCTGCGTAAATTGAAGGTGAAGATTTTTAACAGCTCAGGGACGGTAGCAAACAACACAACCCGGGGACTTTCGTGAATGAATCAGCCACGGCAAAAAAAAAACCCAAAATCAGCCTTGATTGGTTTCTGAAACAATTGAAAACTTAAATCAGAAGGGCTGGTCTGAGGTTCGAACCAGGGTCCACCACAACACGAGTCGAGTTGCTTACCACAGCGTCACTTTTCTCATTAAAATGTTTGGCTCATTTGTACATTTTTATTACCAACACGAACTAACCATAATTTAATTTTTACAAGGTTGACATATTCTATTTACATTTAAAAATTCTTAGACAGTTTGACAAAGAGTTGTGACTAATTAAGGTTGGATTTATAAACAACGCAATAAACGCAACGACGCAAAGGCACAACACGAAACTAATGCAAGAAAATCCCAGTCGTTTATAAAGAGCGCAAGTCGCAACACGTCACCAACCCTATAACTTAAATATGCAAAACATAAAAAAACCTTTTATTTTACTGTGGAATTCTTTTGATAATTCATATTTATCTGAGAAAAAAGACAAAATGTCAGTAATCTGATTTTAAAAACGTGTTTTCTTTCATTGTGTGAAAGTTCAACAAGTATAAACATGATGCATATGATAAATATAAATTGTGGTATTCTATGCACATAAAATCCACGTCTCTAAAAATTTCGGAACACTGCTCTTCGAATATGGCCGTCGAAAACGCCAGCCAAAACTCAAGAATGTTGGAAGTACATAGAACAATACTCGTGCTCCTTTTTTACATCTTGCGTTGTTTATAAACTGGTATTCTAAAATGCAATTGCTGAACATTATGCATCTTGCATTTCCTGCGTTCTTGCGTTTCTTCGTTTCTTTGCGTCCTAAGACGTTTACGAATTTGCACTCATTGCTTTACCCGGAAATCGAACTCGAAATCTCTCACAGCGTAAGATGACGTAATCTACGGAGGTTAGCACATGATCCAGAGGTAAAATAAGTGACTTAATAAAAATTAAAACCTTAAGCTACAGTCACCCATTATTTTTTTCCATTACTATTTGAAACAATTTGAGTTTGACATCACATTACACAAATATTACTGTAGAATGTTTTAAACATATAATGGAATCCTTTGGCTTCACATTAATATTGAAAAAAAAATTATAATAATCATATTACAAAAAATTTCTTTATTCTCTGAAATAGTATAAACATTTTTAACCATGTAGTAACTTCTGCGTATTTATTTACTCTGGCAGGACCCGGCTTGAAACTTTTAAAACAAAGAGACACAGCGCCTTTGAATAATAAATCTTTTCATTTGACAACGAAAGCTGTTCGATACTAAAATGACAATACGATACGAAAAAAAAATTATTCTCTTCAAATAACGCTGATTAAAAATTTATTATATTTCAAGCGTACAAGAATATCGTTTTTTTTAAACAAATAAACAGAACCTTAAAAACTTAGCGTTCACCCCTTGTCCTCAATTCTATATTCTACAGCTAGAAATATTTTCAAAGGTTCTTTCGTGATTTTCTCTTAAAGGTAGAAGGGCTGCAAATCATTAGCATATCAAGTGACGCTTGTATGTTAATTCAACCCAAAAGTGCTGTCTAGCGAGCATAAAATAATAGTCATTAATCCTGGAATACAGGATCAGGGAAAGGAATTCTTTCAAATGGCTTAGGATAATTAAGGTCTCTGTGTGATATTTCGACTGTGGTAAGGGAAAGAGGCAAGGCGAAGAAAGTGAATAGTAGAGAGAAAGAGAGAGAGAGAGAGAAGGGGAAAGAGGGAAAGCTTACTGGTGTTCTCTTGTTATTAGGAAAAATAAAAGCAGAGACCGTGTTCCTAAATTCCATACAAATAGCTGTAATTCGAATACTAAGCACTACTTTGGGGGAAACATCAGCTAACAAGGTAGGCCACGTTTATTGTTTACTTTTATCTTGCTTATTTTATTGTGTTAAGGAAACTGGAAATGTTTGTTCATCGCAAATGAGCAAATATTTCCCCTTGCATGCTAATAATTGTTAGACCCTAAGTATTAGTCTAGTAAAATTTGCATTGTGAACTTTTATTGCATGCTGGCACGAACAATACTAAATAAATACCTCAAAAAATCTAAAATTCTACCTCTAAGTCCTAAGAGTACCAAACTTCTCGCTAGCTTATGTAAATTTTGTGTCTAAATATTGAAGTTATTTTTTTTCGCATGTAAAATACCTAAATTTTTTATTCACACCCTTGATTAATTCTGGCACATCACTTAATTGTTTCGACTAAAACTTTTAGATGTAACTTATTGATTTTGGATGCTACTTAAATAATTTTTTTGTTAAATAGTTAGATAAGATTAGGATAGTTAGTTGGCATTATTTTTGTATTTATTTCATTTAGCTATTAGAAATGGCAACTGTTTGACCCAAATCTCTAAACACGTGAAATTTAAAGGGGGATGAGGCATTGGATTTTTTTTAATCTTTTGCTATAATTCTAATTTTGAACTATTTCACCAATTTTTGGTAAGTCAATACATTCATATATCCCAGACCTTCTATACCTTGTTACAAACACATATTTAGTAACATGCTCTAGTCTGTAAGCGCACCGAGGAAATTACGTTTTATTTCAGCGGGCGACTATAAATGTCATACTAATCACAGCAGTTAAAAAGTGTTGACTTCAACAAGTAGTTCTACGCCAAAAAAAAATTAGCACAGAAGCTTTTTTTTTTTAGCGACATCATAATATTTGAAATTGCAAGATGGAGAGGCATAATCCCCCTTAAAGGTCACGAAAAAATCGTACGAGCAATACAAGATTCCAACGTATCCGGTACGGATCAAAGCTATGATCCCCCAGATGCAATTCGCCGGTAATACATGATCAAACACTACTTTAAAATCGATTACACACGTGAAAATAAAAACTTTCATAGTTAGGACAGATTCATAAAATTTTAAAAAGGTTTTGTGCGATCGCATGAACGTTCAAGAGCAGTCTAAATTAGGAAAGACAAAAAAAGAAATATTTTAGCCCTTATTACGTAGTTCAGAAGTTGTGCTCGAAAACAATATTTCAACCGTACAATTTTTTTTTCCGGCCAACTAACGCCACCATGATTTGCAGCCTGTGTCGTACACTGCGTTTGAAAACCAATAAATAAAATGCACGCGTGTTTTATTCGTTATGTGTGCGTGAGAGAGATAAATCAATTGTAGTCTTTTTTTTTTCAATTCACTGCGATAAGATTTTTTTTCGATATTGTGTTCTTAAATTACGCGTAGTTCCCTGACCAAAACTCTTTTTGATTTTTTTTTTAAGCCGAGAATCGTTATAAAGGATTTCAAATATTACCCACGAATCGTACCAAAACGCTAAACACTAATGAAATAAGTGCACGATATATAATATAATCTCATTTCTTCATAAACACTTTCAAGCCAAAAATTTAAAATGGTGGGTGGAGGGAGGGGGCCAAATGTAACCCATTAAAAAACACTAAAAATTCGTATGATTTAACTATACTTAATCAGGACTTTTATGTGTACAAGTGTGTGAAGTCTAGCGTAGCACCAAAAAAAAAACAGCAAATTTTTTGGGTCTCTAGTTATGAATAAAAAACTAGCATTCGTCAAACGTGTAAATATGCGGACTGATAATTATATATATTTTTTTTGTGTGAGTGCTCTTCGAGAGAAAAGAGGTGTGAGTTAAGTAAACCACCCTTTTTTATTTAGAAATAAAAAAAGTGAGAAAGTACCAGAGACTGTGCCTGTTCGTTGTGAAATTCTGCGCTATATTAACTGTTCCTCAAGGTAAATACGATAAATTGGACCCTGCAAGGGCAGCTTCGTTCGATATCGATATGTGGATTCTGCACATCCTGCGGGACACATGCGCACACAGAATGAGGGTTTCCATTTTTTAAACTCCTTTCAGTAACTGCACCGTCAGCGGAAATGCAAATAACGAAGACGAGCTATATGTGTTTAAATGGTAGGTATGTTTGCATACTATATTTATTTTTGAAATTGATTTTTATAACCCAGGCGTTTTTTTTATCTTGAACAGGAAAAAAATGTTTTACTCTCAGATGGGGGGGAGGGGGAAATTAAACGCAAAATTTACTTGCATTGACATATGAAAGACACCGTAGAACACATTTACAACTAAAACTACGAAACTAACCACTTATTGGTAGGTATTTGCAAACTTCGCGTTATTCCCTGATGTCAGGGTAAACTGCACACTCTTGTACACAAGAAGGTTGTCTAGTTGTCCATTGGCTGCTGCCGCATATTAATTTCCGGCTAGGTTGCATGGGATTGAGTCACTTGAAATTTTGTAATGTCTAATTTTTTTTTTTTGCCTTCAAGACGAGTCAAAACAAACATTAATATAGAAACGGAAATTTCACGTATTCATTAAGTCGCAAGTTAGAATGCAAACCTTCATACTCTCGCATGTGTTCATGATTGGACCGCAGCTATTTGGACACGCCCCTCTACGACTGTGAACCATCGATGCCCAGCTAGGGGAGAAGTAAGCGAATCGGGCAGTGTCAAATAATGATAAAAATGTTCTCGCTAATAAATCGTCCAACGGGAAAGCAAACATGGGCTGAGGCACACCGACTTTGATTTATACCCTGAAATTTTCGGGTCTCTAACCAAGACGCAATGAGAACACAGATCAAGTGTATAATGGTATGCATTCCAGCCTCTCTCCGAATAATAACGCAAATTTTTCAAGCCTCTCACTTACTCGTACAGCGATTTACTGAAATTTTGATAAAAGTTTTCACTTTCATACTTTTAAAATCCTTAGGTTGACCAGACCTTAGACATTGTAAAATTATAATAAGTTTAAATATTTTAAATTGTGCTATTGGTTGATTTTTCTATGGCCAATAAGAAAAGAGTCTATTCTCAGTATTACTACAGTTGTAATCATTCGGAGAGAAAAGAAAAAAAAACATTCAATGCTAAAATCTAATTATTATTTTACAGGAGATACTCTTTTAAGCAGTCGTTCAATATAAATAACATGGAATTCCATTTAAGTATGTACTTTGCTCAGACTCATATAAAATATGTAATATTAAAAGATATGAAGATTTTGTTGACAAGAACTGTAAAAACCAAGATGGTGTCTTTCAGTTTTTCTCCTTGGAAGTAAAGAATGAATGTTGTTAGATGATGCTTCTTGATGAAATACAACAAGAAAATGTATTTTCAAAATTATCATTCCAAATTTTTGTTTGAAAAAAAAATTTTAAGACATTTTTTGTGCATTGAGAGCACCGTCTGGTCGGGGTGATAAGCGCGACGCTCGCTGGTGCTTCTACGCGGCATCGCTTCTGAACTGGCGCGCAGTCTTCTCATCACAGGAAAACTGTGAAATTTGAGCGGTGACCGTAACATTATATGGCGGAGAAATGAAGATAAAGGTGTAATTCAAGGCCCTTAAGTGCTTCCAAGATTCTGTACCGGTTGTTTTACGCCTAGAATTTACTCAGAAAACATGTCTTTTAGCCATTTTAACTCTTGTAAAAAACACATTTTTAAACTAAATCCGAAATCAAAAGTACTTTTCGGCCGTCAGCGAATACTTAAGTGCTTTTCGTAAATAGGGCCACACTCAGATTTCTTGAGTGGTTTTGAAATGGCGTTTTTCCTGAAGCCTTGCTCACCGTAATGTGTGTCCGGGCAGACGGAGCCCTTACTAGGTTACATCTGGCAATAGAGCACTCTGATATACAAGGACATGTACATAGGTTCACACATCTAATTGACATCGATACTCCCCCAGGCAGTTAATCCCGTCAGGGCATGATCCTGGTTAGGAGAAGGATGGGTCTTTTACATGCCAGACACTGTTACCAATGCCTAACATGGGTTCCAAGAACCGGGAAATAGATTCGCCATTTCCAATCGCGGCATGTTACTGGAGAGCGCCCGCTCTGATACAAGGACAGCTCTAACGGCAGAAATCGTACAATGGAGAGAGAGAGAGAGAGAGAGAGAGAGAGAGAGAGAGAGTAAATACCCATTAAAACGCACGCCGCAAACTAAGGACCGCCAGACGCTCGGCAGATCCCGAACTGCGCATGCGCGCCGAGGAGAGGCTGAAGCCGTGACGTCATCGGACAGGAAGTTAATGAATCAACCCTTATCACGCCCTCGCACACTACTTCATTTTCATTTCCTCCCTCCGTGCCCCTCCTCCTTCAACGGTAAACTCACCCTTTCTTCCCCACGCCCATTCCCCGCCCCTTTTCCAACGTGCTGAAAAACCACTCCCGCCTTCTCTCCCTACCCCCAACCAACCTCTTTCCCGGGCCGGCCAGACAATCGGGTTCTAGATGGAACAAGTCGGATTGTTATCGAACGGAACAGGCTAATGAATGTGCTTTGTTTTTTTTTTTACCATGGCCCGTTTCCTCCCACCAATTTCACCACCACTACCAACCACCCCCTATTCATTACCCTAACTTGTTCGCAGTCATCACGACCCAGGTAGTGTTTGCAGTCGAGTTGGAGTCTGTTAACTGGGGATAAACTTAACAATTCTAATTAATTACCAAACAAAATTAAAAAAATACATACAGGCCATTGAAGTAATGAAACTACTCTACGGTGTAAGAGAAAATTAATTATATGCAATTGTGTTGGGCATATTAATGCCGCTATGCTAATAGGTGTACGACCGACAAAATAAAATCAACCTGATCTAAGAATTAACATCGCTACATACATATCCCTTACCCATTCCAACTCTGAGTCCCGCACGTAGATGTTAGTGCTCTAACCAGCTACGCTTTGGAGATCAGCTAAGAGATGATTATAATTTTCCCACTGTGTTTATGGAGTGGCGGGTTTGTTACAGGGAAGCTTGAGATTCACACCGGTCCATTCCGAGGCCCGAACAGTTACGAAGGTAACCTAAGTTCGCCGCTCGCTCGTGCAACTTCGGCGGCACATGTGCGAGAAAGATGTCGAGGTGGTCCTTCATAGACTTAAGTGACGGAGAAACTAGAAAATTTTCAAGCTACATTAAAAATTCTTTACAATAGTATGGGAGTTTTAATAGGTGAGGTTAGCTACAATAAAAATACTGTGAAATCGCTAGAACGGCTGGTTAGGTTATTGGTTAGGTTGATTACATTACATGATACTGTAAGACATTGAGGGCAATTGGTTTCTTTTAAGTTAGCTACTTCTCAAAATTTGTGATTCCCGACTTACCATCAAAATTATTTTACAGTATATTTTAAAGTAGCTTGGAAGGGGGGTGAATAAATATTCCAAGCAGGAGAGCTAGGAATAACGAACCCCTATTGTTGTGGTTTATCGATTACCAGTGCGCAAGGGGGGAGGGGGGGCAAAGTTGGTGTGATCTCAGCTCGCGAAGAACGAGCGTTACTGGCCCAGGGAGGGCGATCACAGAGCGCTCTGTCGGCGGCCGGTCGTAACTTCTGCGCCGCCGATGTTTTTCGCATGTGATGGCCGGTCTCAGCCCCGACTTCCCCTACACCCCGAACTCCCTCATGTTCACAGTCTGCGTAGTGCCAGCGGTTATAAACCCGCAGGTGACCCGAACCCAACTGTCGCACTGCAAAACAGCACGTGATGTTTGTTTACGAACACTCTTGCAATAACGTAAAGTTGCTTACAAACACCGATGACATAAGATTTGTATCAAACCACTATAACGGACAAGGAAGATGAACATAGAAACACACAGGAAAACATGCCAAAATCAGAAGATGTCAAATGTTAAATGAATAGACAGCCCGTTGAAGGAATTATACAGAAAAAAAAATTATCAGGGCACAGAGGAAGAAAATGGGGTGACAACAACGGGACAGTTGTAACCAAGAACAGAAAAAAAACCTTGGACAACACAATGACGAAGGCATAGACGAAAACGATATATCTTTCCTAAGACAAAACAGTTTTAAAGTTTCGGAAAATTGACATCTGTTCCCGTCATTAGGCACGAACGGACTGTAGACAGAAACAACAGTGGCAGGAAGTATGGTACCATACGGGGACGCACCACAACGCCGAAATACCATAACGCCGAAGGTCAAAATTGACCACAACGCCGACAGCTAGAAAACTGTTGTGTACCACATCGCCGAATTACCACAACGCCGAAATACACTAACGCCGAAAAATGTCATTGCAGGACTGCCACAAAGGTTAAGTTAGGTTAGACTAGATTAGGT
Organism: Bacillus rossius redtenbacheri; assembly: GCF_032445375.1. NCBI lineage: Eukaryota > Metazoa > Arthropoda > Insecta > Phasmatodea > Bacillidae > Bacillus > Bacillus rossius. The sequence continues at coordinate 48,643,004 of NC_086335.1, forward strand.
TAGACTAGATTAGGTTAGACTAGGTTAGGTTAGGCCAGGTTAGGTTGTGCTAGACTAGGATAGTCTAGGTTAAGTTAGGTTAGGTTTATATTACGCTAGGTTAGGTTAGGTTAGGTAAGGTTAGGTTTGATTGTGGTATTTCGGCGTTTAGGTACATTTAAGAAACACACACAAATTCATTCAATTGTAATTTCGGCGTTGTAGTACACAGCAGTTTTCTAGCTATCGGCGTTGTGGTCAATTTTGACATTCGGCGTTATGGTATTTCTGTGTTGTGGTAACGACCCGTACCATACTCATGAGAGCTTGAGACTAGTTACACGTACACGGACTATACGTCGAACCCAGTTAGTCTCAGCAATGAGCCCCGAGACAGAAGAACCAGGTTCACAGGGTTCGGGCAGGCGCGCGGAGGCTTGCACGCACGTCGCGATGCCGCGCCGCGCCGACAACCACGTCATTGCGGGGGAGGAGAAGAGGGAGGGCAGAGTTTTTACGGGACTTCAGGTCCGCGGGCCCAAGTGCGCCGTAAAGCCCCGGGGTCGCGCCCCGTATAAAACAACCGGCGACAAACGAGACGTTAAAACTCCGCCCCGGCGATAACTGACCGGTCGCGCGGGAGAAGTACCTACTTCATTTTGGCGAGGCCGGACACTGGCCTCTGGTCGGCAGTAAAGCTTCTAAGCTCACATGCCACGGCATTTAAGGCTTTTATTTACGAAATTAAAGAAAAAGAAATATTCGTGCCACGGACATCGTTTATAAAGGTTGTAGTTGGAGCGGTAAAATAAGAAAATCGAATGTGAATTATTGTGACCAGTTGCACCACGATCTGGTTTCATTAACTGGAATGATAATGGTTCAAACACGTTTTCTGTTGCACCGTTGTATCTTGAGCTCTGAGCGAAGCTCACTGGGAACTTTCAGCAGAAACTTCAGTCGAGGCGGTTCGCGACAATGATCTCGGATCGACATGTCCGGAACTTGTACGGACTTTATGGAGGTTATTTTTGTAATCAGACACAAATAAAAAAAAACTAGAGAATGATTACTTATTTTCATGCCAAAATTGTTTGAGTTATAATGTGGAGGAACTTGTTTCGTAAGGAATAGCCCAATTAAGTTTCATTAATTACTAATATTTACATTACTGATAAAATAATTGTACTTAAAAATGGCTGATTATCAATCACTTGCACTTAAAAATGTTTATTCGCAAGTCACTCTTTGTCTGTCTAGTTACGCATTTCGCACTCCTCACTGGAGCTAGGCTCGACAGTTGTTAGCCCCTTACCTCGCGCCTGTCCGCACACACAGTCTCGCGCCACTCAGTCGCACTCGCAGGGTCCCGTCGCATGTCAGTGCCCAGGGTTTTCCCTGTGTCTATGCAGGTTTTACCTGGGCCCAACTTATCTAGTTTTAACTTAGAATAGTCAGTGAGGGGAGTTAGTCATGGCTAAAACGTTGCCATGGCTGGCCAATCCCCTCCTAGCACATGATGCATGCTTCCTCTCCCGCATGGTTCATAACCTGCATGCTTAGAGCGTATAGGCTTCGGCCTGAGACGCACTTAGAGTCTTCCCTACCCAGACCACTCCCAAATACACTTAGTTATTAGTTAGGTTAGGGGAAAAAAACTCCGCGTCGCGCCACTCTCGGAAAAGGGGGGGGGGGTATGGCCTCTCACCCTCTTCGCCGATATCGCACTTCCCTTCACTCGCGGAACTCTCCAAACTCGCGGAACTCCCGCGGAGGCCGGCGTCGCTGCTTATATACCCATGGCGTCCTTCTAGAAGGGACGAGAGCGGCTGTGACGTGCCGCGTCATCCCGGGCCGACCCGACGCCCGACTTGCTGTAAAGGTGTACGGCAACTGATTTAGACCAAACGCCATCACGTTTGTAGCTGCAGTTATGTGAATGTTCTGAAACGACTTGCGAACAGACGGGATGCCATACCGAAACATAAAAAAAAAATTGTTCCCCCTTTCTAAGAAAACTTATTTATCGAGACTAACCGGTGTGGATCCAGCGTGTGTGAGAAAACCCAACAGGAGGTACTGCTTGAATCACGATCCATAACTTTGACAACTTGCAGGCTTTCATGCGGATGTAAAATGATTAGTTTCACTGATAAATTTTCTGTTCGCTGCAGACCTTTAAATGAAGTAGAATGTTGGGCACTTAGTAACTTGCATTTGGTAGTTTAAAAGTTTCAGTGTCGAAATATTGTAAATCAAGAAAACTCGCAAAAGAACCACTCATGCAATTAGAAAACGTAACCATTTTGTATGCAAAAAAATAGTGTAGATTGGATAGCTCCTGTTTTCTCCGAATAGTTTTCCAGTATTAACTGCGCGCACAAATAAGCATGATAAAACAAAATAAGTAAAATTTTATGTATGTTCGATTTTTTTAATGATTTAAAAATATATATATACTTTTAAAAACTTCATATATATGAAATAAATAATGCACCAATTTTCGTAAGCACAAGAAATATTCAGTAACATTACCATAAACTTATGTCATATACCTGTGCAAAAATAACCATAGAAATGTATTGTACAAATTTCAAATATTATTCTTGTAGTATTACAAACTTCTCCCTTGGAAAATGGTTTCCAAAGGAAACTTTCGTGAAATTACATAAGATATATATATATATATATATTTTTTTTTTCCGCGTGAGCGTGGAGATTTGTATTGGTATTCCGTGTGGGAATACTGCTGGGGATGTTTTTGTCGGTGGAACTGATGAAAGCCCTGGGGGAAGCGAGGCAAAAGTCAGGGAAATGGTGTTTGCGTGTTTCGGCCGGACACTCTGTATATATAATATATGTAAGCACAGGCCAGAGCGGCGACGCGAACACTCCCTCCAACACACAGCTCGACGGCCCAAGAGGCCAGTTCCAAAATAACACCCGCCGCCCTAGTCGCGCTTCATTGGTTACAGCGACGCGGTTTTTGACGAGCTCGACTAAAGAGAGGAGTTAAGGGCATAAGGCAAGGGGGGGGGGGAAGTGGGCGTCACAAAGACCCCGCGAGCGCCAATCGCAACGAGGGACCTTTAACAAGGGCCTTTTACCTTCGACATCAATAAGCTTTTCAGTGCTTTAAAAATACGTCTTTGCCTTTGGGCACGGCTACGAATAGCCTCTAAAACGTAATTAATGTGCATAAGTCTAGTACCGATAGTTTCCTTAGAGCTATCTCTCTTTCTCTCTCAAATATATTTTCGTGTTTTTTTTAATGATTATTGCAATGAGAAATTTTGATTTGATAAAATTTCTTGGACATACGCCATTGTAGTTTTGCACTGTTTGTCATGGGAATAATCCATAAATGCAAAAAAAAACAAAAAAACAACCATATACGTACAGAAAAAAAAACCACATAAGCTGATGTCAAAGAGATAAACTCAACGATGAACCCAAACAGGTATTATGGACAAAACAACGACGGCAGCGCAAACAAACACATTCAAACATGAATATCGGACAGCACAATAAATCCATTGAAGGAATTAAGTCATAAAAAAAAATAACAGCACCGACGAACACAGTGGGCTAAGAACTATGAGACAGTTTGAAACAAGAACAGTAACTATTTAAAAAAAAACACAATGACGCACTGACAAACCCAGCGATGAAACTAAACAGATAATCTGGACAACGCAACTAAAGCTAGGATGAACACAACTGACTTTCTATGACAACTCGTTTGCAACGTTTCAGGGACCTGAAATCTGCTTTCGTCATCAGGCACAAATAAACTGATTGCGGACGATAGGAAAACAGTCCGGGTTCGACTCCACTGGGCATCGAAGCGTGATCAAAACCCTTCACACGTGATAATATTTTTACGTTCATTTCCCTAGGGCTTGCAACCAGTGTGGAATAGATCCTTCCAAGTTAAAAAAATTAACAAACGAATGTCACACCAATAAAATATCATTATTATTTTTGTCATCCTATTTCAGCAGCCTCCATTTACCTGTTTGCACAAAGTACTCTGGCACAAACGAGGTACGCTGTGGCAAACGGAACACGCTACACTGAACATGGATCGAGTTGATGTTGCTACAAAATATTGTGTGTAATGCGCTTGGAAAACCCTTTTTTTATTACATTATTTAAACCAACTATTAATTTTTTAGAGCTCTGAATTTAAATATTTAGAATTTTATTTTATATTTACCCGTTTCCCACAGCTCGCGGTATCTTGTGGGGGAAACTTTCGCTAGTGACTGTTGTAAGAAAACAAAATATTTTGTTTTTATTTGTAACGCAGATCGATTCCCAAAGAAAAAGTGTTTAAGCTCCCGTATGTATTCTATCGGTTTACTAACTTACAGCTCTTTAAAGTCATCTCAGTGATGTAAGAAACTTTAATTGCAGAAAAGAGTCCTTAGTCAAAATAACACTTGAAATAAGTCAAATAAAACACAGCGTTGTTAAAAAATATTATTTTTACTTGGAATATGACTACAACAACAAGTAAGTGAATAAAAACCATAAATTAGACTACTCCAGTAACTGACGAATGTCTTTAGTAAAATGAACGAAAGCCGATTTTTGAAATACAGCGTGTAACGAAATCAAAATTGCAAGTTTTGAAGTGAATGAAAATAATCTTTAAGTAGAAAATATTTAACTTATATTTTGATAACTGAGAACAATTTAGTTTATTTTGCAATGTTTGTAAAATGTTCACAATAATACACGTTAGTTGTGTTTAGGATTTAATTTTTGTTATTTATTACAATTCAATATCTTTTTCGTTTCAAAATATAACGAACAAAATATTTTATTGCGTTACATTGTTCTTAGTTGTAACATACTACTAGTTAGTTGTATAGGGCCTAAAGCGCCCGTTGAAAAATGATGAATATAACAAACACTTTAATTTAATATACACGAAATATTTATAAAATAAAATTCAATCTCTTTTAATACTGTGCAAATTCATGCTAGTGAGTAAGTAAGCGAATGAGCAAGAATGTGAGTGACCAAGTATGCGAGTTAGCAAGTATGCGAGTAGTAAGTATACGAGTGAGCAAGTATGCGAGTGAAAACGTATATATGTATATATTTTAGTATGTATATATTGCACAACATTAAAAGAACCATTCTACTGTGGAATCTTACAGCGTTACAGAGTCAGTCAATGAGTCAGTGATGAGTCTAATGATATTATTTATTGTTGCGAGGGTGGTGGACGTGAGATGGCCCGCGGTGAGGGTTTGGGGGGGGGGGGGGGGCGGGCATGCTCGTGGCCGGCACGCGGGAGTGACGTGTTCCATTATCGTTACAACTCTTAACCGGATTAGCAACGGCTCTTAGCCAGTCCTCCCCCTTCCCTCCCACCGATTCCCAGTTCTTCAGCGCCTCTTGAGGGTCTGACATGTTTCCAGAGCCCCGCCTGCGCGATGTGTCTTAACTAGGACGCCATTGTTCTGAGAGCTTCGGCTGTCAAGTCGACCTTGAGGATGCGGCACTTAGGAGGGGTGCGAGGCCTTTCCAGAAGGGTGATGAGGGGTATAAAAACGGCGACGCCAGCCTCCGAGGCAGTGAAGTGAAGAGCGCGAGTGACCCCTTGGTGAGCGAACGCGGGTGACGAGCGGTGGGGTTCGTGAGCGGAGACTGGAGCATCGGTACTGTGCTGTGTGCGACGGACGAGTGAGTAGTGCAAGGCATTGTGCTGGGACAGAGGGGCGAGGTAAGAGAAGACCAATATCAGGACGATCTCCAGTGGGGATAGTAAACTGTGGACTAAATGAAACAGTGATTAATCTGTAGGCAGACACTTTAAGTGCTGTAATTTAATAAGTAGTGTTATAGTAGATGGTAAATATATTGTATTTAATTAATCGGGCTATCATTTACGAATTTGTTTTCCCACACGTAACAATGTGTACATTATTTTCTGCTTTTAAAATAAGTGATTTTTTTTTTACTTTTACGACAGTACTGCTTTAATTTAAATAATTGCATTTATATTTTTATTATTGGTAGAATCTATCCTCATCAAGCGATTATGGTTACGTGCATAAGTCAGCGCTTAAATCCTTTTCTGTCACACCAAAGACTTTCCGATTGATACGAAACGTGATTATCCATAACTACGCCAAATATCCGTTTAATTTTTTTTTTCCCGAGAAGGTTTGGTGGATACTTCCATAAGCAAACGACAGAATGAATAAAACACCAAAAGCGACTTAAGTCTATGTATCGTATATGGCATTGCCTGTAGTTCAATAATTGACTTTCGGCTTTTTCATCAGGCTTAGAGCAGCAGCTAATGGATTCAAAGCGGATTACCAGTCATTTTAAATGTGTACAGTTTGTTTCATTGTCGAACACTAGCGTTAATCCTAACAATGCATTTGTTTGGCCAACATTCTGAACGCGCCATTTCTGTATTGTTTTGGAGGGTTAAATTTGGTACTTGTATTTTGCGCAAAATTTTGAACGTTCCTTTCCTGATATCGTGGGATTTTAAACATTAAGCCATAGCTTAACGTAAATCATACTTTTTTTTTTTTTTTTAAATATATGGCTTGATAAGGCACAGGAATTGCCGTTGGCCACTGGTTTAAATAACATTGGACAGCTTTAATTATTTTGATAGCTGTAACTGCCTGTGTGAAACAGTTTCCTTCAAGGTGGCTACAGACTGTTGGCTTGGTAAATATGAGAATGTAACGGGGAATATAAAAAAACACCCCAGAAAAAATAGAATATAAAACTAAAACAGAAAATTTTGTTATTTTTTTAACGCCTTTTTTTTAAAGAGTATCTATGTTTTTTTTTTAAATGTAATACCAATTGTTTCCAACGCGATCTGAGTTCAGTAAAACGCCGCGCGCAATTCTTATTCCACTCCATTAAGCTGCACGCGCCCTCGCCACCAAACACCCGTCCAACGGCGGTGACCCACTTCTAGGGATGGGTGCTCCAGGAGGACTCCATCCGACAGAATGCCGCCCCCGGAGCACTTAAAGTGGCGGCGTGCTACGAGAGTCTCTCCTACCCCACCCACAATCCACCCCCCCCCATACCCCCACTCCCAGGGGCAATGAAATGAAATCGTATGAATAAATAAAAGGGCGCAATACGACGGGGAGTTTCTCGATGCGCTTCTTCGGTGAGCAGGAGGCCGAAAAAAAATAATAGGGGTTGGTGGGTAGGGGGATGAATTGTTTTTGCCCTGGGTTACCTGCGGTCGCCGGTCCTAGGCCCTCGCAACATGATCACCCCTTCCCCTCTTTTCCCTACGAGCTCCTGCTACGCGCATATCCATCCGGGGACAGGGCGAATAAACATCCGAGTTCACTTGAGCCGAGTCGCAACACGCGAAAAGTTCAACACAAACGACGTTTCAGAATACCAGCAACGCTAGCAACGGCCAACTTTCAACTTTTCACGTTTCTCTGCTCGCTATGGTTTAAGCAAAAAAAAACTTTTTTTTTTTAAGGAGCAAAAGGTTATGTGCACTGAAATCGATGATTGTTGTTTTCATAATATACATACATAACATTTTTTTTATTTAAACCTTTGCGTGGTGAAAGAAAATAACGCTTTTAAATCATACTATTGACGATTTCATAATCTTTTTCCATGATGAATATAACATTAAAAAAATTCTGTGCGTGGTGTCCAGAAGCGAAAGAAGTGAAACTTCTTGCTTATTAGGTATAGCTAGAGATCCTTTTTTAGTATTTATTTATTGAACAAGAGATAACAATTGGGAATATTAAGGATGTGGGTATGATCTCAAATGAAAAAAAAAAATGCCTTTTTCCGCCGCCTCTACTCTTGCATCTGGGTGAAGTCTAGTTAATAAAAAATACACACAACTCGGAAGTCGAAATACGACGCAGTTTCTACGAAGAAGCTTTATTTTTTTTTCCTGAAGTTCTACGCGCCCAGGTAGGCGGGACGCTTAGACTTCAATTCATTCATTTATGGTGAAACATTCATGGGAAGAAACAAACTAAAACAAATATGCATGGAAGTGAAATAGCCCAACGTGTAGCAGGCGAGGCTTTTCGGGAAAAGGTGCTCTTGAAAGTTTAGCGTGTCGTCAAGAGGGAAGAGGCAGTCGGGTACATCCCATCAGCGGATTGAAGACCCGCCCCTCCGGTACACATGACGTCACCGTCGCGGGTGGTCGTGTGACGTATGGCGTGACGCCTGTGACTCACCGGGCCGCCGCCAGGGGAGGGTGGGGAGACGAGTGACGGGCCAGCGAAGCGACAAGGGAGCGCGTAAGACTACCATACTGGAAGACTACCATAATGAAAGTATTCCGCCTGGCCTCTTCGAAAAAGGCGGAAAAGTACCATAACGGAAATCTGCCATAAGTCAAAATGCCATATTTTCTTACATCCTCTATGTGATGAGTACTGCAGCATTGTCCTCGAATTAGTGTATAGAATACTAGGTAGGTAGCGCTGTCAACCCTCTAGCTGTTTCTCAGGTTAACTTTAAAGCGCACAGATAGCGCTTCAGACGGTGATAGTTTCAATAACAAATCATATCCAGAGAAGAAAGAAATATTTCCAAAAATGTTATATAGGTAGCACTGTATTCTTATTACGATTAAAAAAATAGATACATGTGGTACCTAGTATTCCATTCTGCCAAAATTTATTATACGTTCTACGGAATGAATAAAACGGCCTTACTCGTAGAGTTGTAATGTAACTAGCTTCATAGAATTTTCATTTTTTTTTACACTGAAATAATTGAAGTAATTGTATAACATTATTTAATGAGTGCAAATACAACTTAAATATTAAAGGATTTTCTTATGTAATGTTTCTGTGACTAAAAAAAAATTCAGATGTTAAGGTTTTTAATATCTATAATAAATAATTTAAAGTCAACAAAATGTGTTTTTAAGATGTTGAAATGCGAGGGAAATATTATTGTGTAGAGAATTTTGTTGGCACAGGGCAAGCAGCACAGGCGCTCTAGGGGAGAAATAGGCTCGTACATTTCGAATGTTGATGGGCTTTGCACAGGCTTGCAGTCTTTCAAAAATAAACTCTGCTGAAATTTTAGTATTTTTTATATTATCCTGCTTCATTAAAACTGTCAGATCTAATTGAAATTCAGTTTTTGTGCTTTACAGCACCTGTCAACGAATTATGACATAAAATAACAACAACAAAAAACACATTAACACAAGATATACATCAATGCGACAAAACACGAAACAACACAACACACAGATAGATAATGATTGATAAAGTTCAGTTAACCAATAATTGGTACTTTGGTTTCTACAAAAATCTTAAACCGAAACTAAAATTGTGTATACAAAATAAATATGTAGATTACAAAAGTTTTACCGATGAATATTTGTAGATTATTCAAAAGGAGTCACAAATTCTGTAATTGCAAGTAGGAATTTTTAATCCAAACCGAGTCATTATGTCTGAACCAACGAAAATGGTGATAAAATATTTATGGTAAAAACTGGATCACTGATCGAACGTCTAATAAATAGAAAATGCAAATAGGTTATATAGGAATGTAAGCATATTCAAAATAATTTAAATGCCTGAAATTTTTAAATATTAATTTAAGAACTTTTCTGCATACTTTCAATTCTTTTCTAATTAAAAGCTTTTGATGCAGAGAAAGATTTAAATTTAATAAGATCTAAAGATCTTCATGTGTTGCTAATAGTATTATCTACATGTAGGTGAAAAAAAGGTTGACATCCAATATAACTCAAAAGTCTTAAAAGAGGACACCACGTTTAATGTCATTACTTACTATGTGATAATTGTGATTAATTATATTAGTTTTTTTTTTGACTTGTAAATCAGATCCGGACAGCTGAAATATCTTGCTGAATAGTTTCACAAAAATATTTCCCAATTATATATTTTTTTCCATCAGCATCTTTTCTTGATCAATTCTGATTACAGATGGAATATCATTTATTAAATATTAAACAGTAGTTGAGATAAACTACTACTTTGCAGAACACCTAATACATGAAATTGCATTTGCAAATTTGACTGCAAAGCGTCTATTTGTAAGATAATTAAAACATGTAGGCTATACCAAGCATTGCTTGACGAGGCCTAAAATTTTTTAATCATAAGATTATGTTGGAAAGTATCAAAGGCTTTGCTCATGTTGAAATAAATAGAATATTTTATTTACATCTGGATTTATACTGGCACACACACACACATATATATAAAGAAATGCGTGTGTTAAAGACGATATTCCTGATTGAAAACTATATGGTTTTACATAAATAATATTTTTAGGAATAAAATTCATGTGCCTATAGATATTGTTTTGTCTAAAACTGCTAGAATTTAACCGTCAGTAATACTTCAAGAAAATATATACCGATAAATGGTTGAACACACAACCACTCACTGACTGATGCACACTTAATTAAAATATTTTTGTACAAACGCAACATTTTTTAAAATGTTTTGAAGATAACGCTACATTTACTTAAAACTAAAACGCTACAAAACTAAAAAAAAAAAAATATTTTTGCAAAACTCCGTTCCCCCGGAGAAACCCCCGGAATGGCCACCGCATGGGGAGCCCAAGAAAAGAAACGGGCTCCCCATTTGGAAGCCACCTGGAAGGTTTTTTTCTGTTCCACCCACCGTTTCTTTGGTAGCCTGACTTGTTACAAGGGATTGTATTCCTACCAGAGAAAATGCCACCATTTTGTCTGGGCAATCCGCCTTGGAGGAGCCGGGGCGCGAACCCGGGTCCTACAAGTCACAAGGCAGGCGCTCTACCCCAGAACCAGAGTGGTAGAGCGGATACTTGCAGTCTTCTTAACACTGACATGATGTTATTCCACGAGTGTACTGTAGTTTCGTGTGTCATTAACACGTGCAGTAACATCTAACCTCGGTAACGAACAAATTTTTGTGTTATGTTGTGCGTTCAGCAAGAATTATGTAATTTCATAACAGTGAAATATAATATGTATAACTAGTCTGGCAATTTTTTAGTTGCTTTCCTGCAAACAAACTCACAGTCCTGTTGTACAATATTTATATAGAAATATAGACTAGTAAAAAAAATATGTAAGAGCATGCCCTGTCGATGGTAAAGTTATTTTTAAATAAATGTTAGCTATTAAAAGAGTGTGTTTAGTTAAAAATGTGTGAGTTTAGAAGCATGAAGTTATTGTATAAACATTTTATTTATTTGGTTTTAAATCCACAGAAAAGTTTTTTTTTTAATATTACTTTTGGCTTTGTTTTGTTTTACCGTGCTTAACTTGCGCAGCTAATACTGGAAAGCTATTCAAACAACTGTTTGCAAACAACTAAATATTGGAGGTACTGGGGCAACACGAAGCATAAATGGTAACACTATTTTGTAGTGATACAGTTATTTTCATGTAAATGAATAAATAGCTTATATGAATATTTATGTTCCATTTACAAAGAAAATTTACGGTGTACAACGGCAAACAGAATAAATCAACGATGAAACTTAACAGATAACAATTGATAAAACAACGGCTATACAGAGATGCACAAGTGAACCCAGCGATGTGAAGAAACAGTGATGACAGCACAGACAAACACCGTAAGCAACAGTTGAGCGAAAAAAACAACAGATATTTTGAAAACCACAACAATGATAGCGCAGACTAACACAGTATATGATTCCTAAGAGAACAGTTGCGACGTTTCGGGAAAGAGATCTTAAGGCACAAACAGACTGATGTTTGTCATGTCATACAGTTTAATTATTAATGGCGTTTGTCCGAAACTACATTTTGAATTAATTTACCTATTATTTAAAATGCTGCTTGTCAGTGGAAATTTTATTTAATGAACTATAATTAATTTGTTGATTTTCACATAGAAACTGACTTTGTTTAAACAGATTTGTGTTTTGTTTGTTTTATGTGTATATTTGTTTAAACTTCTGTTAACAAGGCACAGGTATTAGTGCAGAGAAGCTTATTCAAAAGTGGAACCTGTTTCTGTAACAATATGTGTCAAGAGTGTATTAAAAAAGGGGGGGAAAGTAGGGTTGCCAGATTTATTTAGACAAAGAATTTAATTTTACAAAAATTACAATGGCAGGAATTTCAAAAAGTATTTAAGGGATCGTCAACTAACCTAAACATGCATTTTCAAGCATTATCTTTGTAAAATAGTTTCCAGAGGAGGGACTGGCTTCTGCCCTCCCCTTCCACAAATACTGTCTACACCCATGGTACACTTGGAATCAAAATCACATGTAGTTACACGCACTACTACAGGATATACCCAAAAGACGTGAATTAATATTTTGGAGAACGTAATTTTTAATAATTGTACTTATAATATTAGATGTCAATAATTTTTCAAGACATGTTATGATAGCCTACATGGAGTACTATAGTCTAAAACTATGTATATGTACTGTTATGCAATAATCGTACACTCACGCCTGTAGCATAAGGAATCACTACAAGGCAATCTGATGATCAGAAAATATTATGGACCGAGTCGTAAGACACTATATTCGTATTCCAGAGAACATAGGTTCAAATCCCGACTGGTAATTGTCATATCATTTTGACGTGAAACGTCTAAAAAATCACAGCGAAACACATTGTACCAGAAAAAGTCTGACGAAAAGTTGTGTATTATCTTGCGTTAACATTTTCCTAACTATATAGTCTTCAGCCTGAGACGCACTTAGTCTTCCTTACCTAGACCTCCCAAATACACTTAGTTTTAATTTAGGTTAGGAAAAATATTTCTGTTCAAGGTAGCTCACGACTCAGACGTGATAGCGCGATGATTCGTGTGATTGTGTATAGAGAACTGACAACACTGGGCAATACAAATTGTACATTCACCAAAAAACATTAATTTTGATATCACAGGACAATGTTAAACATAATTTTCGTCGTAAGCTACCATTTAGTGTCTGTTTTGAATTGAAATTTTTAGTACGTAGTCAATGCCTCGTTTTTGTTGTTTTTATTTTAAACCATTAAACTAAAAGTGACTCGCTAACATAGATGTTTCACTTGAAACCATCAGCCGTGAGCATCGATACAGCCCCACCGATTTTTTTGACGTGACAACGTCTAATAAATCGATGAACGCTGGCTGCACGCACGAAAAAGTGTCCCTTAACGCACATTGTCCCACTACGGATGTGTCCTGTTATGCTCATTGTACGCATGCGTGGAATCTCTCTTCCACTCGATTGGAACAACAATCGATTTGACTTTTCATTCATATTTTCGTCGTTTGAGTTATTAATATGTAATTTAACGATCGTCCACCGATTTTTAGCACAATCAATACGGTTATTAATTTCCCGCCTACCACTATAAGAAATAAACATGGCGGACTACATACGTTTTTAAAAGTTCCACAACACAAAACAAAATTTTTATAAGTATATATAACATCTGAAACAATTGTTTCCAATATGGCCTCGTGGCCGTTACCAAAGGTTGACGGATCGAATCCCGGCCGCTGCAATACTTTCATTTTTGTACTTGTAAAAATAAATACGGCGCGCGCGACGCTACAAAAGTAATAAATATATTTGAATTAATGAATGCAAATAAGAGGAAATTTATCAATTAAATTGTAGATTTAATTTCACTCCTTCTTTGTATCCATACAAAATAGTGATAATACAATAAAAATTATTCAATTTTATTCATAAAAGTATGCAGAGGTATATTTTATCATACAAAAGATAGAAAAATTTAAAATAAATTTCTTCCTCAAAGAATATAATATTTTTAATGCCTAAATGGTTTGGTTGCAAAAACCTATTACGGCTCAGTCTCAGGCCGAATATTATATTTCATTTTCTTCTGGATCAATCATTTCATCAATGTTTTGTTATGACGTCACGTTAAACTATCGTCCGTATACAGACTTTACAGACAACCAATTTTTAATCAATTTGGTCGGTTACTTTTTTTCTGGTCCAGTAATTAGGCATTTAAGCGAACTGCTGCGGTGAGCGCTTGAGAAAACAGTTTAGCGTGAGCTTGGGGACGGGAAGCCTAAGATGCACATAAAGTTCTGCCATCCCCAATTACACCCGAACAATTCACCTTCTGCCAACCTCAGGTTTATTTATATATATATATATATTTATATTTCTCTGTTTATTTTAATGTAGCTATATTAACCCAACTAACCGTCCATAGTGTTTTAAAGTGTTTTAATGTAGCTAACCTAACCGACCACTTTTAATATTTGAATTCATTTTTCCTGGGCAAAAATAAAACAAATCCCGAAGTTGGACGAAGGTGAATTGTTCGGGTGTAATCAGTAATGGCAGAACTTTATGTGCATCTTCGGTCTCCCGCTTGGGGACAGGGCCCTACAGTGCGGTGCGTACTACTGCGAAGTAGTGCAGATGAGGCACCTTAGATGGTGCTAGTGTAGTCGAAAAATTAAAAAATAATAATAATATTTGTCGTGTGAACGTGGCCGAGGTGTTGCTTGTAGTGGCGAGGGGGTTGAATGCGTTCCGGGCAGCTGTGGACGCGAGGGTGACTCAGACCTGTGCCGCGAGATGGTATCGCCGGTAGAACTGAGTGGCGGTTTCCGGGAGTGTCACGTGACGTCTTCTTCAGTCGTCGTTGTGACGTGCGCGGTTACAGCTGCTCGCTGTCTTTTCAACATCCTGGCGTTTCACCGCGGCACGCGTGTACATGCAGAAGAGAAACTGTGAGTTTACAATATTTATAATTTTTATCTCGCCCGCCTCAACTTTACCCCCGGAACCCGATGGACACCAGTGAAACAGGTGGGTCGTCGAATTTTTGCCCGATTTGAAATTTGTGGTCAAGCAGGAGATACGCCATGATGAAAATAACCGTCAGCTTTTCAATTAAAATTTGCTTTGCAAATTTTAGACGAGTACGATTTGTTACAGACTTTTGTCATTTAGGCCGTCCGCACGAGTCCTTTTAGATTGGAGAACATTTAGCAGGTTTTTTTTTTCCTGTGCGTTTACGATTTTAGAAATACGTTTAGCTCATCTAAGATGTATATTTGATAAAAACAAAGGAAATGTTGGTACCATAGACTATGGGATATGGAACTTTATCAGACTTCGGTGGTTTTGTCAGGAATGCGATATTGTGTATAAAATAAAAACATTTATGCTGAGAAGATTTCACGTTTACGTTAACGAATCAATTTTATATAAGCATAATTTTATATTTATTAATATTTACTTATTGTTTCCGCTGCCGCGCCTTTTTTTATTGTATTATAGTATAAAACTAAAAAACCTAAAACCGGTTAAGAAGGAATCAGAAAAAAAATACAAAATCGTTAGTTAGGTGTAAATTCAAAACGCTAAGTCTAGATCTGTAGTTAAGATGGTAATTTACTCCGGGAAATTGTCTTATCTTTTTAGCTTAACATTACACCTACTAATATTATAAATGCGGAAGTGTGTCTGTTTGTCTTTCTTTCACGCAGCAACGGATCGACACGTATTTTTTTTGCATTTAGATAGTTTATGGGCCGGACTATATATAATTATGAGATTCCATTCATAAGGGAGAGAAAAAGTGGTAATTTTAGTGATTAGACCACGGTTTTTTTTTACCTGAAATACTTTCTGCCAATAAAACACACAACCCCCTTCTCCCCCCCCCCCCCACAAAATATGTATCGAATCACAAACAACCCAGTTAACAGCTGTCACGAGTGGGTAGCCAACGAGCCGGTATAATTGGTCCAAGTACATATACGGTCATGGATTATAAACTAAATGTCATTGCAACCACGTATTTTCCAGCCACTACCTAAATGTGCAAACTTATAAATATTCAATCAAGAGTTACACGGAAATAAATAATTGGCATGTTTTTGAATGGTACATCAGTAGCTGCATTTATTTATAGAAAATTGGTAAGATGGTTCCTTACTGTAGGTCATGGCTAATTCATTTGACATTGTCGCTCTACTGTGGCGTTGTGTTTTGCCGTCTATTAATCTGTTTACGGATAGGCAATCATTTTTCAGAATAAGAAGAGAAATGATATCGGAAATAGACTATTCCCCTGGTAAACATACTTAAAAATGATTTCAAGGCTTTCATAAAAATCATATTCTGAAATTTTTTCACTTAACCAGCTCATTACAGTATTTCTAAATGATTTCTTAGTCATTGAGGCAGTTATAATATAGGTCTAATTTCACAACTACTTAATCAGTAAAACTTAGACAGCAAATGTAAAGCGTTCTCAAGTAACGTATAACAAATATTCCGTATTTGCAGTTTACAGGTTGGAAATGCTGTGATTGTTTTTATCTATTCTTAATTGCAATTTTTTTTTCTGTATATCTATATGTTAAAATACTCTTCTAATGGTTTTCACAGCACATGCTAAAAACACAATACCCTGTAACATCCCCAACATGACAAAAACACCACCACAGCCATTAAGAAGTAAGGTAGTAGTGAAGTCAGCCTACGAAAAGTGAACCCCAACAGCCCATAAGAAACATAATGTGGGTATTATTAATGATGTATAACGTAATATATGTATATATATATATATATATATATATATATATATATATATATATATAGTGAAATCATTAAAGCTTAAGTTTATTGTTTTTTGATAGACATTATATAAAATAAACTCAATTGTATTATCATCTCAGTAGTATAGATGACTATACACCTGATGATGATAGCTGTCGTGGCATTTTAAACATATGATATAAACTAGCTAAACCCGTCCACGCTTCGCTGTGGATCAGTATTAAATGAAATGGATAGGAAATTAAATTGAGTAAGTATTGCAATAAAATTGAGTTGAAAAAAGTTTATAAAATTAAATTATCATTATTACCATAAATAAAATTTCATTAAATGTATTGATTATCAATAACTTAACAAATCAAATTTAAAAAAATAAATATGTTTAATAAACTTTAGAAAATAATGATCGGATGTTTTTAAATTTAATTAAGAATCTAGGAATTACTATTAAATGTAGATGTAATTAATACATCAGTTATTACTTAATAAGTTCAATTATTTAAAATTATGGTGATAAATTACATGGGGAATATAGTAGAGTATATTACAATTATATAGGTACGTTTAAACGAAAAAACCAATTACATAAAAACTCACCAAAACTTCAAGAATATGAAGAATAACTTCTTATTGATTGAGTTCACTAAGTTTGAATTCACTCACTTTAAATATTAATATTATCACTTCTGAATTGAGTAACAATTAACGAAATTATCAACTACACATTAACTAACATCCTAATCAAATAAAAAAATCACCAAAACAAGATAATTATGAGAACAATTATATATTAATAATTAATAATTACTTAATTAAGCTCACTTAAATCAGGTCTACTTGATTTAATTAAATCAATCTTATCAGTTTTTTGAAAATATGTATCCTGACAGCTGTCTGGTGATATTTTTATTTTGATACAATAAAAAAAGTATCAAAATGAATGTAATTTGTTTTTAAGATAGCTTCAAATCTATGAAGATAATCAAGTTGTATAATACAAATTATGTACAATAAAATCTTTTTAAATTATTTACAAGTAAATAACCTATTTCAATTTAATAATTGAAATAAAAATTAATATATTTACAAATTACAAAATTAATTAATAATTACTAGATAAAAAACAATCACCGAAGCATAGAAACACTTTCAAAGACTACATTACAATACTTAATTAATAAATTACTAGCAAGTAAATATTATGCATCTGTAAATTTTAAGATGCTAAATTAGGAAGTAACAAAAGTATTTAAAAAACTATTGAAAAAAAAGTTACGTAGGAAATTATTTTTATACCTACCTAAAGCTCTGATCTTAAGATTTACAAAAGTTATTTTGTTACATTTATTTAAATTAACATGAAAAAATGCATAGCTATACAATGTATATGCTTGCGTATTCAAAGACACATTGCGGGTACCACGAAGATAAACCTGAGTAGAGGGGTTTATTTTAATATGAATTGGAGCTGGCGTTTACTCATTTAGGTCATAAATGTAATCCATCATTGTTTGCACCTTTTTTTTTAAAAACTAGATTGCTCTTCGCTGCTCACACGATCGTGTGGTAGAATTACGACGTGAAGAGAGGGGAAAAAATATGTAAATATTAAAACGGAGTTATGGCAAATTTTTAAAGAAGAAGCTAGTTTTACGTGATCATGAAAAATGCATAATAATTACAAAGACAAAAAATGTCCGCAAGGGTTGTAATACGTAGTGATTTATTTATTCTTTACCTAAAATAAAAATGTATTTATTATTGTACTATATTTAATGGTTTTTACTACATTATAATGTAAAATAGGTTAGACTTTAAAGGATGAAATAAATTTTACATTGAAAATAATTCCCGTTTTTGAACCGCCGCAACATCAAGAGATGAATAAAAATGTTCTTGTTTGAAATATGTGGGAAAATATGCATACTTTCAATGAAGACGCATATCTTGCAAAGCTGATGGACTTAAATGAATTTGTAATTGAAAAAAAATAATAAGTGCTTATAAAATATTGGATACAATATTACTGAAGTGCGTAGTTGTTGTACTAAAGTCCTTAAATCCTGAATAGTATTTAAACAAAATATTTCAAATTGTTTTACTGTAGAGAATTACTTAGAATGGTTTTGATTGGTTTTAATTTTATTCAATCGTGCCAAATATCGATTAATGAAGTCTGTGGTATTTTCTTAGTTTCAGTGCAGTGAAAAGTCATCATTTTTGACATAATTATATGCATCAATATAATAAATAATTTAATACATGATTTATTAAAAAACTGCAAAAAATAAGTTTTAGTAATTAACCGCGTGGTTTTTCTTAAAGCATGCATTATTGGGTGCTTTACACTTGGAAGTACAGCTGCATTAAATATTATTTTAGCCTGTGTCTGCTGTTTTTTTTTTTTTTTAGACGGAAATCGTACATGAAACGTAATCGCTTACAATTCATCGCAACATTTGTTGAGCTGTTCCGAAATAGTAACAAAACGAGGTTCGCTGTGCGATAGTTTAGCAATCGTAAAAAAAGCTGTGCGTTGCTTGTGGGACACTTTGAATAAAAAAAAATATATAAGCCTGAATCACAAGCCAAGAACACACAGGGTCTAGCGTAATTTACATGCGGATATTTTAAAACGTTTTTTTGCATGTTATGTTTGTTGCGTTGTTGCGTTGCTCGGCCTTCAGTCCCAGCAGGCAACGAGGCTCGTCCGCCACCATCTGGTCGGGCGGGGGTCGTCCCAGGAGTCAACGCGGCCTCGCCCGTCAATCCCCGCGTAACGACGACGACGTCGGCCGCTGAGCCGGGTAATAGGCCGGTTAGGCCCGGCCCGAAGAGGGGGCGGGGTCATTAACCAGTCCCCCTCCCCTCCTCCCGCCGCCCCAGGGGCAGTAAGACGATACACCTGCCGCAGCGGGCTCGATACGCTCGTTAAGGGGCCCGACGCAATCTACCTCGAACCCCTTCCCCTTCCCTTCCCTTCCTCTCCGGGGCCACGCCCACCAGCCCCCCCCCCACACCTAAATCAATATCCTTCCCACCTCTCCCCCCGGGCGGTTATATTCCCTTGCAAACTTGTCAGCCGCGGCTACGGGAAACTCACGCAGCTGTCTTCTCGGGCTTAAGGGGGCTTCTGTTAACTATCCGTTATGTGGCGGAAAGCACGGCACGTAGACATAAACCTGACTAGTACCTACACAAGCCAGCTTCTGAGGGAGTCGTGTTTCACGTACATTATAGAGTATTCGTGTAAGTAATGTAATTCATTTACCAATTAACTACGTATCGTCTTCCGAGATGAAATTTGCGTTTATACATCATCTCTTGTTGAAGCCACCTTCAGGATTGATAGAAGATCAGTTTTGTTTGCTATGCATTGTCTTGAACTACTCATCAAATTTTTTGGCATGGTAAGATGATAAATTTACAGCTTTCTTAGGTAATTATTATTTTTTTATTTTTAAGTCTGGTATTATTTGACAGTAGCCAGCACGAAACCTTTGGAAGGACGGAACTGTTTATTAAACGTGCGTTATTATGGAGCTCGTAATATTAGACTAAAGTGCGAATTATTACTTCAAAAAGCCAATTCCTGTGGATTGTCGAATCACGAAACTAAACAGCCAACAAGAAAACATATATTTACCTCTCGTAACGTTTAATGGCCATAGTGTTTTGGGACAGTGGGTAATGAAATATGAACTTTATTGTTGTTAAACAAAAACCAAAGTAATTAATAAAACTCACACCACCCGTGAGATTGACACAACTAAACGCTAACGAGCTAGGAAGCAACTATAATCCTAACAAGATCATCTTAAGTGGCGAAAGTGGCTGAACTAAACACAGGACAGTACTATTTTTATAAAACTGTGACGAAATAATGACGAAAATTAACGCCCATGGTAAAAAAAATTAAATTAAAAGAATTGTAAAAAATATCAATACATGATCATAATGTGCGATCAAAATAAACGTACTGAAACAATAAATAAATAAAAACAACAATTAATGACACTGTTGCAGTTAAGGAAACAGTATTCACAAATACAGATGTCAAATCGAGACAACAAAAAACGAACGATTCCAAAGTAAGACAGTGGGCGCAATACGAAATTGCAGTACTCTTAAGGTAAGTCGTTTGTTTTATTGTCTCGTGTTTATTAGTATAAATATTCCAAAGTTACAAAAATGGTTCATCAACTTTATTATTATTATTTTAATTTTACCTGCTGTTTTCCTATTGTCAACCACTTTCTAACTCGTACGCATCTAGAATAATTTATTTTGTGCATTTTACAATAGTAAGTAGAGGTTCTTTGAAACATATTTGAGGTTGAAAACATTGAAATATTTAATCTCCATCGTGGCGTATTTATAGAGTGAATGTCATATTACCCGTCAGCCTTATCCTTACAACGTCTCCCAACCGGGTTCGACTGCTACGTAATGCTAAACCACAAGAACCGCTTCACTTCTGCCTGCGTTCCCCTCTCTAGTGTTTTTTTTTTTCGGAGGGGCTGTATTAATGGCGCGTCTGGGGGCCTGTTGCGTCACAAGAGAAAAAGGAAGAGAAAGGAGAGAGAGAGAGAGAGAGAGAGAAAAGGAGGGAAACTAGACGCCAGGCGGCAACACGATCTGCCCCCAAGCGCCATCCTTTCCCCCATGGGGATGGATAGGGGAATGGTGGAGAGGGTTAGTGGAGACAGAGTGAGGGTCTCCGTTCGCGCCTTTGCGCTGCCGCGACATGCAACCCGCCACGCACGGCGTCACCCCACCCGACGATGCGACGCCCCGCCGCGCTGCTAGTTCCGCCGGCCGTCGCCAGATGTCGGGCGCGGCGGGCGATCGATACTTCCTCTCTCTCACTCTCTCTCTATCTACCCTTCCCCCTTTTGTCCTCACGCTCGACGGGTTGCCTGCCCACGCATTGCAGGCGGCCGCGACCCCTGCGTTAAAAGCGAAACTTCACGAATATTCACAAACATTAAAACCACCTGTAAAAGTGTGCACGTTTACATGTGGTGTACTAGTGTGCGAGTGTTAAAGTACGCGTGCGAGTGTACGATTGCGGAAGTTTGCGAGAGAACAAGTAAACTAGAGGACAATTACGCGATTATGTAAGTTTTGCAATCATACAAGAGAGCTCGTATACAAGTGCGCTGTAATAAAAACGTGACATCTAGCGCTGATGCTGCCATCTGTGTTCTCAACAAGTAATTTAAAACCGGCAAAGAGTCTTACAGTTGTCTTTCCCTTTACTTTATTCTTTATTCCCACTACTCTTTCCTTCTCCCGTTTACACCAAACAACACCTCCCTCCCTTATTCTCCCCAGGGATATATCTCAGTTTGCTTGAGATTTAATTTACAATATTCGCTACAAAAACTGCAAAGACAAAATGCATTCACTGAGTATCATTTGGTAAATAATAATAGTGTAGTATACCTAATCTGAAAGTTTTAAATTCATTTTTAATGAATAATTTTTCCTTAAATAAAACGTTAGATTCAAATTAAACTTAGTCAGTGCACACTTGATCCAGTTGATATCACGCTAGGTCAAAAGCTTTCAAATTTTAACGTCTTATTGAAAAAAATTACACCCAGAAAATAATTAAACCATGTCCTGTATAACTACTAGTATAAATAATAAACACATGTATGTTTTTTGACATATCTTTAGAGTTACTTATTTTATTTTCCAGTATACGTGCCCTAAACCAAGAAGCCTTGTATGTTTAATCATTCTACACATAAAAACTTCCAAACTATAGAAAATACCCGTTTACATAATGTGCTACCTATGTTTATTACTATCAAAACAGAAAAAAAGCTGTTTTCTTTCCTCTCAGCAAAGTTCAATGTATGGTATATTAAGTTATACATCATAACAAACAACATTATTTTAAGACACTAATATAATTCGTATTTTATCTGCATTGTAACCTGCTGAAAATCATATTTTCATCCAAAAAATATCACTAATATCCACAAGTACTTTTGTTTAGCTAAAAGCATAAACGTATCGATCTGACAAGATGTCATTCATGTTACATAACTTCGTAGGAGTCTTTCATGCGGCGAGCATACTTCATGCCGCTAAATGCTAAACCTTTTAACAGAATACACTCGGAAATAAAACTGAATACTGCAGTGTGGTTTGCTTCGCATAATCTTTGTGACGGAACTGTGAAAAAACTAAGAACAGGTGGCGCTTTGTAATTTGGCATTCTTCATTTCGGCACATAATCCGGCACATCTCAAGTCGAACACGCGTTTTTTTATCCTTGACCACAAGGGGACACAGCTGCGCTTTTTTTTTTTAACGACACAGTGTTTATTTTTAACATTTTTAATGTGGAAACATCTTAGTTCTCAGTATACGGAACTTAGTTAGGAGTGATTTCTTGAAAATGGAACGGAAATGCGAAAAACAGTGCTGCGTCTGCGCAGAAGTCTCAGAAACTTCGAAGAGATAGCGGACGCACGTGTAGCAACATAAAACCGCATATCATCAATTTCGTAAACATAAGGGGACATGACAAACGTATTGGTGTGCCAAATGAAACTTTTTATGATAGTGAAACTACCCTGGAATATAATTGGTAAACTAAAATAGTCATAGTAAAAAGAGAACCTTGTCCTGTAATCCTCTTAGCGTGACTAATAATTTTCCTGGACAGTTATATAGCGCAAAAGAGCAACACGGAACGTTATAATTGGAACTTTTTCTCCCATTATATGAAAATTTCATTCTGTTATTCAGCTTACTTCCTTCTCAGAATAAGAATTAACGTTTAAATGTTAAAAAAAGGGGGGTTGTCTGTAAATACGGTTTACGGAAGATAATTTTACGTGATAACCTTATAAGAAAACATTGAAAAAAATTACATACTTTTTAATTTTCATATATTATTTACAAATTTTGCAAAATTAATTTAATTAATTTTTATTATAATCACGAAAAATTAGTTAAAAAGCCCGCCTTAACCTGTTTGATATTATAGAAGATTTGCTCGGCTCAGGCGGAACGTGACATTTTTCGCGCGTGCAGCCGGCATTCATCGATTTATAAGACGTTATCATATCAAAAGTAATTCCAAGTTTTAAATGAACTAAAATTAACTTACTTTACATTTATTATAAAACACACTATCGTTATTGTTTTACAACTGCCCTGGTAGCATGGTGACAATGTGTGCTATTCGTAAGCCTCTCCTCTCCTCTCCTCACCTCTCCTCTCCAAAATAACCAAAATTAATTAAAAATTTATCTTCCATTTTCACCATTTGTGTGGCCATCTCCAAAGTCAGCCGCTAATCACTATAGTATACATAAGTAAAGAGAAATTATTTTGTTAACTCACCTCATCACCACAAGGTTTCGTCCAAATGAAGAGTGAGCGGCGTGTCTTATTTAACAAGGAGTGCGCTTTCTCTCTCTCTATCCCCAATAATCCTCATTCAGACTAATTTACGTATGTGGTAAGATGGCGCTAAAAAGATTTTTTCATTTTTCCTTCCTCCTCTCAGGGGTGGCCCAGTGATGCATAATGAATTATATTCATCTAACTGAATGTTCCAATGTCCAGGTGGTTCTAATACCTGCAGTGCATGTTTCGGCTTTAAGTTTAGGAACCTTTAAGGGCGAGCATGCTCGGAGAGACTCCCTTTTATTCACTCTATTTATTTTATATTGCCAGTATTTCGTATTTTAACCAAATTCATGTCCCTCTAATATACTCAAAACGGTCGTATCGAAGGGTAGACACAACTACCCAAAAGATAAGATTTTAACTTAAACAGGAGGAGCTAACTCCGAGTACTTTATCATAGGAGAAGGGTCAAAGTCACAAATTACAGTTGTTTACAACAACCACGAACAAACTTCCCCTAATATACGAACATGACTGTGTCTACGGGGGACAAAAGGTACGAGCACAAGGATATTCCCGGGGTGTCAAGGTCTCGATCGCCGGTAGAGTAACCTTGTCTCGGGGTATAATATTTTCAAAATCCCAGACCACTATTTAAGGCCATGATCACCAAAAAAATCATAAATCTGTCTAAGACATATAAATTTTAAAACAATTTCATACCTCCTGGGCCCCCACTCCCCCTAATAACTGAAAATGACTGTGTCGAGGAGGAGACAAAAGGTCCGAGCGCTAGGATTTTCCTGGTGTGTCGTGGCCTCAATCACCGAGAAATTAAAATTACTGTGTCCCACACACGTAGGCGAGGCCTCGACCGCCGGGAGAGTAACCTTGTCTCGGGGTATAATATTTAAAAAATCCCAGACCTCGAGTTAGGCCAAGATCACCCAAAACATTCATAAATTTGTCTAAAACATATACATTTTAAAAATTAATCACTACCTCTCCTTAATAACCGAAAATGACTATGTTCTGGGGGAGACAAAAGATCCAGAGCTAGGATTTTCCCGGGGTGTCGAGGCCTCGATCGCCGAGGGAATGATTTAGGTAGAGGGGTCGAAGTACCAAGTCAGAGTAATTAAAGAGGCTACGTATTGACAACCAATCTGCGGAAAGGGTTGTGATTTCGTACACAGCTTTTTGGACAAGGGAGACCTCCATCGATGAAATAATTATATTAATTTATCGAAAATCAATTACAAACGAAAACAACCACGAATGAAGAAAAAATGCTGTATCTCGAGAACCAGTGGGCTGACGAGACTACTATTTCTGTCTGTTCTGGAATTCTTAGCTTCGCCATAATCATGAACGATCACCATCCAAATATTAGCCACAGTTAAGGCTGCAACACCTACTAAGCATACTAGTCCTGACTGCAAGTCCTTCCTCCAATCATGGCACAGCTTGCCTCTACATAATATTGTAGTGGATCGCCTGGCCTTCAGTTGTTCATTGCCATTGAAGATGGCTAAAACAAGACGTGATGAAATTACGGGTACTTTATTCTTTCATTATACGTGGCCCAGGGACGCAGCTAGAATTTCGGGAAGTATAACAATTATAATTTTCTTTATAATTGAGTTTTAAAAGAAAATTGATTAACGCACTAAAATCTCAGGGAATAGTAGATTTTTAATACATCAACTTTTATATTATATTGAATATTAATACAGCTTGAGAAAATAAAACTGAACTTTTTGTTTTGTTTTTGTTTGTATTTAATTTATTAAGTACTTTGTTTTTAAGTCAACTGTTTGATTATTTCATTAACACAAGTCAAAGAAACATATAAATTAATGTTATTAAATACATGGTACACACGTGCAACCCGGCATAAAATGTAGACTACTTTGAAACACAATTCCTGAAGCTTTTGTGTATGAGACATGTCGAGTTTCAATGGGGAGGTAATACATTATTGTAGCCCACTAATGATTACAATAATAAACTTCCATAATAATCTCTGTAACCTTATGTAGATACGATTTCCTTATTCTGTCTTCGCGTGTATTTTTATTTTTTAAATCCTTGAACGGATGGAGACTTCCCCTGGCTACATCCCCGTGGATGGCATATAAACCCATAACCCAAGAAGAAAGTAGGTGTTATTTTATTTCCATACGCGGACGCGTCGAGAACCAATTTCCGAGGAACAGTTACACGTTGCAGCCTGAAGTTCCAGGAATAATATTTGTGAAACGATGCGCCGTTTCATCGCGTGAGTAACGCCGGGCCCGGGGTTATCTCCGCAAGCAAACATGGAATGCCTGGCTGATAAGATATACCTGCCTTCGCTCTCCCGCTGCGACTGCCTCTGTCAGCCAGCCGCAACTGTGACAAGTGACGCACCAGCAGACGTCACGGTTGCGGTTCCCAGAGTTTTCGCAGTCACCGCTCCAGCTTAATCCCCTTATTTCTGTTTCCGAATTACCCTATTAGCGTAAAGAATCATTGAAAAGAGCGCATCTGAAAAGGATGTCATCCATTTCTGTTAAGACCCGATCTACAAAGGCACGGAACCAGAGATGAATCTCACGGAACAGAGTTCGCACAATAGCACGCAAAAGTAGAGTGTTTGGCTCCGTGCTTGTAGCCATTTTTGGTTATGTTATAAAACCGTTAAATCTTTCTTCGAGTACAAGAATATCTAGTGTCCTAATATTACTTTTTCATTTATTTTTATTATGATACGATTTCAAAGTTATTTTTTTTATAAATGTTTTCTAACCTTGAAATGCATTCTCATTGGCGTTCATTAGTTGAGTTTCCGTGCATTGTGGACGCAATAGGCGCGATAGTGAAATTTTCCGCGAGATACCTCTCCGTTTGCGTGATCCGTCTCCGTTTCCGTGCCATTGTAGAACGGACCTTACAAGCTAGTATCCAGCTAAAATAAGCGAGTTGGAGGAGAGGGGAAGTTGAGGCACTTTCCGAAAGGAGGAGTGTCCATGATGGCATAAGGTAATAAACCATTACAAAAAAAATATTTATTTTAAAAAAAATATCTGAACGATATATTTGTGGGTTAAGTTAAAAAAAAAATAAAGTTCTGACTGCAGGGTTTACTCCTTGTTTCATTAATTTTTCCACTTCGGAAGGAGGGAGAGGAAGCTACCCTCCCCCGACCGCCCCTCCTCCTAGATACGCCCATGTCTGTTGAACTTCGGAATAGTTGCAAGAATGAAGAATCCGCACAGAATCTCAGATGCAGCATCTCGTGAAAGGACCAGTGGCCCGCGTTCTTTCGTGCATCCTCGTGATCTTTGAGGAGTTTGTGCAGGGCACCCCGCGCCGCCCATTTTCATTTTTGTTTGTCTTGTTTGTCCAGCTTTATGTGAAATTATAATTGACGTTAATTGGAGAAAATGAAGTATTAAACTGTTATCACCACGTAATTCCAAGTGCTGGTCGATACATTTCGATTTAAATTCAGTTTTCTTGATTTTGCATTAGAAAAACTTTTCAAATATTTTATCGCCTCATAAGAGGATGCGATTTCGCTGATTTTTGACTATAAAACTTTGGTACAAATTATTTATTAGGAAAGAATATAAACATTTCTTAAGAAAAATCGTCGTCAAAACTGAAGTTCCTAGTTGGTTTAAAACGTATATCAAAGAGTTAATATTTTCCAATTTTCCGGGAGTGGACCCCCTAACTATATTATTCTCCGGGGGGCTATCCCATCCACCTAGGCTCCCCAGTAAGGCCCCTCGCCAAAATATTAAGGTATCGCAGAAGTAAGTGGACCAGGGCTTGTGGCACTACATTTTAATAAGGTTGTAACGATATTTTGGTGCTTAGCCAACCCATCGCTTTTCACAACCTTTTATAGTCATCTATTAAAGTCAAATTATTAACTAAAACGCGGAAACATTGTAAATTGCCTGAGTACTATGTGCGAAGATGTAAACACAAGCAATTTACTGTCGTAAAACTATTGCTACACCAGGTTTTTTTAGAGTGCTTTCGAGGCTAGTTGCTTACTGAACGCAGGCTTGAAACAAAGGGATCCTTGGCTAAGGTTGGTCGATAAAAGGAAAATCCTTACCGTCTCACCAAACGTATTTCAAATATAGAACTACGCTCTGAAAATGTTTTAAGGTAACGACCTTTAACATGTACATACAGTTGTGAGTAAAATGTATCATGAATCCATGGTTATTTTAATTTTTTAGGAAAAAATGCTTAGGAATGTACCATGTGTTTGGTAGATTTTCCATTCAATTGTAGAGGCTAAGTGGTATGAATGATAATGGAAAAACGCCATCTACATTTAAATCATTTTTAGGCCTAATATAAGTTTTTAAAATTTTATTTTGGAAATTGGATTTACTTAGAGAATAATATAAAATGTATTCAAATGCCTAATTTAAATAGTAACTGGCTACTACGAAAAATTTCTTGTGTGAAGTTATGGCGTTTTTTTTTATTGAATTATGTTATATTACTGTCTACAAATACAACAAATATTTTTATAGAAATTATTTTTTAGCGCTAGATAAATCTCTCAATATCCTGAAAAACGAGGCAAAATTTTAAAATCAGAAATAATAGTTATGCCCTTAAAACTGTTGAAACCAATGTGAAAAATTGTTCTTACGAAGTTAATTTAAACTTAAAGTTTTTACAAGTACTATTTTTTATGATATTTATTTATCGTTTGTTCATTACATGCAATATGTTGTATTTTTTTTATAAAGACTACAGTATTATAATGAAATTCCTTGTCAAAAAATCAGTATTTTTCAATTCAAATCTTTTTCGCTTTCATCGGAGCCGTTTTCATTATATAGTTTTAAATTTCGGTTCTCCAATGGAACGATTACACGTATGTATAGTCTAAGCAGCAGCTCTGGCAGCGAATTCTAGCGGCGGTTGAGGAAACTGCGTGTGTGATTTGCGTCCAGAAATTTTTCTGAGAACATTGTGTGTTGTGAGTATTGATCGAATCAGCTCGTCGCCGATGCTAGACGTCACACATCTCTGATGGGAAGAAGTGCGACGGCAGCGAATTCTAGCGGCGGTCGAGGAAACTGCGTGTGTGATTCGCGTCCAGAAATTTTTCTGAGAACATTGTGTGTTGTGAGTATTGATCGAATCAGCTCGTCGCCGATGCTAGACGTCACACATCTCTGACGGGAAGAAGTGCGACGGCAGCGAATTCTAGCTGCGGTTGAGGAAACTGCGTGTGTGATTCGCGTCCAGAAATGTTTGCCGAGAACATTGTGTGTCGTGTGTATTCATCGAATAAACTCGTCGTCGAGGCTGGACGTCACACACGTCTCTGGCGAGTACCGGACAGGCGGGAAGAAGAGCGACGGGTATAGCCGAGACTCACCCAGGTGGTGACGTTGAAGCAGAACAAGGTGTACTTGACGCACGTGATCTTGCTCTCGAGCGCGCTGTCGGTCGACGCGTCCGTCTTGGCCACCATGTTCGCCGCTGCGGGGGGGTCCGGACAGCTAGTTGTCTGGGTCGGAGGAGATGGGATGACTTCGAACGACGTCGTCGCGCGCGGTGCCAGGTGCGGCTGTGTACTGCCCGGGAGGTTGCGCCTTTCTCGCGCGTCTCTCGGATAGCAAGAGAGCGCGACCTTATCTGCCTGATAGCGCCGGCCGGGGCGATAAGCCACGGGAGAGAGCCGCGCGGCGCCTTCTTCTCGCTGCCGCGGTCCCCCGCGGAAGAACACGGCTCGCGCCAAGTGTTCCGGGGAGGTCGGACCGCCCACACTTTCTGGGCGGTGCGGAATATTTCGACAGAACAGACACGCATGAAGATGACGCCGCGTACCTGCTATATTGGAGAGAAAGTGGGTTTTTTTAAAAATAATAATAAGTGTTGTGACAGAGACAAACAAAAATCGCACATTCGAGGCTATAAGAGCCCCTGTATAAACCTGTAATTTTGGAAAATATGTCTCTCGTAAAAAAAAAAAAACTTCTTTAAACAGTATCTGAAGTCTCGAACAAATAATTATCATCAAAACTATGGTTTTTATATGATTTTTTAGATGGCTAAAAATTAAAGTTTACTAGAGAATTAATTTTTGGAAGTATTATGTGTATAATACATTCATATTAAATTAAAGCATAGTAGAGAAATATCGATGTTTTTAATCGAGTTTTAAAAAGACGCTTTTTTAAATGGAGATTTCATGGCTTGCGCTGACTGATAAATCACATTAGTTTACTGAAAAATTGTTGGTCTTAAAAAGGCCTACAGAAAAATCCGCGATAGCATACGACTGCCTTACAAGGAAGACTCCGCTGTAACCGTTTCTATCTTTTGGAATTGGTTTAAATATAAAGAGTTATTTCGACAGACCTAGTGTTAATCCTTATCCAATTACATATGTTAGTTACCTTAGGCATTTAATTTATTGCAAAGTTACCTACACCCTATACTAATTGAATAAATATCTTAGAAGATATCACAGATTTTAAAATTACTCGCAGCGGAAAAAAAATGTATGGTTTACTTGCATTCCACCTCACTTATACAGGCTGATGCGAGATGATTATTTTGACGCTGCACCTGTGGCTCCATCATGTCGGGAAGAGTAAAAACTGTTGGAAAAATTCTCATGATTTGAAAAAAAAAATCTGTTTTTTAATCAATTCTCGCAAGGGATATGGAACGAAGAAATTTGAATCTAAGTACCTACATTTTTTCATTTCTTTGTTTCAAGTCCTTTAATACACGTAGTATCTTGGTTTTGTTTTGTTCTTCGCTCAGCAAACTTTGTGCATCTGGAAGTAGTATATACCCTCCATTATCTCCGAGCATTAATTCATAATTGATTAGTTCAATTTACAAAATAGGTTGTTGGGACAAGATAGTCTGAGTAAGAAGTTTTGGACCTAGCCAAGAGCAAAACAGTAACTATAAGGAACAGCGGTTTGTTGAGGGACGCGATGGATCGATTTTACTTCCAGTAATATATGTATCGATTGCAGACACCTGCATAAACACCCGCAGAACTCGCTTTATTATGTGGAGACGGGTTAGAATATATACCACTATACGTTCAAATGACATTTTCATTGGTTCTTAGCTCTTCGGTAGTGACCTGAAAAATTCGCGAGTTCAATTGTCCTCTAGGATAGATTCCACAGTCCTCTGTCACACTCGGTCATGTGTCACGTGTTAGTTGGCTACTGACGTGTGAGACGTCTCCACTGGGTGGTCTGTGATTCAACACTTCTCCATGGTTGAGAGTTCTACATTAACACAGAGTCCTCCCAATTAGCTGTGAGCCAATAGCGGAACCAAAACAATGGTATGCGTATTTGAAATTCAGCCTATCGAGAAATTAATCCGTGAATTTTTTATGTCTCTAGTCATAGGTGGACAAACATTAAAATAAATACTAATATTATACTAAAGAAATTCTTACTATCCAACCAGAAACAATTTGGACAAAAGGTAAAATTTATTAGCAGCTAATGAACAAATTGATATTTATTGTTCACATGACATTTCTTATGCATAGGTATATTGGGAAAGAAATAGACAGCGGCGTGTAAGTAGTAGACTAATCAACTCCGATTTAAGATTTACCTCGTGCTAGAACTTTCATCGTGTTGATCATGTTTAAGAAACAATCCTCGTATTTCGTATTCTTCGCTTGGAGAGCTTTCAGAAAAACGTGTGTATTTATATACGTATAATATAGTTTAAAACAAAATCACTATTCGTGTCTGTCTGTCTGTTCTCTTACTTCTTATAAAGTACACAGTAGTCTAAGATGCGGTTTTCACTATCATTTATAGAATTTCTTCGGGAAGAATTATGTGTATAATCTACTCATATTAAATTTAAATATAGTCGAAAAATATCCATTTTTTAGGCAAGTCTTAAAATGACGCTGTTAGGGCGATTTCATGACTTTCGCAGACTGATACATTAAATTAATATACTGCAGAATTGTAGGTCTTAAAAATACCTACACAAATATCTGCGATAGCATACGTGTGCCTTACAAGGATAACCCAATGTAACCATTTCTATCTTTCAAAATGGTTTTAAAATAATGAGTTATTTGCGAAGCTATTTCAATCTAAATAGTGTAATCCCTTATCCAATTTTGTATGTTAGTTACACCAGGCATTTAATTTAATTCAAAACTGACCTTTACACCATACCATTTAAATGAACATCTTAGAAGATATCACAGATATAAAAATTACTCCAAATGAAAAATAATTATGCTTTACTTGCGTAGCGAAACTTGCGAATCTATTTTGATAGAGAGAAAAAAGTAGTTACATTAGGCAATTAATTTATATTGAAATTGTTGTTTACATCATATCAAAAAATTAATTACCTTTGAATATATCACGGTAGTAGATCGCATCCGTGCAAAGCCTGGGCGGGTTGCTAGTGCGTGTATACTTATATACAAATATTTGTTTGGAACCAGTATTCGAGAACGGGTCCGCGGGTGTTAGAGCGAGTGTCTCGACCACTTGTCTCATTCTCGAGCGGTCGGATACCCGGAGGCGTGGCACGCGCACGTCCGTCGATCGATCGATCGATCGATCGGTCTGTCTGTCTGTCGAGGAAAGGGGGTCGAGGTTAAAAGAGAGAGAGAGAGGGTTGAATTCGGGAGGAGACAATCAGGGGTGGTATCACCTGTGGCATCTCCCGTTTCGTTGCGAACCTCCCAGTCTAGTCAACTCCCCCTCCCCTTTTACTCTTTTTTTTTTTTGCCCTTTCTCGTACCTCGCCGCGACCTATCGTGTCTCGATCTCTCGAGCGGCGGTTGTCCGCGGGAGCGCTCTCGTGATGGATGTCGCCAGACAGCTGGGGAGTCGCGCCGTCAACTGTACACTCGCAACGCCGCGCCGGCCGCGTGGCTGTTCACACAGCCGCTGGGTGATAAACGAAACACTCTGCATTGCGTTTCAAAAGTTATAACTAGAGACCCGGAAAATTCGCGGGTTCATTTCGTGTTGTGCTAAAATTCAAATAATTATACCTTAGTGCTGCTTCTGTCATTGGTTCACTGTTAATTCTGGAGGACTGAGGGCCAATTAGAGACCCATCACTCATAGAAGTGTGGAATCACAGTCCATCCAGTCGAGACGACTCACAAGTCAGCAGCCAATGAACAGTTGGAATTTGCCCGAGTGTTTAGAGGATATTGGAGTCTATCCTGGAGGTCATAAAACCTGCGAATTTTCCGGGTCTCTAGTTATAACGCAAGGACGATATTTTATTTAATTCTTTCCTTATAAATGTGCCCGCCTAGTTAAGGGAGTATTTGTGCGAGTCGTGTTGATTAATGACTGGAAAAAAAAATTTACGGTTTCAATGACCTCTAGGTTTGGACTCCACGAACCCCTGTGCACTCGGTCAGATAACGCCTGCTCGTTGGCTATTGACTCGTGACACCTGTTAACCGGGATGCTTGTGATACATAGTTTCCTTCGTTGAGGGTTTTCCCATTGGATCGGAGTCCTTCCGGTAAATTGCGGTCGAATCGCTGAAGCAGCATGGATTATAGCCCATCCCGAAGTGAATCCGCGAATTTTTCCGTTCTCTAGTGATTATAAGAACGACGCGCACTGGTGTTTCTAGAGCGGTGTTTCCTCTGAACTGGCGCGCAGTCTTCTCATCGTGCATATGGCATAACTATGAGATTTGAGCTGTAATCATTACATTGTCTAGCGGAGAAATGACGATAAAGTTGTAATTTAAGTCCCTTGAGTGCTTTCAACGATCTTAATTGGGCGTTTAGTGCCTAAATATTATCGTTAAAAAACACGTTTTAGTCATTTTCACACTTATAAAAATAAAGCTTAATAAAATACTCAACGTATCCTTAAGTGCTCATCGTAAACCTTTACCTTCGTTAGTGCAGATATCACTATGTGATTTACAAAGACTAGAACGGATTGGCTATTGGCCGTGCAATTACTGTTGTAGTGATTCACAAAATGTATTCAATACTAAACACCAATTAAACCACAAGGAAAATATTTATTAAGCATCCAATCACTATTAACTTAGGCTATGACTAAGTCAAATTTTGAAAACAAAAATACAAAAATATTATTATGGCTTAAAGTTTGTGTTTGAACAAATATTATGCCTTGACTATTCTGTAAACAATTGTTTTACTTTTTACAAGGAAAATCCTTGGAAACTCAATTGCCATCGGTATTACTTGTAAAACTTCAAGGCAGAGCTTTGTAAAATTTCAAATGGTACAAAGCTTTTCCTTGCAGTATTACAGGTGACATCGTTGGCAACTGAGTTTCCACGGACTTTCCTTGTAAAAGTACTTTTTTTTTTGCAGTAACGTTACGACATAAATCTTGCAACAAAAATAATATCACTGTTTAGAATTGAAATCTTAACTACAAACGACACCATCAAAACATTTTGGTTAAGGTATTTACTTTCTTGTGTAATTATTCTATTTTTGGCGTCACTTTCTTGTTTTTAAAGTTCATCCATTTATTGAAATATTAATCGACTAATGTGTTCTCGCAAGTGTTTTATTTCATGTTAGTATGAAGTACTGTACATCTTGGACGTTGAGTTTGCAATCAAGTAAATTTTGCCTGTGTGTATTTTTGTACCATATTCTAACATAGCCATAAAGTGATTACCAACTGATTCTGAAAACCAAAAGAAAGAAAGAAAAAATGTCTGGAAAGTTTATAAAACCATAAGTTTCTAAACTTTGCGTTGCAACTGAAAAGTATACATCCAAAATCAAATGAAGTAATTGAATAAACATATTATGTATTCTGTTTGAATACGACCCTCTAGTTGGAAGGAACATTTCTGGTAAAAATAATATTACTTACGTTATAAACATGTGAGAGAAGTGACTTCTGGTGCTTTTCACAAGGAAGGGACAGCTTTCTGAAAAGTCGCTGCACGGATGTTATAAAGCTTCCCCGAAGAAGCCATTGCATGGGAAAACTTTGCTTGTACGCCACCAATAAAGTGATATTCTAGTTTTCCTTTACAACTTCTGAATGGGGCTTCCACGAGAAATATAAAACCCATGCTTTTCTCCTCTTCTTTAAAACATTCTCTGATATACTGTAGAATATTTCCCTTCTGTGCGGCGAATGCCTGATCACCACGAAAGGAGGGGCATCTGCACAGTTCATGCTAGAACTCTTTTTTTTTTTTTAAGTTTATCAAGATTCCAAACTTTGAAAACTTCTGCGTGTGTGATGCGTGTGTGCTGTTGCTAGTGAAGCCGAGTCTAAACGTGCCGAATAAACGTTAAAAACAAATACAAGATAATAAATAAATTCTTGCAATTGCGAACAGTTTTGGGGACGTAATC
Source organism: Bacillus rossius redtenbacheri (assembly GCF_032445375.1). Classification (NCBI taxonomy): domain Eukaryota; kingdom Metazoa; phylum Arthropoda; class Insecta; order Phasmatodea; family Bacillidae; genus Bacillus; species Bacillus rossius. Next base: position 48,678,315 of record NC_086335.1, read on the forward strand.
TACTGCTGGTTCATACAGTATGTCGTAGAAAAATAGCAAAGAATGGTAAATAAATAAATATATTTTTTTGACATAAGTGATAACTGATAATGAATGGTGAATGTCCATAAACAGAGTCTCGGAAATTTCGCGGATTCATTTGGTCACCAGTTAGACTGCAAACATATGTACCTTTACCATTTATTTGATGATAGATTCACGATTGTTCCGCCACTCCTCTCTACGACTGTAGCAGCAGAGAGATAGAATCACAATGATGTACTCAAAATATAGAAATCAGCAAAAAGAAAAGCATGTATGGGTACAGTATACGCAGGAATGTGAATTTTATCCTGGCACCAAACGAATCTGCGTAATTTCCGGCCCTCTTTCTACTAAAGTGTTCTAAATAAAAATGACTAAAATTTACGAACTAGCAAAAACTGTGTGTTCGCTAGCGCGCACAGAAAAAAAAAATCCTGTACTTTAACAAAAGATTCCTTTGGAAACCATTTGCCATGAAATAGTTTGTAATATCACAAAAAATATATTGTAACTTTGTACATCACTTGGCTATGGTTGTTTTAGCATATGTGAAATACATTTTTCGAGATAATACTGGGTTTTTATTACGAATTTGTTTTGCATAATGTAATATTTTAATTGTGTGTCATTCATGCATTTTTTTTATAATCATGGTAAAAGATAATAGAATATTTAGTAATTGTAGTTTATTTTATCGTATGATGCTTATTAATGTGCGCAGTTAGTACTGGAAAGCTACTCAGAGGACAGTTTACAAATCAATTTAACTATTGGAGGTACTAGAACCACACTAAACATAAATTCCCGGGTAAGAATCGAAACACAGGTACTACTGCGTTCAATATTTTGTAGCGATACAGTTTTTTTTCCCCTCGCAAATGTTCAAATTTACAAATATATCTGCAATTTAACATGAATGTTTATGGTGCATTTACAACGACGACAACAAAAAAAAAAATATTTCCAGCACGTGAGTCATCGCCGCAAGCGCTGGGCGTTTCTGCCGCCGATGACGCTATCTGCCGGGGTCACGGTGGACTTGTGTTCGCAGCGTAGCTGCGGGCAGGGAGTGTCTCATGTCGACCCACATACCTCGCCGGGTGGAGGTCAAGGTTCACACATCTACAGGTGCTCTCACTTGTGGAGGAGGGAGGTGGTTACCTGGGCAGGGGCAACGCCTTCGCCGCCGCAGGCGAAAAGGCGACCCAACAAAAGCCAGAAGGCATGATCCGATTCCCCTGCATTGAAGCGACAACGAGCTCGTTCGTGTGACATCTCAGCTGTCGGTACACGGCATTTTGGTTGGAGTAATCTCACGTACGCGACGGATAGTCGCATGGAACGGAAATGTGTAACGACAACGGTGCTGCCTATCTGCGGAGGATGGCGTGAACCAAAGTTCACAAAGCCAAAGGGAAACTTTATAGTATTAACTGTTTAATGAACCGTTTAATAAAATTCCTTGTCGAAAACCAGGTCCAAAGCCTAAGTTTAGTATTTTGTTTTTTTGCGTTCTTATCGGAGATATTTTTTTATTTAGTCTAAAATTTCGGTCTGATGATCATATGATTCTGTAGTCGACGTAGTTGCTCCTGCAGCGAATTATAGCGGCTGGTGTGGAAGCTATACGTGTGATAATGCGTCATAAAGGAATGTAGTTGAAAACAAAATGTGACTATATTTAATCGAGGATTATCTTAAATAATTCTACCTTAAATTTAATTTCCGAGGCCCTATTTTCGTATTATAAGTGTAATTTGCAACATGAGAACACGTGAATTAGCTCATTACCAAGGTTAGATGTTACACATCTCTTTCTGGCGAGTACAGAAAGACTCGCTCAAATTTTTTGTTCTGGTTTTACTTCCGTGCGCACGCACAGAAACAAAATAAATATAATTTCCCGAGTAATATTGAAAATCAGTAGGATGGTGAAAAAAAATAGAAAATAACTGTAACGTATTTCCCCATTGCTTTGTGTTAAACTGAGACTTTCAGATTCGTAAGGTTACCTGGGACACGTGCTTGCAAGAAAACTTTTATTTTTCAAGTGTTACAAAGACAACACATACTTCAAAACATAATTTTATAGAGCTTTTCAAAGGTTTATTAAAAATATAAAACGTAGCACTAATGTCTTATCTTTAAATATAGGTATTCTGTCTACAAATAATTTAGGATATACAATCAGCTAATAATAAGTACGGGCCTATAATATTCGTGTTATTAGAATTCACTAGAATTTTAAATAAGTTCTCATTAAAGTAGCTTGGCTTCTGGGTTGTAGCCGTGTCCTTGGCGAATAATTCACCGACGTTTCGGTCGACTTGCAGTAGCCATCATCAGGGAACAGTTACCTAACTTAGGTAACTGTTTAGGTAACTGCTCCCTGGTGATGGCTACTGCAATGTCGACCGAAACGTCGGTTAATTATTCGCCAAGGACACGGCTACAACCCAGAAGCCAAGCTACTTCAGACAATGGCCGCGAAAGCCTGCGAACATTATTAACGTTCTCATTAAATCGTAGGCAGGTTTGACACGTTGTAAGGCCAAGAAACCAATAAAACTGATTACGAATATCAAATTACACGTTCACATGCATTTCGAACGAAAAGTAAATTAATTGTGGCAGAAGCCAATGGACATTTGAAACCGAACGATTTATGTACAAGTAGGTAGATAGAGTTCATCCTAGAAAATAACGCAACCCGTTTACAGTCGGATTTCGGTTTACCCTGGTTTCCTTAAATTCCTCTGTAACTAGGTCGATTCCTTTACCAGCGAGGGATTTTCCCTTTCCATCCAAAATGACTCCTAATCGATCAGAGTAAAACCCAATAAAAAATTGTGATAGAATCACCCTTGAACGTTCTTAAGAGCCCTGCTTACTAGGGCACACATATGGTGCTATTTTAAACACGATATTTGAAAACTGCTCAAGATATCCGAGTGGGGTCTGTTTACTAAAAGCATGTCAGAATGCGGTGAGGTTGGATGGGTAGTTATGTTTGCGTATTTCGTTTTCAAACTGGTTTTTTTTTTTTTTTTTTTTTTTTTTTGGAAGAGTGAAAATAGCTAAAACATATGTGTTTTCAGACATGGAACCCTCTGTACACATTTTTGAAAGCGCTCAAGGGAGTTACATTATTAATTTATTTGGTCACCGCTCAAATCTCGTAGTTGTCATGCGCACGACGAGAAGACTGCGCGCCAGTTCAGAGACGACACCGCGCTAGAAGCAAGCAAGCGAGCTTCGCACTTATCATCCCGCCTCATTGACACAAATACACCCCTGAAAAGGCGGGTCCCTTGAAATAAACGCAACACGGCTAAAAAGAAGAATGAGGGTGGATTTGTTCCGAGACAGCGGTGTATATTATGCGTTTTTAAAAGACTTTAAACAGCTCTGAACCAACTTATAAAAAATAAATAGAGGCGATGTTTCAATTGCACGATTGTGCACATAGGCCAAGGTAATCTACCTTCGTAGGTACTTAGCTCAGAATCACGTGACTCCCGAGTTAATGCTCGTAAATTAAGCGATGCCACTCACTGGCTTCGATCGAATCCACGACTCATTCCTGATGACCTACAAAATTCACGTTATTTTCTGGTGCGGGCTAGACTCCTCACACCTGCACCAGAACCGGTGAATGTAGGCCTATACATATATATATATATATATATATATTCTTTATCTGCTACGACATTTCACCTTCCGACAAGATTGTATATGGTTTGATTTCATGAATTTTTTTGGGAAGGTGTGTTTGGGGAGGGGATCCGAATATTACCCATGACCAAATGAAAATTTAACTAAACCATATAATGGTAAACATTCTAATACATCTCCTAGTAACAACACAAATTCTAAATATTTCTAATTATTTCACATCTGTGGCGGAGGTGAGACCATCCAGGTTTCTAGGTGAACCGACGCGGTAAAAATTTACGTGAAGTTTTTATTTTCAGTGAATTGTTTTGCTTTTATTTGACAGGAAGGTTACAAGCCTGGCGTGATGGGAGCTCGTTCAAGTCCGGACGCGGAAGTTTAAGGTCGTCGAATTGCCGCCCGGCGAATTAAAACAGGGCGTAGGCCGAAGAGTTACAACGTCTGAAGGTTAATTAAACGAAGTGCCCCATATCTAAGAAAACGGTTTTAATCATGAAAGGGGGGGGGGGGTTTGCAAAATTAAGGGGGGAAATCTCCGCAAGGGACTGACAGCTGAAGTAAATGGCTCCGAATTTATTTCCCGGGGAACTGTTTATTATACCTAGAATTTGAAGTCATCGCAACGGTATATTAAAACTATCAAGAAAACAAATATGTTATTATTTCTGACCTCTGTTTTCGTCTATACGTCATGTGTCAATTTTCGTGCAAGAGCCAAGAATGTTTATTGATTTCTTGAGACTGGAAAATTTTGCAGTTCCCATGACCTCTAGAATAGAATCCACGACCCTCTACATACTAGGGCATTATTATACCTGCTCATTGGGTTCTGACTCACGATACCTGTTACTTGCATTGCTTGTGATTTGATACTTATTTTGCTGAGGTTTATTTTTAAAATTGGTTCAGAGTCCTTCAGGTAAAATTGGTCAAATCACTGAAGTAGCATGAAGGTGAAAGAGTTAGGATTCTAGCATATCGCAAAATAAAGGAACGAAATTTTCCGATTTCTATCGATTTGCCTACTAAACAATAAGTTTTTTTAACTAGCCAAAAATTTAAATAAAAAATTCGAAAGGCCCATTAACATATCTTGGATGCTCTTGTTATAAACAACGTAATTTTAATTTTGTAATATATGATGAAAAAAATTACTGTTATGTAGCACAGTCTTGTTTCATATCAGACTTTAAAACTTAAATGTAAAATCAGATTTCAATGTGCCAATAAATAAAATGACAGTTAGGTAATAATTGTGGTAGTTTTGCTGAGCAAGGCATAACAAATTATTTACAGATATACATGTCATAAAGTGCTATTATTGTGTACTTATTTTAGTGTTTCGCGTGTCACTAAACAATAATACGAATGATTTATTCTGCTTCCTATTTGATTTATGTACTTATTAATTACAAAATTACGTCCAGCAACCAAACAAACTTTAAAAGCTTTAAATGATTTTCTGTGAAATATTAAGTAGTATAAATAAATATGAAATAATTATTATAAATAAAAGCAATGCCAGAACTTTACTTTACAAGTAGTAAACAGTATATATATATTTGATTGTCAAAATACTAGGATTTTTTAAAATTATATACCAGTATGTAGAGTTTAAACTGTACAAGATTACTCCATTCAAAAAGAGCAAATAAGGTATTAGTTTCGTCTCTTAAAGACGTTATGAAACCTGTCTGCTATAAAAACTATTTTTTCTCTCTCTACAGTATGGTATCTCTTATTTTCAGAAAATTTTTAAAGATAGACAATGAATTATGATTAAGGTACTTTATTTACATTTCATACAAAAATACACACTATATTATAACATATAAACACTTATTGTTGTGTGTGTTAATTAATATGTACAAACACACAAATTACGTTTGACTCAGCTGTGAGAATAGTATCCAGAAGTTAAGAAAACAGTTAATTTAAATCTTCGTTGTCGTAAAATATTATGTACATGCGAGATAGCCAAAAATCTTGGTACATTATGGATTTTGGATTCTATTTTTACAGCTGAGCCGAAATTCTAGGCTTACGTATCGCTGTTTTTATTTACCAATTCGCACGCATATTAAATGAATACAAAAAAAGTCTTAGAAGTTTTTTTTGGATGAAATATTTGGAACGGCTAGCACTCGATTGCTTTACTCTTCGTATGACTGTTCGCGGTATACTTGAAAATGGTAACCTTGATATACTTGTGGGAAAACAGTCCAAAACTTCGAATTCCTTACAAAAGTTACATTACCGTTGTAGCCAGTGCACGGTGCAATGGTGCCAGATGGTCAGAACGAACTAAATAGAAAAAAAAATGAGATGTTCTTTAAGCACGTAAACATCACCATAGTCTTTCGCGGCGCGTAGAAAACACCGAAGGATGTTTGCGCTACAATGCTAAGTTCAAAGTATACCTATGAAGCAGGGAAACGTCGCTGATAATACTCGATATGTCAGTCTGCGGAGTAATAAATATGTGGCGGGGGGAGAGATTTGGGAGTCGCTGTCACGGTGACCTACACACAAGAAATAACGGGTTCTTGCAACCTTGCTGGCTACTCGGAGCGTCTGCTCGAGAAAGGACGAGACGTGGTTTGAAGTATACGCGCTCTGCTTCGCTGAGAGTCCTGTACACTCGGATATCTTTGGTCGCGGACTTGTCAGTTAAGACCGCGGACACAGGCGTTGATTGTACGGATTGAGCATCAGAAACACCCGCGCACTTCTCTCTCGACGGCGACGAGAGCTCTAGAAGTGTTCGCGGGGACTTGGTCGCCGTGCAGTCTTGTAGCTCGCGCGTACCCCCTGGGAGGGGCTCGACGGGTGGGCGGGGCCCTCAGCCCACGAAGGGGAACTGAGGGTACGGCGCCGGGAAGTACCCGGGGAATGCCGGCGCCGTCGGCTGCACGGGTATGGACGTGGTGACGTAGGTGGTGATCACGGTGGGCACCACCTTGGTGGAGAAGATGGTCGTGTAGGCTGTCTTGGCGCCGAAGGTGAGCTTGAGCACCTTGCTGTCGGTGGCGGTGACGACCGTCTGCGTGACGACGGGGGTCGAGGTCACCACCAGCTGCTGCTGCTGCTGCGGCGCGGCGGGGAACAGAGGGTTGGCGAGGCCGGGTAAGACGGGGAGGGTGCTGGTGCCGTACTCGTACTCGGTGCGGCTGACGGTGCCGACGGGCCGCGAGATGGTGCTGTAGCCGGTGGAGGCGCCGTTCACGACGGGCAGCACGTGCGACTCCCACACCGTCTCGACGCGGAGCACGGGCCGCGACGTCGTGACCACCTGGGGCGCCACCGCGGCGCCAGGGTTCAGGAACCTGAGGAGCGCCAGCTGCTGCAGCTGGTCGGGGCTGAGCGCCGGCGCGGCGGAGGGCGGCTCCGGGGTCGTCGAGGTGGTCGTCGACGGGGCGGCGGCCCCGCGCGCCTTCTTCAGCCGCAGCCCGTCCACGTCCGCGGGGTCGAAGTCCGAGCCGACGCTCGCGAGGTCGAAGTCGGGCCGCAGCGCGCGCAGCGCCGCCGGCCGGTCGTCGTCGTCGCGCCCGTCGTCAGAGTTGCCGTCGTCGCCGAAGTCCAGCTCCAGGTGCAGCTCGGAGCCGGCCTCCTCCAGCCGCGTGTTGAACTCGTTGAGCGTCTTGCTGGGCACGAAGTGGTACAGCTCCATGGGCGGCAGCGTCTTGATGGCCGTCACCAGCCGCGTCACGTGGTACGACTGCACCAGCGTGTACCTGCGGCACGAGGGCATCTCCGTCAGTGAACTTCCCACTGAGTGAATAAAGTTAATAGGGTCATTATTAGAGTCCCAGAAATTTCGCGGATTACTCTGGCCTCAGGATAGAATTCAAAGTTATAGGTGTTTACTTTCCCATTGGTTGATTTCTTAGCGAGAACATTTTTATCCTTGTTATTTGGCACTACCTGATTCGCTTACTTCTCTCCTAGCTGGACATCGTTGGCTCACGGTCGTAGAGGGGCGTGTTCAGATAACTGCGGTCCAATCATGAACACAGTGCGACAGTGTGGAGGTTTGCATTCTAGCTTGCGACTAAATGAATCCGCGAAATTTCCGTGGCTCTAGTCATTATTAAAGGAAATAACGTTGTGATGTGAGGAGCTGGGCAGTTCTCCCCTCAGCGCGTCATTGACCTGCCAATTCCTTCAGCCAGTCTGACTCTAACAGGCGAGCCGCAATGGTCGTCTACTGTTCATAGTCTGACTTTGAAAAAATGTGCTACGAATTGAATGATCCCGCAAAGTGTGAGGTTTCGTATTGTAATACGCTTTTTTGAATGACTAAAAATTCTGCCCTATCGAAATTTTGCAGACATATGACCGAGGTTTTTTTGGTAAAGTGATGAATGAAGCTTCAGTTAAAAAAAAAGGTGCATCACGTTTAGAGGCGGGCGAACGAATATTCATAATGAATAAACTCTCGAGCCTACCTTCAGTTGTGACTCCGAGAGATTACCATACTTTCTCCAAATTGAAGGATTCTTGTGGCCGGGAACCACTATGGAAATGACAATGAACTGACAGAGGACGTTAATGACTTGTTCGACAAATTGGAGACAACTGATTATGCAGGAAGCCATACAAAAGCTAGTGACACGCTGTGACAAATGTTTAAATTTGTATGGCGACTGTGTAGAAAAATAGCTAAGGTATTATATGTGTTGTAAATAGGATTTGCTTCATTATCTTAAATAAAAATATCTAGAGAAACAAACCTTTATCTATAGAATGACCATCGTACTTTATTTTTATAGATAGTAATTAATTTAGTTATCTCGTTAGGTTGATAACTAACTAGCTATAGCCTAAAAAACATTTTGACGTTAATAAAATGCCCACGAAACTTAGTTGCTGAAGCATTTTATTGTAATTCTACAAGTAAAACATTGAACATTTTCTAACACATTTCTTTGGGACTTGCAAAATGTATGTCGTAACATCATATGTGTCATAATTTGGGAGACCACAATACCATCGTCTTCATAAATACCATTGGTTTTGTATAGTTACATTGTCTTAATTATGAATACACCTGACAATATTTTAAAAACTAGTTTCCAAACATTTTGTATTTTTAAATGATAACTATGTATGTAGGTAAATAAGTGGCTAATTATCTATTTAAGCAGGTAGCTATATACGTATCCAGGAAGGTATTCTTTAAATATGATAGCTAACTATAGAGTAATGTAAGCAGCTACCTAGGTATGTAGGATTAGACATATGCTGGTACTTCGGTAAATATATATAAATTGGTTGGTAGGCCAAAATGGAAATGGAAATTTTGTAAACGGAAATGTAAAATAAAAAGATATTCGTACATTCACGTGAAAACAACCGTATCGTTACAAAATAGTGTTCGGACCCTTACACGGGTGCTTTTATGCTTAGCGTTTGTTGTCGCAGTGCCTCCCAATAGTTAAAAGTTATTTGTGAGACGTTCCGTGAATATCATATTTGAAAGATTTGTGCAATGGGAGTGCGTGACTTGATGTAAGTTTTTTTTGACGTACGCCATTGCTGAGAACTTTTTCTGTTGAAGAAAACTAAAAAAAAAAATAAAAAATAAAAAATAAAAAAAACCCAAAAGACAGAAAAAAAACCACAAATTAAGCAAAGAAATAATTGCTGTTGTCAACAAGGATATAAACACCAGAAAATATTCCGTAACAGGAATATGGTCAACAAACAAAGAAAAACAAAGGAAAAATGTTCTAAGAGAACGGAAAAAAAAAAAAATAGCATTCAGGTGTTAACTGCGCGCGTGAACAAGGATAACTAAACCGAATGAGGCGGAATGATTGAATATTGGATCGTGGTGTTACAAGACCGCGGCAAGGGGGCCGGGGGACCACGCACCAGGTGGTGTTGCTGCCGCCGCGCACCACCGGCAGCACGTGCGTCTTGAGCAGCAGCTGCGACGTGCTGAAGCTCTCGGTGAGCGTCTCGAGCGGCGGCGTCTCGGCGTCGCCGGCCAGCCCCACGGGCGGCAGCGTTGCGACGCCCGAGTCGAGCGGCAGCGCTGCGCCGGCCTCCTTGGCGTACAGCGGCGCCGTCGTGCTGGCCAGCAGGTTCTCCGTCAGCGGCTCGGACGGCTGCACCGCCTCGCTGGCGCCGGCCAGAGACCGCTCCAGCGTCGAGGTGACCGTCACGAAGCGGGTGTTCTTCACCGTGCCCACCTGCGCACGCGCACACGTGTCTCACCACTATACCACCACCTCAACATCTGGATTCCAGTCGCGACCGTCACGTCAGACAGGGCGCAGGGCCGCAACTAGGGGGGAGGGCAAGCGGGGCATACGCCCCGGGCGCACAAGCTGTGGGGGCGCCGAAATCGCTTGCATTGTAATTCCTTCCTACTACAACCAGGGGCGTAGCCAGGGGGGGGGGGGGGGTGTTTAGGGGTTCAACCCCCTCCCCTTAGCACCAAATCTTTAATTAATTTCTTATTCATCAATCAAACAAATTTCATATTAAAATTAATAATATTTTTACCATTACAACATTTAAATTTAAGTACCGAAAACTGCTAAAAAAAGCACTATTTTACATCTTAAAATCCAAATTTTCCCCGGGGGAGGACCCCCGGACCCCCCGCTTTAATACCGTGGGGGGAGGGGGGGGGGCGGCATGCTTCTTAACACCCCCCATACACAAATCCTGGCTACGCCACTGACTACAACTGGTAACTGGTAAAACGTTTTTTAACTTGCATGCCAGGAATGTCTAATCTTGATTTACAATATAACGTCTCAACATAGAACCATTTTTCCGTGGGAGGGCCCCCGGACCCCCCGCTTTATTGGTGTGGTATGTGCAAAAAAAGAGAGGGAGGGGGGCGGCGCATGAATCCATTCATGCCCCGGGTGCCAGAGACTCTAGTTGCGGCCCTGGACAGGGGCCAGAGAGTTTCGCACGTAACGTTAACCGACACGTCATCTCTGGATGTTGTACTTACACCGCCCACATTTCCGCCTGCGCGCATGCGATAAGCGGCGAACTTTAAAAAAAATAACAGAAAGATTTCCACAGAACTTAGTTTTGACGTCAAACCACCTCTGCCCTTTCACCTAGGATCTACGTCCATTACATTGGATGTTGAAGAAATAAATAAATAAATCTCTACCGGGAGTTTCGTGCCTAAAGGTTATTTTGAAAAACACGCGTTTTACCCATTTTTTTCCCTCTTTTAAAAATAACAGAAGAAATATTAATCCGTCATTAACGTGTCTTTGAGTGCTTTTCGTAAAAAAAAAACACGGCTTGTGTTTTAAGCAGTTTTTAAATACCGTCAAATTTTTTTCTCTTAAGCTCTGCACAACCATGTGTAAGCCCGGGTAGGCGGGGGCCTTAATGGACACCGAATCTGTGGTTCGAAGTCCACAATTATCGTGCGTCGCAAAGCCCTGACAAAAACAAACAAACCAATGCGTTCATTTATACACGCCGATTCTCGTATCCTACACGTGTTTCCAACATTGGCTCACGACTTGACAACAGGCGTTTCCAATTCAGGCGGCGTGAATGTGGGATTGAATGAAACCAACTAATGAATGATTTAAGGCTTAGCGTCAAGTCGAAATCGAGGTTGTAACAGACGACGAGGAGTGTTGTGATACGAAAATCGGGAATCTGACTAACTGAACAGGCAAGGGAAACGGGAATATCGCTAGAATTCTCGCGGTCATAGAAACGTCCACCACGTCTCGAAATATAAAAACTTTTTCTCTGCCGAAAATCGATTCCGGATCCCCTTGTTGGGAGGCAAGTATCTAAACAAGACTACGAGTGTTTGTTTACAATAGCACTCCAAAGAAACAGAATTTTTTTGTTAAAATTATTATTAATCGCTAAAAGATAAATAGACATATTAAAACGAACTTAGGTATAATGAAATACCAAACACTAGTCGAATTGGAAAACGGGGCATGCAGCATACCAGCTACTCATACGTCTATTTCGACGAGTATTTATATGAACCAGCGTCCAAATCTGCATGATTCTCAAGGGGAGCCGTGAAATTCTTGGGGGGAGGGGGGGGGGGGGTAAGTGGGTTTTAACTCACACAAGTCATCGCTGGATGGGTGCTCGTATGTTGTGTATACAGCCCATAATTCTGGCCTATACAATTCCTTTCCACGGAATTCTCTGTGCTGTCTAGGCGATTAACATTAGAAACCAAAAAGAAAGTTTAAACGACGAGCTAGTGAAACAATATATCCAAGAATAGGGAGTCAAATCAGTTCGACAGCGGCAATGATTAATGGATCTTAAGAAGGAGATGAAATGCATTGTGATGACGTGTTACGTCAGAGTTTTGCTAACACCTGCTGGGTGTGTGTGGAGACGGAACACACGACGACTACGGGACGACAGGACAGTGTCCGGACAGCGGTACCTGGAAGGTGTAGGGCGACTTGATGGTGGCAAGCTCGTAGTACACGTCCTTGAAGTCGGCGGGCGTGGAGATCTCCACGTTGAGCGTCTCCTCCGGCACGGGCTGCGCCTCCCTGTCGGCCCCCGAGGGCGCCACCTCCACGTCGACGGGCGCCGCCGCAACCGCCGCCGCCTCGTGCGACTCGCCGCCGCCGTCGTCGGAGCGCGGCTGCGGCTGCTGCTGCTGCTGCTGCTGCGGGGGAGTCGGCGTGGAGCTGGCCGACGACGCCGCCTCGGCCTCCTCCGACTTGCGGATGTTGACGCGCGGCTTGGGCGACGTCTTGTACTGCCAGCGGCCGCCTCCGGGGCGCGACAACTTGAACTTGTAGAGGCTGGTGGTGTGGCTGGGCGGCGCATCGGCGGCGGGGGCGGCGCTCACGCGCGGCTTGTACCCGCGCCGGCCGCCGGGCGGGTCGCCGGCCGGGGAGGAGGAGGCGGCGGCGGCGGGGGCGGCGGTGGCGCCCGACGGCCGGAACCCGCCGCGCCGCTGCGACGACTGCTGGTAGCGCCTAGTCGCCGACGACTCGCTGAACACGGACACCGTCGCCAGCTCGGGCGTCTGCGTGGGCCGTCCGCCGAACCTGTTCCTGCGGAGGGCGAAGACACAGGGTCACGACTACCCGTCGAGGCTGGGCCAGGGTGTCCCGTGTAACCATTCATAATAGGATATTGATCGGCACACTAAAATCTTCAACGTTTATACATTGAAATTTAAGTAACGATTTTACTCTTCGTTCCGCCGAGATTCAACACGCGCAACACAGCACGAACAAAATCCTTAAACATTATGTTTTGCATTTTTTTTTAAAAGTAGGTAGTAATAAATGAGGTTTTCATAAAGTTGAAGATAAATACAAAAAGCTTTGAAAAGTTGGAATTATTTTTTTCCAATGCTCGATTCAGCGTTGAGCTAATGAAATGCTGGCTCACTACTCGCTATAGTAATTCCTACCCCCCCCCCCCCCCCACCTCGCAAGATTCTTCGGTCGCCACGTAATCATGCAGACACCCTATGTTACGCTGTACCAGTGCTTGGAGGGGATTTTGACAGCTAAACATTATCAAAATTTTCTGAAAGAAATTAAAACAATTTAATTAAGTAATCTGTACAAATGAAATGTTTCAGCTCTATAATTCATTTAGTTTTCTTTATTTATCTGCTCCAAAAACATTTAAAAAAATTCTTATTTATTTATTTGTTTTGGTTTTACGTGCCATCACAAAACTGGGGGCCATTTACAGAATGACACAAAAAACCAAACAAAAACATACATTAACAGGCAAAAAATTGCACAAAAATATCTTGCAAAAAAATATTTAGTGCTGGTCGATACCTTTCGATTGCTGTTATGAAATTTTTTCCACCATGTAAAATTTAATATTTTTAGAGGAGCCTTATTGTTGATCCGGGGGGGGGGGTGTTATGGAATAGCTTACCCAGAGAATACACATCTGTATGTCTGTCTGTGTATTGTGTTGTCACTTCTATTGTCACTTTATATATATCTTAAATTGTATGTTAGTTTTAAGAAGAAAAAAACGAGAAAAAACAAAGTTTTTAAAACTAACCTGAAAGTAAAATTTCGACGATTATTTTGCTTAAGAAATGTTGTACTCGAAACGCACCCTCCCTTTTAATGGTATATTCTGTTCCAGGAATTTTTTTTATATTTACTTTCCATGTGGCTAAAGTTCCCAAATTTTTGAGTGGCTGAACTTTCACAAAATCAAAAAAATATATACATATCGCATACTTTTTGCGTAATAAGCTGTGAAAGTTGCATTTTAAACTTTTTTGTGCAGTATGGACAAGGATAATGAAATTAATGAAAAACTGGAACTTTTTAGGTATCAAGTCTATTTTACTGGCTGCTATGTGTTATGGTTTAATATCTTTCAGAAAAAAAAACTTTTAAAATCATCAGAATTGTTATGGCTTTAAAGGATAAATATAATTAAATAAATTTTTCTGAAAGAATTTCAAACCATCCCACGCTTTAGCCACCTGCACTTCCTTTAAACTCAAAAATGTTCAGTTATTTATTCCGTTTGTTCTCCTTTTCCATACAGCACAAAATTGACTAAAAATTCATATTTCTCAGTTAATTATGCAAAAAAAAAGTATGCACTATATATATTTCATTTTGTTGGAGTTCCATCACTCAAAAAGACTTTATCGTCAACTTACTATCCAAACCACTTTTGAGACCGTGGTGTTTTAGATGACTTTGGTTCATAAATAACCGACACACAGACTTTAAAATATCCCCAAAGTCGAATTGTGAACGAAATGACGTCTACCAGACTTTAAAAAAAAACAACCTTTTCTTAATAATTATTGTTCAATACCTTCTATGTATATCTTAAAAATAAATTAATAAATCATTTACTCCGTGTATTTTCTTTCTTTATAATTTATTGGAAGCATATCTGTATTTTCCGTTATATGCCAAACAAAATGTTTTTTTTTTGTCTCTCATGTAAAAACTTGGGTATTAGACTTGGGAGTTTTTGGTTTTGGGTGGTTGGCCGACGACACGTCTAGCAGTGGCAGTGTTGGCTTTAACAAACGAGACAATGTCCTGCGTGGTTCTCACCCGTGCTTGGAGGGCGCCGTCTTGTGGCGGGCGGAGGACGCCTGGCGCTGCCCTGCCCTCGGTGAGGACCTTCTGTTGCCGCCGTACGGCGCATCCTGATCCTCGTCGCCGCCCGGCTCCTGCTGCGAGTCCTTGGACTCCTGGCTGTCCCGACCGCGGCCCTTGAAGCGCGACAGGCTGTTCCTGCGGCAACACCGGGAACTCGCGTCAGACCCGGCGGTTCATCCGGCGTCTCAACCCGTGACCTCGACCTCAGCCCCGGCGGTTTGCCGGAGTCTCAAACCGTGACCTCGCCTCAGACCCGGCGGTTCATCTGGCGTCTCAACCGTGACCTCGCCTCAGACCCGGCGGTTTATCTGGCGTCACAACCCGTGACCTCGACCTCAGACCCGGCGGTTTGCCGGAGTCTCAAACCGTGACCTCGTCTCAGACCGGTGGTTCGCCGGCGTCTCAACCGTGACCTCGCCTTAGACCGGTGGTTCGCCGGCGTCTCAACCGTGACCTCGCCTCAGACCGGTGGTTCGCCGGCGTCTCAAACCGTGACCTCGCCTCAGCCCCGGCGGTTCGCCGGCGTCTCAAACCGTGACCTCGTCTCAGACCGGTGGTTCGCCGGCGTCTCAACCGTGACCTCGCCTCAGACCGGTGGTTCGCCGGCGTCTCAAACCGTGACCTCGCCTCAGCCCCGGCGGTTCGCCGGCGTCTCAAACCGTGACCTCGCCTCAGACCGGTGGTTCGCCGGCGTCACAACCGTGACCTCGCCTCAGCCCCGGCGGTTCGCCGGCGTCACACACCTCACGACGGCTTCGGCTTCACACTGACATCCCAGCGGCCCTGACATCGCAACAATTTGACTGAAGTGCTCAATTTTAAAAAAAGAATCCATACAATGAAGACTTTTTTTTTTGCGTGAACGTGCGAACAAAAAAAAAATTGGATTTAAGGCGAAGCTCGTTGGGTTGAGGCGAAGACTCACTAACGCACTATATTCATTCCAAGCGTATAGAGAGATTGTTAACTAACAGGAGGTTTCAAAGCATTGTCTAAACTGTACTCTATTAGTCATACTTTCATTGTATTGCTTTGTCAAACGTTGAGATTCGTATAAAAATTATATTTAAAAAAACTCGCTTTCTATGTTGTATAAACTAAAAAGTAAAAAAAAATCTTTAAATTAAAGTATTTTGTTCAACAGCAACATAATTAACTAAAAAGCTGGATAACTTAATTTTTAATAAGCTTAAAATAGGAATAAAGTAATAAACAAAACTATTAATTTGAATGATAAAAGAGTAGGTTACTTGATATCAGTTGTCTTAAGTTTTTCTTTTACTAATATCTATTCGTTATGATAGTCATTATGAAAATGAAAGTAGAGAGCAACACAAGTTTGATATCAGATGACTTAAATTTTCTGCTACTAATGGCTATTCTTTAGAGCAGAGTCACTATGAAAAAGAAAGAAGAGACTGACTAAGAGCGGTATTCCAGCAAGTTCTTTTTCTTGCCATGATTATTATTTGAGGGTTTTCCCTGTAAATTAATTTCTATACCTACCTTGCATTTGTTGTTTGTTCACATGTTGTGATCAGATGTTTACTAAGCTGTGAAAGGTCACGCAAGTGTTCATAAAAAATATGTTGAAAAACATTTGACACAAAATGCAAGATACATTGTAATTTTTTTTTGTAAATGGAACATAAATATTAATGTAAAATTACAGATATTTGTAAATTTGTACATTTTCAATGAAAACATCTGTATCACTATAAAATAGTGTTCGCAGTAATACTGGGTTCGGATTCTTATCCAGGCATTTATGCTTTGTGTTGTCCCAGTACCTCCAATAGTTAAAGTTATTTGTAAACCATTACCTGAATAACTTTCAAGTATTAACTCGGCACATTAATAAGCATTATAAAACCAAAGACAGCACAATTATTTAACATTACATTATTTTCTCCATGGTTTGAAAAAATTATGCTTGAATGAAATTCAATTAAATTCTAAAAAAACATATGCTAATTTACTTAAGAAATACTCTATATTATTTTATTTATGAAAAAATAACCATAGCCATGTGTTTTATAAAGTTACAGCATGTTTCTTGTAATATTACCAAATATTTTTTGGCAACTGGTTCCCAAAGGAATCATTTGTAAAAGTACAGAAAATATTTTCGGTTTAGTTACGGGAATTCACATACACGAAAAGCACTGAAATATCAGTAATGATAATAAAAAAAACACAAATCTGTTTAAAGAAAGTCAGTGATAATCAACAAATTCAGTGTAGTTAATTAAACAAAATTTCCAATGACAAACAACATTTTAAATAAGTAATAGGTAAATTAATTCAGGATGTAGTTTCGGACATACACTATTACTCATTAAACTGTATGTCATGACAAACATCAGTTTGTTTGTGCCTTAAGATCTCTTTCCCGAAACGTCGCAACTGTTCTCTTAGGATGCATTTACTGTGTTAGTCTGCGCTATCATCGTTGTGTTTTTCAAAATATCTGTTCTTCCGCTCAACTGTTGCTTAAGGTTTTCGTATGTGCTGTCATCACTGTTAATTCACATAGCTGGGTTCACCTGTGCGTCTATGTATAGCCATTGTTTTTTCAATTTTTATCGTTGAGTTATTATTTGCCGTTGTGCACCGTAAATTTTATTTGTAAATGGAACAGAAATATTAATGTAAACTTATATTTGTACATTTACATGAATATAACTGTATCACTACAAAATAGTGTTACCATTTATGCTTCGTGTTGCCCCAGTTTCTCCAATATTTAGGTATTTGCAAACAGTTGTTTGAATAGCTTTCCAGTATTAGCTGTGCATTTTAAGCACGGTAAAACAAAATAAAGCCAAAAGTAATATAAAAAAGGTATTTTTTCTGTAGCTTTAAAACCAAATAAATAAAATGTTTATACAATAACTTCATGCTTGTAATCACACACATATTTTAACTAAACACACTCTTTTTATATCTAACATTTATTTCCAAATAACTTTACCATCAAAAGTGCAAGCTCTTACATATGTTCTTACTAGTCTATAATTCTACATAATTATTGCACAGCGGAACTGTATGTTTGTTTGCAGGAAATCAACTAAAAAATTGCCAGACTAGTTACACAAATTATATTTCACTGTTATGAAATTACATAATTCATGCTTAACGAACAACATAAGAACACATAAATTTGTTCGTTACCGAGGTTAGATGTTACTGCGCGTGTTGATGACACACGAAACTACAGTAAACTCGTGGAATAACAATATGTCAGTGTTAAGAAGACTGCAAGTATCCGCTCTACCACTCTGGTTCTGGGGTAGAGCGCCTGCCTTGTGACTTGTAGGACCCGGGTTCGCGCCCCGGCTCCTCCAAGGCGGATTGCCCAGACAAAATGGTGGCATTTTCTCTGGTATGAATACAATCCCTTGTAACAAGTCAGGCTACCAAAGAAACGGTGGGTGGAACAGAAAAAAACCTTCCAGGTGGCTTCCAAATGGGGAGCCCGTTTATTTTCTTGGGCTCCCCATGCGGTGGCCATTCCGGGGGTTTCTCCGGGGGAACGGAGTTTTGCAAAAATATTTTTTTTTTTTTAGTTTTGTAGCGTTTTAGTTTTTAGTAACGGAATCAATAAATACTCCAACATGTTATAAATTAAACTCAACTAAACTTTTAAAAATTTTGCTTTTAACATAAAATATTTGAATTAATTGTGTATCAGTCAGTGAGTGGTTGTATACCGATGTTGTGTGTTCAACCATTTATCGGTATATATTTTCTTGAAGTATTATTGACGGTTAAATTTTGGTAAAAAAATTCTTGTGCATCCCAATATTTAAAATTGAACATAAAAATTAAAATAAAAGGTGTCTGTAAAGTCGGTTTACGGACAATAGTTTAACCTGACAACGTCATAACAAAACATTGATGAAATGATTGCATACTTTTATGAATAAAATGGAATAATTTTTATTGAATTATCACTATTTTGTATGAATTCAAAGAAGGAGTGAAATGAAATTTACTTTTATTTGCACTCATTAATTCAAATATATTTATTACTTTAACGAACAGATTATTTTAACTATAACTTTTATACATGTTTGCTATTTATCTTCTTCCAATCTGTGTTATTCTGTTAAGGATAGGACGATGATAGGAAAAGTAGGAAACGAATGGGAGTGTTTCAAGTTTAATGTGCCTCGAAAAAGTCAAATCGATGGTTGTTCCAATCGAGTGGAAGAGAGATAGATGCGGCGCAAGCGTAAAATGAGCGTATTCGGGACATTAAGTCATCCTTTTTCGTGCGTGCAGCCGGCGTTCATCGATTTATTAGACGTTGTCACTTAAAAAATGGGCTAGCCAACTCGACGGGTGTAGTTGGGCCTTAATGCCCTGTGCTCGCATCTTCGCCCCTGATCATGTCTGAAGCCTCGTTTACACTGGTCGAGACGCTTCTCGCCCTGTCGCTGTATCGATGTGAACGGTCGGGTGAGCACTGGGCAGGGTCGAGTTGGGTTTGGGTCGCAAGCCCAGCGAATCGACCGCTCGCTGTTTCCCCCAACTCGATACTTTCCACGTCGCCACGCGTTCGACTTCACTGCTTGCCGTGATCAGTCGAGAGAAGCTCGCGAAACACCTGTCGTACGTTTTTACACTTTCTGTGCGAACGGCCTGGAGAAAGAAAGGCTGAGCACACGACGGGCCCCGCATACACTTCCTCTTTAATCGAACAACGTAAACGAGGCCTAAGGGGTTTATTTCGTCATTGAAGCGGTGCTCTAAGCAAAAAGCTCTGAACTGGCGTGCAGTATTCATATCGTGCGAGGGAAAAATGTGATATTTGAGTGTTAACCATTAACATTATATGGTGGAGGAATGAAAAAACGTAATTTATGTCTCTTGGGTGCTTTCATGAATCTGTACCAAGTGCTGAAAGCCTTAAAAAAAAAACAACTGTAAACACACGCTCTAGCCTTTTCAATCTTTTAATAACACAGTTTAATAAATAAATCAACCATCAAAGTATTATCTAATGCTTTTCGTAAACCAACACCACTCTGATATCTCAAGCAGTTTTTTTCGAATCGTGTGGGATTTAAGGGCGTATGTTCCCGTTACAGGTCATTATTTTATAGCGGCCGAAATTCAACAAAATGATATAGGCCCTATAGTCGATGCTATGGTATGGTCTGAAATCCTTTCAGAAATAATTTTTGGTTTTTTTTTAAGAAATTAAACCATGTCACATAGCAGCCAGTAAAATTAACTTAAAACCTAAAACGTTGCAGTTGTATATTACATTTAATTCTCCTTATCCACAATGCACAAAATGGTTAAAAAAATGCAACATTGCCAGCTAATCATACCATGAAGCACGCGATACGTTGTTGCGAGAGTTGAACCGGACAAAGAGTCGGCAGAGTTGAGCCGGACAAAGAGTCGGCGGAGTTGAAAACCGCGCGCGGAAGGACGAGCACGGGGGCAACGAAGGGCGGGCCTCCTCACCTGTTGGACGGCGGCGGGCCGGCGGGGCGACGGGACGCGCGCACCAGGTTGGGCCCCGACGACGAGCTGAAGAGCGCCTCCAAGGGCAGCCCCGTCTCGCGCAGGGAGCCGTCGGGCGTGGGGTCGAGCTGGAGCTGCGGCCGCGGCTTGCCCGCGGGGGAGGGCGCCGCCGTCTTCAGGATGCGCTGGGCGGCCGTCGGCGACACCTTTGGCTTGCTGCTGCGGGCGGACCCAACACCACCGTCAATCACACCCCTCACAGTCTCCAGTCCGCGCGTGGCGTCTCAGCTCTCGGCAGGAGTGCTGCCATCTGTGACCGATGGCGCGAACCAACGTTCACGAAAGCCAAGAGCCATGGTTTACATGTCTTTTTTCGCTTTTATCGGAGCCGTTCCATTACATACCTAGTTTCAAATTTTCGCTCTGCAAATCGAATGGTTCGATACACGACGCAGCTGCTCCGGCAACGAATTCTAGCGGCGGATGGGGGAACTACGTGTGATTACGCGTACAGAAATGTATACTAGAACACAGTTTGGGTATATTTATCACGCTCGGATTTTTTTTTTTAAATATTTCTGCGTTAAAATTCGTGTCCGAGGCACGAGTGAGAATACGTGAATTTGCTCGTTAACCGAGGTTAGATGTTACACATATCTGGCGATTTTTTTTTTTAGATTTTTTAATATTATAATCTGTTTTCGGATCACAAGGTTGAGTTCATTGACAGTACTCGTGCAGTTTTTATCATTCTCATGAATTATGAATTCGATACTAAACGCCAGTGACTAAGCAGGATAAACTATTTGTATTAGTCAGTATTGACTTCAAGCATTCCATCAAATTGCGTACTATGCTTTAAAGATGCTAAATTTGGAAAAACAAATGTCCGTTCTTCGAATTTTCTCAATGACATACAGTGCAAACACGTACCTATTGACACATGACCAAAATAAAGATTTCAATCAATCTTCAGAATTTAAAAAAAATTATAATTCCAAGATGTCCTTATTTAGTGATTTCAAAAAATGTAAACACCAATTTATGTTTTAAATTTAGAATAAACTTTGAGCATGTAGCATGCAGTGTGAAGTGTTTAACTAATCGCTTGGAGATAGCCTTTGTCATAAATATTTAAACATCTGGTTTCCCAAATATTATAAACTAAATTCTCCTATACGTCTGATTGGTAAACTTCAACTTATAATTTAATATTTACGTGATAATATTTCAACTTTCAGGCTTTTAATAATATAAATACATTGAATTTTTCATAGTTGTTAGTTAATATATTTTTAAAGTTTTCATTACCCCATTATGGAAATTAAGCTTATTACCTAATGGAAGTTTTTATGTTGAAGGTGAATTTCAATTTTTCAGGTGGTGTTCAGCTTATTCACTCACAGGAGTTTTTGCGTGAATTTATAAATTAATTATTTTAACCTCACGAATTTTTGTATTTTTTTCTGGTCGACTTTAATAGGTTTTATTAATTTAAAATTACAAAAAAAAAAGCATTAAAAATATTGGTGATTTTCGTAACAATTTTATCTTTAGATTATTTATCGACACTTGAACGATTAAATGAAATCACTGCAGCATAGCAGGCTAAGAGTTAGAGGTGTGTATATAGGAAAGACTTACACCAGTTCGTATTCAACAGCTTTAGGTTATAAATATATTTTATGCTTGCAAGTAAAAAAATGTCTTTCTTTAAATAAGAATCAATAAAAATTAATAAATTTTGTGCAGCTGTCAAATACTGATAGTTTATATTTTTGTTACAACTGCAGTATATCTTAAAAATTTAATTAATATTAAATGTAAATGATTTTGCACAGAAAATACATCTGTTACAGCCCACCACTACCAATCCCGGACATCAATTAAATTTTATGCCATGCCTTGATAAAGTCATTTTTTCAAACATTATTGAAAAAAAAACTGCTATGATGAAAAGTTGGAATTCATTACGGTGTATTTCTGTTCCCAGCACTCTCTCTCTTAACTATTTAGCATGAGATGAATACATTTAGAACGAGATAAGGGTGTACACAGTTGGAAAAGAGTGCAGTGAAATTAATTTACCATTTATGGCAGTCGCAAGTTTACATTCTCATCAGCCTCTCTTAACTGCACTAACACCGGTTAATTTTGGGATGAAATGTGGGCATTGATAACCGTAGTGACTGATGATAATGAAGACTTTGTGACATAACACCATATATTTGCGGGATTCGCTTTCTTTAAATCTGGTACCAGAATTTACTCGGCACACTCGTACACAAATAAACCGGTACTCGGTGTCCATTGGCTGCTGCAAAATTAAATAGGCTGTCCATGAAAGAATGTCCCAGTTTCAAAGGTATATCACAACAGTTTAAACTAGACTATTTACAAAAATCGTACATCAAATTGAAAGTAAACTAACCCAGTTTTTCTTACAAATGTTCAATTTGTGAACATTTAATTATACGGCATACAACCAACCTAACGTCCAGTTCTTCACATACATATGGCTAACAAGTCCGGAGTAATGGAAGCACTAACTAGTCCCATCAATTATGCTTCTCAACTCTGGCAAATCATTAGGTAGTGGCGGAAAGTAGAAACGATCTTTTATAAAGCCCTACCAAGGAAAATATCGCATGACGTTATGTCAGGTGAACGTGGAGATTAGCAAAAAAAGAGCTCTGTCATCACGACCACCAGCTGATGTTTTTGACTAATGGGGATCACAATTAAACTTAAAAAGAAACGTACGTTGAAATGAAAATACAGTTTCACTATTAGCAAGTTGCAGAAAACAAAATGTTTTACGCTCCGGAGTCGCCATTTTGCGTTGGTGGCGCTGCAAACGAGACGACAACAACAAAACAGTACTTACACATCCGCTTATCTAAAACTGTTTTGAGTTACTCTTTAATTGTGACCTAGAACCAAAATTCTGCAACACTTAAAGTTGATACTATTAACATTTATAACTGTGATATTCTTTTATGGACATACTGTACTTCCTGGTTGGAAATTTACATCATTGAGGAATTTATGTCTTCAATGACTGTTATTGGTTTCATATCATTTAAGGCATGTCGAAACTACCCATAGTCCAAAGAGAATGCAAAGTGAGAGATACAGGGTTTGCAGTCCAGCTTCTATCCAAATAACAGCGTGAAATTCGCAGGGCCCTAAATATCACATTTCCATTTACCTACACACGGTTAGAAATTTCAGTAAATTTACGAAATTTACAACGATGAATAAGCATCAAATAAACTAAAGGTTCTTCGTAGCTCTAGTTAACTCAATCTTCGTAGAAACCACACAATGTTTTCAACTTCCGAGTTCAGTTTCCTGTTGTAACTGGGTAAACACGAACTTGAAATAAATAACAGTGTTTTCGCTTGTTACTTAGGAATTTCGGAAGGGTTTTTAGGTTGGTGTCTGAGTTTAATAACACAGCCACTTACTTGCGAACTTGCTTACACCACAAGTGTACTAGAGAAATTTGGACAAGATATAATTTTTGTTCTCTACATCATAAAGGTTGTAAATAAATATTTTTTAGCTAAAAAAATATAATCCCAGAAAAAAAAATAGTTCCTGTATATAATAGTAAATATTTGCACTCAATTATAAACAATTGAATTTACCGCACTATACTTAAGTTTCATAACTTTGCTTCGTAAATTATGGTAGTGATGTGTGCATGTACTTGTTACGAATTTCTTATCTACATGTTTAATATATTAATATTTTATTAAATATTATAATATTTAATTAATTTTAAAGTTAAAATTTTATAAGTGTTATGTGGTAACAAAAGTGTTGGGTAATAAATCTATAAACTCAAAACAATTTTCGAAATGTAAGCAATAAATATTTCAAGTGAATTAGGATACGTTATTTCCCTCCAAGATGTTTCTGGTAAATTCTTAATTCAGTGTACACAAATTCATGGAGATCATGTGTATCATGGCCTCCACATTCGATTACGGGCCCTGGACCCAGGATCGGAGAACGGGCCCCCTCCTCCCAATTTTACAGTCACGTGCTACATTATAATTGCATGGTTATTTCTTACCTACACTCTTTTTAGAATCTTATTTAACCTGAAGATACAGTGTAAAATTATGGTTCCTAATTTAATAAGTCCAAACTAAGCTTTATTTATCAAATTATTTTACTTTAAAATAACCACAACGAGTATGTATATATAATTTCACACACTGAGATAAAAATAAACGAGGCCCGAGCCCTAGACCCAGGGGTCCACCCAGCCCCACACTTGTGGGGGCCATGGCTTGTATATATGTATATTTTGCACCCAGAAATCTTGTGTAGTTTAGGTTAGTGAATGGGGGAAAAAAAAAAAAAAAAGCGGTGTTGCTCGCGAAACTCACCCGCTGCCCTGGTGCACGCGCGAAGTGCTCTGCAGCACCTGCGCGTACTTGCCGGAGATGTAGGTGCCGATGACCTTGGTCTCGTGCACCGTCGTCACGCCGTCCTTGACCACCGTCCCGCCGAGCCGGGTGACCAGCCCCGTGGGCTGCTGCTGCTGCTGCGGGCCCCCGCGCGTCTTGTGCGCCGGCGCGCCGCCTGCCTTGGCCGCCGTCGGCCGCGGAGCCCGCAGCGAGAACTTGCTGGCGCTCGGCTTCAGGTTGAACACCTGTCCGACATGTGGGTGTTCAGGTACTACCATTGCAATGCCTCATTACAAGTTTATTTGTAATTTGTTTGAAGTAGGCACACATATACAAATCATTTCTCAATCTCTCTATCCTTCCAAATACATCTATATCTCTCAATTTTTCTCTATATATCTATAACTCTCTATCTCTATCTACATCTATATATATCTACTTTTCTATATCTCTCCACCTCTCTATCTACTATATACATCTTCCTCTATATATCCCACTATCTCTATATCTCTCTTCTATGTACCTATAGATCTATATTTGTCTATATCTCCATGCATATCGTTCTATCTCTCTATTTCTCAATCTCACTCTATCTCTCAATGTATCTTTATACCTCTATATCGCTCTATCACTCTATCTATATCTCTCTTTTATATTTTATTCAATTCGATTCTGTCATGTGTGTGCACTCATACATCAAAAAACACACGAACTGCCGCTAAAACGTATGAAATGCACATATTTTGTTGAAACGATTCGAGCGTCACTCGTTATAAAATGGTTGTGCTAACTCAGAAACCTTCGCGGGCATGCACGTAAAAACTCACCAAAGTTTCATCGCAATAGGGTGAAAAGCAAAGGAGTGAATTATTGACGCGAATCTATGCCCATAAGTGAAGCGATTGCTTGGCAGGAAGCAATCATCTTTTCCAACAAGATAATTTATGGCCACGTATGGCGAAGGTAACACAAACATGGCAATGTATAGAAACGTGTCCCTGTTTTAGAGCGGGCCAGCAGCAAGTCCGGATCTGTCTCCTACAGAGAATATTTGTAGAGTTCTTAATAGGAAGAACATCATCCCCGCAATATACAACATTTACAGGATTATCTGAAGGAACGAGGAAAATATTCCTACAGACACTTTGAGCCGTTTAGTGTCGTCCATGCCTAAACGTCTTAATGCGGTTAACTGCCGCAACGGCGATGTCACCTCTTGGTAATCGAACTGAACAAAAATATTTTTGACTTTCGTTGTGCAAACGAAATACACTTGCATCATTTATCATAACAATCTGTTTTGCTGCAAACTAACAAAAATGCTGTTACAAAGTTCTATTCAAAATATCTTGTTCATCTACATTTCATTGTATTTATCGATTTCCTCTTTTCAAGCTATTTCTTACGTGAACTAACTTTATTGACTTTGACGTTGTATAATAGTGCTGAAGAATATAGAAGCCTGGGACCCATCGATGAAATCAGGGGCGCAACAACTAAATTTCCATAAGGGGGGGGGGGGAGATATACCTTTTTCTAAAGAATCATCGATCCCCCTTATTGAAGTGGGTTGGTCCGCGGGTCCTCCCCAGCGGAAAATTTGTATTCCAAGGTGGAAAATGGTGCTATTTAAGCAGTTTTATTATCTAAAAATTGATTACACAGCACTTTCTTTGCCCCCGTTTGCCCCCACTTCAAGGTTTCAGAAGGGGGGGGGGGGAGGGGCAAAATAACCTTGCCCCCCCCCCCTGTTGTTGCGCCCCTGGATGAAAAAGTGATGTTGAGCATGTCGGCGTACCCTGTAGGTCTCGTCGACGACCTCCGACGGCTGCCTGGACAGGAAGTCGTACTCGGGCTCGAAGAATATGTTGTTGCCCGAGATGGCGGGCTCCTCCGCCGACGAGCGCACTTCCACCACGCTCGAGAAGTGTAGCTCCTCGCGCGCGGGGCCCGGCAGGGCTGTTTGGCGGTCGGCGAAGAAGACGACGCCGGAGGCCGGCGTCGCCACCACCTCCACCTTGCTGGACGCCGTCGTCTTGAAGCCTTCCTTCAGGACCTCGACCTTGCTGGACACCACCGCCTTGGGCCACGCCGTCTTCACCTCCACCTTGCTGGAGACCGCCGCCTTGGGACCTCCGGTCTTCACCTCGACCTTGCTGGACACCGCCTTGAAGCCCGCCGACTTGACCTCCACCTTGCTCGCCAGCACCTGAGGACCCTGCGCACCAAACGGTCAGCGTGACACACTCCCGTTCCCACGGATCCCTAGCCCCAGTATCGGATCCAGATGGGGGGGCTAAGGGGCTCAAGCCCCCTCCAAAAGCATCTGGGTCCACTATTGTTTTAGTGTTTGCCTTGATAAAGTCTAGCCTCAGCTGGGTCAAGCCCCTCCCAAACCAAAATCCTGGATCCGCCACTGCCTAGCCCGACTTCCTGTCTTACCTCCCCGTCAACTTTCTCAGACCAGTCTCTTCAGTGTTTCAACATGCATTTGCACACAAGTTTATGCCCCAAAAAACAAGAAATATTGTTTTAGTTTTAACAAAGGAACGAAATATTGTCACACCCATGTTTTGGCATCTGAAGATTTATCATCATCCGATAAATTAATATGTATGTATAAACGATTTTCCTCTGATATCAACAATTTGCAATCGATTTTCACTCTTTCCTACCAACAAATGCACAGGCTGTGTGTGTCTTAAATGTTTCAAAAATATGATTTAGTACTATAAAAAGGAACTTACACCCTTTTTGTCACCCCCTTAAAGATAAAACTATCAAAAACTTTGAAAAATACAATATGTTACCCTATATGCATATTTTTCAGTCAGTAATTTTATATAACTTAACACATGTTATAAAAAAATGTTTCTTCTACTAGGATGAATTCGTTTAGCAAGAAAATAACTCGAATTTCTCAGGTTTCCAGTTCGGGACTCGTTCGGGGGTCGGCGAATGTTAGGCTTCCCGTCTCGGTGACAGACGACAGGTTCTCAGTATTGTTGCTTTAATCAGAGGCAACAAACGCCGCAGGGTGAGCTGCAACTGTGCTGCCGTCACAGCTATCGCGAGCCTCGAGGTCCGTCTGCCAGATCCAGGCATCGAACCGCGGGGCCCCGCGAGGAGTTTTCCAGGCCCGCGGATTGCCGTGCGAACAGCTATCAAGTTTGAATGGTGGTGCGAACAACTGATGCTCGGTGACCCTGAGGGTGCGCGTGAGTTGGCTCAGACGACGGCAGGTGCAACACAAGGTGCCACTGGGAGGAGGAGGAGGAGAAGGGGAAGGAAGAGGAGAATGAGGAGAATTAAGAGGAGGAGGAGAAGGATGAGGAGGAAGCAGAGAAGGAGGAGAAGGTGGAGGAGGAGGTGGAGCATAAGGAGGAGTAGGAGTAGGAGGAGGACGAGAAGAAGGAGAAGGAGCCGAAGGAGGAGTAGGAGTAGGAGGAGAAGGAGAAGGAACAGAAGGGGGTGGAGAAGGAGGGGTAGGAGGAGATGAAGGAGGAGGCAGAGAAGGAGCAGAAGGAGAAGGAGCAGGAGGAGTAGGGGTAGGAGGGGTAGGAGGAGATGGAGGAGGAGGCAGAGAAGGAGCAGAAGGAGAAGGAGCAGGAGGAGTAGGGGTAGGAGGTGTAGGAGGAGATGGAGGAGGAGGCGGAGGAGGAGGAGGAGAAGAAGGGGAAGGAGGAGAAGAAGGGGAAGGAGGAGAAGAAGAAGAGGGGGAGGAGGAGGAGAAGGGGAAGGAGAAGGAGTGGCAACAGGAGAAGGAGGAGGAGGGAACTCACCAGCACGACGTTGACGACGCTGCTGGGAGGCGCGGAAAGCGCTCCGCCGCGCACCTCCACCACGCTGGACAGCGCGGCGGGCGAGCTGGCGGCGGGCCCGGCCTGGCCGGAGGGCCGCTCCAGCCCCGACCCGCTGCCCTCCAGCCCGGGGGCGGTCCTGCTGGGGCGGATGTCCTGCGGCGCCGCCGACGCCTGGGCCGGCCTCGTGTCGATCACGGGCGCCGCCTTCTCCGTCGTCGTCGTCGCCGCTCCGCCCTCTGCCGACCCGAGCAACACCGTGCAACATGGAGGATCACTGAACACGAGGACCGAAACAGACGAGGATGTAAAAATATCCCTTACACCACAGCCTACAGGCGTAGGTAGATTTCGAAATACCTATTTATCCTGGAAATAATTAGGATTATTCTATAAACTTTTAGAACATTTTAATAACTTAATATAAATAATACTTTCATGTTATCCAATATTACAAAATGATCTATAAAAATTGTTCACATTTTCCATGCAGCGATTTTTTTTTTAGCTTGATGCATCAGCTATTGAATATCTTAGAACGAATGTCAATATAATGCCAACTAAAGTAGTTGCAGTAATGGTTGGTTACTTAAAAAATTTATTTTAGCCAAAGTTTTAGACAATATTAATTTAGAAAGTTAAACTTACATAAGAATGGATTCGATAGTGTAC
This sequence comes from Bacillus rossius redtenbacheri, assembly GCF_032445375.1. Taxonomy (NCBI): domain Eukaryota; kingdom Metazoa; phylum Arthropoda; class Insecta; order Phasmatodea; family Bacillidae; genus Bacillus; species Bacillus rossius. Next base: position 48,707,490 of record NC_086335.1, read on the forward strand.
ATGGTAGAGCAGATTTATGTATATTCTACACCGGGTTTTTTTTCAACCTCTCGCAATAATGGTTTGTATTATCGAAAATTGTCTCAGAAAAATGGTTTTAGTTGAAAATTGTAAGATTTACAAACAATCTTAACGGTTTCGATGGTGTGCATAGGAAGTGAGATATTATTTAAAATGTTTTTTACCTCCAGCCCCTATTTATTCCACCCTTTGCAGTAATGATTAATCGTATAAAAATGATTTAAGACAAAAGCTAAAGGCAATAATTTATGGTTTAACACTAAATTAGAATGGATTTAATACTGTTCATGGTACGGAAATAATGATTTCTTTTTTTAAATTATACCCCTATTTTTTCAGCCCTTTGCTGCAATGGTTAAGTTTATCAAAAATTGTTTCTGGCAAATGTTTTAGATAAAAATCATACAATTTACAAACAATTCGAACGTATTCGACTGTGTGTTTACAAAGGGAGGTATGAATTGTTTTGTCTTCCAACCCTTGTTTTTTGCGATCCCTTGTATTTATGGCTGGTTGTAACAACAATTTATTTAAACAACAGTTTTTGTCATTAATCGTACCAGTTTTAATACGTTCAAACAGATGCGATATTCTTCATATAATAGGCGTTAGGTCGATTTTTTTATAACATTCCCCATTTATACCCCTTTGGTCGGATATTGAAAATTAGCACACTCGACAGAGCTTTTCCATTTCTATATTTTATGTTTCAGTTAGGAAGTGATTTGCGAAGAATTGCGACAGTTATTGTGTCCATAAAAATGGGTTATATATATAAACTTTTGAGTTGATGGTTTTGAGGTCTACGGTCCATGAAACATAAAACTAAATAAAAATTTTCCGGAAGTCGCGCCGTGGTAACGGCTACAAATAGTATTTCTCAGAAATCTACCTAAAACGTGAGCGAGTGTGACGTGTAACGGGAACATAACCTCACTTATGTAAATAAACTTGAAAATGTTTATAAACTCCATTTATTTTGCTAATATTCCCAATAAAAATTGTTTTTGATTATATGGACCAGTATTCAATAACGATCACTAAAGTATAAGTTTAAAAAGCATATGTTAGTTTTTATTTCATCCTATGAAAATTTACTTGCTTGGTGCTTGTGGAACGTAAAAATTCGATCTCGTATTTTTTTTGAAGTTATACTTCTAATGCGACTTCCAACAAGGTTGCGTTAAACGTTTAACGCTACCATGGAGAATAATTATTTGCATGCAATTAAGAACTATTTTTTTAATGATGCCAAAGAAGTATAACTTCTCACGCGCGTACCTAAGTACACGCACCCATTTTTTTTTCATAACACGCCTGGAGAAGTATGACATGAGAAATGTCTTCACGGAGTATGTCAAAGAAAGAGAGACTGTGAGACGCAAGGCCCCCGCTCACCTGGCGGCGCGCTCTGCGGTGAGAACACCATGACGGTGTTGCCGATGGTGGTGGTGAAGTCGAGGAAGCCGTACACGGTCTGCGTCAGCAGCCCCGCCGCCGTGGCCTCGCTGCGCTTCTGGGAGGCCACCTGCTCTGCGGCCGCGGCCGGGTTCACGTACACGGGTCCGCCGGACGGCTGGTAGTCGGCGCCGCACGCTGCAACAACGCCGCCCCCGTCAACAACCCGCCGCGATTTTTTTTTCTCCTAACCTAACTATAACTAAGTGTATTTTGGAGGGGTCCGGGTTAGGGAGGGACCTAGGTGCGTCTCAGGCCGAAGCCTATACGCCTAGTCATGCTGGGATTAGCCATGCAGGGAGAGGGTCGCATGCATCATGTGCTAGGAGGGGATTGGCCAGCCATGGCAACGATTGGCGCCATGACTAACTCCCTTCACTCTTAAATCTAGACTATAACTAGAGATAGGTTGGGCCCAGGTAAAACCTGCATAGACACAGGGAAAACCCTGGGCACATTCATGCGGGATGCAAATTGGCATGCATAACGTGTAGGAATTTACAGGAGACAGAGGATGGTCTGGATGAAGTGTTGGACAGAGTAGAAAAGAGTCTACCATGCCGGGGTTGGACACTTGGACTCGTGGTCCGCTTTGCTAATTGTCCAGTACTGGATTTAGTGACCAGGGACGCAAGCGCCCCTGGTGGTGAGTGGTTGCACTGACCACTCACTCCGCCGCCAGTCAGCCGCGCACTCTACCACAACCCCGAACTGTTCCGAACTTTGCCGAAGTCAAAAAGTTAGGTTGGGTTCGTGAATACGTCTTTAAAATTGCTTCCACAGTGGGAGGCAATTAAAAAAAATTGGTTGTCTGTAAAGTCGGTTTACGGACGATGGTTGAACGTGGTCATAACAAAACATTGATGAAATGATTGCATACTTTTATGAATAAAATTGATTCATTTTTATTGAATTATCACTATTTTGTATGGATACAAAGAAGGAGCGAAATGAAATCTACAATTTAATTGATAAATTTACTTTTATTTGGACTCATTATTCAAATATGGTTATTAATTTAACGAAGAGATTATTTTAAATATAACTTTTATACATGTATGCTATTTAACTTCTTCCAATCTGTGTTATTCTGTTAAGGATAGGACGATGATAGGAAAAGTAGGAAACGAATGGGAGTGTTTCAAGTTTAATGTGCCTCGAAAAACTCAAATCGATGGTTGTTCCAATCGAGTGGAAGAGAGATAGTGTAGATGCGGCGCAAGCGTACAATGAGCGTAACGGGACAAAGCGTAACGGGAAAATGTGCGTAACGGGACAATGAGTCATCCTTTTTCGTGCGTGCAGCCGGCGTTCATCGATTTATTAGACGTCACGTCAAAAAACGAATGATAACAAAATCAGGGGGATACAGTTTGGTGATGCAGCTACATATCATCTCCATCCAAAAATTTAATTACACCACTGGATAGCTAAAGGATCGAAGAATTCGTTACGCTAAGTGAGGTCTGTGACGCATCGCACGCGGTGGAGGGGGAAGCGCCGCCATTTTGAGGTCATTTTGCTGCGTTTCGAGTTTGCTCCATTTATTAAAACCTTTTACTCGGAGAAGCTGCGACGTTCGTTTAGGTTTCAATCGTCAGCTCTCGTCAAAATCTATCGATTCCATGTATAAAACATTAGTGTAAAATGGTTACAGTGAATATATATGGTGTTAAAAAAAAATAGTGGAAGTTATATTTTGTATAGAAAATATTACCTGTTACGTACACGTATCCACGTACAACACACGACCGTGTCTATGACACAGCCACACCTTTTTTCCGGGAGGGTAGATTAGGTTGGTAACTAAAATGAAAGGTTGGTTAGGTTAGGTTAGCGTTATTTATAATACTCCGTGACTGTAAAATACATTAATCATTAAAATGCGGTGTTTTTTTTTTTTTCACGACCGACCGTCAAACTTCGGGTGACTTCGGAACTGTTCGCGTGTGGCTCTCATCCCTGTGAACTTTGACCAGACTGAAGTACAGGTTCAATGGCAACCACTGTTGCCAGTTACGTACTGAAAAGCTTGTTAACATTAAATATCATATAGTATAGTAGACCATCTATGTACTAAAAACAAATTATTATTTTTTAAATTTTATTATTATTTTTTTTAAGATCACAAATTCGTGTATGTTGACAGTATTATCACAGTTGTAGTCACTCTGACAAAATAAAATAATAGAATGGCAAACACAAGAGAAACTATATGTAGAAGTCGGTCACTATTAATAAGTCATCGCACAAAATTATGTTCTAGGTTTAAACCAGCAAAAAAATATTAATATTAATTTATATAAAATATTTTTGACCAAAAATTCAAACCAAGATGGCGTCTTTCAATTACAACATATTTGAAATTAAAAAAAAAATAGTATCAGCTCTTGATATAATGCACCAAAAAAATTTATTTCCAAAATTTTCATTACACATTTTCCTTTACCGAATACATATTTCAGATGCATTAAAAAAGAGTTCACAATATTACAAAATTGTGGCTAACACACAGAAACTAGGAAAAAGCAAATGGCAGAAATCGTGCACTGGAAATGCACACTACAACCTAAGAATAAGACGGGTTGTAGGGACTGGAATTGTTCGCGGTTTCAATGACCTCTATAATAGACTCCATAATAAACAACATAGACTACTCCGGAGAATGCCACCTGCTATTCCCACACTGACTTGCGAGGTCCGTTAATTTGGTTGCTTGTAATAAGGCACTTCTTTCTTTGAAGGTGTTTCATTGGCTCGGAATCCTTCCGATAAACCACTGTCAAATCACAGAAGCAGCACGAAGACGAACGATTTTGGATACTAGCGTGTCGCGAAATGAATCTACGAATTTTTCCGGTCTCTAGCAATCGGCTAAAGACCCGGGGAATTCACGACAGTCTGTAAGCTCGAATTGACCGTTGACGTGGAATTTCGAATTATTTGGCACACCCCGATGGTTTAGCAGGTAATGAGAAATACCGTGAAAACAGCAACCCAAAGTTAAGTGAAATTTGGCACAATTCAGTAAAAAAAAACATGACATCACATTTATTATACACTCTTTTATGGAGTCTAACCTTTTTCTGTTACATTGTATTCATTATCTTAAATTTGAGAAGAATAAAACCGCTTTTTCGAACATGACTATAACAATTTCGATATGGAAAAAAACTTACAAGAGATGAGTTTGAATTTATAAATAAAAAGTAGTACTTAAAAAGGTACTTTATCCTTAAGATCGCATAACCGTCAATGTTGTATTATTATGAGTATATTTTTATAAGGAAACGACTGATGCTGAAAAAATTTGTGGCTCAAGTTTTAAAAGGTATGCTAAAGTTTTTAAATTCGGTGAAACCAGCAAAGCTTGAAATATTATTGCAATGTAAGTTCTCAAAAATACTGACTGTATAAGACCATTATTAATTTATAGAATTTTTTTGTAGCACTAGACATGCTCTTATAATTAAAAAATAATAAACTTTTATTTCAAAATTGTGGGGCAATTTCCTCAAACTGTTTATATTTTGTAATAAGATATATAAATCACACAATGATAAAATTATTAAAGAGTTTCTGTCTACTGTTAAAATATGAAAATATATTTCGTTGCACAAGGATAACACCCTTAAATGATTAATTTAAAACATTTTTGTGAAAAAGGGCACATAGAAGGACCAAAGAGTGGCTACATATTTTCGCCATGCAGTTGAAAAGGCATAACAAGTCGCAAGGAGAGAGGACAGAGGCAGTGAACCGGGGCAGAAGCCACTGCGCATGGCAGCATGTTCAGTTCGCACGTAAATTTATAGTTCGACTTCTCGCCGCGGACTGTTATCTCCGTTTAAGGCCAGCGGGGCGCGCGCGATCCGAGGAGCGCCACCGGTCGCCGAACTAATCAAACTAATCCTCTCCGCCGCTCCTTGTTCTGGTCCGGCGACAAGCTTCACGACTCTGCAACTTCCCCGACTCTCCTTCTCCCCCCCCCCCCCACTACCCTCTCCAAGCTTCCCCTCTTCCCTTCCCGCTCACCCCCTTCCCCGGGACGATCCGGGCGGCGCCCCGCAGTTTAGTCTGGAAACACCTCTCAATCAGAGGAAAGCCTTCGGAGGAACGTCCTGTCTCCCCGGCCGCTTGTAAATGAACCCACGCGGCAGCGTCCCTTTACCAGCCGGTAGTTAACGTGTACAGGATGAGTCGTAGGGTAGTAACACGTCACAGAAGTATGTGACAAATAAAGTTGTTACCATCCCCAATTATTTCAATGAAATAATTTTGCGTCAGTGAAAAAATTCTCGGTAGTTCTAAAACTTCATTCAATTAAACATGATTAAGACCCTCAGTGTTCCATCTAAAAAAAATACTTTATCTATTATTTACAACAACAAAAAATGTTGTTCTTTCCCAATTTCAAAGACGTATACCACCCTTGGAAAAGCAACCTAGATCATTAGTCGTATAGATGTTTTCAACTTATTTTGTTGTTTCACGGTCGAATTCAGACTTTTTATGCTTTCCCAAGCTGGACTTTGTAAACTATACGAGGGTAATTCGGGATGGAAAACCTCCGTTGGGTTATCAATGGCCGACACTCAATAGCTACAGAAAGTTTTACTGTACAGTTTTGAAAATTACTACCGTAATTTACTTTTCACATATACTCCATACACGTTGAGGCACTTGTCATCATAATGTTATGCGGGTTTTTAAATACCTTTCTCAAAAAAATTTCTATCCTGGGAATGAAGCTACTCGAGAAGTGCATTTTTTAACGACGAAGCGGTGTGTGACGTAAGCCCACTGTCCCATGTTCCTGAAGAGGTAGAAATCAATCGGTGTCAGATATGGGCAATAGGGTGTTATGACCAAAATCATCCCAACTGAACAGCTGGTAATGTTCTTGGGTGCGTTCAGTGCTGTGCGGCAGAGCATTATTGTGATCCAACACGATACCGGAAGTTATAGCTTACCCAGATATTTGTTATAGGCCTAGATGTATCTTTTGAGCTTTCTTATTGTTTTTCCTTATGTGGGATTTTCTAAAAAAAAAGTTCTGTATCCATATGAATTACAAGCACGGTAATAGTTTGCTAAATTTCATAAAGCCATCGTACTTAAATGATTTTAGACCGTAAGTACATAAAACGTCTTATTCTTTTTTCTGGTTATTATGCCTAGTGTGGCAAAACTACGAAAAAAATTCGTTTTTTTTTGTTAATGCACTTGGATTGTTCCGGCAAAGTCTTTAAAATTTTAAATGCTGTCAACCTTATCCAACCAATTGTTCAGACGATAATTTTCTGATAAAAGACTTGAAATAATCCCAATGCCATTTTTTAGAATCGTCAATAATAATGAGGGTAACTTAAAAGTGACATGCTCATATTGGTATTATCATTTGTATTACTTTTTGCAGAAGTCGCACTTAAACAGAATTACTTTTTTCGCCTCGGCCAAAATTTAAATGCATAAATATCTTTATGATGCATGGGTAACAGCTATAGACTCCAGTATATTAACACAGTAAAATAAGACTTAACTTCGTATGAGCAGAGTGGCGCAGTGGAAGCGTGCTGGGCCCATAACCCAGAGGTCCGTGGATCGAAACCATGCTCTGCTATCAATTTTATTTCATTTTAAATTTTTTTAACATACTCATGAAACAATTGGTTGTCTGTCAAGTCGGTTTACGGACGATAGTTTAACGTGACAACGTCATAACAAAACATTGATGAAATGATTGCATACTTTTATGAATATAATTGAGTCATTTTATTGAATTATCACTATTTTGAATGGATACAAAGAAGGAGTGAAATGAAATCTACAATTTAACTGATCAATTTACTTTTATATGCACTCATTAATTCAAATATGTTTATTACTTTAACGAACAGATTATTTTAACTATAACTTTTATACATGTTTGCTATTTAACTTCTTCCAATCTGTGTTATTCTGTTAAGGATAGGACGATGATAGGAAAAGTAGGAAACGAATAGTGTTTCAAGTTTAATGTGCCTCGAAAAAGTCAAACTAGATGGTTGTTCCAATCGAGTGGAAGAGAGATAGATGCGGCGCAAGCGTAAAATGAGCGTAACGGGACACAGCGTAACGGGACAATGTGCGTTACGGGACACTTTTTCGTGCGTGCAGCCGGCGTTCATCGATTTATTAGACGTTGTCACGTCAAAAGTTAGTTGTTTCACTAATGAAGCTGACGATTCAACTGCAAAACAAACTTCTAATTTCAATGCTCAATATCTACTGAACACTTACTCATAGCGCTACAAAAATCTCCGCCTATTTCTCGCACATACTCAAAAGGATTTTCTTAAACTCTCGAATTACGTAACGTTTACTTCACAAGAGGTGAAGGTTAAGTCCTTTTGTTCTGCTAGCATAAGATTGTCCTTTCAGATTGTTCTGAACAAGAAAAATTTTTTGTAATTCTTCGAGTGGAAGGCCATACTGGCGTGTATATATTCCGTGTCATGAAACAAGAACCCAGTAATTAAATACCGAAATTCGAATGACCCAACCACATGCAATACGGACAGAATAGCCGATGTACAAAATACGTTGACTTTATGTTGTAAAGAGTGAAGTCTAGGCTCGCACCAGAAAGCAATGCGAATTGTGAATTTTTCTGCTTTACTCGTCTTAAAAGAACAGCCCAGCAATTGGTGTCAAGCTGTAAGCTTGAAGGTAAAACGTTTTTAAAAATTATATATATATATATATATATTTGGCGTACGTTCGGATTGTTGGGTCAGAATTTTTTTTTGTCCGTGTTGGTTATTTTACATGGAATAATATGTTTCGTTATGTTGCAACAATCCTGTTCGAAGGTTCCGTCATTCTCTCCGTTTGAAGTCTCATTTCTCCCGAACAGGTTTCTCCGTATTTCATATTTCGATCGGGTCATATGCAGATAACCTGTTCTGCCCGCAAACATTTATTAATTTTTATTACTGGTTCAACTGGTACAGCACACGGCGAACTCACTTCGATACTGGGCAGGCACGTACAGTATTTTTCCACAGCACAACATCTACTGTTGGCCATTCACTATGAGCCGGATCTTTTGACGGCATGTCCAACAAATAAAACTGCTTTATAATTTATTTATTTTACTCACTTACCTTTACACTTACCTAATCGTAATGGCCAAATAACAGCCTTTTTTTTAAACCTTCGTTTAATACATTCGGGTTTGTAACCAACCTAAGTTATTTTAAAATAAAAATGTTTTGTATTTTCCAAGATATATGTATTTCAACCGCAAATTAAATTTTTGTTGTTTGTGATTTAATTGTAATTTAGAATATTTCAAAGTATCGATATAAAACGTAACAATGGGCCTAGCCGGTTTTCGGACCAGAAACGTTATTACTGAAAGGGGATATTTTGGGGTGCTTTTTAAATGGTAGTTTGATTGAGTTCTGCATTTTTTTTTTTTCAAATACGCTTTATTTCCTGTAGGCTTCTGATGAACAAATAGCTGGGAAGTTACCCATCATTAGAGATGAAAGGATTAAAGGAGTTTTCTGTGTGTTGCATATTCGTATTTTTTGTCGGTTATTGAAATTTCTTATGAATAACAGTAGAACCAGCAATGGAATGTGTCCAAAAAAAAAAAAGCACCTCAATACAATCTTCAACATTACAATAACAATTTAAAATAAAGGATACTCTCAATTTTTTTTTTGACCAGAGTGCATTGAATTGTTTGTGTGTCATGTTGTGGAGTCTAGCCAAGTGAAATCTATCAGGTTTCTCCTGGATGTGCTTCAGCAACGATATGGTTCAAGTGTGAAGCTAGCTATTCGTGCGGTCGAAACAATTGGTGAAGTCGTTGAAAGGGTGGTGGGGGAGGGGAAGAATAAATAATGACACATGGCCACTCCGTCGTACACGCCCAAGCACGCGTCGGCAGGTACTGGGGAGCTGTTTCGAAAGGTCAAGGTGTGGTTTTTGCACGACTGAAAAAAAAAAAAAAGAGACGATTGCGAGAACTTCGAATTTCTGCGCGGCGGCCTTTCTTCTTCGCCCAGGTGCGTCCCCGAAAGAGAAAAAAAACAACAGGTGTGCCGCACAAAGTTATGCCGGCAGAGATGACTCACAAACCTCTTCCCGCCAATTCTCCCTTATCTACCTTTCCACCGGAGTACGTCACACCCTACCATGCTAATCCTTTCACCCATGGTTTTTTTTATATCCTCTTTAAGAATGCAATGTTAAGTTATGTTAAGGGGTTAAATAGTGGATGAAATTTTGTATGAAAGTTTGTCATTTTTTTTTTTAAGTCAGACGTCTGGAAATTGGTGTTCAGTCTCCTGTTTATAAATAGGAGTCATTTTGTACCGGCGTACTTGGTGATTCATAAAATACGAGGATCAAGTACATATTTCCCAATCGGACACACGGCTAGTGCATTATGAAGCTTTGATTTTAATTGGATGTCTGATAAGGAATACCGTCCCCGGTTAAGTGCAACGTATCCAATTATTGTATTTTAACGTAAAATATTAAACTAAATTGAACTGCGACATATGTTTGTGATACTGATAATATAACATTAAAATTTTTATTTTTAAGGTATGAATTGTAGAACTTTGAAATAAACTAGCTCCCCAGTAAGTAACACAGTGTAGCTGGCATCTAAAGGGGTTCGGTCGCGATTCGACGACACTTCCGAAACAGCCGGTGGCTGAGCGCGTTACCCGGCCCCCTCTGGTTAAGGCGATTAGTTCAAAGTTGAGCGTGTAGCCTGCTGGCGCCCAGCCAGTCGGCGTCCCGAACCAATTATTTCGTGTTCGGGCGCCCCCCCCCCCCCATCCTTGCTGTCACGTCCACCCCGCCACCCGGTGCTCCGAGCAAACTGATCTGCCTCATGCGCGAATCAGCGCACGTTGCGGCGTGGTAGCCGTTCCGTAACCTCGGCGAGGTGCGCCTATGCACGCTCACCTCCTCGGTGGTCGTGCAGGCTGAAGCTATTCACGCTCGTGTCAAACCCATGCGTTCATTCCAGATCGAATCAAGCAATTTTATTTTGCTAAGATTCACAAGTGAGCTCTACGTTCCCCCCACCCCCTCCCCGCTTCGTTTATGGCACGTCTAAATTTACCACCGACAAAGGAATACATAGAAAATAAATATAAAAAATATCAGGAAATAATATGTTTTCAAAACCACTATGAAACAGGGAAAATTAAGTATCATATAGTTACAAAAAAGTAGAATTATTTGTTTACGTACAGTGTAGTTTTTTAATATTTCAAAACAGTTTATGTAAAAAAACATAACTTCATGCATTGTTAATTAGCAGTATCTGATATTTACTAGCATTGATTAAATTTTTCAGACTGGCAATCTTGGGCACGTAGTGTTAAAGAAACTGGAAACCACGTAATTTATTTATCATGCAATAAAACTTTCATTAAACTCTGCTCCTTACGTCTGAGCATAGTTCCCCCCCCCCCTTTTTTTTTTTCCAAACAGTTTTTTTTAGATGGGACAGAAAACCCATAAAATTTCAGGGAATTTGTCTGAAATGTCAGTGTGGGAACCCTGACATTAATGCGTTGAGAAAGGAAACCACTTCTTGCGGGCTTATAATTTATTTCGTCCATGCAGGTAAACGGATCAGGGTGAACAATAACCTCAACTATTTCACTGATAATGCAAATTGCTTACCGGTTCGTCTAGTAAAGAACCTACGCCTAGATATAGTATTTATGCCGGTACCTGGACAGCGATAAAAGTCACTTGTGTGGTGAGACACCCTGTGTTGCGCTAAAAACAAGAGCAGGCAGACTGTAATTACACCGTCTTGAATTTCATGATTACAGTATTTATCCTAAGTCACGTCAATTATATTTCAATTTGAAGTCAGCTTGTAATAAATTTATTTCACGCCCTGCACCAAACTTTGTTATCTACAATTATTTTTTTTAAGAATGAAGAAAAATCTAAGCTAGGTATCGTAACTTTTAAATTACTTCTGTGAAATCTTCCAAGAAGAAATAGTTATCATTGAAGAAATAATGTAGATATTTAAAAAAAATATTTATATCAGTAGACGGATATTTAGTGAGTAGTCTACTTTGTAGATAATATAGTTATGTTTCTTCATTTACCTATTGTATCCCAAGGTTTTTGTGTAGACATTTCCTATTCTTGAATTAATTAAAATGTGTTTGATTAGCATTGGTTGTATATTTTAAAATTGAGCATTTAAAAGAACGCAATGATCTGAAGCAAATATTTTACAATTGTTCAGAACTGCATTTAAATTACTTGAATCTCTTGGTGTTTCATGATGAAATCAGCGCTTCTTTTATTTTATGTGGTTGGGCAACTTTTAAAATAAACAGAATGTTTGCTTATGCTGTCACTCACATAAATCATATCGGAAAAATGAGTGGTTGAAGCCCAATTCGGTGTACTGAAGGTGGTTTTACTCGTATTGTTTTTCAGGCCCCACTCCAGACAAATAATAGCGAGTTAAAAAACTAAAATTAAAAAAAAATGCTTTGAATCCTTCACTCTTTTCTTTGTCTTTCATTCGTTTGTGTAGCTGTGTCTGAATATTTTTTATTTTATTTCGTGCGTTATTAAAATTTCTGACATTTATACCCGTAGCTATTCTTCCTAAAAAAAAAAACAGTAATTTTTTAATTAAGAACAAACATCAATTTTTGGCTGGAGAATTCCACTAATGATAAGATCCCTCCAATATTTAAGGAGAGTTTCATTTCTCAGGTGTTTTACGAACATGTATGCTTATTTATACTGTGATTTCAAGTTTGATTTATTTTTGAATCAATAAAAGACTCTATCTTGTGTTTTTGTGATATTTAAATATTTGTAGTAATTAATTTTTTTTCCAATGATGATAATTACGAAGACTTGAGAGACTTTTTACATCCATGATATTACATTAAGCAAACTACGAGCCATCTGTGGCAGAACAACAAATTTAAAGGAGTAATCGAGTTAATATTTTAGAAATAGTTCTTAAATAAAAGTAACGACGAAAAACTAAAAAAAAAAAAAACTCATGTTGCAAATACACCTATCTTGAACACAAACCTAACGTAGAATCCTTAAATATAATATCGTGCGTAATGAATACACGCAAATAGTGTTTTCAACTACATTTTTTGATGCAAATCACATGTAGTTTACGCACCCGCCTCTAGAATTAGCTGCTGGAGCAGCTACGTCGAATATTGAATCATTTAATTAGCAGACCAAAAAAAGACCGATAATAGCGAAGAAGAGTTGGGAAAAAAAAACCTGGCTTGGGCATCATTTTCAACAAGCATTTTTTTTAAATACTGCCCATCTTGTTAAAATTCATTAAAAATTTGATACTATAAACTTTCCCTTTGTCCGCCACAGATGGCAGCACCGTGGTTACACATTTACGCTCCACGTGACTTGCGTTCCATTTTCACGAAATTACAACCTACCAAATACCGTATGTAGCTAGAGCTAAGATGTTACACAAAATGGCGTGTGAGACGGAGCTTTAGTTCACCAGCTGCGCCCTGTCGCGGGGTGGCTCCGCTTCTGTACCCTCGCTCGCTCTGCGGCCCGGGCCGTCCGGACGCCAGGCGGAGATCCTCGTCAAACTGCGTAACTTAGGAAGTCACAACTTTAGAACATTCATAGCTTAGAATTCTTGAAAAAAAAAAATCCTCAATATCTAGAACTGCCATAAGTAAGAAACCACACAACTTAGAAATGTCATAACTAAGATAGTTGTGTATTAAGTGTTTCTAAGTAATTTTTAAGATGTGTGTTTCTAAGTTGGGTATTTTGTAAGTTATTTGTCTCTAAGTTGTGTGTTTGTAAGTCGTGTGTTTCTTAGTCGCGTGTTTCTGAAATGTGTGTTTGTAAGTTGTGTGTTTCTAAGTTGTGTGTTTCTAAGTTGTGCGCTTTCAAGTTATGTGTTTCTATGGTATGTGTTTGTAAGTTATATGTTTCTAAGTTATGTGTTTCTAAACCACGTGTTTCAAAGTTATGTGTTTCTAAACCACGTGTTTCAAATTTATGTGTTTCTAAGTCATGTGTTTCTTAGTCGTGTGTTTCTAAGTCATGACGGCACCCCGCGATCCTCCGCGCGCGACCTCGGGCAGGAGCGGACATCGCGCTGCAACGGAACTGGTTACCGGCCTGTCACGGGAGCGCCCGGGAGGCAACACACGCCCCGACCTTGGAGCGACCCGCGGTCACGTGGTGTCACCGCATCCGTCCCCGCCCCTGGAGCCGTTCCAACTGCTCGTGGTGGTGACGAGCAGGTACGTCTTGAGGCCGCAGAAGCGATACCACCAAACATGGAGGTTCCTACAAACTCAACAGTTTGCCCCAGCTGTCCAGCTGTACGAAGCATCTTCACTTTCAGTGTTTCAAATTTTCCGCGGTTGTTTCAGTAGAATTGGAAAATAAAATAGTACTCAAATATTGATCATATCCCATGTCATATTCTGTCCTTAACGTCGTTTCAATATTCCTGTCTGCTATCTAGCAGCGAAAGCCTCAATTCGCATAGCTTACGCTATTTTTATGCACTTTCGTCCATCGTTTATTTAAAAGGTTTTCATCAAATAAATTGAAACAGTATTTTACTACAGTTTCATTCAGCGTCATTAGTTTATAGTGTGTGGAAAATAACATGTTTATGTAATTTTTTTATATTACAATCTAACAAATAATGGTCAAGAGAAATGGTTATGTCATTCATTAGAACGACTAAAGCCTTATTCATAACTCTGAAGAAAGGAAATTTCGTCTATGGAAAGTAATTTACGATGATAGTAAAGTTTCTTAGAGAGTCTGTGAAACTATGAATCTCTTTAACAGCGACAATGAGACGGATCCATGAGACGGAGGAAAAAAAAAAGCATAAAGACGAAGCAATGAGACGAAGTATAAATGGGACGTAATGATAAGACAGAACAAAGAGACGGAACAATAGACGTAACAACGAGACGGAGTAAAAAAATAAAAGACGAAGAGATGAGATGGAGAAATGAGACGGAATGATGAGGCAGAGCAATGAGATGGAGCAGCGGAGAAGTGTTCTGAAGCACCACAGAAAATTTCGTGGCCAGTTCTTCAGTTTCCTTTTTTTTTTTTTTTTTTTTCGTAACTTTCGGGACTTTTGTGAGATCTAGACACGCTGTATTTACAATGCCAAAAAAAATATAAATATCATTGGCCAAGTGTAACGCATGAGAAAACAATTGTGAACAATTGTACAGTGCACGGTCGTGTGCACGGCATGTTATGCGTGTTTGTGTGTTTGTGTGTTTCTAAGTTATGATATTTTATGGCAGTTCTAGATATTGAGGATTTTTTTTTTCAAGAATTCTAAGCTATGAATGTTCTAAAGTTGTGACTTCCTGAGTTACCCGGGGATCCCGAGGAACGCAGTTTGACGAGGATCTCCGCCTGGCGTCCGGACGGTCCGGGCCGCAGAGCGAGCGAGGGTACAGAAGCGGAGCCACCCCGCGACAGGGGGCGCAGCTGGTGAACTAAAGCTCCGTCTCACACGCCATTTTGTGTAACATCTTAGCTCTAGCTACATACGGTATTTGGTAGGTTGTAATTTCGGGAATGGGACGGAAGTCGCATGGAACGTAAAAGTGTAACCACGGTGTGCTGCTATCTGCGGCGGATGGCGCGAACCAAAGTTCACTTAAAACAAAGGGGAAGTTTATATGTATCAACCTTTATTAATGAATTTTAACAAGATGGGCGCGTATTAACTATTGCCAGCCTGTGTTGACCCACGGCAGGTGTTAGCGCGCCTCTCGCCGTTGCGACACGCACTCGGCGGCCTCAATTCGGGGACTGCCCCGTCGGGGGGGCAGGCCGCACTCCGGAGGAGAGGCAAGGCGCGGCGCGAAATGTCTCGCTCTATGGGCGAGAAACCCCTCCAAGGCCGAAAAGGTCGGGCACCGACTCGAGTTTTCCAAAGCTCGGGTGCAGAGCGTGGACGGGTTTCACTTGCCCCAGAGCGGGGCAGGCGCCTTTGTTGACCCACCGTCATGGCCTCCGCACTCGATCACTACGGGCCGCGGACCCAGCATCGGAGACGTCTCCACCTCCCCCCCCCCCCTAATTTTACAGTCACGTGCTACATTATAATTGCATGGTTATTTCTTACCGACACTCTTTTTAGAATTATATTTAACCAGAAATTATGGTTACTATTTTATAAGTCCAAACTAAGCTTTATTCATAAAATTATTGAAGTTATACATATTCATATTTATAATATTTATCCACATTTTTCTAGTTTCTACATTCACAACTAGTATTTTAGTTTCATACAAGTGCGAATTATATATGTGCTAATAAATTATATTCAGTAGTGATTTAAATGGAATATTTTGATTAAAATTATTTACTATTCGTAAATATTAATAAAACAAAATTGTGCTTATATACTTTTTCAAGTGCTCCAATATAATTGAGGTTAACTATCCGTATGTATTATTTATTTATATAAATTAAAATATTATTATTTAATACATTTAATGATAAATATTATTAAATTATTAATGTTAAATTTTTATTATTGGTTATTTAATATTTAAAAAATAAAGAAATAAATTTAATAAAACATTTAGTAAAAACATTGTGATAAAAATTAAAATCAAACATTAAATTAAAATAACATTTTTTAATATTTATTATTAAATTGAATAAATAATAAATATTTATAAAAATAAATGAACAAATTTAATGAATACTTTTTGATAAAAATAAAAGTGAATAATAAATTAAGAAAATAATAAATATTTAAAAAAATGAATAAACTTAAATTAAATTTTTTAATTTATTATAAAATTTATTTATATTCTTTTAAAATATTAAATAATCAATAATATAAATTTAAAATTAAGAATCTTATAATATTTAGTTCTAATATTGTCATATATATATATGTATTATTCTCTAAATTGTATTTATTTAATTTTTAAAATTTGAACTAAACTTATTGACTGTGTTGACTATCTTTTTCCAGCCCTTTTATTATTTTATTGCAATTAATTATTTGCATGCAATTAAAAACTATTTTTTAATGATGCCGCATCAAAAGCAGTTGCGTAGTTTTAAAGATCTAAGCATACATAGGGACAGACAGACAGCGGGAAGCGACTTTGTAGTGAAGTGGAGATTGTAATTTATGACGTTCTCATATAAACAAGTAGAATATGCGTGTGGCTGTAGTAAAACGCTACTCACATTTTCTCGTGAATGAGTGATGAAAAATAAACTCTTAATTCAATTAATATTTTGAGTTTACCTAAACGCCCCGGCAATCGTCTTCTATCGAGTGGAACGTTTGGTTCTTTGTGAAAACATAATATGACAATTTGGAATACTGGCTCGCGTAAAATGCAGAATATTTATTTTTTTCCCCATTTTCCATCGGCGAGTAAGAAATGTTTCCAAGTAACTTTGTTGAAGTCCATGGGTTACATAGCACTAAGACGTAAACATGTCAACTTCTCCTTTCATTATTAAAACCAACGCCCCTCTCCTGCACAAGCAATCGGTTCGAACGGTGGTATTCAATCCCGGGTGTTTACCAACTTCTGGAGTTCTGCGAGGAGGATTGCTTTCATACGTTACCTGTTGTTTGCTTCGAGCCGGAAAAACGTCAAGCCGAGAGGACTGGCACGATTTTCATTTGTTTTCCCCCAGCTTTCGGCTGACATCGATCACGAAATGATGCAAGCTGGCAATGTAGATGTAGGCCACAATCAACATCGCATATATTTTCTGCAAAAACTATTTTTTTTATAATCAGGCATTGTAAAATTTATTCTTCATTGCGTCTATAATTGAACAGATCAAGAATTTATGCTTGGAAAAAATAAAAATAAAAAATATAATAAATTTTTTTACTTCTTTTGTTGTAAATAACAACTCTTTAGAGAACTTAAAAAATGAAGGGGAAAAATTATGATAAAAAAAGAGAGTTATTACTGCGTCGTTTAAAGATAAAATTCCGAGAAAAAAAATACATATCTCCAAGCAGAGTTATGGAAGAATTTTAATTACCAGGAATAATTAATTTTTGCCTATAAATATAAAGTATGTAGACAGTTAAACCTTTCACAGTTGCACAATATCAAAACGATAATACGACCAATTTAAACAGGCATTTATAATTGTATTTCTTTGAATTATATCTAAAAATTCTTAGTGATCTCGTAATCTACTAGATTTATGCTATAATAAATTTTAATGAGCCATATTAAAGAGACATCTTTATATCTGTGCGGTACAGCAACGACACGAAAGGAAAAAAAAACACAACAAATTATTCCAATGCTCGTGAGTACATTTTATACGTGCTAAATATTTCCAGACACGGTATGGAATCCAACATATTTTGAAGAGTTTATTGCAGAACAGGAGTTTAAAGTATTTTTATTTTCCTAAGAGTGTTTATCATTTTTAAAAAGTCATTAAATGTAAAAAAAACGTTAAAATAAAAATGAATTATACTTTTGTGCACTGCAGAGTGGAAATTTATATATTGCTTTAATAATTATATGTACATTTTATTTTTGGAACCATTTGAGATTAAAGCTAACATATCATACGAAATAAGTATAATTCAAAATGTTTGATTTCACTATATGTTAAAAATAATTGACCAGTCTGACATCATTCTTTATGATGAGACAAAAAATAATGTTACGAAAGTCTCCTGAACGTCCGTATAGAAACGTGGCCAGTCTATCCGGCAAGTTGCAGATTTAACCCTGGAAACTTTTACGTCGCAAATGACTCTGCTTTGAAGAACGCAATATGTTTTAACACCCTGCAGTCTAGCGTTACGACTACCACGGCGATTTCCCCACTCTAGAGTCCACACGCGACATCGATTGGTTTACGTAACGTTAAGGGGAAAGGACGTAGCAAAGATCGAACACCAACTCTTCGCGGTGTTTTTGAAATGTCCTCGAACAAATGCATCGCCAGGCCGCTCTAGGTACGCCCTGTAGTAGAAGTCGAGGTGAAGCCAATCACGGCGGCGGAATTTCACTCGTGATAACCCCCACACTTTCAGAAATATACAGTAGATTTACGGCCTTTTCGATGAAGAGTTCATCGTAACATCAGGTAACTGGATCATCGTAGAAAAAAACAAGCCGTATTCAGACTTCAGAGTTCTGATTATGGGGTTAGAACACACATACAGATAGCGGATGGCGAACGACGGACTTCGTGTGCGAAGATTGGTGCATAGTGGACCTAGGCATGAGGGTGTTGTATGTGCGGCGGACGGATTGAGTAGTGCGAGGTGGTGTGTAGAGACAGAGCTGCATTGTTAAGAAACGAGCAGTAGAGAGAGCCACTGTCGAGCCGAGCTCCAGTGGGTAGAGTAAAATGTGGAGTTATTGAAAGAGTGATAAACTTGTGAACAGACAGTTAAATTGTTATAATTTAATACATGGTTTAAATATTAGGTAATGCATAAAACTGTTTTTTAATTAACTAGGCTCTCCTTTCAGTACCTGAATTTTCCACTTGTAACAATATAATAATTATTTCATTAATCAAATCATAAGGTGTAAAAAATTTAAATAGAAGTTTAATTATGCTTTCGTATAGTTTATTAAATAGAACTTCAATTATTGATACAAAAATTAAATATTTGTTCATAAAACAGTTGATATTACAGAATATAACATGATATATATATATATATAGTGCATTAACATGGTGCCAGTTTAGATTTTATCCCCGCGTCACGCATTCTATCGAGAAGTAGACAGATGTATCCCTGCTTCTTCATTTCCTGGCTGTTACTAGACGTAAGCCACAGACAATCGATAGGACAGCCGTTGAAGGCAATTAAGGTGGGATACGGCCTGGAAACCAATTTCCGGAGCAGCCAGCTACAACACGTGGAAATAGCGTGGTGGGGTGTGGGAGCATCGCTGTATCTCTTTCAGGAGAGCCAACGAAAAAGACAAAAAATACCTTTTGGGAAAGGAATGAGAACCTAAAAACGCCATATTGGTTTCAACCTTTTTTATGCTGCAAAAATATTTCAGTCTTCAATATTGAAAATAGTCCTTCGTTGAAGAATTAACGCGAAAAAAAAAAAAAGATTTTCAAAGACCATAACGTAGTGTATATTGACATTATTATAACAATTGTAGTAATACCGAAAAATTATTTTAATACCAAACGAAAATCTCTTCACAGGAGAAACTATTTGTAACAGCCGCTGTCACTAATAACTTCGGAAATTCTTTTAAATTATGAATTATGTATTCTTTTACGAAAACCAAGTTTTGAACATTAAAGGATAGAAAATTATAATGGCCTAAAAAAAATTTCTATGTTCCCCATTAAGTATTTATTCCCCTATACGACCACAGTTACAAAAAATGCCCTGCCTAGGTAAATATTCTTTGTAGAAACCAGACTAAGGTTAACTCGAAAAACATTTTCTTTTATAAATAAAGTTAAAATTAAAACAACAATAGACGTTAGGTAGAACATAAACTTACTTGAACTGTTTTGAGCTATATTTACTGATTATTATGAAGATTCGAAGGTTTTTATTTTATTTGACTAAGGGAGATATGTGTTAAAGTATCCGAAATTAGGCAACACATATTTCAACGCAACTAAAATATGTTCTCTTCGGTTGTTCATTTTACAAGTTCTGAAAAATTATCACCTTTGTTTAGTATTTAAATGCATATTTAAACTCTCTAGCAAAAAAATGGTATACAGTTTCGATTTTGTCAATACTACATTTTAATGTTATATGGGTTTTGAATTTTACTTTTAAATATTAATAGATTTTTGATTAACGTAGTTAATATTTCATTTCTTTAAAATTTGTAACATTTATTTGCGACTAAATTTATAATGAATTATTGCATCACCACACTGATGCACTATGTTCAAACTAACCTTGATCTCCTTAAGCTCACATTTGGACTTTTCTTTCTAGAGGTAGGTTCCTTGCCATGGTGGTATACGAGTAGCATTTATACTTAAAATGCAATACGGTTAACAGCTGTACAAGAATCGTCTTCATAAAAAAGCGACGAATGTTAATTATTAAAATACAATAATAATTAACTGTTTCGTATGTTATTTTAACTTGCTTCATATTTTTGTAATTGTTTTTAGCAAAAAAATTTAGGGATTTTGCGTGTATATTATGTTGATTGAAATGTTAGAGGCTTGTTAGTTATTTTCATCACATTCATTACCACGTGATCACGCATGTCTACAAGTGGTTTCTGTGTCTTTTCTCTTTGTTGCCAGTTGTGTGACGCAGGCTTTGGGAGGCTCTTGGATGAGTGCAAACTGTGACGTGTGCCTGTCACAGTGGTCGTCAGGAATACGACTTGTTACGAAGCGAGTTCACAGATGTGTGAGAGACCTCTGCCCCTAGATTCAACTCCACGCTCTAAATGTTTTTGACAGTTTTCCTAAACATGTAATGGAAGTTAATTACCTAGAAAAAATTGTCTGAGAAATTTACCACGAATCCATGGCACCTCTTCTAAACGTGTTTAGGAAAAAGTCAAATACGTGTATGTTAAATTTCCCATATTTTTTTTACGTTAAAAGTTTGAATTACGAGTTTAGAAAAATTATTGGCATTACATTAACTCGCTATTGGGGGCCGGGAGGGGTGGGGGGGGGGGAAGAGAGAGCCAATTTTCTTAACACGAAGCGTCAAATTTGCTTCTCAACACACCTACGATGTCTGGCCGGTTTTACATTACACCCAACTTACTATTGTGCCACATCCACCATTTCCTGGTGACCAGGTTTAATTTCTGATCGAGGAAATTGCTAGATACTTTGTACTTAAAAAAAAGAGCTTGTTAAATTTTTGTTTTTTCCTCACATCCATGCATCGTGACGGTTTGAACCAACTTCATGTACAGCTGGAGCAAAGTTTTTGCTGCACAGAATTGGTGACTTAAGCAATAGACACTGACTGTAGCAATATCAGTTTCATATTTACATCCCCGCATTTACCTCCAATTGGCACGATGTGTTTCTTTGAAAGTCTCTTTGAGATACATTAAGGCTCAGCTACATCCACTAAGTCGGGTTATTTATATATAATTTTTTTTTTAATCCAGGACAATCCCTACGGATGTTCCCGATGTTCCACTATATGACCATTGCAGTTTGTGTTCTGCAGAAATTTTTGATGTCAGATGTATGCTACAAGTTGTTTAATGTTCGTATTGAGACAGATATTCATAATTAAAGATTTTTGTCTTGCTAATTTCGTTTTATTAACACTCTAAATAGTTTTTTTTTGTTTACACGTTTGAGAAATAACTTCAAATTTACTTCCAAATCCCGTTTTCGAAACATTTATTCATCAGGCCTGTAATAAGCGAAACACAACTAAAAATAAATCACGGCGGCTAAAGCCAATACTTAAATCCACTAACTTCAATGTAAGTGGTTCTAGTGGCCCAAAGAGCTTGGACTCGTTCTCTTTACCAATTATAAGATATTCCGTGTAGTATTTATGTGCAAAAAAAAAAGACCACTCTTCCTGTCTGTAGATCCTTGGCCTCACGTAGTCGCGTCAGCTCTTCACCGGGTCTGGAAAACAGGGCTACACCACCAACGTTACAAAATGTTACGAACACACAATGTTGTCAAGTCCAAATGGAGCATGTGCAAGTGAAAGTGTGGCCAAACAAACTCGCTTCCCAATATGGGGTTCATAATATCTACCCAATGCTTTATGTTGGTCAAAAAGAAAAAGAAAAAAAACATTTGCTATCAATACGGCTCGGTCAGTTGTTCCCCTCTCCTTTTGGCTTTACACAACCCTCCCGCCCCCTTCCCAGCCACACGGTAATTAGTGAGGCTTTATGCTCCTTCACCCTCGTGTAGGAGTATAGTCGCTTTCGTGTAACTTGTCTCAAATTCGACAGTTCAATGGTCGACGTATCCTTCTGACGTTGTGGTTCCATCGACGGTGTTTGCAAAAAACTTCGTGAGAGGTTGTCAGTTCTACCATTGAATATATATAACTTATAGAAGTCGCGAGGGGATAGGATTTATTATTCCAATTTTCGGATCCAAAACTGTGGTAGTTGTTAGCTCCGCCGCTAGACAGCTCTTCTTTCCACAAGAGGGTACTCGTAGTTACCAGCTTCCACGCTAGAGCGCTGTAGCATCGCTTTTTTCAAGGTCATGCGCGTAATTCTCTGTCTCACTCTATCGAGAGGCGGTGCCGTTTGTTGAAATCCGAGCGCTTAGATACGGGCGGGCGCAACTGAATTGGAGGAGTACGGCCACCGAAAAAAAAAGTGCGGTTAAAAGATGCCAACATCAAAATTTAAGTTTTAATTATAAGAAAACTACAGAAATTTCTTAAACGTAATAACGTAAAAAAAAAAAAAAAAAAAAAAAATACTGACATTCGTAGTTCAGAATTTATAAAATGTGTTAACGGAGTGGCGCATTGAGTAAAATGGCAAAACACAATTTGGAATAATGCTTGACAACGTTGAATGATTTTGGTAGCTATGAAACAACTATGGCTGCGATGACTGTTCAAACGCGTGCACGTAATGTTATTAGTAACTGAAACTAATGGTATGATGTCATACTTTGTGGCTATGCAGTTTATAATTTTTTTAACATAAGATGAAGCATTTTTACATAATGTTTTGGTTGTTTCATAATTCAAAATAAATAATCTTAAACGTTATATGGTGAATATTCCCAGTAACGAATGACCACTAAAAAAATCAATTTTGCCAACATTGATATGAAAAGTTAACGATTTACTATGTTAAGTTGCTTATAAATAACGCACATTTCCCGGATCTCCAAAGAAAATAAGAGTTTTTGTTATAGCATTGAGTTGCCACTCTTTATATTCCTTGCTTTGAGGTTAGATACACAAGTTATGCTCGTAAAAACGATGCGCAAGTATTTTGAATACAAATATATTTTCTTTTAATAACCGAAAGGTAAATATTATTTCCATGAAATATAATACAATTATTTAAACACAGACAACATATAAGAGCTATTTTTTGTTTATTATTCGATCTGGCGTGATAAATATTATATTTTAAAAACAGTTTGTGGATTTTTAATAAAAAATAAATATTTATTTATTACATCAATTTAAGTTGTTCAAAAAATTCACTTTAGTATGAATTCAACCGAATTCATGTTATTCAGGGCAGAAAATTAGAAACTACCATTAAAGATTATCTACATTGCTGTTTTGTGTAAATCTGTGCACGGACTTAGTAAGTGATATATTTATAATTCCTCATTTTAGCAACCCATTTTAACACAAGAGAAAAAGGATTTTATACTAAAAATTATTATGTTAAACCATTAATTAGCAGGAAACATGTATGAATAATCTATTTAAATTTGCATTTGAACAGTGAATATTATTTTGCAATAATAAATATATTTTATCATCGTATATTACGGATGAAAAGTTTGTATTTCCATCTAATCAAAAGAATTATGACACAGTTAATTAAATTGCTTTACAAGTTTTTATTCACATGAAAATCATTAAAAATTGGTTGGGAAGTTATATAAATATACAAAAACAAATCATTATACATACAATTTTATTATCTTAGTGGATTTAAATTAATGGTGTCCCAGTGACTACTGCGAAGAAAAAAATCTTGCGAAAGGTTTCCTCGTAATTGAAATTCGTCAAAAAAAATCTATCTCTCATTTTTGGTGACATTTCTGACAAGTGGTACGATGAAATTTGAGACTGGCAAATGAATGTTGTGAAGCAATAAACAAAATATCACATTCGTGAACTACAAATGTATAGTTGTTTTTATTTTATAGTAAAAGTATATCTAATAACCCGTGGCTTTGCTCACGTAATTTCCGGGTATTGCTGATACTCTACCATTTTAAGAAAAGTATGTATTAAATTCCAAAGATTTTTGAAGAATTATACCCAAAGAACTGTCAAGTATAGAAAATATTTAATAAATAAAAATATTTTTACGACTTATTTTTAAATGTTTTAGCGTAAGCCTATTTTAACTTTTATTTAAAATTAAGTACCTACCTTATTTTCTATCTCCCGGTTTAGTGAATTTGAGAATATATTTTTCCTTGATGAAATCTTAACTCTTTTCCATCTGACGAAGAAGCCAATTAAAATATAAACTAAGACTCGCGCACTTATTGTATGTTAAGACTGCCATCGTTTTAAATTACGGTAATTTTTTTAGTTATAGTCATGCTTAGGATAATAACACAATATGCCTTATTACGCATACATTTCAGTATTCATGAAACCAATGCATTTTTATTTGAAATGTAGAGCAGTTACCAAATTTCTTATCTCGCATATTGATTTTTTTGTATGGCTAGTATTACTTAAACTAAATTTTGGAATTTTCACTGATGTACCTACTCTTTTCCCTTTTCTATGTGATTTAGAAAATATAGCAATATACGTAAACCAATTAAACCAAAATCATCCTGAATTTTTATTACCGAAAAAAGTTAAATACAAAAAATTTTAATATGCGTATTTTATTATTGAATACTGATTTAGTGGGTTCCATTTTTTTTTTTAAATAATATTTACCCCTTTTACTACTTAATAGATAACGTTGAATAAGAGAAGGTTGTTTAAGGTATGTTGATTTTCCTTGCCAATATCTAAAAGTAAATTTGTACAAACGCGAAATATAGTTTAAATAAGTATTTTACTTTTAAAATAAAACCATATTTTGAACGGAACACTGACTATTTGACCAGTACAAAGTTTTATTAGCTAATTTTCACTTCACTCGGGTACAGAATCCCATCATTCAGTGATTTCCATGGCTAGCTTCTTTTGGGATTTCATCATTCGCAAACGACGGTAAAGGAAGCTCCTCTTCAAGGTCGCCTAACGATGCTGATAAGACCTGCCGGGTAATTTGAATCGTTGGTCTTGGATTTTCGAAGGGGGGCTGGCATGGGGGGGGGGGGGGGGGGAAGGATGATGTCACGACTTGGCTGGTTAACCTAGTTCTGCCAAATACCACCAGGGGCGTATACGGCCGATACCCAGCGATGAAAGCGATCGCAGCGGCGGAGCTTGGAACTACAACAATTCTTCTGAGAAACCGGACAGAAAATTTAACCTGGGCTCGCGACTTCTATACATTATATATATTCAATGGTTCTACTGAACAAACATCGATTTGTAATCGATAGCTGGGGAATGGATGCCCACCGACAACCTCTTCTGAGAAGCGTCGGATCTTGAGACGAGTCGCGCGACTCGACACTGTACTCAAGAGTTCGGCGAGGCACTCTGCAAGGGGGGTCGCAGGGGTCGAGGGCCACTCCGGTGACGGCGGCACCTCGAAGCGAGACTGCATGCCGACGAGGCGCACAGGTGACGAGTCACGCCTGAAGGCCGGTCACGACCCGTCAACGACGATCCCCCCTCCCCTCCTCCCCACCGGCCTTCTTCGCGCTGATCGCCGACACGCCCGCAGCGAAGGACGCCCGGACATTATGGCGCTCCCGAGGGCAGAGCGCCTTTTGCCGGATTCAACCTAATTATATAGAATAAAGATCGCAGGCTTTCGCGGCAATTGTCTAAATATAGCTTGGCTTCTGGTCTGTAGCCGCGTCCAAGGCGAATATATCACCGATGTTTCGGTCGACATCATCTCATCAGGGTAGAGTAAGTTACCTTCAGTAAGTAACCATCAGTAGGTAACTCTACCCTGGTGATGGTGACTAGCCGCGTCCGATGTTTCGGTCGACATCATCAGGGTAGAGTAAGTTACCTTTAGTAGGTAACCATCAGTAGGTGGTAACTCTACCCTGAGGATGGTGACTGCAATTTCGACCGAAACATCGGTGATATATTCGCCTTGGACGCGGCTACATCCCAATCATATCGAATCCCAGCCAGTATTGTCTGAAGCACGGTGGTAAGAATTAAAGAAATCGGTGTGTATAATCTTTGCCATGCCAGTAATTGAAGTCAAAATGAGAACGCTAATTTCTTACAGATAAGGTTTTGTTTAGGAATATTCACTACATGATGACATTTTGACGATGTTCCTTCCAAGCTATTAAACAAATTTATAGTATATTAGGCTTTATACAGATTTTGCTATCCAATTGCTAACCAGTTGACTTTAAATTCAGAACAGATATCCACTCAGACTAATACCTCCCTGGTCTTAAGTGTGTCGGTTTTGCAGGGGTGCCCACAAGTTGGGGGGGGGGGGGGTTAACGACGCAGACTGCGTCATTAAAATTTCAGGGGGGGGGGGGGTGGTTAAAAGACGAGAAAAATGTATATATTATTTACATAATTATAGCTTCTAATGTGAAAATACGTTTCTGGTGCTTTGATAATTGAAAGGGATCTTGTAAATCAAATTGGCAACCCCGCACTTTCCTCAACTAAAGCAGTTTGGCATCTGTTGGTTCAGGATGGAAATATTACCTGATATGACCAAAATTATTATTAGAAAATCAGTTTTAATTAATGCAAAATGTGATTAAATATAATACTAAAATAGTATAATATTATAAAATAATTGAGTAAATCATTGAGAAAATGGCATAAAAAATTTCGGGGGGGGGGGGCATCATTTGGTTAGGAAGGGGGGGGGGGGTGATTCATAGTGTTTGGGGGGGGGGGGGGTGGGCACCTCTGGGTTTTGTGTATATTGTTCTTCAGTAGCTCAGAGTCGCTCGAGTACAGAGTGGCCACGGCTGCATGATTACATGGTGAGACAGTTTATTTTCCTCCAGATAATTTTGATGTCTTATTTGTTAGCTGCTTAAAACATTGGCTGAAGTGTAATGTTTTCATTGTGGAAAAAAGTATTAAATTACTGTATTTTATTGAAGTTGTTGTGTTAAACGACGGGTCTTCTAATTCATACTTACTAAACATCATGGGACATTAACAAGCACAATTTTCGCTATGTTTTAGGCGTAACAGTATGGTGATGGCGCTTTAACAGTGACTGTGCTGTCTCATGACAGTTCCTAATTCCATGCGTTATGGGATAACACTTATGAACTACTATTATTTTGTTTATGGGCTGAAAATATATAATGAAAATCGTATGTCACGAGAGTATATAACATTTTATAAACCTGTAATGGGAGTAATTAACTTATATATTTTATGGGAAATTTACGATTATTAATACGCTAAATTTCCTATGAATTTAACTTTTTTCTAAAAATAAAATTAGGAGTGATTCAGTGTAAATTATCTATACAATATACATTTTAATATACCATGTACGTAAGAAGCAAAGAGTTGGTGTGTGAAATCTTTGCCATGTTAAGTATTCAAAAATCACCTAGATAGAAAAAAACATTTCATTAATAGTAAAACATCGATGGTGAGTACCTTTTGTTACTCGGTTAAAAAAATTACCAAAAAAAATTAATTTACCTGGCTTAGCCTTAATTGCGGGGTCGTTAAGGGCTAAGTTGGCTCGCGCATCGCACTCATCGGTGACGAGCCTTTCCTTTTTCTAAGAAAATATATATATTTTTTGTTGTGGTGTAATATAAATGATAAAGTCTCTTGGCACATCCTTAAGTACAACTATAAATAAAAAAATACACCATAAGCAAGTGAGATGAATGGCTCTTATGTGTTATTCATAATCAGACACCTTCCAGAAATCTTGAGTGGTTTGAAAATGGCGCGTATGCATTCGCAGCTCGTAGTCTGGTGGCCATGCCAGACGGCCTTGTTAGGGGCGTATCTGTGTCGGTTAGGCTCGTTGGTGCTTCTAGTGCGGCATCTCCTCCAAGCGCAAGGCTCTGATTGGCGCGCAGTCTTCTCGTCATGCATAGGACCACTATGAAATTTGAGTGGTGACTGTAACATTATATGGCGGAGAAATTAGGATAAAGATGTAATGCAAATAAGTGCTTTTAAGAATCTGTATAGGTTGTTTTATGCCCAAAAATTACTCTGTAACACGCCTATTAGTCATTTTAACTCTTATAAAAATACAGTTTAAAAACGTAATCCGGAAACCAAACTACTTGTCGGCTCTCAGAAAACTCTTAAATGCTTTTCGTAAACAGATTCCACTCGGATATGTTGAGCTGTTTTTTTTTTTTTCCTGAAGCTCTGTGCACCGTATGTGTGCCCAGGTAGTCTGGGCCCTTAACTGCTGGCATCACCCGAAAATGACGAGTGAATGTTTATCATGGCAGTTCTCTGTGAAAGCACACTCGTTAAACGATGATAAAATGGCTGATTCTCACGGAACAACGTGCTGCTGTGAATTATATTTTTTTCCATACTCGGAAAGTACGTAACAGAAACTTCAAAGCCGCACGTTGCAGCCATTTTGTTTTGTTGCCACGAGTGCACTAAACAGACGGAGAGAGGGAGAGAGAGAGAGAGAGATAGAGCTGCCAGAGTAACCACACTCGTCGCGTCGCCACTTGGCACGCTGAACTAGGAGAGGTCATACATCAAACCGCTCCCAAGCGGCGAAAACTGGTGCTACAAGTACTTGCTGCGCAACATTAAAGGTTCCGGTTACTGAATAAAAGCTATTCCTTTGCATCTTACAGTTGATCCCACCTCGCCAGGGTAATTTCGCGCCAAGATTGCCAAGACATCGCTGCCATCTGGCGGGAAATTTTAAAATCGACGTTAGTAAGAACATCGGATAAGTACCAAGTAGTTTAGGGTCCGCTATATCCTCGGTGGACCTGCCATTCTATGCTTGCGATTGTAGTTGTTTAACTGAAGATTTTTTTCGGGGTAGGTTCTGCATCGACATTGGCTCGAGAAGCGGCGCAAATTTGTTGGTTTTCCAAGGGGGGCCCCCGGAAATTCACAGGGGGCGGGGCTTTATGCTAGCCTATATGCATTGAATAAGCAGAAAACTTTAAAACATACATAAAGCTTATCAACACCGTTTCACAATCACGACTTTGCAAGCCTGCCCTCTTAGGGAGGGGCTTCTTAATTTTAGTTGGGTTTGGGGCTGGCTCACGTCATGCATAATAAAATGTATTTTAAAACAATCGTGTGTATCGTAAGGTTAAAAAAAAAATTCCTCGTTCCACACCCAAAAACAACATTTAATATCAAACAAAAAAAATAAAACTCTAACAGGCAAAGCGTTGTGCGAACCTCATCACATATTTGTCCAGTCCAATGATATTTCAACAAAGTTTTTTTTTTATTTATTGCGAACTCCATTAGCACTAAGTACTTTGAAGAGGGGCTTGTGTTGAAAAAAAAACACACACCATACCACTCACTGTTGGCAGAAAAGTAAAAAAAATATATATATATATATATGGAAGCGCTTCATAACCAGTTTATTTCAGGTAGACGAAACTCCAGTATTGAACGCACGTTGTCTAGCCGCGAGGCATCATGCATATGTGTGTGTGTGTGTGTGTGTATGTATTCGCATGACCATAAATCGACGCGATTCGCGCGAGAGATGGAAGGAAAAGTGGTCCAAAAAAAACCTTCCACGCCCCGGCGGCCTTCGCGAGGATCCTGTCCGGGGCTATTAGCTCCCCGAAACAACCTCGCCTCTGCAGCGGCCGGCGACACTGGCGCAACCTCTGGTCTGGTTTCTCTCCGCGGCCGCGATGCGAAGGCACACAGGGTGTCCCACAACCGGGGGCGGGGGGACAAGATTATATAATGGACTGCGACAAAAACAACCCAAAAAAACACCACAGAGCATGTCGATATGAGAGGGGACGCACCACAACGCCGAAATACCACAACGCCGAAATACACTAACGTCCTAAAATGACATTGCAGGACTGCCACAAAAGTTAGCTTAGGTTAGACTAGGTTAGGTTAGACTAGGTTATGTTAGAATAGGTTAGGTTAGACTAGGTTAGGTTAGACTAGGTTAGGTTAGACTAGGTTAGGTTAGACTAGGTTAGGTTAGACTAGGTTAGGTTAGGCTAGGATAGGCTAGGTTAAGTTATGTTAGGTTATATTACGCTAGGTTAGGTTACGTAAGGTTAGGTTGAATTGTGGTATCTCGGCGTTAAGGTACATTAAGAAACACACACAAATTCATTCAGTTGTTATTTCGGCCTTGTGGTAATTCGGCGTTGTGGTACACAGCAGTTTTCTAGCTGTCGGCGTTGTGGTCAATTTTGACATTCGGCGTTATGGTATTCGGCGTTATTGTACGTTCGGCGTTGTGGTATTTCGGCGTTGTGGTAACGACCCGATACGAGACACACAACACTGAAATGCAGGTTAACACACCACTTGGCACCGAAATTTAACTGAAAACATTGAATCAATCAGCAGTACGGTATCTAAAATTACAAAAAAAATTAATTATTCATCATGTTAAAATCATTTAATGTAATTTTGCTTAGCGTGAGTTTTTTTTACTAAAATGTAGGCCCTAAATGGATTGGGGGAAAAAATATTATATGGTTTTATCTTGTTAGTAACAAACTTGAAATTCACAAAAATTATTTTTCTGAGTATTTCGGTTCGAAACATGCTTATTACTAATGATATTACTGTACAAGTTAATCGAGGTGTCGATCAAAACGAGACTATTTTGGTAAAATAAGAATTTAGAAATATTTTAGTTTCATATTTGTTGAAGAATAAATACAATATATCAAAACAATAACTCCAAAATCTCCTGTTTTAAAAACGAAATCGTCCCAGAAATAAAACCATAAAATTTTGTCCCTACCCATAACTTCACGTCAGGCCTAGAACAGTGATAATAATTTAAAACATACTGATGCAGTTAGTTCAAATGTTTAAGAATATAAAAAAAATATTTATTAGTTTCGATATGTATTACAACCTGTATAAGTAAGATTTTGTAGCCGTTTCCTTTGAAGAATGTTCTAAATGTATTACCTCGAGGTACAGTGTAGTGTTAGCCAGAAATATAAAATCTTTTATATTATATAATATTCGTATTTATTAATAAAATAATCTGTTGTATTCAATTCTTAAAAAATAATTTTTTCTATAATACGGAAAGAAAACTGTCTTCTATATGTACCTAGTACCATTAAACAAATAGAATATGCGTAGGAGTACTCTAAGATGATAATTAAATCTGATGTTTAGGTCCTATTTCCGTCACTCACTTTTAGTAACTTCTGGTCGTAAATGAGTCTAGACAATAAAAAAAGAAACACGTTCGTAGAGCTGCATTTCAGATGGCATGATAGTTCCAATAACCCGACAGTTCAAGGTTTGTCTCAGTAACATTCTAGAACGGAAAACTCTCGAGCTTGTCCAACGAGACAATTTAAACAGCTCTCGGGCCGGTTTCGAGATTTTGTAATCGAAGTGGTTAGGTATAAACATTCTGCAGACGCTTGCTGTAAAAAAAAAAAAGAGTTGGAATAATAACAGACATCAGCGACTCCAACTGAGTTGGCCATAAAATGTTCACTTAATTGGAATCCAGACAAGGGAGTGACTGTCACGAGCAGAAAATTAATATAAAAAAATATACAAAATAAAAAAAAAATGTTTTCATCTTAGTTCTTCGTACACAAATGAGAATGTCAAAGTAAGAAACATCTTTCGGTGATAAACAAGTGGCTTTCAGATATCGTTAAGTACCTGTATCGAGGTTCAAAAAATTCATTAAGTTCTGATGCAGAGCTAAAGTATCAGCTATTCTGCAACCAGAGGCAATCCTGATAGGGCATAAAAATTAAGAAAAATTGTTGGTTTAGCAAAAATCGTTTATTTAACATGTTTTTATTCAAAAATTATAAAGTGTAAATGTTGCGTGCTGAAGGATTTTTTGAAAAGCTATACATTAAAAGGGGTAATTGTATTTTGAAATTGTCAATAGCCATTCAAATAGGTTTACCAGGTTTAAGAAAAATACAAATTAAGTTCTAAAAACCTCTTTTTAAAACATCAAATTTGTTTTAAAACAATAATTCAACTTATAAGATTTTTAACGACAAACCTTCGTTAAAAAAAATAAAACCTTTTAAAATTTCTGATGGATGTGTAAAAACATGTTTGCTGTAATTACAAACTGTACATAGGTGCGGTTACAAATACTTTCTAGACATCTCAAGTTGGCAGCAGCGATACACATTGCACGTGATCAATTCGTAGCCACTGGCCGGCTAGCTCTTTCAAACCAACACTGTTGGAGATGATTGTTCCACAGGTATATCGAAATATTTATGTAATTTTAATTTTGAACTGGGTTTTTTTTATATCCCTCACACATTTGCAGTACCCTGCGAACAATATGGATAGTAGCTTGATGATCGAAAATATCGGTAGCCGAATTATAAATCTTCAGGCAGTTTTGACTAATCTGTTTGGACATGCAGCTGTTGAGTTTACCGATGTAATCGAAGATTTTACCCATGTGTATATGTATTTTTTATTATAAGTGCACTTCAAAGTACACTGTTTTTTTTTTGTAAATGGAACTCAAATATTCATATAAAATCACAGATAATTGTATATTTGTAATTTACATAAAAACAACGGTATAACCCCAAAATAGTGTTCACTGTAATATTGGGTTCAGATTTTTGCCCGAGAATTTATGCTTGGCGTTGTCACAGTACCTCCAATAGTTAAAGTTATTTACTAACTTAGCTTGCCAGTATTAACTGAGCACATTAATAATCATGATACAACCAAAAATAAAAGTAAAATTCGATTATCTTTTCCACTGTTTTTAAAAAAATTCTTATGCTTGAATGAAACATTAATTAAAATATAAAATCATGCACAATTTTTCGTAAGATATAGGTACTCAGTATTACCTTGATAAAACGTATTTCATGTATGTAGAAATAACCACAGCCATGTGTTGTAGGTACAAACGTACAATATCTTTATTGTAGTATTACAGACTATTTCTTGGCAACTATTTAGTTTGCAGAGGAATTTTTTTTGTAGCAGTGTCAGGGAAAGTGACTAACTTAATGTTTCACGCGAAAGCGTTAACTAATTTTGTGGCCGTATGACTCAAGTTAATTAAATGGCAAGGATTGCTAAGCTGTGGCCAACTCAGCATGACTTGTGCGGCCAGGTGTGCAAGTTTGCGGCAAAACGTTTGCCGGTTGATCGAGGAGCACGTAGGTACTCGTCAACACTCGTGCAACGTTGTTCGTGGCCGACCAAATGGCGCCGCGAGTGACGAACGATGTCAGAAGGGTGGTACGTGAGGAGTTCTGTGGATCGAGAGTTCGAGCGGGCAGGTAGTCTGGATATTCTCGGACCACTGCTGCTAGGAAGAGCGCCAGCTAGATGGACGTGGAGTTGTCGGCACGAACAAGACACTTTACTGGGAGGTGGGAAGCTCCCTAGCTCCACCCTGGGGACTTTCCACAGATACAACTCTACAGTGTTTTAAAACTTCTTTACACTGTGCGCCATAGGGAAACCTCAATAAAGGACAAAGAGATGAACACACAAACACACCGAAGGTCAAGCCAAAATCAGCTGGTGTCGGACGAAACATGTATACACAGCACACAGAGAATTCCGTGGAAGCAATTAGTCAGAAAAAAAATTATCACAACGCAGACTAACACAGTGGTCTGACAACGACAAGTCAATTATTACAACTAGAACAGTGGAAAACACAACGATGACAGCACAAACTAACACAAAAGGCAAAACAAGTTGCACCTGCTCCCGTTGTCAGGCACAGTCTGTATGTCGTTCGCCCAATGCATATCGTAGACATAACATTGTGGATATTTTTTTTAACTGTTAGAGTTTTAACAGATATCCACATTCGCAGCTATGTATCAGTTCCCCCACCCTCTTACAACCCCAGCCCCCCCCCCTCAAAGAATTGATATTTGCCCGGGTGGGACGGTGGGCATGGCCCCACAAGGATGGGGCTGGGTGGACCCCTGTTCCAGGGCCCGGGCATGGGCCCAGCCCCGTTTATTTGTATTTCAGTGTGTGTATGTAATTTAAATGAATATTTTCGAAGATATTACAGATTTAAAATGCAGGGACATGGTGGTTGCGGTGGTACCGGCCGGGGGGCCGGTATATAAAGACTTTCTGTAGTATATTTAATATCAGCATTGCACCCGTACGAAGCCGGGGCGGGTTGCTAGTTAAAATTAAAATAAGTATTAAACAAATGTTTACCACATATTCCGAATGTATTAAAAATGGTTTAAAGATACAAAACTCAAAGGTTTTTGAGTTATAATTACATCGAAATATTATTTTGCATGCGTAATCTGTTGAAATTTTAATTGAAATATCATATGATACAGTATTTCAGGTAAATAACCAAAACTAAGAATTTGAATAAAAGTAATTTATAAAATATTGAGGTCGTAAGATGGTAGTCTGTCAAAAATTTCCAATCAGACACGTCATTATACTTCATTTTCTCTCGGAAACCATTCCACACATCCACCAATTTACGGACGCACTTCCAGTGATTCGTCTGAGTAATATTTCCTCCGCAAGTCGTTTATCCTCGGCGAGATCTCCTATTCGGCTATGAGCACTCTCCCATGAAGCTAATTTTTAATCCTCGACTTTGCGAGCTATGAATATGGTAATGCGGGAGTAATGAAGCGTGTAGGATTGCTCGCTGGGTCGCTGCGGCGAGACTATTTACAATGCCTGAAAAACCTAGCGTAATAAATTCGCTTCTTTTCTTTCTCTCTACCCCCCCCCCCTTCCCCTCCAACACAACTCGTTTCGTTTAAACTAATATATTGCCTCACGGCCCCTTGACTCCAATCCCAGTTTCATAGGCTGGCGCAAGGTCGGGTTGGAGTATGCCCAAAAATAAATAAATAACTACACTATAGCCATAGGAGGGTGGTGCATAAGTTAGAAAAAAATCTTCGTCCGCAAGTTTCGGTAAGCTTAGTTTTCTCTCTCTCTCGCTCTCTCTCTCTCTCTGGATCTGCCAGCGGAAACAAGGCCCTGTTTCCAGTTTATATAGTGGTCTTTTTTTTTTAACTCCTAAATGATGGGGGGAGGTAGGCTACCACTCAATTTTTCCAAAGTGTGGACAGTGAATGAATATTATTAACTCACATCTGCCACACTTCTTTTTACGTTGTAAATTGTGAAATCTTTTGTGCAATGTTTTATTTTATTTTTTTAGTTGGAAAAACAAAATTTAAACCGATAATGGTGCTGTAGCTAGATTTTTTTGTCAAAACAAACAAAAAAAAATAATATAAAAAATATTAATTATGTTAAGTCCATTTCAGCTGATTCGAACACTTTAATTCTTGCCAAGCACTTTCTTTCAGTCAAATAAGATTTACAACATGATACTAACACTTTTATGTATGTAATAGGTATAAAACAGGATGAAAATACATCTTGATCATAGGTTTTCGTGACACTGGTTTTTAACTGTTTGTTGGTTTCTGGGTCTAGTCCACGTGCCTCGGACTTAATCTAAACAAAAAAAAAGAGCCAAGAAGTGGGGTAAAAGTTCAGTCAAATCTTGTGCAGATGTTAAAATAAATGACTGTGAAATGTCGATTGTAAAGTTTAAAGATTTAATTTTATCACTAGATATAATTCACACTTTAGTTATCTGCTGTTTGCAAAAATATATATTTTATTTTTTATTTATTAATTTTTATATTTGTTGTATTATTACAACTGACTTGAGTATACTGTCCTTGTTACAAGAGATTTTCATCACACGTTAATTAAGTTCTGTATTAATTTTTATTTTCGAGATGTTTTTGCATGAAAATATCTGAAAACAAAAGGAAAACCAACATGGCGGGCGGAACCGAGCGATATGGCCATGGTCTCACACACCGCATAGGTTACTGCATTTTGTTGTCTTAACTATTGTGTGCAAGCTTTTAATTTAAATTCATTCCGATAGCTCTCCTGCGTTTTACAATTAATTAAGGACATGCTTGATGGACTTATACACAATATATTAGAAGCAAAATGATTTGCGAGCCTTGCCAAGTTGCAGAACTTCAGGTGTTAACGCGCCATTTACAAACCGCTAGAGATTTATCGAAAGTGTCTGATTACGAAAAGCATCTAAGAGCCAGCACACTTCTCTAATAAGTTTTGCTCCATGGTTTCGTCCACAACGCGTGCGGTTAGGACAGTGGGAAAAGGCTAAAATTGTGGTTTTCACGTACGTTTCTAGGTATGAAAGCTCCTACGCACAGAATATTCCGCCGTGGAGTTATGGGGTCGCAGCTTGAATTCCCACGAGGACGCGTTATCGACTCGGAAGACTGCAGGCTAGCAGGGCGCCCGACGCTTAGAGGCGAATAAGGCGTGCGATGCGCGAGCCAGTGTCGACCTTAGCGACCACTCCCCCTCACCCTCTCCACGCGCTTCCAGAGCTCAGAGGTGGCCATCTTGAAGGAACCGAATCCCACTCGTCCTCGAGTGTCAGATATTGAATGAAGCGGCGAGCCAGCTGAGTCAGGGGACTGCCGACTGCGCTGAATGGTCGACTCCGTCGTCTCGAGGTTCCCCCCCCCCCCCCACCCTTCCCATTTACCCGGTCCCCAAGTCTCTACAGCCTCCGCGCCGAACCTCTGCCGAGATATGACACGACCTGTCGCCCGTCAGCACAGGAGGGGTGGAGAAGGGGTGGCAAGGCGTCAGTACGCTCCGTTGCCGCTGGGGGATGCAACGTGCGGCCCGCGACCCTCCCGGTTAGGAACGGTAAAAAAAAAAAAAAAAAAAACCTAGTCTTTGGCCTGGCAGTCGTTTTGCTGTAAAGTCATTTGATGTGTCTACGCTGCAGACAAAAAAAAAACTTGAGTAAAAGTGACTTTAGGCAAAACAGCGTTAGACACAAAAAATTACGTTAGTCAAAACGAATATAGGAAAAATTAAAGCGGCTAGGAAAAAAAATGTCGGGTACATTAAGTTGTGTCCATAATTTAACGAATCGCACTTTAAAGTTTCGTAAAAAAAAAAAAAAAAAAAAAAAAAACAAAGTTCATATTTTTCGACCCACTACGGCCTTGCAGAAGGAGGTACACGTTGTTTTGCCTAGTCATTTATCCTATAGTCGTTTCTCTAACATAATTTTGTTTGACGTCGATTCAGCTGATGTTGTGTGATTAACGTCGTTTTGCCTAAAGTCGTTTTTATCTAAGTTATTTAGCTTGTCATTCTGTCAAAAATCGTATTGCACAAAGTTGTTTTCGTTAATATAGCGTAGACAATGTGAATTTTAAGGCTAAGTTACTGAACGGCAAAAGTACTGCTATTCAAGTTACGTAAGGTACAAATATTTTCTGTAAACCATTATACTATAACGCCAAATAAGAAATATGATGGTAAGGGAATTAATCTCAAGGAAAACAACGCACTATCGAATATCTGGAGTTTGGCACCAGTTGCATATTTTACATACGTATCAGTCGTCATTCACGTCGTTATTTCATATTTGTCTCAAAGCTAGGGTATGGATAATGTGGTTATCCTTATTAAGTTACAAAATCTTAAAATTCATTTGAAGCGAAGTCTTCTTGGACACTTAATAAAACCTTAATAGTTGCACGTTCTGAAATCAGACCACTGTTAATACAGTGAATGAATGTTATGATTAACAAATAATAAAAAAAAACACTGCGCTGTCATTTACTAACAAATTTTTATTAATTTTTAAAAGAAAAAAACACATTCTTCCCTTGGAAGTTTTTTTTTCTCTGCTGCAAAATATTGCCACTAAATTAAATTTTTTTAACGAACAGTTAAGCACAAGAATGGGAAATCCGCAACATTCCAAAACGAATACTTAGATAGCTGAAAAATTTAATAACATTTGAACGTTAAAACAAAGTATTCTATGAAAAGGAAACCCTGATATATATGTATATATATGCATAGATATAGATATATGATTCTAAAAATCTCTTTTTGAGGTCAAAGATATATGTTTTGTGAACATTTAACAGAACAAGCTAAAATTCTAAAACACGTTATTTTAATTAATACATGCGCCTAGACGTACAGTAGCTGTGTTACTGCCGCTCACGGATTAAATTTTGGTTTCTTTACAAAGCGTTCTTATTCTCTTAGCCATGAATTGCATTTTTATTTCGGCATCTATAAAGATATGAAAATACCAGAACACCGGCATTTTAAATTATTTAAAGAAACGACATCGTTATTTTATAACAATTTGAACTCCTCGTCCCTGTTTTAAAAATTGAAATTTAATATAGATAAACCTGAACCAAATGTTTCAACGAATTAAAAGCATTGTCATGTTTCTTCTTGCAATGAAATATAAACAGACAACATTTCCTTGCATTCATTTTTATATTTTAAAGTACCTACACTCACTGATTATTATTTTTTCTTAATAGAATACGTAAAAAAATTAATAGATTAGATTATTTAACAATATATATATTTATTTATCGTAATAAGCAAATTAAACTTAAATTAAGAAATTTGTCTACCTTCCGGGTGATTTACGTTTATGATGTTCACCGTCATTTATTTTATATATATATATATATATATATATATATATATAAAAATAAAATAAATATATTCTAAATACTAAGCTATGTAATGATTTTTCTTTTTGACGGAGAGACAATTATTTTTATAAAATGCGATGTTTCTACTTGGCATTGATTATACAGTCTACCTGAAAATTATTTTTAGAGAACTCTAAAAATGGTCATGAAATTTCCAATAAACTTTTATTTTTCAGGAATTTTACCATCACGGTGTATCATTAAATTTAAACTACATGAAAACTTCTTTACGAGTCCGAGAAAGATGACGCATAATTTTTTTTTGTTAAAGTCTACCTGGAAAAAAAATACAGCGCTCGAGTTACGACCACATTAATTATGGCCGTTCTCCTAGTCGCTGGTGGTAAAATAAAAAGGAATGATGTTCCTATGGGAATGGAATGTCTTCTGAAGAAACTCATGGGTCGTATTATGTTAAACCTGTTTGTCAAGTTCGTTTGTTGAGTTTTTTAATTTCGTGTATAGGTTGTGGCATGCATGGAGATAATACTCATGATATCGTTTCATTGCTATTCCAAGTACAATCTCAGAATTTCATTGTCTGTTTATACACAAATATAACTGATTAGGACAGAAAATACGTTTTAGTAAATGGTGAAACTGCAAAGTTAGGTAAATTAGACAACATTTTTACCAGTTAAGTAATTTCGTGTTAGTTACACTTACTGAACAGGATTAATATTTCGGAAGTCGATTTTTTTTCATTTAATGATTGTTTTGACTTGGTAGAATTATCATGGTCACTTAAAAAATCTATCAGCATGATTTCATAAACATTTGCTGTGGGAAATGGGGGGGGGGGGGGGGGAATTATGTAGTTTTCATAAAAATACTTTATTTAATATAGACTACACCGATTATTTTGTAGTTATAACAAAAATAATTATTTAAAAAAAAAAACATTTATTTTTAAATAGAGATAATTTCGCTACAGACGATATTGACAACAATATCATTGTCGGCCACGCAGTTGTTTTTCAAGTGTAGGAGAACTGAAAATACCTATACCATTTTTGTTGTGATACAAACCAAATTTTAGTGCTTTGTATGCCCAAGGAGTGAGAAAATGTGCGCTGTTTGTCGTATTGTTTAGAATTCAATCGCTCTTTTAGTTGGTTTTTTAATTAATAAATTCTAGGAAAGATGGCCTGCAATGATATGGGCTTTTTAGCCATTAATGTCTTACATCTTTCGCAATAAAAATGTAACAATTCACATAATGATAGGAAAAAGTTAAGTCCTCTCTGGTGCTGAAATATCGAAATTTTTTTGGTTGCGCAATTATAACACCCGTAAATAGATCATTCAAATCTTTCTTAGGGGGGGAAATGTGCACAGCAGCAAGAACCCGTATTGGCCTACCCCATACATAGATTCAAGACCAGCTAAAAATTAAAACACTGTAGCATCGTCTGTGTTAGTTGATTAGTCGAGTCTCTTTCATGAACGTGTTTGCTGTCAGCACACCAATCACAATAAATCAGTGCGGAAGCAAACGCCAATTACAAGGAAGAAAACAGCCAGCGCAGGCATAACATAGTGCAGTCTAATGGGCGTTCAGATATTTTTTTTCTCGCTCAAAATACCTGCCCATTAATTCATAATATATAATTAAATTTTCCCTAGGGACTCAAGTGTCGCAAACAGCCGTCGTAAATATTTGAACTTTAAAATTCGACGAAACGAATCCTCGAAATAGTTCGAATCTCCACACAGAAACAAAATTTCTGTTCTTTACAGAAGATTTCTTTAGAAATCAGTTGCCAATAAATAGTTTGTAATGCTACTATAAATAAATTGTAAGTTTTAAAAACACATGTCTATGATTGTTTTTGAATATTTAATTACATACTTTTTGTCGAGATTATTACGAAAATTGGCGCATAATTGTACCTACATCTATATGATGCGTCATCCGAATATATATTTTTTTAAAAATCATGGAAAAAGACTTTATTTTGTTTCATTACGCTTTTTAATGTATGCATTTAACACTGAAAATATATTCAGGGAACTGTTTACAAATACTGGGACAAAAAAAAAGGATATAAATGCCCGGGTAATAATCCGAAACCAGTATTACCGCGAACAGTATTTTGCTGTGATACCGTTGGTTTCATGTAGATGTACAAAAACATTACAATCATCCGTAGTCTAACATGAATATTTATGTTAAATTTTCAAAAAAAAAAAAAAAAAAAAAAAACGATAAAGTTTACAGTGCACCTACCTCTGAGACGGAAACTCGCGACGACAAAATGTGAACAACGCAACTCTCTAAGTCGCAGCATCCGCAGAAGAGAAAGTTGTTATCATTAACGGCGGGTGCTATAATACGCTAAAAGTAAGTTTCGTGAAGGGGAAGGGGGTGGAAGGAGGAGGAAATTCACAATTTTATCTCTCCTTTGAAAAGCATACGCTGCATTCCGCGCCGGCGGGTAAGCCGACCTATCCCCGCGACTTCCCCGGCTCCGACGAGCCAAGTTTCCGCGAGTGGTGCTCCGGAGTTCGGCAAGTTCCGCTCCGGAAACCAAAAGTAACGGGGAGGAGTAAAAAAAAAAAAAAAAGAAGAAAGGAAAAAAAGTCGTGCCTCAGATCGAGGCACTGTTGAAGAAGGGAACACGGGCAATGGGAGTAGGTAACGCTGATCATGCGAAAGCCAAAGCCAAAGTTCGGTCCTTCGTAATTGCGAGATGGGGCAGTGCCCAGAAAAAAATAATATATATATTCGCTCCGAGTTTTGCTACGTTTTGATTGACACTCGAAACAACACAATGCGATTGTTCGTTCGCCTGTCGAATATATATATATATATATATATATATATATATATATATATATATATATATCACACCGTTGTTTTCTATCTCGTGTAAATACAATTTCTTATCCCCTCCTTTTCCTTCCCCCTTCATGATTGACAGCGGTCTTTTTGACTTCTGTCATATTCAACTTTCTAGCAGGATGGTTTTGAACGTCTCCTCTCATTTATCTTTCTTGTTAGTTGGGTAAGAAGTGAAAATGTAATTATTATAATGTGAGTATTTTTGATTTACCACATGTTAACGAAGATATGTATAATTTTTTTTTTTTAAATAATCGATTTAAAATATAATTTTTTGCAACCTAATACATCCCCAATCAAATATATGTACTCAGAAAATTATAATATGTTTAAGAGA
The DNA here is from genome assembly GCF_032445375.1 of Bacillus rossius redtenbacheri. Taxonomy (NCBI): domain Eukaryota; kingdom Metazoa; phylum Arthropoda; class Insecta; order Phasmatodea; family Bacillidae; genus Bacillus; species Bacillus rossius. Next base: position 48,749,714 of record NC_086335.1, read on the forward strand.
ATATTTAATTCTCTCGTGCAGAAAATTAACTATATAAAATTGAATGTTTGTTTGTTTTGTTTTTTTCACGGGAAAATTTAACTTTACGACTAAGCTGGTTTAAAAGTGACATTCGTAGAAGCTATTGTCAGTGTGAGCTACTGTTATAAAGATTGTAAATCTCTCCGACATCCGAGTTGAGCAGTTTACTGTTAGAAAGTTGGTAATTTTAGTCCTTTTGAAAGATATTTTATTCTCAAAAACCATTCAGTTATTAAACATTTATCAGAAAAAAAATCCACTCACGCATAAATTTTCGATTTGAGGAAATCAAATTGTCACGATTTTTCAGCCGTTCAGAAACTTATATCGAACGTAAGTAAGTACACTTAGTCAACTTTCCTGAGGTTCTCACTTACCAAAATACTTCCGAGAAGAAAAAAAAACGACCCACTCGGTCTTTTAATACTCTTTTTATCCGCAGAAGGAAATTGGTTGGCACTAATCTTGCATGGTTATTGCAGCTTATTTTTATGATTTATATTGAAATACCTAATGTGCTTGAAAAAAGCGCAAGACCAATTGGATAGGGGGGAAAAGTGAAAAACGTTATAAAGGGGATGCAGCGATATTTTTGCGGGCTGGACAAGAAAACCTCTCTTTGGAAAATGTCACCACCGGTTCAGCTATTTTAAATGGAACCCACAATCTCTTAATTGCAAGGTTCACTTGTTAATTGCTGACTAATCTATTAAAGTAGTAAAGCGTCTAGAGAAAAAAAGCATTATGTCCGATTCAACTGATAAATTAAAAAATTTTGTTTTAGAAAGGCATCGCACCATACTATTGTGAGCCTTATTCCCATTATTCATGCAACAACATACTGCAATTATATTAACGGTTACATCGTACTGAAAACCAGGTACTTTAACTTGTGTACCCATGTAGCTATGGAAGCAACTTAGGATGGAAATTTTGAAGTGATCAGTTCACAGAAAAAAAAATTAATTTCATGTGACTGAATAAACTATGCGCAAACGTAAAGTACAAGAACATAAAAAACATTGAGGGGGAGGGGGATATCAAATTTTACTTCATGATGTTCCCAGAGCTCTTTTTTTAAGAATTTAAGTTCAAAATATGAAGCCGTAATATTCGATTTTATAACGGCTCATTTTTTTATGGAAAAAGGAAATAATAAGTTATATTGCCTAGTGACAAGCCATCTGCGTAAACAATTTGTCATGACTTTCACACTTTTATCTTCTTAGCACTATCGTAACTTATAAGTAATAATTTTTATGATTTTAAGGGTTAGTTATACTATCTTATTTTCACTATATCCAACAGTAATTGCATTTAAGGAACAATATTTTCCCGTGGTTGAACTTAGTAAGCACATTCATTGCATGAATTCAAACTGCTTTAATAGAAAAAGAGGAAAACTTTGGTAAATTTTAGTGGATAAAAAAACTAAAAATTATAGTGTTTTGCGATTCTGAATAATTAATGTAGGCTGAAATAGATGTAAAATTGTTCTTTTTACCTTCGAATTTCTTCTGTTTTCGGAATTTGATGTTCTGACATTACTCCGACTAAACCACAGCGAGTACGGTTCTCCATTTTTTAAGTAAAACATTTTTGGACGCGATTAGAGTATAATTTCAAGGCCGTTGCGAAAGCGAAACGTTTCCGACGCGAAAAGGACAGGGAAACAGAGAGAACTATACTTTATACGTTTCTGGGCTCGTTTTCGTTCTCCTATTTGTGCGATAATTCGAAGCCCACCAAAAAAAAAAAAAAAAAAAAAAAATAGAAACGAGAGAGCTATATGAACGAAAAAAATAAGAAAAAGAGTGTGCACATGCGCTTTTTTCAGATTATAGACATAGATATCCTATACAGTCAGCTGTGAATGCCTTGAATTTTATATTTGCTACCAGCGAGCTCGCGTTCATACTTGTTCAACCAGCAGCGTAGAGAGCGCTGTCGACACAGTCCCTGCATTTTCCGCAGAGATAGCGCTACCTGTTATGAATTTCATATGTTGTTCAAAGATTTTCCATGTTCCAAATGCCAGAGTTGTTTGAAGAAACAGTAACGTGCACAGTATGTTTTATGGCGTATTTAAACAGTCAGTAATTTGTATTGTTAATTAATTAATTGATTGATAAATAATTACTTTTATCTTCAGCAGTTATTTTGAAGTGAGTAATAATTTTGTTAATTCGTTTTTATTAATTTCTTTTTATTTTAATCATTTTTTTCTAATAAAAACAAAAAAAAAGCTTATGATACTTAAATACTTGAAAAAGAAATGAAAGCTAAAAAACCCCGAGCTGTGTAACTTTTAGAAAATCATCTTCTTTATCTCACTTACTCACTCTCTCTGCCTTTTCACCCCTTACGGTATACCTACGAGTTGAGGTTTTAATTGTCAAGGAAGTTTCACTTCTATCACGCGTACTGAGTTAAACGCGCTCATTTTTTTTCTTCATTGGTGAGTTAGCGTCCTGAAATGCAGACGAATAAATGCTTACGTCATGGGTTCAACTTCCCCACGAGGCGGTCTCGCGCAGGAATAGCGCCGAGTCATCTTCTGCTGCGAACTTGGCGAGACCTTGAGCACACCGAGCCACTGATGTTACTTCGCAAGCTCCCTGGCATGCTACGTGACATTCTATACAATTTTACGTACTGAGATTTAAAAAAAAATGGATAAGTTATAAACTACATGTAAAATTACAGTATTTGTACATTTGTTCATGTACACGAAAAACAACTGTATCTCTTAAAGATAGTGTTTGCAGTAATACTGTGTTCAGATTCTTACCCGGGCATTTATGCTTTGTGTTGTCCCAGTACCTCCAATATAAGAAGTTTTTTTGTTAACCGTTCCCTGAATAGCTTTTCAGTATCAACTACGCACATAATAAGCTTCATACAACGAAATAAAGTCAATTTTTGGGAAATTCGATTGTCTTTTCCATGGTTTGAAAAAAAAAAAAATATGCTTGAATGAAACATCCCTTAAAATATTTTAAAAAAAGATGTGTCAATTTTCATAAGAAACACTCATTATTATCTCGAAAAACGTATTTCATATAATAATAAAAATAACCTTAGCAACGTGTCGTACACAAGTCACAATATATTTCTTGTGGTACTACAAATAATTTCTTGGAAACTGGTTTCCAAAGGAATCTTTCGTTCAAGTACAGAAATTTTTTTTTCCCCTGTGTACCGGCATCAAATAGCGGTTTCTTCCTAACGAATCTTAAACTTGCTATTCAGTTTATGTTATTTCTCGTGTGTATTGCAGTTCTTGATTTAGGATTTTGCTCATTCCTTTGTTCGATTGGTGGTCTCTCTTATAATAGTTTACTGCCCGAGAACGCTGACATTCACGCAGGAATAGTTCGATAGACCGAAGACATCTTACGAGCTTAGAACGCTAGACTTAACTTGTTACTGATACACTTACTTGTCTTCACTGCTATACAGAATGAGTCTGAATTTGACCGACATACTTTAGCTGTAGTTTCATCGCGACAAAATTAGTTGAAAGCATTTACTTATACTACTATGGTCTAAAGAGCTTCCAAGTATACGTCTTTCAAGTTGGAGCTGAACCACATTTTAACTGTAAATATTAGATAAAAATACTTTAGATAATGTCTGGATAATGTTTAATTGGACGAAGTTCAACAGCCTCGGCAAAATTTTGTTGGTGTTGTAAAATAATTTCATTTGAAGTAATTGTATCAACTTTATTTTTTAACATTTTTTTTTGTTAGTGCCCCGAATTTAAGACATTGATAAAACTCGGGGTGATGGTAGAAAATCGTTCGTTTCAACATAATCCAAACGCTTGGCGTACCGTCTTGAATACTTTATATATTATTTGCAGCGAAAGTGTTGCTCTGCTCCAACTTCGAGGACGTACACCGTACGTAAGTCGTATTATCTGTTCTGTCGGTCGAGTTCAGGCTCGCCGCGTGCAAACAGTGGTGCGCAGGGCCGGATTTAGAGGTCTGGAGGCCTCGGGGCAACAGAGAAGCGGAGGCCCCCAGGCCCCAAATTATTTTCCAAATAAAATGAACAATTTTTTTTTCAGTCGAGTTTTCCAATAAATAATTTATTGTGAAATCAAGTAGATTCTCTTAGTATTTTTTTAAAAAAATACATACATAAATATAATCGGAGACAAGAATTATATGAAATTTAAATTTTAGTGTTAATGAATATTTCTGATAATATTTAACAATAATATAATCATGTATGTACAAAGTACTGTAGGTGAAGGTAAAACAGCGAAAAAAGAATATCAAATAATTTGTGGAGGCCCTCAGTTTGTGGAGGCCCCGGGGCTTTCGCCCCGGTTGCCCTCCCCTAAATCCGGCCCTGGTGGTGCATGTTGCGATGGTGGTTTTCGATCGACTGCAAGGGACGAAGACGCGGGGTTCCCGTCAAACCCTGGGCGCGACAGCGACCCGACACTTGGCTCGGCGCAAGAAGGACCGTCCTCTGGGCGCGTCAAAGTTCTCGGAGCGACCAACCACGTGACCCCCGCCAGCTGGGTGGTACAGGGGGGGGGGAAGGGGGGTGTTAGGGCCAGTATTTACGGCGCGCGCCGCTCCCAAGGCGAGCTAGGGAGACTTTCATTGCCCTCGACGGCGGCGGCGGCGGCGGCGGCGGCGCAGAGATTTACGCCCGCGCGGGAAGCGACGCCTGTTTATGGGGGCGTCTTATCCCCCGGTCCCCCCACCCAGCCGTCTGGCCTGGAGCGCTAAGGGCGATACTGGCCTTCGCATCACACGTGTCTTCGCCTCTACGCGCGAGGCACAGAACTGGCGCGCTGTCTTCGCGTCTATGGGAATTTTAAGAATGACCCTATCATTTTATTCTGGAATATCAAAGATAAAGACTCTCTGCACTTCCCTATACCATTTCCAGCACTGTGTGTAGGATTTTTCATACATAAAAACGTCTGTAAAAAGACTCGTTTTAGACTCTTTTTTTTTGCTGTCCAAAAAGTACACGTTCTAGACTAAACCATGGAATGAAACCTATATGCCATTCTAATCAGACACTTTTAATAAATACTGAACAGTTTGACAAAAAAATTCCTCATTAACAACTGGAGGTCTGCATGTTGTTTTGTGACTTAGCCCATTTCTTGTCCTAGTTTCTAGCCCCTTTATTCTACCTATGCAATCGCTCCCTATATGTATGTATAATTTGCTCTCCCCTTTCCCTCTTCTGGTTGGTTGGCGTCCGCTAAAATAAGATTTTAATATTTTAAATACTTTAAAGTTTTTTTTAAATCGGTAATAAGTGAATTTAACTACAGGAATTAAAACCGAAGTGGCATTCCTAATAGTCAGAGCGTAGAATTATGTGGCCAGAGTCCCTTATCGCTTCTTTGCTTCTGAGTTGGAGGTCACGTCCTTGAAAATGATGTTCCCAACGTTTCGGCATGCATTGTTTAAACCATATTCAATGACATTTAACAACTGAAGGCCGAGCTGTGATTGGTCCCTGTGAGTGGCCTTGATTGGAGGAGAGTCTGGCCAAGCAGGATCAATCAGATGTGAATGGCAAAAAAAAAAAAAAAAAAAAAAAAAGCGCATGTAACTCAGTACACCTGATAGAAATGAAACTTCTTTGGCAATTCAAACCTCTCTTTATATCGCTTTGGTGTCAGAAACGTATGAAAACAATGTTTCACGAAACCTTTTCATTCGAATTCGGCCTTGAAATTGTAATTGAAAATTTACTCTCATCACACCCACGGGTTTTTATTGAACATTTTTTAAACTTTCATGTTTTTGGTTGGACTTAACATATTAAACGCTCGTAGGTTCATGATTATAAAAGTTATGTGATTTAGTTAATACAATAATAATTCGTGACAAGTAATTACCCAGACAAACCAAAGCGTGAAAAGCATTATATCAGCAAAAATATTTAGTTACACAGCTAAAACAATACTCATGTAACACTGTTTAACAATTCTAATTTACACAAGTAATTAAAATAATACGAACTTGACAGAACGCCATTTTCTGGCAAATATGGCCCGTGGCGCGGTGTACAATAAGCTCAAACCCCGTTGTGCTGCCCTCTGCCCGAATACTCCCTTACTAGATGCCAGCAAGTGGGTGTGGCGTCAGGCGCAGGCGGGTCCCTACTGCCGCGACCCGCCTATCCCTGCAGCATGGCGGGGTTCAACCTGAGCCGCACGCCTCCACGTGGTGCCCGCTCAGGGGAATGAAGCCCAACAAATTCTCTGCACCGTCCACAACCCATTCTCCATCCTTTCAGCATCAGAACTGCTACCTCTCCTGCATGGTTAACAACCTGCATGATCAGAGCGTATGGGCTTCGGCCTGAGACGCCTTAAGAGTCTTCCCTACCCAGACCTCTCCCGCAAACTCATAGATTTAAGTTAGCTTAGGGGAAAAAAAATAGTTTCACAACAATGTTTCGTGCCCAAAAAAAATTCACTCCGAAAATACTATGCCAGAACACCAGGGGTTCGGTTGTTCATGATTCTTGAAAATGGCTGCAACAAGACGGATGTGGTCTAGACTCATAAACCAAGTGGAAGTTACTTCTAGAAATTATTATATTGCCATCTTTTAGTGCTTATTCAATGATTTTAAACAACTAATATCGCTTGTACAAACAACTCAACACAAGAAATAATTTAAGAACAATACTGTAAAAATATATTCTTGGAATTAAATTATTTTGATACTTGCATACGAATTAAAGGTAATAACGTATGGGGGAAAAAATATATTTTTAAAATTAAATACTTCGGTTCTACAGAAGTTTAATTACGACACAAAACAACGAACATCACACGTTTAAGCGTAGGTGTTTTCCCAGGGAAGAAGGAAGGGGTCCAACTTTGCAGCGAAGCGAGTGTACGCGGCGGGCCAATCATCCGCAGCGAAGAGGGAAGCGGTCGCGAAGGGATGAAGGGCGAAGAGGAAGGAAGGAAGGGCGTCGTTAGCCTTCAACCCCTAGTCGCTTCTCGCTTCCTCCCCCCTCCTTTCCATCCTGCCCCCTCTTTCATACCTTAATAAACGTCGTCATACGAACCCCTAGCGATGTTTGCGACTCCAGCAGGTTGGCAACACCGGACCGTTTCTCTCTCTTTCCCCCCCTTCCACACTTTCCAACAACCCACCCTTCACAGCCCGGCGCAGCAGGGTGCTCGGAAACACTGTCGACGCATTCATATTATTACTCCGCCGGTTATTGGATTCCTATAAAGAACTTTAATCTACAGTTTGTTACTGATTATCCATATTAAAGTGTCAGTAATATCATCCGCATATCTGCCTCTCATCCCCCTTTTCACCCTCTTTCCCTAATGCTCATTCCAAGACTGGAATTTTAATGAACAGTTTGCTGGCGTGGGCTGTGACTCAGCTCAAGGACGATTCGCTGCAATAATTAATTCCCCGCTCGAGTTTCGCTGTTCATAGTGAATCTCATTATAACCACAGATTACTTAAATAGGTTGTATCGTAAATTAGTTTGCTTTAAAAAGTTCATGCGTTTGCACATAATTTTAAATAAATTTAAAACATGACCATATTTAAATGTTTGTTAAAGGTTTCTTTTTCTAATAAACAAGTTCTTATGAACTTAACGGCAATCTTTTATGCCAGTCACATGTATTGAAAGCATGAAATCATATGATATATAGTTTTGGATTAACCGTAGCCTTCGTTTAAAAACTTTTAATTTTTATCATATCATTTTCATAAATGAATAAAATTAGTGTTTCCCAAACCCTTATAAACTTGAATTTTCAGGGTTTTAGAAAAAAAAAACTAAATATTAGAAGAAAATTAATTAAGAATTTTACCCCATTAACACGAAGAGTACCAAAATAGTTTTTTTTTAATGTTCGTTGTACCGTGTAATATATAAAAAATGTTTTTTTTTTTGGGTTTCCGTTTTACTTTTATTTTTCTAGAGGCATGATTTTTTTTATGAGTTTTAAATAGCTATTCTTCCTGCGTAGTTTCACTAACTGTTGAATTAATAACAAAACTTAACAGTAAATCTCTGAAATGTTTACGAGGTTACTTACTGCCTTTAAAATATGTTTCGTGCAAACAAATTATGTCGTTTTCAAACCCATCAAAAGTAAAATACTTGAATAAAAAAAAATTCTCGGTCGGTTTTTGTTCTCATAATAATCTCGACGTAAATACGTTCAACTGCTGAGCATTAAAATCCAATTCAACAACGCCTTACGTTTCTGGCATACTTCTGCAGGACAACGGAACTGAATTCAACCCCTATGTTGGCACACCCACAGTGCCTTGCATACACTAAAAAATAATTCTATTCAGGATTCTGCCGAGTCGCTGCACATACAAAATACATTGGTACGAGCACAGCCATACAAAACATGGGTCTGTAGGCGTGCAATCCATATACGGCAATCATTATTCCACCTATTGTATGATGCGTACCAAAACACGGTTCCAATATGTAGATAAAGTAAGGGGAGAAAAAAATCTCATTAAAGTCCGGGAGTGTAAATGTGTTATCCGAAACTTTGAAGTTTTTAATAAGCGAAACATGCATGCACTTGGTTGTGAATAAAGTCCATGCATTGTCACTTACCGTACAGAATGCAGCACAGGTATGCTAGAGTTCGTGACATTTTTACGTTCTCTTCTAAAAATTCCACGTCAGCTCATATCACCCAAGACTGGCGAAATATTTCTTCAGTGGCGTCTTCCCCTTCAAGAAAAAAAACAAACAAACAAGAATTAGACACTGGAACGCTCTCCTGATAATGAGTTATTAACTAGTTGAAGTTGTGTTCATTAATCATAGCTGCATACGTATGAATACAACTGGTGAGGTCTTCTTAATAAGTTAGTGATTATTTGAAACTAACATATATTTTGAACATTTTCACAACGTATTAGGTTTTGCTACCTATATGAGGATACGTGGTCAATATTTCTAAAAATAAAATGTATATTATGGCACTAACGTACTTAAAAAATTATATATGTAAAGTAAAACATTTTTATTTATTATATAATGAAAGAGCTGTTTTTAAAAATTCAAATCAAAGAAAAAATTCAGTAAACAATTTTTTAATAGTAACATACTTAAGTTACAAATATAGAAAGTATTTCTATCGCTAAGGCTCTATTATAAAGTGACGATGTTTATAGGTTATTAAAAATGCTTTAACTAAGTTAAGTTTAAAATTAAATTAAATTACAAAAAAATAATGAACTTTGAACCGGACCCAAAGTCTCCTGAATATCTTAAATGCCTGACACCAAATCAAAATAAGTTGTCCCTAGCTGAGCTTACTATTTCACTCCAGGTGAATATTATGCTTTGGTATTCAGTAAAATTGCGGGATTCATAAAAACTTACATAAATTTAACCTTTGAATAGCTCTAAACGAGCATGAAAATATTTTCGTCGAGTTTGATCGGTTAAGTGTGTTAGTATAGGTGATAAAGTGAATTTAATATGAACTAAATGACATCAAGGGGGCAAATGTTGGAAAACTGACTTACAGATTAATGACTCCAGGAGCACTGACTAATGATGGATCTCCTACTCGTGAACACAAAGCGTTCTAAGTCAAACAACTTTAACTTATGCGGAACATACATAACTTGAGTTAATTTCCGTACTACAGATTTATAAATTACTTGAGGCTGATAAATTTTGAATCAAGAGTCTCCTGTAGTGATGTGTATGAAATTGCCGTTTGAAAATGCCCGTTCTATACATTTTTACTTAAAAAAGTTAGTTTGAAAGATGGAACGAGAAAAAAAAATCAAACGTGTTTTTTTTAAATGCTTAACGTAATTAAGAAGTAATATTACTATTAAATTGTTTTTTTTAATGAATTGTTTTCTTAGTACGTATTACGTCTGGTTTCGTCGTAAACAGGGTACGCAGGCACGTGAAATGTATACAGCATGTTTGCTGCGGAATTCAATTAAGTTTTTTTTATATTCTAGATAATATTTTTTTTACGAAGATCGCTGGACAATTTGTAGCTTATTAGCACTGTAAATAGAAGGCTTTGGCGATTTGAATCCGGGTTGAGGCCACCTGGGTTTAGACAAAATTCTAGGGAGATTAAGAGTTTTGATCGCCTTTTAAAAAGATGGCTGCGACAAGGCATGCCGAAACGTCAGGCACGCCGGGCACTTCAGCTGACGTGGCCTCAAGCAGTGTTTCAGAGTTGAGTCGCGTCGAGGTGTGGCAGATTGCACCGACGTTTCGCTCTGCGTTGCAGCATCACTGACAGAAAGGATTGTTTGCCTCAACAAAATATTTGTTCGTATATGGCGAAAAAAAATATAATTTGTTAATTCATACAAATATTTTGTAGTAGGAAAGATTCTGTTGACACAACAAAATGTTTTTTTCAATTTAACTTTATATTTGGTTAGGTGTAACAAATAATTTTGGTTACATACCAAGTTTGGTTAAGCTAACAAAATATTTTGTTGCAGCAAGTAAATATTTGTTTCGTCATATACAAACAAACATTTGTTTGATTCAAACAAACCTTTTTCTCTGTGGCAGGCATCTTCAAGCCGCAGGAACTCTGAATGGAAATGCCTACTGCTGTGCAGAGATCGAAACTATGTCTGACGCGCGCGAGGTTACCTTGTCTCGAGTAGATTCGGCGCCTTGCTCGGAGAGAGTGGTGGACGCGCGCAATGTCAAGGGTGTGATATAGGCCGGCCCGCCCCCTCTCCCTCCCGTGGCTCGTGGTATCGCACCATCTCCGGAGGGTGTTTCTCCCACGGGACTCTGGGAAGATTCGCTCCTGCGCGTCCCGTGCGAACCATGACGCATCCTGCTCGGTCTCCAAGGTCGCCCGGCGCGACCTTTGCCCAGCTGCCCCAATGCCAACCACGCGGGAAAAACAACATCTCTACTTCTACGAAAGATTCCTTTGGAAAACTGTTGCCGAGAAACAGATTGTGATACTACAAGAATGTTACTGCAAATTTACAAAACGCGTGGCTATGTATTTTTTTTACATATATTAAATAAGTTTTTTCTCAAGAAAATACTGAGTATTTCTTATGAAAAATAGGTGAATAAATTTATATTTTAATTTATGTTTCATTCAAGCGTGAATTTTTTTTAAAACCATTGAAAATATAATCGAATTTGCAAATATTTATTTTTTATTTTTTTTTATTTTTTTAACTGTGCGAAATGGTATGCGCAGCTCATGCTGGAAAGCTCTTCAGGGAACGGTTTGCAGATAACTTTAACAATTTTGAGGTACTGTATATGGGAGAACGTAAAGCATAAATGCAATTCCTGGGTAAGGATACTGTACAGTTGTACAAACTTCTTAGAAGAGGGGGGGGGGGGGAGCAACTGGGGCGAGAGGTGGTGTTGTTACCGCGGCGAATCCGGGTGACGGCGCCGGGCTTCCGTCGTACAAATCTTTGCTTTTGGGAATATCACTCGTAAATCAGTAGAAAGTCGGTTTTAAAAAAAATCCATAAACCTGAGAGTTTCGGGGTTTTGGGAAAACATGATTTTTAATTATTTAGTAATAATAACCAAAGAATATTTTTTTTGCTTTAAAGGCTTCGCGTAATAAGTACAAATTTATGTATGACACAGAATTTCATGCTGTAAATTTTTGCTAATTTAAATATAAATTTGTTTAAATATAAATTTGCATTTAATTCTTCCAAAACAAATAATATAAATTAATTGAAGTAAAAAAGCAATTTTATAAACTATTGACAATAGATACATAATTAATTCAATTCAAATCACCTGCAAAAAAACAAATTTATTGGTAAAATATATTTCCGCAAATTACACCCTTAGGAAAATGTTATAACCCCATCTCGAGATACATAAACACTGTGTTTTTTTCTTATAATCTCTTGAACACAACTGTATTTTAAGTTAACGATTTTTCCCCTGCACAATTTAAAACTATTATTCTATTAACTATAGTTTATTTTTACGTCATTACAGGGTTGCTAAATACTAAAAGAAAGTAACGGAAACACTCAATATTTCGCTTGGTTTTTAATTAACTGCAAATGAACGAATTGAAAAAAATATATATTTTTAGAAAATCAGGAAATGCATTTCCAAAATAAAACCATGTAAAAAATAGTACGGCTAGGGATTTTATTTTGTTCATTTTACTGAAAACTGCTGTTGAATGTTCGCGTGAGAGTTAGCCCAACTGAAGCGTTATTACGTATGTACGTTTCACGCTCGAACCACCTTGACCTTCACACACTGTCAAGGACACCCACTATGCGTCTTGTTCGATAAACGTGTTTAGATATACAGAATGAGTCTGAATTTGGTTGACAAGTCTTCGCTGCAGGTTTATCACGACAAAATACGTTGAGAACATCTTTCTGGAAAGTTGGGGCTGACAAACTATTTATTGTAAATAATAGATAAATTATTTAAGATGAAGCACTGGGCGTCTGGATGAAGTTTTACGACCACCACGAATTTTGTCGCTGTAGCAAAATTATTTGATTAAAATTATTGGGAGTAATACCTGTATATTCCACATATGTTCGTGACGGGTTGCTATTCCCAATTAAATCAAATAATGAATTTTGCTACAGCGACCAAATTCGCGGTGTTTGTAGATCATTATTTAATTTAATACGACCCAGATGCGCATATTCCACCGTAAATACTTTCTCAATTATGTTGTGTAGCTCCAATTCAAAGTCATATCCCAATCTGGGGTAGCACTTTTGGACCACAAGTCGTTAAGATGTGTTCAACTTATTTTATCGTGATGAACCTACAGTTGATTGTCGGTGGAATTCAGACTCATCCCGAATAATCACCAACCCAAACTATCTTGACTTTCGAAGCTGAGTCGCGTCTAAGTGTTGAGATTGTACCGACCGTTTCGCTTTGGGTTGCAGCACTGGCATCCTCAGGGTTCATAAATCATCATGTCTGTCCAATTGTCGAGCTTGAAGATAGTTTATTTCTACAATGCTTGAGAAAGCCTGTAACGTTCTTTGGTGATTTACGTAAACCTACGCATTACTTCACTGTTAATATTATGGCTTTAGTTAAAATAGTTTACAAACATTTAAGAAGTATCTAAGAGTTATTTTCCCTTAGAAATTTATGTAAGTATATATGGAAAATTATTTATAGAATTATTACAGATGCATAATATATATATTTTTTTAAAATTGGGATTATTGTCTCGTCAACAGCGGGTTCATTAGCGACGGCAACCATGAGCATTAATCCCTGAAAAGGGGTGGCCCCCCCTCGGAATTTGAAAGCCCCTCACTGAGGGGTATGCGCTACGCTTGCAAAATCTTAGCTGAAGTGAAACGGGAATTTTTAACGTAATTCCGGCCCCTCCTGGCAATCCTGCAGGTTTTCACACAACGACAAAGATCATGAATACAGAGAAAAGAATCGTTCATGGTCTTCGGCAAAGGGTGGCCAAGTCCGCATGATAGCATGGTAAGTATGTGTGAAGCCTTCCCCCCCCCCTTTTTTTTCTGTTAATTGTTGCGCCATATTAGGTTAGGCGCACTAAACTTTAGCTGAAGTGAAGTGTTTGCAACGTGGAAACAGTTCTAAACGATTATTTTTTTAAAAAAAGAAGATGGCTGTTTTTACTGACGGGGATTCTAATTCACACCCCCTAACCATCATCAGACGTTATCAAGCACCATTTCCGAAATGTTTTGGGCGGGACAATGCGACATGGCGAGGTTAAAAAGGGACTTAAATTACGTCACAGCATGTCGTCTCCTGACCATTCCCAACTCCGTGGCCCTCGGCATGCCACGGAACAGCCGAAATGGATAACCTACAGTTCACACGGATGAAAGCCACAACCACAGTTCCGAAGATTACCGAAGTAAAAGGTTAGGTTAGGTTATGTTAAGTCAGTGTAGTAAATAATAATTCTTTATTATTTTCCGGGAGGGTAGGTTAAGTTAGTATATCGCAACTATAATAGAAGGTTGGTTAGGTTAGGTTAGCCTTATTTAAAATAATCGACGACAGTAAATTATATAGATCTTTGCAATATGGTGGGTTTTTTTTCACGAACGTTCTGCAAACTTCGGAGACCTTCGGAACTGTCCGGGTGTGGCTCTCATCTCTGTGAACTGTCAGCTGTCTTCCCCCCACCATCATCCGGGAAGGCAGGTCGGTTCTCGAGCCCGGGCCCAGTGAAAAGACGAGTCCAGCCTCTTACCGCTGCGCCGTCTAGCTCCGTGGAAAAACCACAGCAACTCAGCTCTGTTACGGTTGTAATTCAATAGCTTTTGGCATGAATAACCATAGTCCACATAAAATTATTTTTTTTGCACATTTTTACAGCTAAACCTAAAACAATCATAGTCTGTAAGAGGCTCTGAAATTTAGTGCGTTCGGTAAAAACAGCTATTTTCCACATATTAAAAAAAATTGTTCCAGCATTTTCAGCAAACTTAATCTTTGTCCTTATTATAAGTAACTTTTTTTCTTTATTCTATCCTACACATGTTGCTAAACTTTTTTTTACATTTACGTTGTTTATTTGTTGATTTCTAACCGCTTTCCTCATATATCAATAATTAATCAATAAAGAATCTTCTTTTCAATATTGAACACTGTGACGAATTTGTATTGGAAAAAAACAACCATAGTCCAGAACCAATAAAGATTAAAGTCTAATCGTTTAACTATATTTTTAATATTAATGTTGATCAAAACATCAAAGGGAAGCGAGGGAGTGTTTTTTGTGTTATAGTTTATATTTCACATTATTTATAATACCACTGAGAAAAGGAGGAAATTTTTTTGCTTTTCCTGAAAATTTTATTTTTGGACTATGATTGTTTTTGCCAAAAGTTTTTCAATTATTTCTTCCCGTTTCTGGATACTGGCTTAGCTTCTCATTGTTATATGAAACACTTTTAATCGCTTTGTAATATTAGTTTTTGAAAAACGTCATTTGCATTGCACGGAAGAAAATCGCAGGCAAGACGCCTAGGTTTATTGTGTCTATTATTATTTTATTTCAGAGTCAAAACGTTGCTAATGGTATTCGAAATTTAAAGTAAAAATTTTTAGTAACCTCTTTATCTGTAATTCACAAACCATCTGAAATTTAAAAAAAAAAAAAATCAATATATCGAGTATTTTTAGAAGCACACTCAAGCCTCTTTAAAATCACGGAGGGACTTGTGATATTTTATTCAAAAATTTTAACGTGGGAACGAACGATAATATTGTTTTCTAGAGATTAATCATTGCACCTATCTTCTTTAAAGTTGTATCGATTCAAAGCGGACGTACGCAAACATGGTCTGAACCCACCTGCCTGGGGCGATATGACATGTCAATATTTGATGTGATCGATGTAATGAACGGATGAAATATCACCCCTCCCTTTTAGTTACTAAGTGATTGATGTATCTCAAGAAATATTTTTGTTGCATGGAGTATACTCATCAACAGACGATAGATTTTTTTTAGTACGATATATATTTGGCACTGTTCAAAGAGAGACTATTTCAGGCTCCAGATTCACATAAAAACCGAGAAATGTTATTAATTTCAGACAGTCACCTCGTTGTTGCTATTGATGATGAACTTACTTATTCAAATGATGTATAGCCATTTTTTAAAACGGTAAATATGACCATTTTCGTGTATACGATTTTAAATACGTACCAATGAGTACTGTAAAACCACTGCATTCGTAACTTAAATATAATGCTTAGCTTCACGAATTGTATGAGATGGTGTGAGGATCCGAATTCATCGTTATGAAATTACGTTGGTGGCAGTTTGTAACTTTGGTAAATATAATATAATTGTTTTATTGCAGTAATGAACACAATATTTTCAAAAAAAAAATCATTCTATCGGTACTTTAAACTAACGATTCCTTGCAAGTTCCATTTCAGAAAAGAGAACTTAATGAATTAAGTTTGCAAAATTATCGCGGTTGGAGTTCGTTGCTCACCAAGTTGATAGCGTGCCTCTGTTCGGAATGTAAGTTCGGATTGACAGACTGAACTGAGACAGTTCCGTGTATGCACGCACCTGCAGTTAGATCGTCGGCCCACCTCGCGATGATGTTTTTCTTCGCACGCAAGCAAACTGAATGCACACGTCAGTTCCGCCCGACATGCCAGACCTGTTCAGGCCGATCGGAAGGGAGAACTGTGCGTGTACGGGACCCCTAAGGGCGGCATTCCAAGACGTTTGGGTGAGGTAGCGAATAAGTACTGCCTTGTTGGGACACAACCGTAACCTAACTCGCGACCCGTGTTCCAGAACGTGTCCAAAACGTATTCCCAAAAAGAAAAAAAAGAAATGCACCCGTTTCAATAAACGCGCTAGGATAGAAAGTGGTTCCAGCTCATTCCATTGGACGTTTCGCAAACACCGATACAATTTCTACGGCAAAAATCCTTGAGATAGCAGCACCGTTGCGTGAATTAAACGGCGTTATTCTAATTTTCCCAAGTACCAGTAAAGTGTACTCCAGGATAGTTTCGATACCACAAAGTTTCATTTGACGCGCCAATAGGCTTGGTACGTCCCCCGATATTCATGAAATTGAATATATGCGAGTCAATGGCACCATACACGGGTCCGCCATCTGGACGAAATAATCTAAAAAGTGAGGTCTGCGCCTGCGCGGGATTAGGGCGACAGGTAGGTCAAGGATAGGACACCGAAATCCGTTTCCTTAAAAATACGGGTCTGGCTGTGTCCTATCGTGCACTAGGAATACGGTTAGGGTACAGGTGTGGCATATTCAACACCTAAAATCTTATTTTGTTGCCGTGGAATACCGGCCTATGAGTATCGGTTACGTATCAACAATTCCCGAGCGAAACTTGGCTGTGATCCGGCTACGAACACCGTGTTGTAGTTCTATTCCACGCAACGTCGCAGGCCTAAGGATGGCAGGAATACTCGAAAGTTTTCGTTTAGGTGGGGATTGGACGCCGCAGAATTCGCTTTCAGAGCCACTCCCCCCCCCCCTTTTTTTTCAACATTACTTTTTTCCCCCTCTTGATAATGCACTGTCCGCCTCCCTATCTGCGACCACTCCCGCAGGCTTTACGATGAGCGGTCCTCAGTGCGTTAATTAACGTCCGTGTATTTATAATTAGTTTTGCGATTTGCGGCGGAGTCGAGAGATGCGTCCTTAGCGGCCGGCCTGCCCACTTTCCCCTTCTGGCCCTTCCATCCTCTTCTCTCGCTCATCCGCCACAATCCGCCACAATCCACCACAGTCAACCACAATCCACCACAATCCACCACCATCCCAGCTAGATCTGTTGGCGAAGAGGAGAGGAAAACACATTCATACGAGGTATAAGATGTTAAAAATATATTGGACAGGCAAGCCGCTTAGGCAACGCACGTCATTTTGCACGTTTGTAAGTTCGCACACACATCCAAGAGCCCTTATTCCTGGGCTCTTGAACGTACAGTAGCTTGTTCATAGAGTCGTGCTTGGACACTGGCGGGAATACATACCATTCAAACGTTTTTGAATCGCATTTTCATTGGGTCATAGGTGGTTTTGACACGGTCGTTTTCCTCCCACCTCCAATAAAAAAGAAATAAACCGCTAATGAAATACCGAAGTTCGTATGATCCAACCTTATGCAATCTGGACAGAAGGAAAAATTATCATAGCAGACAATAATGAACAGAATACATGGATTTTTTTGAAGTTATAATTCTTTGGGCGAGTTGTGAAAAAAAAAGATGAGAGTGAATTTTTTTACGATGCGCGTGGACTGTACAACGAAATTTTCATAGGATAAAAAAACATACAAAAAAAGAGGCTATATACAAATAAAAATTATATATGTGCTTTTAAATCATATACTGTAGTGACTGATATTGAATACTGGTCCATATAATTAAAAACAATTTTTTATTGTGAATGTTAGTGATATAAATGTGTGTTAAAGAATTTTTTCCAGTGTATATTCTAGTGCATGTATGTAAGTGAGGTTATGTTCCCGTATGTGTTATTTATTTTAATTATAAATCATAAGTTATTGCATTATTATTTAATAAATAATAAAAAAATTAGAATAAGCATTGCGCATATTTATTGATTTTCATTATTAATTAAAATTGATGTCGGTTATTTACTGCATTAAATAATTATTTTTATATACATATTTATATTAATATTAAAAACTAAGTAGTATGTATTGAATTTTTTATAATTTGATAAAAATTTATAATTTTTTAACCGTATTTTAAATACCACTTCAGTCCTTTTATTATTTTATTTCTATTAATTATTTCCATGCAAAATGAAAGTTAGTTTTTTTTATTACGCCAAGTATTAATAACTTCTAAAATACGTACATAAGTACACGCGCCTATTAGTTTTGTGTAAAAGTTTGTGGAGTAGAGACGGTTACCAAAAATTCTACGTCATATTTCGTGTCTGGGCTTCGTGTCATGAGTGTGTTTGCAACATGGGAACACATGAATTGGCTCGTTACCGAGATTAGATGTTAACACGTCTCTGGCGAGTACTTAAAAGACTCGCTCAGTTGTTTTTTATTATTATTATTATTTTTATTTTGCAGTGAAGCCACCCTGAATTTAGATATTTGGGGAACTTTTTCTCTCTTTCCCACTGAGCATTGACGGCGTCGAGGAATTAGCCTTTCGCACGGCCGCTTCGTAGTTTCTTCCGCGTACAACATACCCCCCCCCCTCCTCCTTCTCGTAAATAATTATGTCTGAGCCTGAGACGCACCCGCATGAGAAACTGTTGCGCTGCGTTCCCGCTCTCGCTACTACTACTACTACCTCCCCCGCCCCCTCCACCCACCCCTACATCCTCTTGCTTTGGCGCTCGGGGGGGGGGGGGAGGCTAAGGCGGGCCGACACTAATTAAATTCTTTTTTTTTATTACAGTCGCGTATCCCGTTACGCACCGCCCCTGAGAGAGAGCGTGTTTGCTCACGGCCTACCCCCCTCCCTCCCTCCACCACCCCCTACCATAATTTTTGGGCCACGCGCGCCGAGGTAATTAGGACGTGGGAATAATTCTCGAACTCAGCACGTTTTTAAATACAATTCCAGATTCACTCTCAAAGGATAAGTGATTGCGATGATGCTGAACTTTAGCTATACTCCTTATGCGTGGTGCTGTTAACACACAGTTGGAGGAAAACGTTACCCATTTAATTTTTTATTTTTTTTTACTGTCGTGAACATTGTATTATAATTTAACTTTTGATACAAATAAAATAGGCAGTCTCTTTTTTTGTTTTTAGAGTTGCTAAATTAACTTTGCCATTTGTGCCGAACGTTTTGTACACTTTTTTTAAAATATTTGTAAAAACCACTTATTAGATGGTTTATTAAATTCGTCAATTTATATTGATGTTGTATGTTGTTAAATAGTTTTAAAAGTACTATTGTAACTCGTGGAAATTTTATTTTTCAAGTTAAAATATTTTTTATCATAGTCTGTGAAAAATAAGGAAAGGGGGAAAGACGGCTGCAGTTTGCGTAAGTTTTTAGTGTGTATTTTTTTTTTTTAATATATGGACCCCAGTTTCAAGTGTATTAAATGTCACAATTTAATTAATTAAAAGCGTATGTACATTAAACTTTTTGTCTACACTACCCGCAAAAAAAAAGTCCCGTTCGCTTTGAAAGCTTGGCAGTCACGCTCATATTGAAGTGAAACTTAGCAGACTGATGACAGCTCACCAGGGGCGCTGCATGCAGTGCTGCTGCCATCTGTGAATCCGGCAAGTAACTTGATATATGAAATATGGTGCATAAATTCGTTATTATAGGAGCTTTAAGATTTCACCGCCATGTTTTCGAACCCACTGATTCACAATAGCTAGAGACCGGAAAAATTCGCGGGTTCAATGAACTTCAGGATGGACTCCAATATCCTCTACACACTCGGGAAAATGTCAACTATACATTGGCTACTGACTTGTGAGTCGTCTCGACTGGTAACCTGTGATTCGACACTTCTATGAGTGAGGGTCTCTAATTGGCCCTCAGTCCTCCAGATTAACAGTGAACGAATGGCAAAAGCCGCACTAAGGTATAATTATTTGAATTTTAGCATAACACGAAATGAACCCGCGAATTTTTCAGATCTCTAACAATAACGTATTGGACGGTCGTGTGCATGGGAGACAGTTCGTGCGCATAGAAGTGAAATGAATATGTTGTATTTCTGTTTCGGACGCATGACGCAACAACAAATGAGAGTAGAGTAGGAAGCCAAATTGGCGGGACTGGAGAACTGTTTATATTTAACAATCATATTGTGGCAAGTAATTGTCCAGATATTACAATGCCCAGACGAAAATCATGCTTTAAAAATTAATTAATGCTATTTTTTTTTACTTATAAGTCACTAGCAAAAAATATAAATACCTAATAAAAATATGTCATGGCTAAAATGGTTAGCTAAAATTTTTATATAACCCTTATTTATTTATATGTTGAAAAACTATGCTCACAAATTCCTGGTAAAAATTCACCGGATACCTAATCATTAGGTAGTTAATATAGTTACTTATTAACACTGCCAACAAATGTCGGATACATCGGGAAATTTCATTGGCTGAAATAACCAGTGAGATTTCTATTATGAACCGACTTCACATATATCGTGCGCATGGATTGCTGTGCAATCGCTTATATTTTCCTAATTGTGAACCCAGCCATAGGACCGTTCTACAATGACACGAAAACGGAGACGGATCACGTAAACGGAGGCGGATCTCAGGAAACAAGGTTTATATTATAATACCACACAGACTGAGACGGGGGGCCCGTAGGGATTAACTCGGCAATGCTGAGCTTTTCCGTTTACGTTGCTACGTGCGACCAGTAGAAACCGAGTGCTTGGCTGTGGTGGTTGCCATGTTTGTTTACTTTCTTAATACGCTGACAATTGTTTCAACCACAAGAGTACGTATATACGGTTCTATTATTAATTTTATATGTAAATTATATAACCTCAAAGCATTATATATATTTAAAATTAAATTAATATTTTGTAACCATCAAGTTCAATCTCAATTATTGTGTTTCCGTGCATTGTGGAAGCAGCAGACGCGAGAGTGGAATATTACGGGAGATCCGTCTCCGTTTACGTGCCGTTTAGGTGCTTCATCTCATTTATTTGTCATTGTGGAACAGAACTCATTATTGTATAATGATATTGCATGTCATTTACAGGTAATGTGTGAGTTGTGTGTTTTTAAATTTATTTAAACCTGAGATATCTAATACAATTAGTATTAAGAGGCTTCATAATAACGTGTGTAATGAGCAATTGACGTATCCGCATCACCACGCACAACTGTGCGGTGTCGCCATTATTAAAGTGCAAGAGGAACAAATATAGCGCCAACAGCAATGCAGTTACGCCTTTATATTTCTGATCTTCACACTTTCCGTACCAATCTGAGAGTTTCCCTTTTTATTTTCCCGTTCCGTTCTGATGACGTCATCGTCCTCGACTTACCCTCCCAACTGGATTCTGTTTGAAGAACCTCATCAATTTCATAAGGGAACGAATGCGCGTGTTCGTGCGAGCTAATGCGTTCACGCGAGTTCCGGAACGTTGTCGAGGACGCACCGGGAGGCCGACGACCTGAATCGGTGACAGTGGAAACTAATTCGAAACAGCGAAGGCAGATATCAAAATTTACTTCAGTGACTGAGTGACTCTGGTTTATGTAAGTGAAATTCGTCGATTTTCTCAGCGAATTCTACTACCTTAAGCGTAGATTCCCAGAGAATTACACTATTCAATCAATCATAAATAGCTCGAAACCTAAATATTTCGCTCAATTTTCTGGAGTCATAGTACCTACGCTCCCACACACATGTGCACAAATAATTAAACCTATTAAATTCACTGTCTGCAACAACATTTTACATTTTTTCCAGATTGAATATGGTTGTTAGTCCCCCCCCCCCCTTTTTCTAGCGTGTCAAAAGAAAATTCTAACCTGTCTCCGAATAATAATGCGAATTGTTCCGGTTTCTTCGTATTGCTTGTAAATATAATTCTCAGTAACAATATATATATTTTTTTTAATTTAAATAAACTGACTATGATTTATATTCTCCTAAACCCATCGAACAGCATGTACCGTAGGTACTTGAGCTACGCACATGGGGCTTAACTACGGTTTGGGGCTGTTGAGGGAAGAGGTGTGTGGGAGGAGGGTTTACTACATCAGCCTGCGTCGGGGAACAGCTTTCCGCCGAGTGCTTCTCTCTCCACATCTCTCCGCCCCCCCCCCCCCCTCTTTCTCTCTCTCTACCTCTCTCGTTACCTCCGGCAACGCTCAGTATTTCTCGGTGTGTGAAATCCTAGACGAACAGTTGGTCCGACGCCCCAAGCCGTTCGCCGCAGAAAGCAAACAACGTCTACACGGTTAGTTACTGATACGATACAGTCCGTGCTTCTAAATACATCTAAACATTGTTGAACTGACTTATTAGCCAGTCGTTTTCATCAACATCTCCGCAAAAACATCCTAGCCCTTTGAATACGGCATTCGGTAGGAGTAATTCTGCGAATGGAACGAATGTCGATTGGGAATGGAAATGTGTAAACACGGTGCTGTAATCTGCGGAATTCTTATAAATTTTGAAACGATGGCAAACCTGCGTGATACAACCGTACATAATTATTTTCGTGATGATCGGGGGTTGTGTTAAGCGTATTGGTGTGCCAAAGTAAACTTTATAACAGTACAAATAACCTTTACTACTTCATATAAAAAATTGATGGTCATAAAAATAAATAATGACAACTTAAAAAATTCACTTTACAATCTTGGGTTTACAAATTTTGATAAACCTTAGTTAACATTGAAATGTATAGGCCTAGATAGCGCAGCGTTCATCACACTGTAGAAAAACAAATAATTTTAGCCTACATATTTTCGACGTCATGAAAAATAAAAGAATTTTGTGATGAAAATTTTACTGTTAAATCTTAAATGTTGGATCAGCTCAATAAGATAAAGGTTTGTTTGTAAGAAGTATTTGCAGACTGATTTTAGTCATTTAAGCAATGACAAATTTACAAACATTTACTTAGTGTTATGATATGTGTTTTAAAATGTTTCACGTTAGTATTTAAGAATTGCCATAAAATTATAACTTCTAGCATGTGTATCTAAGTAAACACTACATTTTTTTTTACTTCTAGGGTTTTGTGTCAAGACCACAAGAGAGAAAATAATGTCGTGCCTCGACGTTTGGCTTGCCACGCTGTAGCCATCTTCGCGGGCGACATGGCCTTGAACGGTAGCAGTTAAAACCCTGCCTAAGTAAGCCTACGATCTAGATTTAATATCAAACCTGATAGTATTTAGGAAATGAATCACAATAATAATGGGGGAGTTAGTAGGCCTAAATTACAGATGGTAAATACATTTTCCATGAATGAATCGCATCTCTTCTTCATATAAGGACAAATTTTCGATGCAATTTAAAGGTTAAATACTTTCAGTATACGTTTTGTATCAAACAAAAATATTTTTATTTTAAAACCTTTTAAACTGATAATATAATTTCAAAAGTAAATTTAATTTTTAACATCATCTTAAGGAAAAAACTCAGAAGCAATTCAAAATTGTATCGTATTTAACTGGGAAGCATTCTAGCGAAGAATTAAAAAAAAAATTGCATTCACTTATTTTAATTATAAAGCAGACACTGTTTTTAATCTTGTAGGGAAATAGTCCTATATACTTATGTTTGTTAAACATGCATATTCTCAAGGCACTTGCGTTATTTTTGTATTTCCACAGACCCGAACACTGAAAAATGTCGTTTCAAATATTTGTCTCTTTTTTTTTTTAAATAAAGCATAAAAGAAATAAAATTACTGACGAACTATATGGCTTTCAATTTATTTCATAAAACAAAATTGTACAATAACCTCAAACGTGTTTTAAATCCTATTACACTATCAATGTGTACTATTGAACTGAAATTGCACCTTATAGTTTTTTTTTAATTTAAATAATTCGCTATACTATTTGCTGTAAAGTTAGAACATGTCAGGATTTTAATGTGTTCCTTAACTTTTAAATGTACCTATATACACAGTAACACTTGTTGAATAGTTACTTGAATGTTCTTCGATCTTTAAAAGTTATAGACCTGTGGATTTTTTTTTCGGATGGATTTTATTACAAGCGACATTCATATAACATTATTTAAGTGGTTTATCTTTATAAACTCTTTAACCTCCCATGAAAATACCATTAAAATATTTATGGTGAACATTCTAGCCTGTCTAAAAAAAAGGGGGGGGGGGGGGCAAAATTTGTAGTCTCCACTTGTTATGCAAGACAGAGAATCGTAAAGGTTTGCCACAGTGAATCCGTGAACTCTTTCTTTCTCTTTTTATTTCTCTTGTTCTATCTATCTATCTCTCTCTCTCTTCCAGCGATCGCGCGCCAAGTAGCGAGTCGACGTGGAATAGGACCTCAGCTCGTCAATAATTACCATCACGGCGCGAGCCCATTAGCCGTGGCTAATCGTGATTGACCGCCCACCTAATCGTTTGTTGGTGATGAGCTGTGGGTTGGGGAAGGAATGAGGGGGGGGGGGGGAGGGTTCCGTGCCGGAAGGGTTGACGGGCGCATGGGATCTCGCGTCGACAGGAGTGCCCACTCTGTCATCCGACAAACCCACCCTCTCCCTCTGTCCCGCTAAAAACTCCCCCACACCTCCCCTATACCGTGAAACCTCGTACTGCCCTCCCGCCGTCAACTTATTCCCCCGCTCCCCCTCGGACAATCAAACCCCCTTTTCTACCCCTCCGGAGACTCGCGTGTTCCGCATTCAAACGCGCGTCTGGGGAAATTAAACTTCAATCAGTCGGCAGAGTGGCGTAATTTTAGGCAGGTTCGGTCGACGCGGTAGGGAGGAGGGGTTTGGAACATGTTGCGCGCTCCACGTGGTTCGAGGAATCGAGAGTCCCACCGATATAATTGCCCCTCCTCCATTTCTCGCCGAGCAAATTAAATATGTACCACATCCCACCAGCTACCAACCTTCCCTTTGGTACTGCTTCTCTTAAGCAGTTCTCGCATCTTACCGCTGAAGACTATTATAAAATTGCCCGATCGCACTTATCTTATCACGAAAAAAAAAAGAATTATCAAGGTAAATGTTTGCTTTGCGAATATACCGTAGGGCTATTGCGAAAAAAAAGTCGGCAACTAATAACAGAAACAGGTGTAAGTATTTTTGTTGTCAAAATTAGACAAAATTTTAACTTGCCAAAAAAATTTAAGAAAGCGTCATTTAGGTCCGCATCGTAGATTTTTTCGTGAAAACGTCGGGATAAAATCATAAGTGTTTCGTATTAATTTTTAATTAAATTATCAATCTCTTTAATACAATGGTTACACGGAGTAGTATAGTGGTTGCAGAATAGTAACGACGCCTACTCATATCCATAGAAGTTTGTACTGTCGCTGGCCTCTGTATGCCCTATGGGACAGCTACGTAATCGAACGTTTTTTGGCTTTTTGGATTTATTTCGACGCGAGCTTTCCTCTGGCTTGCATTTTCTATAATTCCGAGCAAATTTACGAGTCACATTAAACGACAACTTAAATTATTTTGTAATTTTCAATTTATTACCAATTTTTTCTTATATTCCAGCGAATATTTTTATTGTCTCATTTTGAGTCTTGGTAGTGCTCAGCAATATCTTCACAATGACACCTGAATCAATGTCCTAACTCAAAGCGTTTTCACGCAACACCAATTTATAAATTTTCACAAATATTTCGTAACAATCACGCGCGTGCGCCTACACTGGTACGATGACGTCACAGGCAAAACTAACAATACGTGACAAACACGTACAGCTATATGATCTATTCGTTGTGGGCTCAACCATTGTTGACGTATTATTAGTCTCGTATTAGTTAGCGCTTTAGATCTGAGGGAATTTGTCACACAAGAAAGTTCGACCGACTATTACTGAAACGAGCGAATAGGAGTCTTCACGTAAAAAAAAATTAAGTCTGAATTATCCATAAGAAACATGGTTAGCACTTTATGGGGTCTACTGGACTTAGAAACCGTTCTCTTCAGTTTTGGTTGTCACAAAAATAGATTTCAATAACTGGACTTACCAGTTTCCCCCCCCCAATAATCCCAATATATAAAAAATATGTTTAAATATAGCAGCAATGTGATTTTTCTTTGCATTAGGCAGCGGCGCGAACTATAGTTTCAACACCACCCTGGTAGGAGTAGGCTAGGTTTATTGTAGAATCAAAACACAAAAATTTGTAAAACGCAACTGCTATGTTTCCATTAAATTACGGTTGTCAATTCCTGTCACATAAAACAAATCATCTTTTCTTCATAAATTTCCATGAGTTTCAGTGGGGGAGATAGTGCGGTATGACTCTTCCGTTTCGCGTCTAATTGAAACTTCTTTGAAGTTCTTACTTATTTAGGCGCGTTGTGGGCGAAATTTTAGCACGCATCAATTTGTACCACGCAACGGAAATTGAACATAGTTGAAATACAAAGCGCATGCGCGTTTATGCTATGCCCACGATCCGAGGTCGTCAAAATGGCGGACCCGAGTGAGGCAGCATGCGCCCGTGAACACGTATTCACTTTTGTGAATATCGGGGAACGTACTAAGCGTATCGATGTGCCAGATGAAACTTCATGGTCGTGAAATTATCAAGACAGACACTGTGTTAACAGTCATAACAAGAAACAATAAAAAAAATTATTACCAAATAATATTGTGTTAGAAAAAAAACATGGCGTCGAAAAATAGTACTTAACTTTGATAAACTCAATACTTTCTTTTTAAATGATTCGAAACATTAAAGGATTGCAGTCAAAATGTCACGTGTATCGGGTAAAGAATTGAATTCAAATAATTTTAAAGCATTAAAAAAAAAAAGAAGTTCTAACGCGTGTTGGTCCCATGTAATTTAACGCATATTTTTTTTTTTACTCACAGGAAAATATGGCCTCTTCGCTTGTGTACGTATCAGGTAGTGAAATTCAATTTTAGGACGAAGTAGCTGCATCTTGGCTTCTGGCGCGACGTGTTAAAACACCACTGTGGGATAGTAGTGGGGGAAGGGGGGGGGAGGAACGTGTTCGCACGACGAGCACGGGGTCGCAAGTCGTCGGCGAACCCTGGAGACACAGAGGAAACCGTTAGGTCGTCACGAGGAGTTGCCTCGTGACGCGCCCGAGGACGGCCGGGATGTCTGGGTCTCGAAATCACAACGCCCTACCGTAACGGAGCTCGGATTGGATGATAGAAAACGAAAGGATGGATGGAAAGCCCTGGAGACTGGGCGGCGCGCCCGAGGACTCGGCGTGAGAATCGTGTCCCGCAAGGCCGAAGCAAACGTCGCTACGTGCGTCTTCCCCCGATGTTGCCTTTCACGGCTCGCCCCAACCGCCGCTGGGGGGATATCGTTCCTTCCTGAACCTTACCCTCACATTACAGGCGCGTACATCTGCATTCCACCGTCTCCTACAAAGGAAGGTAGCAGGGGGGAGGGGGTCAAAACGCCGGGTACACAGTTCTGACCCCCTAGGGGGTTTCGGGGTTAAGCTGGGGTAGCCGGCACGCCCCTCTAAGAGCTTGGCCCCTAGTCTTCTTCAAAAGTAACACTTTCACAGCCTTCCCTTCTGCCCCTGGAGCTAGAAGCACTTCTCTCGTTGCATCATCCACCTGCGAGGATTATCTCATTTTGCGCGTGCTGCTCCACTCAACTTCCTACAAAAAGAAAGAAAGAAGAAAAATCCCAACGGTTTTTTTATAAAAAAAGTATATTAATTTTAAAGTGAGGCTTATACTTATAACGCAGGATTAATGTGTAAACATTTTAGCTCTCGGCATAGGGCATTTTGTAGGAGTAATTTCGTGAATGGAACGGAAATTTGTAACCACTGTAATGCCATCTTTGACGGATGGCGCAAATAAAAGTTCATTGTGACAAAGGGTAACTTTGTAGTATTAACTGTTTAATGAACTTTAAGAAGATGGGCAGTATTTTAATAAAATGCCCTGTGTATAATAAGGTCCAAAGCCGGGGTTTTGTATTTTTTCCCAAGCCTTTTTTGCGTTATCGGAGCCGTTTAATTGTGAAGTTTAAACTTTCTCTCAGCAAATCGAATAATCCGATAATCGACGTATCTGCTTTGGCAACGAATTCTAGCAGTGGTTGCAGAAACTGCGTGTGAATATTGTAAATACTGTAAATAGTAGTTAATAAATAAAACTGTATTTAATTAATCAGGCTATCCTTTTTGAACCTGTTTTCCCAGTCGTAAAATTACTATTAGACTACCATTTGTATGATGTCGTTCATAATGAGACGTTTTTCTAACGACGAGACACTTAAAAAAATTTTTTTTTTACTATTTTATCGTGCGTTCCTTATAAAGTAATTAAAACTCCTCCATGAAATCGCTGAAGGGCTTGTGAAAGAAATGAAACCTTAAAGCAACAACCAACTTTAGGTTATTTTGAAATTTAAATGGGCTGTGCACCGAATATGTCCTTTAACTGATCGTAATATTCATTAGGCGATACCACCGTTAATAACGAAAACTCCGTACTTCGCACGTCTGAAGATAACTGCTTCCGTGAGCGAAGGCAATATTTTAAAAACCCCGTGCGTGTCTGCCCGTCGAGATCATGGCCAGCAAAAGGTTCGTTTCGTCATCCTGTAATGAATTTGAAATCTCTCCCAAATATCTACTTTCCTTTAATTTTTACGTTGAGGGTTAGTTTACAAAAGTGTTTCATTAGTCGAGGCTGAAATTTATTGACGTGAAACTTCTTTACATTCGGTGGTGTTAGTCGAGACGTTTGAAATCATCGGATCGTAACAAAAAGTGCAACGCTCGGAGGGCAACAAAAAGTGCTCGATGGCGTATGCCGCACGACTGGAGCGTCTCGAGGCATGTTTTCAATAGCTATAGCATACATGCACATCTGCAGTGGAGGATTTATACTTTGCGGGGCCCAGGGACATTTGCTGTTACGGGGGCATAATGTTTTTGAGAGGTCTTGCTGGGAGCCTGAGGGGTCTTATTGGGAACCTGAGTGGTCTTACCAAGCACCTGAGGGGTCTTAAAACGTTTTGGTCAAACTTCAAGTTCAAAGATATAAAAATTTTTTTAAATTGTTTTTTATTTTAACTAAAATATTTATTTTTTATTCTTTTGTGCGGTAATAATCCCATGCTATTATAATAATATGAATGTATAATTATTTTATAATATTTAATAAAAGCTCAATATAATATAGACACACCTTAACCCACACATTCAAGGTTTGATGAACTCCGTGTATCATTGAGATATAAATTGTCCACTTCATTGGACGAATAGACTGAAAAGGTTAAAACAATGCTTTTGCTCATTTATCTCGAAATTTGTTTTTGTAATTTTTCCTCATAAATTATTCTTGGGCTGGTTTTATAAATTTTTACGTTCATATTCTGGTAAAATTTCGTTATTATAGGAGGCAATAAAATCTAAGACATATTTTTTGTGCGAAATCATGAACGGGGAAAAAAAATGAATTGACCATCGCTTTAAATTGCGTGCTAGAAAAAATAAAATAAAATTTTATTTTTCCCAATAACGTCCATATTTCTAACAACGAAACAAAAAAAAATGGAATGTGACGAACAGTAGCGAGGCTCCGGGCGACTGGCCCGTTCGCCCGGCCCTGGATCCGCATATTTGCGTACTTGCGTATACTAGCACACTTGCTTACTCGTACACTCGCAAAACTTCGCACTCACTTACTCGCATATATAAACATATACTTATACATTATTTTACATTGTTTTACCTTTGCCTGTGAAGTTTCGCTTCTAACGCGCTTGTCCACCACGCGCCCATGGGTTAAACTGCCTACGATATGTGTTGTAAGACAAACGAGATTTTGATATTTGTGATGAATTATGAATACATAAGATCAGAAACTCTACAGTTCTATGAACAGACCTATATTTTTTGCGTACCTTATGTAATATGCTTTTAGCTATGCAAGGTAAGTTTTTTGTATGTCAGTAAAAGGCTGTGCTAGCGAAAATTTAATAACTTATCAGTATGTGAGATCACTGAGAGACTAAAAGTAGTTTCGAAACAACTTCTCATTTTTTCTAAATCATATTCTATGTTATTTCCTGAAAATATTCATTTATCCTTCATAATTTATTAGCTGCGATTGGGACAGGCATATACTGGATTTATTTTTTATTGTTTAGCCGCAAAGTATTTATATCGTCTTACGTTAAAAACCGTGAATTGTGTGATGTCACAAAACCTGTTTTGAATTCCAAGGAACTTGAAGGTACTAATTCTGTAACTTGTTTCTTATTTATTTCGAATATTTATTGGAACCAATAAATGTTTTTGCTTCTTGTGGGGATATTTTTTGGACTTACTTGGAGTGAAAACGAGATTTCTGAACTCGCTCCCCCCTCCCCCTCCACGGAAAACAAGCGAGAAGCGAAATTTAAGCCCTTCTTCAAACGAAACGTTAAAACGGTTTTTCCTCTAGAATAAACCTGTTGATGAAGCTTTTAGTCCGATCCGGGGAGCTTTGCAAATATGCAAATTCACTTCCATTATCAGGGCTTTAACAACCCACATTGCCGAATCTCCGCATTTAAAATATTCTACAAGGGGAGGAAAAAAAGTGAGAATTTACAGATAATTAATTTCTCTCACGTCTTGGTTGAATGAAATCTTTGAAATAAGTGACCGAAGCTACTGTATACAAGAACAATAACAGAACGACAGCTGGTTAATACAGTAAAGCTTGTTTCTCGAATCCTTTCAAATGGGCTTAAATGCCTTACAAAGTTTGACATAGCATCATATAGCTTTGAAAAATGTAGACTAAAATGCTGCGTTGAAAATAATAACTTGTGTTATTTAAGAGTCGTGTCTTTCTGCCACATATTTATTGTTTTTAAAAAATTGTTTGGATAGTAATGTTTGAAATCTTCTTTTTACACAATATAAACATATTTTATAAATTGCCATAATATATAAGCCAATATTGCTGGACATGATGGGCCAGAACGCATTCGTAGACCATAAATTTCAAAAACATATTTTTATTAGTTGTAAAAAAAGTAATTCTCTTTCTAAATTAGATAGAATTAATTAGTTATTAAATTTCTTACAGTTTATCAATCTTGGAATGGAACCCTTGATAAGTGTTTCTGTATTTATTAATTATAAAAAGGGTCCAAGTGCGTATAAATATGTACATCAGTTGAAGTCGGGTACTGTCTTAAGTATGGTTATGTGTAGTATGGACTATCTGAATTCCCCAAACCAGCTGTAAAGACGTTTCCAATTTAAAAAAAAAAAAACCACCGGGACGAGCGAGAGAATTTTTTTTTCTGTTTATTTTACAAAAAGTTGCCAAGACATAGTTTGTAACACTACGATAATGTTACTTTGTACAACGCATGCCTATGGTTATTTTTGCATATATGAAATACGTATTTTGAGATAATTCTTAATATTTCATACGAAAAACTGACGCATAATTTTATATTTTAATTGATGTTTCAATTCAATCATAATTTTTTAAACCATGGAAAATGTAATAGAATATTCAATAATTTTATTTTATTTTGTTTTTTATGCTTATATTTATGCTTATATTAATGTGCGCAGGTAATACTGGAGAGCTATTCAGGAAACGGTTTAACTATTGGAGGTACTGGGACAACACAAAGGCGTAAATGCCAAGGTAAGAATCCGAACCCATTTTTTTTTTTTGCGGTGATACAGTTGTTTTCAATTAAACGTACACATTTACAAATTTATTTAATTTTACATGACTATTTCTGTTCCGTTTACGAAACGAATTGCAGTGTACGTCCCGAAGACAAATCCGTTAGTTAGCTTTGCGCGGTGGAAAAGGGAAAGAAAAGGAATAGCAAGGAGGGGGGGGGGGATCCCCACCATGAAACAAGCTATGAGGGTTTTTTTTATACCCTTCTCCACTCCCTCTACCTCCCTCTCGGGCCGACTAATTAGTGGAATTTGTCAGCTGGCCTCGGGCGAAAACACCTCTGGCCCTCCAACCCCTACTAGCCGCCGGCAGAAAACCTTACCGTACCTCTTTCCCACAGTGATGCATGGTCC
Source organism: Bacillus rossius redtenbacheri (assembly GCF_032445375.1). Lineage (NCBI taxonomy): Eukaryota > Metazoa > Arthropoda > Insecta > Phasmatodea > Bacillidae > Bacillus > Bacillus rossius. The sequence goes on from NC_086335.1 coordinate 48,781,961, forward strand.
TGCCAGCGGCTTAACTCCTTCCGCAACAAAAATGCCCACTCACCCCCCTCCCCCCTTAACCCCCCCTGGAGCCGTGGGACGACGTGGACACGACCACGTGGCTTCGCCGACATCAGTCTCCGGGAGAAGGGATCTCGTCCCGTCTGGGAAGGGATTTGCCTGCAGCGAGGTTGTGTGCTTGGGGCTAGACTTCACCGGCCACGTTGATTTCCTTTATTTTTTGGACTGATTTCACATTTTTTTTTTTACATTCAAACTAGCTAATACCCGGCATGCGCTGAAATGACTTAAAAAATTATTTTTTGTAAATTTTTTAAGTGGATACGCATGTACAAACTATCTCTCTATCACTCTCTAAATCTCTATCCCTCTTTATCTCTATCTACATCTCTCTCTGTTCCTCTATATCTCTACATATGTCACTCTATAGAAATGAACATATTAAAAATCTATATTTTTATCTATCTCCTTTACCTGCCACAGGTGTGACATGGGTACATGAAAATACCTGCGTATTTAAATGCAATGTTGTGTCAAAATTTCAAAGAAATCGGTGAAGAACTTTCGGAGATTTAATATTTTTAACAAACTAGCATAAATATACATATATATACATATATTTACACTATCTAATAGACGACGTGCGTTTCAATGCCTCTTTAATTTTTTTTTGTATTTTTTTTTTAAGTTTGTACACACTTACGAAGCATCTCTCTCCATGTATACCTCTCTTGATCTCTCTGTTACTCTATGACTCTATATATATCTTAATATCTCTATATATCTTTCTATTCATCTCTCCATATCACGCTAACTTTCTTAATCTCTCTCTATGTATATACATCTCTATCTCACTATATATAACTTTATCTCTATATGTATATTAATATTCTCTATACCTCTAAATTTATCTTCGTATTCTTTATATCAACATACATCTGTCTATATCTATATAAATATTGAAGTATATTCTATCCATATGTCGTTAATACTTTATTTTCCTCTGTCTCTAGATATATCTCCTATATGTATATATTTAAATATCTCTTATTATATCATTCTATATATATATATATTTATTTATTTATCCATACACCTCTCTGTACATCTATCTAAACATTTATATCTCTCTCCATCAATATATTAACCTCTTTCACTCTATATCTATCCCTCTCTATCTCACTCCTAACGAACTGTATCTCTTTACATCTCTCTATCTCTATATCTATCTCTACTTATCTCTATATCTCTCTCACCATTATTATTTGGGCCATAGAAAAGAGGCACTGAAATAAAGTACTTACTGGAAATTATCTGATACTACTCGTGTACCACCTTAATGTTTGCTTTAAGGATTGGTATTAACGAAATATCACCTAAACAGTGACTTTCCCCGTTTTTTAAACATGGAGATAAGAAATAAGGGAGTAATTGTATACAACTTTGCCATTTTAATACTTGAAGTCAAAATGAGAACGACCTTTATTCCCTTTTGCATAGAAAAAAAATTTTGTTTATAAATAAGTTTAACCCTAATTTCGTCGAGATGTTTTGGTATTATTTTTTATTAAAAATATTCATTACATTATGGCATTTTCACGATTCTTCTTAGCGAGTTCTTTTCAAGATACTTAACAAATTTGTAGCATTTTAGCCTTTATAAAGTTACGATTTGTTTTGCTACCCAATTGCTAACTTCAACTTCAGAACAGACAACCACCCCATGGTTTCGAAGGTCAATCATGCAAAATTTCATAGAGATCGGATGAACTACGAGATATCAATGCAACGGCATAATTTTATCAATAATAATTAAATCTTCATTTAATGATTGCTTTTATCAGAATCTCACCTAGAAAGTGACCTTCCCCGTGTTTCGTGGTCAGGTGTGCAAAGTTTCAAGTCAAACGGCTGAACGATGTGCGAGCGCATAGAAAATGAACACACACAAACATTAATTATCATGTATAAGATTACCGAGAAAGTGTTTACAAAATATATGTTTCATGTTTTCCCATATGTGTGAAAACATACAATTGAACTCATAGTAAGTGAACACGGTATAGTAAATCAGGCGTAAATTTTTTTATGCAGACTAAAATTTGTATGATTTATTTCTTTGTTTAAAAATTTGATACGGAACCTGAAACATAATGCTAATATACGAGGGATATTCTGTAGTAAGGTCTGTTTGGTCATTAAAAAAAAAAATCGCGGGAGAAAGTTTTTATTGAAATTTTTAGTCTACTTCATAATTACTTCACTTTTTTTACATAACCTCCATTCAGTTCCAAGAACATTCCCTAACGCTGCATCAGTTTCTTTAACCCCTCGGCATAGATGCTCGCCGCATGGAAATTAATCATTTGACAATCGTAATTTTTTATGTAAGTTTTGATCCATGTTTATTGAAATCAACCAAAATGACACCCTTTTCGTCCCAAAAACACGGTAGCCATCATTTTTTCGACTCGAGTACGGAGATTGCTTAAAAGTTTTTTCGGAGATGTTTACTAAGCGCCAGTACTTAGGCTACACGCATTGCGTATTTGAAGTCCGTGATGCCTATGGCCAAGGCGTCCGTTCCATTTCCAGGCGGCGAACTTCTATGCACAGGGGTTTAAGATTAACTGGTACAGCGTTACGAAAAATGCTTAGAACTGAATGGAGATTGTGTGAGACTGTGAAGAAGGAATGTATAAACTCAAACTGCCAATCATTTTTTTCACTAGTTAATTACTTTTAATGACCAATCGGACCTTACTTAAAGAAAATTCCTCGTAGTGTATAACATCCGATGAACTTGTAATAGGGAAACATTATGGCATGAAAATTATTTTCATAAAGTAAATCACAGACTTAATATTTAACATAAGCCAATGATTATCAATGCATACACAATGCAATCCTTATTGTCTGCCTCGTCCCCAATCATATACGAGTATCTCTCTTTTACAAAGAGTCGTCTGAAGATAGTGTCGTAGTTCTGTTGTGTTAGTTTAAGTACACTTTCGTTGTGTACTCTGTGTTTGAATCGAGGATTGAATTGTGTGGCAGGTTGTCCACACGTCACGAAGTCTCAAAAGTCGACAAAAAAGACCAGAAATATAGTCGAGAGTCACGAAATTTTTGACTTTGAGCAGCCTTATGCTACCTTTCATATTTTTTGGTGGATTACTAAATGTGATCATGAAACACAGACGTTTTTAATGCACGGCTTGTCTTGAAATATATTCTCCATTAATTACGACAGGAGCATTTCATTACAACAATTTTCAAGCCACAGCATACTTCTGGATCTAAGTACTGCTGGATAGCTTTTGCTTGCGTAGCAATTTATGTGAAACCAGTCTTTCATTCTAAAGAAAGCCCGGCGAAATTTTTTTTCCTGTGATATTTCACAGTTGAAACACAGTATCTCCCGGATAACACAGATGGTTCAATAAAAAGGGGCTTGCTTGTAAAGTCGGTTTACGGACGATAATTTTACGTGATAACGTCATAAGAAAACATTGATTAAAAATTTCATACTTTTTAATTTTCAAATATTATATACAGTTTTTTTAAATTTAATTTAAATAATTTGTTTAAATATAATCACGAACAATTAGTGAAAAAGCCCGCCTTAACCTGTTTAATATTATAGAAGATTTTCGCGCACGGTGGTTGGCTGGTTCTTGCACGCTACGCTCAGGCGGAACGTGACACTTTTTCGTGCGTGCAGCCGGCGTTCATCGATTTATAATACGTTATCACGTCAAAAAGTTTTATATTAAAATTATAGTGATAATTTACGGAATTGAGTTAATTGTTTTTGCACTGCAATCAAATTGGCTGGTATTGGTTTACAGTTGGATGATATTTGCAACAAGACAGTGTGTGTTCACGTACCATTTTGGCGAAACTCCGTAGCACTTTGATTGGCACACTAATTCAAAAAAATAATCATACATCCAGACTGAGAAGATGATGAATGCTTGTTTAAACCCAAGCCCCACGTACCGTCTGTCCGTAAAACAACAAACGAGAGTCGTCATGTTCACAATACGTGCCCGGTGGATCACGTCCTCCAGCCCGCGTGTGTTAGCGGCGGCTAGCGCAGGCGCACGTAGCGTGCGGGTCTGGCGTAGCTCTTGGGAACTGCCGTCTCCCGAGGAGCACGTAAGACTCGTCCCGCGGTAAGTGGTCCTGCGTTCAACAATCGAAAGCTTGACCCAGCCACGAGGGGGGCAGAGTAGGCGGGCGGATCGCTTGGGGGGAGGGGGGGGGGGTGAATCCGAATAAGGCACGTGAAGTGGATAATTTTTTTTTTGGTTTGTTTCCGCCCCTGGGGCACTGCGTGATCTGCGTCGACGAGAAGTGCGTGTCGCGAAGGAAAATGCCGGTTACTCGAACATCAACCCTTTCCACGCCATTCGTCCACTGAAGTGGACGGTTTATATTTTGATGAGTTTGAACTTGTGAGCCAATGTGTACATTCCAGTCGACATCATACTTTTGTGGCAGTGAAATAGATAAACTGTACTGCAATTTCATATTATATTACATAATAACCATACGTTAATGTTATAATACGAAATTAAGATTGTCGCTACTTTAACTTTATAAAATAAAAATTATACCTTAGGAGTTGACAAAGTGTAACCGAAAGGGTTAAAACCATTGATGGCCCTTTAGCAACTTCCTTCCCCCCAAAATACCGCTAAAAATAAAAAAAAACTGAGTCGATAAAAAAAAACTTCTTCAGAGCAGTGTCTGTCCATAAAATTTGGTGTGATTTTTTGTAGTTTCATTTTTATAGTGCTACTGTGCTGAGTGAATTAAAAAAAAAAACTGCGTTAGTGTGAGAAGTATAATAATTCAAATTTTGCATGTTTTATTTTTAGTAACTAGCCGAGAATTTCTAATCATAACCATCAAGCGCACAGTAAGACGCTCATAATGCACAGTTTGTAAGAACAAATGTCGATAGTAACCTTCGTATTAATGTAGTGTTAAATCCTGTGGACAATGTGGTCTTCCAGCACAACTGACACGAAATACACTCATATCGCTAAGTGGCTTGAAGACAAGTGCTTGCTCAGTTCCTTCCTCGCTTCCTGACGGAGTGACGAGGAAAGGCGTTAGGGGATCAGAGTCGTTTAGCGCTGACGCAAAGATCCGGTGGCGTTGGAATCAAACGAGCCTCGTTCCGTACCGTGCGTCGTCCGTTATTGACCTTTAGGGCCCTGTCACAGCTTCTGGAGTCGCCCTGGGTTCTGAAGAGGAGGAGTGTTTGGTTGAAAAAAGGGGAAGAGGGGGGGAAGGTTGATAGCCCAGCCCTTGCCACCCTCCAGTGCGAAACAAGGTTTTGGGGCTCGGTCACACACCCTCCGCAGGACCTGGTGATGGAGCGTCGTCGGTTTCTTTGGGCTGGGGGACCACCGAGCGGGCGCGCGAGGGTCGCCGAGGTCTCCCCCTCTCTTCCAGGGGGCCCGAGAGTGTGACGTATGTCCCCACTCAGGGGCGCTCCATTGCCCGGCGACCCCCCCAGCACGTCCAGAAGTGGCAATCACCCTAACGGCGCCTGCGTGCGCGCTCTCCAAGTCGAGGGAAGTTGCTTTTACCGCGCCGTTGACGGATGACGGGGGCGTCCCTAGGAGGGGAGGCGGGTCTGAGCCTCCGGGAGGGATAAATCAGGGGGTTTGGTCGTCCCCGAGAACAGCCGGATGACTCGCTCAGCTGCGGAGGGCGGTCGTCATAGGCACGTGCCTCCACACAACCTTCGGTCCACGAGGCGTGTTTAAGGCTGTTAAGTAAACAATTAATTTTTTACACTGTAATTTAATATTAAGTTGTTTAATATTAAAACGTCATTCAAACATTTTTTTAAGTACATATGTTTAATATATACGTAAATATATTTATATTATATATATAATATGTTAAATATTAATTGCTTAAATGTTTATTTAAATATTTAAATGTCATCAAGCACTCCGTAAGTTCGACTGGCAACGTTAAATATCTTTATGAAGATGCATTTCTTAAATGAGTCTGTGCAAAGCAATTTTTTTTTAATGGTTGTTCATGTGTGATGTATCGATAAAATGAAAATCTAGTATCTTTTTACAAAAAAAAAAAAGGTAAGCAAAAAGGCTGTGTGGTGACTAAATAAGATGCAGGTGATAAAGTTCAATTCATTTTCAGTAAAACATTCTAAAAAATTGTGCTGGATAAGAAATATTTTATGAAGATGTGTCTTAACTTTGGTAACCGATTGCCATCAGTTATTTACGCGGTCTACATCTGTGTTAACAAACTACCTCCCCGGAACGGTAAGGGAAATTGGTAACAGTCTTGTGTTCCATCGCTATGAGATAGTGTCGTATGTATCTTCTGTACACACATTTTGCATTAACAGTAAGGCATGAGAGAACACTGCATGAATGTAATAGCACTTCCTGACTAAGTAGACTGTCTACAGCCGCCACAGATAGCAAAGCATTCCATGTCATGATCAGTGGTGAGTTAAATGAGTTTTCAAGTCCAAAATTACCACATATTCAGATCTCAGATTCAAAAAAGAGCAGTTTCAAATGTTTTCCCGGGAAATACCACTGATACGAATTAGTTGTACAGTTTTATGTTCAAACTGTTCTGCCACTCAAACAGATAGGCTACATATTGATACTGCTACGAGAGAGGACCCAAAAATTACCCGGACCGTAATGTTGCGCAGCAAGTACTTGTAGCACCAGTTTTCGCTGCTGGGAGCTGTTGTAGGACCTCTCCTGAATCAGTCTGCCAAGTATCGCCACCCGAAAACGGAGAGTGGGGTTTCTCTGGCAGTTCTGTGTGTGTTGTGTGTCTTTAGTGCACCCGTGACGCGAAAAAAAAGAAGCCTATTCTTACGAACAACGTGCGTCTGTGAAGGTTTTTTTTTGTACTCGCTCAAGAACGCAGCTTCAAGAGGGGAAACGGTCATTGTAAAATTGTGCAGCATGCATAAGCTGCAGGCGAAACTTCCTGTGTCGCTTCGCGGATTGTCTAATCCACAGGCGAGAGCTGGGCTGCCGTCGCGGTGGCAGTATAGCAGGTTGCGTCCCATCAGGGATGCTACCATTGAATGATGCTACGAAACACATCTCAAGTCGCGGTGCACAAGGGTAACGGGTTGAATGAGAACGCCCTTTCCAAAAAAAAATCATTCCTTTCTGTCAAATTGATGGTATAGGGTGTCCATAAAAGAATGTCCCTGTTTCAATGGAATATTGTTACAGTTCAATTTATACTATTTACAACAAATCATACATCAAAACGAACGTAAATTAACCTAGTTTTTTCTGAAAAATTTTCAATATGTGCACCTTTAGTTATACGGCATACATCCGACCTTAAGTCCAATTCTTCCCACATTTTGGTTAACACGTCTGGAGTAAAGGCAGCAATAGCCTCTTCAATTCTGTGTCTCCACTCTGGCAAATTATTAGGTAGCAGCGGAACATAGACACGATATTTTATAAAGCTCCAAATGAAGAAAACATCGCATGGCATTACGTCAGTTGAACGTGGAGGCCAGCGAAAAACAGCTCGGTCGTCTCAACCATTACGACAAATCCAACGGTCAGGGTCTTCGACGTTCAACCACTGTCGTACAAAGAGATTCAAATGATGAGGGGCTCCATCATGTTGCCAAATAAAGTTTACAGGTTCACCCTCTTTTGTTTGAGGAAAAAGACATTCTTTCAACATAGGTGACGCTGCAAGCGAAAAACAACAAAGGAGTACTCATGCATGCGCTTATTTCAACGTTTGCGTTATACTTTAATTTTGACCTTGAACCAAAACTCTAAAACTCTTACTATAAAAAATTATAACTGGGGCATTATTTTATGGATATGCTGTATTTGTAAACTGTTAAATATTTTGAATACATAATTTTTCGATTTGTATCTTCGTAAATGTAATGGTACTGAGGTTACTTTCTCTGAAAATGAACTCAGAAGAATCATTTCGGTGTATTAAAAATCATTAAAAAAACTTGTAAAGACCGCAGAAAACACAATATTCTACCTTCCACGTTCGTGTTTATGTTGTTTTTAACGAAAGCAGAAATCATATGTTTGAATTGGGCGTACTTTATACGAATATCCAGTTAACTGGCTCAACGAAGAAATTTTCGTTTATTTGAGATGAATTCTTCGTTGAGAAGTCCGAAAATTTGCTGCTATTTCTATCAGTATAAGCCGTATGACCAATGAATGCGCAAAATAACTGTTGCTATAAAGATTGAGGTTCTGTACACACGGTGTACAGAACTTCAGACGAAAAAATGCCCAAGATATCCGAGTGATGCCTGTATACGAAAAACACGTAAGTATACTCTGAGGGCGGATGAGTTACTTATTTTTGAAAATGTACATTTAGAAGAGTTAAAATGGTTCAAATACGTGTTTTCAGAATGCATATTTAGGCATGAAACTCCTGGTGGAGGTTCTTGAAAGCACTCAAGGGACTTTATCGTAATTTTTCTGTCATATAATGCTATGGTTACAGCTAAAATATCACAGTTGCCGAATGTGTGACGTAAAGACTGCGCGCTAGTTCATGAACCAGAGACACCGGGCTGTGTGCACCAGCGAGCATCGCGCTTATCATTCCGCCTCACTAACACAGATACACTCCTGACTAGCTAGGACCTTTAAGGGGCACGCCTCGTCAGGGGTATATCCGTGTTGGTGAGGCGGGATGATAAGCGCGAAGCTCGCTGGTGCTTGTAGCGCGGTGTCGCCTCTGAACTGGCGCGCAGTCTTCTCGTCGTCACATGATAACTGTGAAACAATTTGAGCGGTGACCGTAACATTAAACGGCGGGTAAATGAAGATAAATGTGTAATGCAAGTCCTTTAAGTGCTTTCAAAAATCTGTACCGGTTTTATTACGTCTAAAAATTACTCTGCAAACACGCATTTTAGCCATTTTTACTCTCGTAAAAATACATTTTAAAACTTAATCCGGAAACAAAACCACTTTTCGGCCCTCGGTGAACTCTTAAATGCTTTTCGTAAACAGGCCCCACTCGGATATCTTGCGTAGTTTTGAAAGAAGCTGTGTGAGTGCCCGGGCAGACGGCGCCCTTAAGCAAGCAAGTCCAGTTTCTCGCGGCACGGAGTGTAAGCCACTCCAAGTCGCAGACGCCTTCTGGGAGGCTGATGTGTTGCCTTCCACGCAGGCGTTGCCTTCACAATGAGGAGCGCCCCTCAGCACCATCCTTAACCCCAACAAACCCCAACCACCACCACCACATTCAACCACCTCCCCCCCCCTCTTTCTCTCCCTTGTGCCCTCGGCCATCTTCCGTAATGGTCCGTCTCTCGGCGGAAAATTGGATATCTTATTTCAGCGGAGAACCCCAGGGAAACCCCCGACCAAGGGAACACACGCGCACGCATCGCTCAACGCAAGAGCCCGTCAGTTAGTTGGCTGCGCGGATGTATATAGGTGTAACACTGCCATCGATGGCTCAGCCATGCCTTCCCACTTTCGCTGCCACTTCCGCTCTCACATGAACCAGTTGTAGTCGGATCCCGGCTACAAAAATACAATAGGGATACAAAAATAACGGTATGTTTCTGACAAATACAGTTCCTGTCAATAGCTTAGGACCACTACGAAATTTGTGCAATAATGTTCCTGTCCTTAAATATAGGATGTGATAATAAAATTTCCATCCCATTTTGACGCCTGAAGATTTTTATTATAAATTTCAATAATTTAAATCGGTTAGTTAGTTTATAAATAATGAAATTTTACCAGTTTTAGAAAATTATTGGTTTTATAAAGGTGTGGTGAATTTACCATGGGGAAAAATTAGTAGACTAAATACATTTTATATAAATTAATATCAATTCTATATATAAATATATATACATATTTCAATTGCCGCTTGATACACGTTTTAAACAAAAAAAAAAGCATATAGCTTTTTATAACTTTGAAATGAATTGTGAAAAAACTCAGTCTTTTTTTCACTTCAAGGTCTATTAGATTTGGCACAATGTATTTTTTTTTTTTTAGCAATTTACTGTATTTCCTTATAATTATTGAACTGTGCTTATTTGCTTCGTAAAAAATTTGTTATTTTTAACGAAAAGGGTTTTGTAATTTTTTATAATTTTTATTAAAAAGAGTAGGAACGGCGCACTGGAAGTGTACGAGAAGTTTGTACGTGGGTTTAATTGAAGCTTAATAACTAGACGTCCGTATTAAATTAAACCTTTATATAACAAGTATTAATGTTAAGTTAAATTTATATTTATTCAAAAGTTTAAAAATTACATAAAAATGAAAACAAGTACAAAACTTCCAACCAGCAATGTGATGCATTATGTAATATAAAATTGAATCAAAGTAGAAAAGTTTGAGGAATTTTGACATTTAAAATAAATTGACGGTGTGACATGATTTAAAAAATATTTGACGTCATCTGTACAATTTATATTTAATGGCAAAATACGGAAGTTATTTTTCGTACGATATTACTTTTCAAAATCTATATATGGTATCTAAATATGGTAGGATACAAATATGAAGGGACATTTATGCACGGGATTCAAGCGAGGGCGGGCGCATCATACAGAAACGGAACAACTCTTCGCGGGAGTGCGTGAAATGTTAACGGAGCGAGCGCGGGCCCAGGTGCGAACAGCAAGCTTGCGAGACTACCCCTCCGCGGGAAAATTGGTTTTGTTGTGGTGGCAGGAAAAAAAAAAGGAGAAGTCGGTGGGGGGGGGAGGGGGGAAAGGAAGAAGGTGGTGTGGGGGTGGTTCGATGTGTCATCGGCAAATTGGAAATCTCGCGGACACGGGGCGCAGGCGCACAACAGGCTAACCGCCTCTCTCCCTCCCCCTCCCCAAACCCTTTGTCAACGTCTGTCACACACACCGCATTTGTCAGACGTGGTGATCGGATGCCAGCCAGTCGGCGGTCTGGAGGCCAGACAGCTTGATCGATGCGACCCCCTACCCGGCTCGCGACAGGGGGTACGTTCATCACTTTGTTGGGGCGCGGGGGGAAGGCTAGTGGGAAGCAGTTTCAAATTAGCAAGGTTTTATTTTTTATTTTTTTTTCAATACTATATACCTTATGACGGGAGGCTTAACGGGGAAGTGACTCACACGCAAGGGAAAAAAAAATACAGACTTGTATGATGAAAAATACAAACATTTGCATACGACGTAACAAAATATTATTCGCCGCGATGAAATATTTCGCTGCCTTTAAACATATTTATTTCTTATGCTAATAAAAATTTGATTTTTTTTACACCTAACACACTATTCAGCTGAGCTGACGAAATCATTATGTTCGGTTAACAAAATATTTTATTCCGCAAAGGAATCCAAACAGACATATTTTATTTGAGGAAAATAAACTTTTTTTAGGTGTACAAACTAAAAATTAATTAATTAATTGTCAAAACGAGATGGAAATTCGAACCTACGACCGATTTGCGTTTAAGTTCGCACTTGGCTCGTTACGTTATCTTTGCATCAGTTTTGCAGTGAAATATTTGACTAAATTCACACTTAAGTTAGGATGTCGTGTTTCTAAGTGTCGTCGTTACGGACAATTTGTGAGTCCTGGAAGGGCATCCAAAAGCCATTTTTTCCTAAGCGTATTTCAACATTTCTTTGCCACAAATTTCGGATGTATGTTTTGTACATGGATCTTGTACATTATGCATTTTTATTTTGAACTTGATATGTAAATAAAATAAATAACTTGAAATTGCAACTTTAAATAACTTCCGAAAACAAAATCAACCAAACAAAATCAAAATTTTTTTTACCGATATTTATCTTCCAAAAAAAAAAATTACATAAACAATAGGTTTTGGTCCATTCTACTCGAATGCAAATCCTGTAAAAAAAAATATTTTTTATGTTGTTTTCTTCAGGAGGTAATGTGGTAGAAATAAATCGAGAAGAAACGTTCACATTTTTTAATATAAACCTTTCCGATTTGGTTATTGTGACAAAAAAAATCATTGCATAATTTAATAACGAGTTGTTATTCATTTCCTTTTATCCTTTTATCCATTAAAAAATTTCAGTTTGAACCACATTTTCTAACATTGTGATAATTTCTCTATCCGTAATACAAGACTATTATCACATCTGGATACACCAAGGTAAAGTTCATAAATATGTTTTGTAAAACGGGACTATTTACGTGTATTTAAAGAATATTTTAATAAATTAATAGAGTTATTTTTATTTTAAAAATTTAAAAATATTGTGAATGATTATGGTCAACATTTTAATTGACTCTAAGATTGAAAACAAAAATATGAAAGGGGAAACATAAAGCTCTTTCAAATAGTGTGATCTGATTGTTGTAGCCTAAGTTTTTATACGTCAAAGTAGTTAAAAGTTGAAGAATGCAATATGTGAAACATCTCCTGAAATGACATTTTTGTTGCTTTTAAACTGCGCAATTGATTTCTTGAGTCTGGCTATAAGGAACTGTGACAACCTGTACAGCACTAATCAACTTCAGGGTTTTGAATATGAACAAAATTGAATTAAAAGCCCGTTCTCAAATGACGAACGATCACAACTGATGTCTAGACTATTTCCAGAGCCGGCGAGAATGTCTGTGGCAGGATCTGCTGTCTTTAAAGAAAACCGGAGCATGTCCACTTAGCTCGCTCTCGCACGCAGCTGTGGTTTGATTTGTGGTTGTTCTCGTATAGCGCCGCTCGCTGCAAGGCTGTGTTCAATTATTAATTGAGACGCTAAGAATAACGAAGGGAGACGGGGTCAGTAAGAAGATTGATGAATTGTGTAACCTCCCCAATTTAGCCGCAAAAACACACAAAAAAGTATCCCCTCCCCCTTAGGCAGAAGGCTTAACTACAGGGTTTGTTGCTGAGACTAACCACATGGTTAATATAAAAGCAACTGATTAATAAAGCATATTTATATATTTAGTACACTCTAGATTATAAGAACAGTTTTTAATAGAATTTAATCGATAGTCATTACTGACAAAAGCGTATCTACTCAACTTAAATCACTGTTTTATTTCTCATGTGTGTTAGACAATTAATTTAATGTTTTAACATTTTTTAAAATCCAATATAACACTCTGCAAGAATTAAAAAGTTTTCATATTACCTGTAATGCACACTAGATAGAGATAGAAACCTGACAATTTGTCGTTATTTCACGATTAATGCACAAACAAGAAAATGCACTTTATTAATTGACTTCTCAGACATTTAACCTTATATTAAGATTGCACTTGATTGAAACATACGAATTTAACTTTTTTTTATGGTGTTTCAAACTACCCATGACTAGGGGCATATATTTTTTCGCGAAACGATTTTGAGACTAGCTGAGAGTTAAAACACTGTAGCTCTGTCTATGTACGGTAATTGCTTGAAATTCTTAACTGAGAGCTTGAAGATGTTAAGGCTATACATGCACTGCTAGGGGTCTTCAGGCCTCATCCTATTGGAAGGCGCCAGCCAATCGCCCTGTTCTGGCGTACGGCCCTTGCGTTCGCAACGGTGGCGATAGCCCAGTTCATCAAGAAATTATTCTGAGCCAAAACCTGTATGGCTTCGCTCTTCTTTTCACCTGTCAATTTTAGCAGATATCCGTAAGTAAATGAATATCACTTAATGATTTCTAATCGCTGTTCTTCGTAAATTTTAAGGTGAGCATTTCTTTTTATGTGTGTAAACAAACATCTTAACTCCCGGCATACGACATCTGGGAGGAGTAATATTGTGAATGGAACGGAAAAGTGTAAACACGGTGCTGCCATCCAGGGAGACTTTATAGTAATAAATGTTTAATGAATTTTTAACAAGATGGGCAAATTACAATAAAATCTCTTGTCGAAAATCAGGCACAAAGTCTTTAACCTCTCGCCCCGCAAAACGAATGATTCGATAGTCGACGTAGCTGCTCCGGCAGGGAAGTCTAGCGGCGGGTGCGGGAACTACGTGTGATTCTCGTCCAGAAATGTAGTTTAAAACACAATTTGCGTTTTTTTTTTTAAATCACTCTCGGCATTATTTTAAAGAAATATACGTTACATTTCCTGTACAAATTTAGTATTATGAGTTTATTTGTAACATGAATTTTCTCGTTCCCAAGGTTAAATGTTCACACATCACCGGCGAGATTCCCTCACATATATATTTTTTTAATAGCCTTATCTGCGGTTTCAGTCCGCCGTCGCATCTGGGAAGTGTTCGCCTCGGATGGAACATTGCTCCCGGGCGCACGTCCGTATTTCGATCGCGTAATTGCTTCCCCGGTAATTAAAATAGATAGCCCTCTCGCGTTGCTCAACTCTCTAAGGCCGGAAGTGCAATTACAGCGCGCGCTTTCGCCGTCGAGCGTTACGTGCGAGCCCAAGGGACGAAGGGCGGGGGGGGGGGGGGGAGATGAGGAAACTAGGCTTACTTCACGAGTCTGCTCGCTCTGAGGGAAATGAGCGAAGAGAGGACAACACAACAGTTCTGCAACAGGTACACTGTTAAAAAAAAAGAGCGCTTGTAACTCAGTACATGTGATCGACGTGAAACTTCAAACCTTGACTCGTAAGAATATAGACACGGGTGAAACGGTAGACAGAGAGAGAGAGAGAGAGAGAGAATAAAGCCAATTTTCTAAATAAATATCTCACTGTATAAATACTGACACCACTAAAAGGGACTGTGCGTGCTACTGTTTCTTCAGAAAATCTGCCATTTTAAACAAACCAAATCTCCGAACGAAATATGAAATTCATAATAGGTAGCTATGCGGGAAATACAGGGACTGTTTCAACAGCGCTCTCTACGCTGCTGGTTGAACAAGGAGGAACGCGTGCGCGCTGATAGAAAAAATAAAAAAAATTGGAAGGCATTCACAGCTGACTGTATAGGATACCTTTACCTATTTTCTGAAACCAGCGCATGTTCACACCCTCCGTCTTATTCTTTCGTTCATCTTTCTCTCTGTTATATATTTTTTTTTGGGCGGAGGACGAGTCGTCGCAGAAAGAGGAGAACGCAAACGAGCCCAGCAACGTATATGGCATAGTGGCCAAGTAACTATTCTATGTCTTATTTTGCGTCAGAAACTTTTGACAACAATGTTTCACGAAAACGTATTAAAATTTTACTCTCATGGCGCCAAAATATGTTTCACTTCAAGAAAAGAAAAAAAACTGGTTCATGTCCGCCACGCGCGTTAGAAGTGAAACTTCACAGATAAGAGAGATGTGAAATTTTTAGGGTACCAACACCATCGATAAATATTCTTTACATACGTTGCATACGTTTACTTTGTTACTTACTCACTCCATTCCGTTACCCTGTGATTCTGATATTACTCTACCGGCTTTGAAAGAAAACACGACCACTTTAAAAATAAGTTCTTTTACAATATATGATCTTCATCTGTTTCAAATATAATCCAAATCAGGTTGATAGTAAAGTTGTGTTTGAGTAACGAACATCCAAACATTTGAGCATCCAAACTTTCACATTTATAGCATTAGTAGGGATTATAGTTATAAAATAATCTTTTTGGACAGGGAGACGGGGCCATTAATAAATAATTGTGAAATTCGCGTTCTTTCAAGCACGACCGATTTTTCTGGTCACCGTTTCGCAAACATAACTTAATGTTGACGCTTTGTTCGAAATCCATGACCGTGATGCGCGACAGACACGGTAAACACGACCTCACTCTTCCGGCTCTGGAAGTCAACTGACAAGTCACAACTCGTTCAAACTTGACACTATCTCAACGGACCAGGTTATCGGGCTTATTACTTCCAATATATGTAAATTCACCAGTTTCTTCAAATTCATTCACCGTATTTTTTTCATCACACCTCGTAGTTAATGTTTATTCTCGTTTTATTCAGCACTGAAATTCAGAACTGTGAATATGATACACGAATTATACAGTAAATACGAAACATAGTAAAACAACAACAGTATTGACGTATTTTAATAACATTATTTTAATTAGTGTTGACTTAGTTAGTCTCGCGTGAATATAAAGAAACAATGTGAAAGATGAGTTAAGTGCTAAAGTAACGGAACGGTATTTCGTGGCTTCGCACACTGCTGCCCTCGTGTCAAAAATGTAGCACAGCTTTCCATCCTTTTCGTCTACATTATGCATGTTCGTGTTGCGGCCGAAGTTCTTTCCTCTTTTTTTATTTTTATCTTCGCCGGCCGTCGAGTACAAACGACTTCCTAACCTACATTTCCGCTGCCGTTCACGTCGATCCGAAAACTTTTGAATACAACCACCAGGAGGAAAAACACAGTGTGCAAGTTGTTATACTGGAATCACATCATCACGTTTGAAATGCGTGTCAATTTGAATGATGGTTTGGCTTGGTAATATTATTATAAACTTACCTTTCCTTCATTTTTATAGGTTTTTGTTTACTGAATTTATATGTGAAACCTTTGAAATGTGCCCACGAACGGTGAATTTATTTTACTCCCGCATGAACGTTAAGTTTAGATGAAACACATTTCATTCAAACACGTCATTAAAAAAAAACACTTTGCAAGTATTAATGACCGTCGTATGTGTGATGCATAGGATTTTGTCAGAAACCTTCACTATATAATCTTTTATATTTATTTGTCGTTTCCGGTTAAAACCGCATGTTCACAATAACTTAATATTTTGCTGTCAAGTGTAAGTGATTCTATCATTAGCCAATGTCGCAGAAAATTAGCTATTTCGATTAGATAGTTCCAGCAACTATTCAGTTTCTGTGCAAACGTAAATTTAGCTTCTTGAAAAGAAGCTATTAAACTAATTTGTTGATTAATCTGAGTTGTTGGGGGAAAACAAAAATAATATGTTGTGCAGCCATGAATATTTTATTCGTCTTGATTGCTTCGTATTAATAGTCCTAACTTAAACTTTTCGTAATTTTTTATATATTTTCTCGTAACTTGGGGGTTTGTGCGTGTCGGACAGCGGAATAACAAATGGCGACGTTTGGTTCGTAAGTACCTGCTCGCGAAATTCCTTCCGTCGTCGTCCCCTTTTCCCGAGCACACTCTTCGAGCGAGATAAGTACTCTCTTAGCGTCCAGGCGAAGGGATCAGGACGCATAAATTATTCATGTCGCTGTGGAATAATTCCTCCGAAGGGAGTTCCCCCTCCCCCTTATCAAACGCCGCTGACGTCAGAGGCCGCGCGGACCTACCTTTAGAGAATCGGAGCGAAGGTAGAATTCTGGGTAAGTTGACCGTTGACAGAGGGCGTTGTTAGCGAGGCGAGGGCGGGGGGTGGAATAGAAAGAGAGAGATACAAAGCCCTCTGGGTCTTAAGCGCCCTGGGACGGGCTCTTCAACGTTAAATTCGCATTTACTTGCAAACTGACACATTGTGGAGTCTTCACGCCTTTTCTTCAGCACCTCGTGACTTTTTTTTTTTTTTACTTTTACCTGGAGGATAACTCCAGTGTCCGAGGTCAATAGAGATCTTCTGTTTGAGAACGCGGAGTTCCACAGTTCGAATATCGAGTAAGACACGGCTGCGTGTGAAGTTTTCTGGTTTCTGCTGCTTAGTAACTAACGGTTACTATTAAGTATAGTGTATAAGCTCCGATGATGAATCCTGCTATAAACGTAACCAATAATAAACCTAATCAACTGATTTAGTAGCCAAAACTGTGTCAGTGATAAGTATTTTTTTAAAGAGACGATGACTGATCAGAAAGTTACTAAAAGTCCAACACCTAGGAGTGGGGCACTCGATGGCTAAGCGTCAGAAAACTGTAATACAATTTACATTTATTTTTAGTGTGACATGTTCGTGAATCTCAAGTGTGGGCTTCCTTGTGTACTTTATTATTTAGTTTTATCGTACAAGTGAATTACTGGAGTGTGAATTTTCACTTCTAACGCGTGTGCCTGCCCCACAGCTTTTTTAAAATGTGTTCGTGTACATCTGAGCTCTCGGTATACTTTATTTGGTAGGATTAATTTCGTGAAAAATGGAAAGGAAGTCGAGGGATGTAAATGTGACACAAAGATGGCGGACCCACGTGTAGCAATATAAACCCGTGTATAGTCACTTTCGTAATCATTAGGGCACATACCAAGCGTATGTATTGGTGTGCAAAATGAAACTTTGTGATGGTGAAACTACCCCTGAATATATTTGGTAAACTGAAATAGTCATAGCAAAAAGTAATGTTAAGTTTTGAAACACCTAAGAAAAACTGGCATTACATAGCTTATAATGTATATTCTTCTTGCAATATGTCAACGTATTCGGTATAACAGCGGCAAAGCGCGCGCTTGTTAACTCCGAGGGTTGTGGTTCGAATCTTGTCACTGGAAACATTATTCAACCTTTGTAATAATATAATATTATTATATTATAACGTTGAAACGTTTCAATAAGGTTAAAGTTTATTTGTAATAATTATTTACTGAGTGATTTCAGTCGTTTAAGCAAAAACATATATCCAAACATGTACTTAGTGTTAACATGTGTTTTAAAATGTTTCAGGTAAAATTTTTAGTAATGCCACTGAAGTAGCATATGACTTCTAACTTGAGCGGAATCTTTAAAGAATTAAGTGTTCAATGAACTTCAACAATACGTGCAGTATTTTTTTTTTTACATTCCCTCTACGACAAAGTTCATGACGAATTAGGGATGACACGCGGTTGTTTCCGATGTACGTTGGGTTTTCTCGGGGTACTCTCGTTCCCCGCTCTGACCATTTGTTCCATAAGTGCTCAATTCTCATCCCGTCACCCCTCATCGTCTCTACACTGTAAATAAGAAACTGTTTAAACTGCTACAAAAGGATTTGATTTGGAGCCGTCTAAACCGTTTTCCAGCGAATTTCCACTGATTCGCAAAAAGTTTAACAGGTTCATTGTACTATAACAGTAGTAAATAGCGCTGAAATTATACATTTAAACTTTTGTATACGTTTTAATTGCCGTGTCTCCAGTGCCTAGAATAACTTTCTTTTGGTCTACAGGTATAAAAACAATATGTACTAAAGTGTTTTTGGTTTTGAACACTATTTAATCCATATTTAAAGACGTTGCCAAGTGACAGTTTGTTTGAATAATTATTTATTTATAATTTTGAGAGCGTTAAATTTCGTTTCCTTTGATTTCCTGGACGGAGCCCTGTGATTGGCGGAGGCTTTGGCGGTGCCTCAAACCGAGTGCCTGGCGCCAGGAATGATTTGACATTGTGCACGGAAAAGTTTCGCGCGATCCGCACGTACAAACAGATTGCGTGTGTCGGTGTTTTTGGCCCAGGTATCCTGCATACAGGTAGGCCGCATTTAAACGGTCGTTAATAACACTTTTTACTGACGCCTTGCAGTTTTCAGGACATTTTCACACTCATGTTTGTGTGGAAACTTGTTTGCTGTGTGGCCTAGACTCTAACCTGTTTAATTGCAAACATTTTCATTGTTTTCCACGGCCTAATTTTGAATAACACAAACAGAAACAGTCAAACTGAGACAATCAAGGTCAGAAGTCCTGAGCAACGGATTTTTATTGCTTTATCAGTCTGAGTTGGCCAAATAATAATTCTAAAAGTACCCTGAGAATTAAAAATTAAATATTAACACACTTTTATAAAATTACCGAAAACCATATTGACTTTTGTAAACTTTTGTATAGGTTGTGTCCAACATATCTGGCAGCTAGGGATATATTTTTTCTTTCAACATTCTTTTAATTTTGGAATAGTGTTGGAGTGATCTATTATCTATATAAATAATATTTTCTTTTATTTAATTTTTTTCCTATTTCTATTCCCATTCTTGTTTGTTGTCATTGCTTGTCAGACCTTACCCTCAGAAGTTATTACAGAAATTGAGTATTTTATTTTCAAAGTGTTTTTTACAGTAATAACGAGAGTGATAACTCTTTGCAAATATAAGCCAAGAATAAATTACAATTCCATACTGTAACAGATTGGAGTCCCAAGTGGGTATTAGAGCAGACGTTGTGTGTACAGGTAGAGATAATTCCGTCACATCATATTTAAAGTGTTATGGCCCCGATGCAGAAAAAACGTTTAGTTATAATTAAATCGTTTATTCATTCAAGATCAAACACATTGCAGTTATGATATTTTTCCTCAATAGATAAAGTTATTTAACGTTTCCTTACCCGGGATTTGAACTCAATACCTGTGAGCGATAACTTTATCATTTCGAACACAAAGTGTGCCTTTAACCCTCATGTGAGGGAGCTATCCGAAATCCTTTCCTAACTAGAGTTGATGTGGCAACTTTTTAACTAATTTGTAACATCTCTTTAACTTATAATAGTGAAAAAAAAATATAATTTTAAGTCCTTCACAAAAATTACCTGATTTGAAACATTAGCATCTCTGCATGAATTTACACATTAAAACATTTTTCAAGTCGTTTATATGTTTATATCGATCTGTATTCATTGAACCGTCTACCGATTTTCCTATGATTATGGATAAATTTAAACACATATCTGGAAGAAGAGCAACACTGTCAAATATAGGGTTTATTTTCCAAAAATTTTCGTGTTAAAAATCTGTTAATTTTTTCTTTTGCTTCATCACAGCAACATTTTCAGTGATTGCAATTTTCAAAGAAGCTAATGATTAACAAATATATGAATAATTTTGAGCTACATCATTTATCAGAAAATTTGCACTTTCAAATAGCCCGCAAGAATATATATATATATTTTAAATACAATGAGTACGACTAATACACGAATATTTGATATCATTTTTTAATAACATTTCATATAAGTAGTCTGCTATAATTTAGTCAAATGTTGATCAATTCGATATATGTTTGTTTTAATACCAACTGGCTCTTAAACATGACTAAATCACTAGTGTATGTTTCGTAACCAATTGAAAAACACTGGGACTAAAGTTTCTGCATCAAGTCACAATTATTATAAACTAATCGTTCAATGAGATAACGGTTGTGTGATTTTCACTATCGTGGGGATTCAGCGTAACTATTTTAATCTTGCGTTGTTAAAATCTGCGACCACTAGAGACTATTTAAGTATCTGAAGAATTCAGACAATAAAAAAATATCAATATTCCTGCGCATGACATCGTAATTTCAAACATATTATTGTGTTACACGGTTGTAGGATAACCACCGAAAGTTGACGCCAGGAATTATAATGCACGTGCAATTATGGGACTACCCCCTTCTATCACAGCTAAATTAAAAAGAAAAGAAAAAAATAACACCTCTGAAACACGTTAAATCGTATTTTTCGTCCAGTTCAAATTATACATTACTCAGCATAGTCCATGAAGGATAAAAAAAGAGGGGGGATGAGCTGAAGCTATTACTTGTCTCCTGATTACGTATTCAAGGTGCACAAAAGATTACTTTAGAAAAATAACGACTTTAACCCCGTCTTAACTTTACTGAACTCGCATGCCAGCTTTGTTTGAAGACCCTTTGTGTCTATTTTGGGCTCCCTGTAAGCATCTTCACTTCATTTGACCTTCGCTGACCAATTACCAGCAGCTTGTTGTCGGGCTAGGACGAGAAAAAAAACTTGTAGCCAGTGATTTGGTGTAACGTGTAAGATGACCTTTCCGACGTTGTAAGTTACGTGATTAGGATTAAAGTATTATTATTATAATTGTCTCTGCCATATCGTAAAGTAAAACGCAGCACACACACATAATATATAACAACCTATTTTTAGTACACATGTATAAATTAAGTGTTGATATATGTATAGATATGCCTTAAAAAAAACTACATACTGATTACTCGTCCACATACCTAGACCCTAGCAATGGTATTTTATACCTGCCGTAAAATGCATTAGTTGCTACGCTGCTTTAATTAAACTTTTACTATGAATTAAAGCAAATATGTTAGAAACAAACTGTCAAAAATGTGGAATGCAGGCTTCCACAGGCTGCAAACAAATATAAATAAACCTGAGTTATTGGCAGAAATAGATAAATAGATGGTTTCGCAATTAAAGGATAATTAAAAATTAAAAAAACTGTTTTATTTTATTTTAAATTAAAAAATAATGGGGCAACATTTTTTTTTTGTTTCTTGTGAGGTGATCCACTCGATAATTCTTACGCGACTGTATTTTCCGCTTATAAAAAGAAACACCGTTAAACTACGAGGTTATTGTTTATGATTATGAGTCTGGGGTATCAAAACTCCTTTATAGCTCAAATAATCGTAGCGTGATGGGAACTTAAGAGTAATAATAACTTTCGCCTTTTATCACTCTTCTCTCCTCAATGCCGTAAGAATATCGAGCGGTTGACCTAGAACTAACGCAATTGAACAAAAAACAGATAATGGTTTAAAAAAAAACTGTCTAGTAACCCCGTAACCCCTTGAAAGCAATGTTATGGTTAAGCGATGTTATTGTTTATTACGTAAAAGTAAACCAAGTGGTAATCATTTTTTATAAATAATGTTTATAACCAATAAAAATACTGCAACTGTCTTAATTGGTTACAAAAAGAGATCTAAAGCCTTTGCCTAAAGGCATAATTTTTATTAAAATGCCACACTTCACGCGGCTGCGCTTGTTTTTATTTGATTTTTTTTTTTGCTCAGGTGGTATGCGCAGAATTTATAAAAAAAATAATTGTTACTTAATACTTGTGATCTAAATAATAAATGTTTTCATAATAATATTATATTAAAAAGCTTATTCTTACGTTAAAAAACACACACGAAGGACTGGTTTCACCACTAAAAAAGACTTGATTTTTCAAAATAATTCAAAAGTAATTTTACGTTAGAGTCACCGCCAATTAAAAAATCGTGCTACAGTTCCTAAAATAATTTCTTGAAATTAGTCTGAGTTAAAATATTTAAAAAAAAGGAGTACTTTAATTTATTTTTTTTTTTGATGAGAAAAGTCGATCAATTTTCTTTGTCTCAACTAACACTAAGTCATATGTGCAGGATGT
Organism: Bacillus rossius redtenbacheri; assembly: GCF_032445375.1. Taxonomy (NCBI): domain Eukaryota; kingdom Metazoa; phylum Arthropoda; class Insecta; order Phasmatodea; family Bacillidae; genus Bacillus; species Bacillus rossius. The sequence goes on from NC_086335.1 coordinate 48,804,951, forward strand.
CTGGATATATTTTTGAATAAGGTCAGCAAATACTAAGCAAGCTTCAGATGCTCCAAGAATGTCAAAACTACGTATTCAAAAATTAAAAATCAATACCTTTGTCTTTATTAAAGGGCAGATTCACCTCTATCCAATTCATATAACCTGCATGCAGTAGCGAATACAAAGAGTTGCTAAGGGAGTCTTTAGCCCCCACCTTTTTTTAATCTGAGAGAAAAATTGATATGGGCATTTAAAAATGATTTAATATTTCCCGAAGTTTTGTGATGAATAAATATTTTAACTGGTTTATACTGTATGAATCTTTTAAAAAATAAACTTAATAGTATCTAACGCACCTCTTACTAGCGTGTTACGTCTCACTTGTGAAGTATTATCATTAATGGGGTAAAAGATCTAATTTATTGTTTTCTTCTTTGTGTTATCAAACGTAAATATATGGCAAGTCCCTTTCCTTTTGCGATAGCCCAGGACGTAGACATATTTTTTTTTGGGAGAGGGGGATTGAAGGGAGTTATAAATATATATTTTTTGACAGAAATCTTTCTAGGGGTTTCACAGGGTTGTGGAATACTCCAAAGGAAAGCGAGGTCCTCCCACGGAAATGTTTCTCAAAGATTATGAAAGAAAACTAATTTGTCGGCCATAATATGACTCTTCAGTACTTCTTCAAAGCCTGAAATTCTTAGAAAAAATTTAAAACTAATGCTTTACGATACCACTGCCTATTATTAAGTCCTAACTCACTTTTGAAGACATCGTTATTATCTATTCTTACATATTCAATAGCCATAAATTGAGCCATACTTTAGTCAGTTTAAGCTGGTTAATGAGTAGGGACCCGGGAATTTCTTGAATAGCACCTGCCAAATTTCTTGAGTGAGGAAAGCAAAAATTCTTGAGAAAATTACCAATATTCTTGAGTAAAATGCAAATTTCTTGAGTAGCAAATGTATACAAGATCAAAATAAATCGAAAAGGCTGTTTAAATTTGCTGCATAAAAGCTTACATATATCCAATTTTAAATTAATTAAAAAAAATTAAAACCAATTTTTAAACCAGTGTTCATGCGCCTTAAGGTAATTCACATTTTTCACAAGCAATTCAATAAAATAATGTAGCTTAGGCAGACACTTAAAATGAATACACACGTGTAATCAGTAAATAATGTGTTTTCGAAGTAAAATGTCTAGTAGCTACTAGTGTTTTTTTTAAGATTAATTTCTTGTAAATACGTAAACTTAAATGAAAACTTCCAGAACCTCATGCAAAGGCTTCATATGCATAGGAAGACAGAAGTTCAAGGTTGGTTAGACTTAGATTTGTTCTCCTATTTGTGAGAACACCAGAAAATTGTGAGAAGAAGCGCTCACAATCCACATTTGACACAGGCATCCATATAGCTCTTAAAGCACCTACCACAAAGGATCTGTGGTCATCTTGCATTGAATTTAGTGCTTCAAATACACTAAGATTGGTGTGTGTTTTCAATAGCTCTGCGAGTTCAGCATATGCATGTACACCCTGATCAAGTTCTATGTCTTTAAGTGATGGAACTTTTGAAAAAAGAACTTTAAGTTTGTTGCTAGTAACATCCTGAGTGAGTATATTTTGCTTGTGAAACAACTCTGAAACTGGTTGCAAGTACTTGCGAGCAGGATCCTCTGCCATTAACTCGTCCAGCTTCAGCGACATGTGTTGTGCTGTTTTTTTTTTTTTTTAACAATTCGCTGGTTTTTCCTTTGTGGAGACTCTTGAGCTTGTTTGGCACTTTCCTTCACTTCATCACTGAAGACACCTTCACCAAAAATTTGCAGTCTCCTCCTCACAAACTGGAGTTTTGGATAGACTTCTGAAGCCATAGGCTTAGAATTAGTTTCCAAGCTTATCAAGAATGGTTTAATGAGGGAACTGACTGATTTCAAAAAGAGTGATTGTACATGCAGCATGCCGAGATCCTCTTCGCCAAGGGTCTGTAGATGAGATGAACCACCATTGAAATTGTTCTCCCTTGCTGTCTCTGACCGCAGAAAAGCAAACAAGATCTCCCAGTTATCAGAAAGCCATTCAACTGCTGTCAACCAGGAGTTCCATCTGGTTACAACAGGAATAGGGAAAAATCCAGCACTAGAGCCTTCCTGTTGCAAAAGCTGCTGGAAAGCATAACGTTTCTTCCTGGCATTTAAAAATATCTGCTTCACAGATATTACAGCTTCGTTCAATTCTGAAAGACTGTTTTTCATGAGGACTCCAAGAAGATTCACTTTATGGGCCCAGCACTGCACTTGCACAACTGAATCAGGCAACAATATGGAAATACCATCAAAACAAGATTTAATCTAAGAAGCTGCATCACTTACAAATGCCACCACCTGATCGTAGCCAACCTCCATATCTTGCAAGGCATCAGAAATATCTCTAGCACATGTCCTGCCATTTACAGCTTCTAAAGAAGTCACAGCTGCAACATACTGTTGTTGAGAGTCACAAGGCTCAACTGTAGAGAGCAAAACAACATAAATTGCTCTCCCTAACTTGTCTGTAGTTTCATCTGACATTATGGCAACACTCTTTTCTTTCAGTGCTGTAACCACTTCGTCCTTTCTAAATTTTGCTAAATGTGGCAGGTAATCTCGGCGTAAGGTATCACTGCTAGGCAGGTCTCCACCACCAACTATTTGTTTTTTCAACCACTGCCTGAATGCTGGATGATCTGCTTTCTCAAGTGATATGTTTGCAGAGACCATCATTTCCACTGTCGATGTGATGAAGTTCATTTTAGCAACCTAAAAGTAAAACATGGACTTAGTATTTTTATAATTTTTTTAACAGAAATATACAACTCTAAGCTTTAACAAAAGGACATGCAGGTTTATTTAAACTGTGCTTTAGCACTGAGTACCAAAATTATGTAGCTGGCAGCTTTATCATAAACTCCCAATTATCCATTTTAATTGTGACCCGTCGATGCCCGGATAATTGAAATCCTGTAAAAAATAAAAAAATAGAAAACAGGATTATTCGTTTCACGGTAAGAGCCGCCCTCGAATTAGTGTCTCGGCTTAAAAAATAGGGCACTGCCTCGCCATGTGGTCATTCTCCGTCTGCTGGCGACGCGGCAGTCACCCACTCCCACTGTTTGTTGTATTTATTTTTCCTACAACTCGGCGGCAAGTTAATCTTTACAGAACAACTATTAATTAATCTAAATTCATGCACGGATAACCCAAAAACCGGATATTCCGGGGCCCGGATAACCGAGAGTTTACTGTAGCTACTTGTGTTCCTGAAGTGACGTACTTTTTTTTTATAAAACAATAAAATATAAAAAGGATTTGTTAATGGTTCTGTAATATACATTTCCAATATTGGTGAAAGATAATGAATGCATGCCAGCATTATATCGTGTAACACTACCGTACCTTCGCTTCCTTGGCGCCTTCGACAGCTTCAAACATCGTTTTCTGTCGTTTTCCTTTCTTGACGGCTTCAGCGTGACCATTACTTCGTATGTGTTTCTTCACACCGTCGGAAGTTTCCCACGCCACTGTTTTATTGCAAAAACGGCATATCATAATATTTTGATATTTAACCATTTCATCTTGGGAAAACTGTTTCACTCTTTCGTCAATGTTTATTTTGGGCGGCATATCCGCATATATAAACGAACGTTTCGAATATGTGTCCACCCTATGACTATTCAAACCTGACTGGACCGAGCTGGCAATACGCCTGCTCCCCTTTTACACTGTCACACACTCACTGATCATCTTCCGCCGCTGCCTTCCCCCCTTCCGCCCTTCCACCTTCTCAACTTCCGCCAACCCGGCTATTGCAACCTGATATTGTTGACGGATAAGTAGTAAACAACCGTCTCGCGCTCGCAAAAACTTTTTTTTTCTGTCATGGATCCGAAAAATTCGCGGATAATCTTGAATACATACAGAAATTCGTGGGTACTGCCGAATTTTAACAAATTCGCGAGTATTTCTTGATTCAAAAAACATATTAAATCATTTTTATAATGTATTTAATATTTTTAACAACATTTTAAATGGTTTTAACAATTTTCGCGAATTCGCGAGTCGCGAATTTCCCGGGTCCCTATTAATGAGTTAATCATCTAGCTGAAGAAGATGTGAAAAAAGGGGGGCGGGATGACCACGTAACTGCGCAAACAATGACGACAAGTACAGGACGATACAACTGATATTATTGTTCTGGTGGACCACACGATTTGAAAACTGCTAAATATATCCTAGTGGTGTCTTTTTATTTAATTAATTTTTTATACATTTACTAAGCGCTGGCCAACGGACGTAGTCCCAAATAGTTTGGTGCTATACAAATATAAAACAAATACAAATACAAATACATACCACATAAACATTGAAACACAGATTAAAAAAAGTAAAACAAAAAAACATAAAGGAAAATATTAAACGTGAAGTGTGGACGCGTATTTCCAAGCAATCATAAACAACAGTTTTGAAAATACTACAACTTAAAAAAAAAAACACAAAAGGTTTTCACTATTAAATTCACATTCAAGATACATGTACTAAAAAAAATAGCATCTATGGAAATTAATGATTCACATTACCATAAGTAAATTACAATACCCTTTTTTTAAACGCTACTGTATTATTAAGTCATTAAAACTAATTTTATGAAAAGCAGACACGTAATTCAGAATTATCCCCCCTCTCCCCCCCCCCCCGAGCCGTTTTAAAAATGCAGTGTGAGTATCGTCAACACGTGGAAAGTTCCCGGCACGCCCACAACTCCGTCCCAAGTTGGGATCGCGCGGGCGCTCGGCCGGGGCGACGCCTGAGCGAAATAACGAGGCGCGTTGTCAGCGGGGCGAGCTCCCGAAGAGCGGTCTAGTTTCTCGAGCTCACCTCGGCGGTGCGGCTCGGGGCTGCTGCTAATTAACAACCGGTTGCCTCGGCGCCCGTCGTTTCGTCATCGCAGACAGCGCGAGACCCTTAGAAATAACTTAACTCCTCCTGCAGACTGCCGCTTCCAGGTCACGGGCGAATGTTCCCCTTGCCAACCCCCCCTCCTCTACAAACACACACAATCCAACAATTCCCGTCCACTTTAAGTCCACTCATTAACGTCGACGGGCCGCCGCTCGCAATTAGAATAATGAAGATAATGACGGCATCTACTCCTATGCGCGTGGCACCAACATTAGCCTACCATTAGCCTATACACAACTGTCAAATATCTTCTGATGTAAACATGAGTTTTTTTCCCCTTCACAAATTGTACTTAGAAAGACATAAACTTTAGAGAGAGAAAACGTGTAAGTGAGACGTTCAGTACTAACCTCGGTAATGAGCAAATTCGTGTGTTCGCATGTTGCAAATACACTTATAAAACGTAAGTGGGACCCGAAAGTTAACGTTGAATTCTTTAAAATTATTTGCACGAGCGTGATAAATATATGAAAATGGTATTTTCAGCTACATTTCTAGACGAAAATCACATGTAGTTTCCATTCCCGCCACTAGAATTCGCTGCTGGAGCAGCTACTTCAACTGTTGAATCACTTGATTAGCACATCGGCATTTTAAACAATACAATGAAACACCTCCTGTAGAAGCGAAAAAAAAGTCTTGACAAAATACTAAACACAGGCTTTTGGGCCTGATTTTCGTCAAGGGATTTCATTAAAATACTGCCCATCTTGCTAAAATTCATTTAACAGTTAAAAAGTTAAAAGTTTCTCTTTGTTTTTGTGAACTTTAGTTCGCTTCCTTCAATCGCAGTTATGATTGTATAAAATGGCCGTATGCCTCGAAATTGTATTTTTTTTCACACTATTATTTACACTATTATCACACAGTTGTTACGACGTAAACTATATTTGTTTTTTTAAACGTAATTTAAATAGTCAATTTATTATGCTCTAAATAAATTATATTTTATTGAAATAAGTTTACACGTGTATGCAATATCTGCTCTCGAAGTAGAAGAATCACCCGGATTCAAACGTTTCATAAACGTGCCTATTGAGCTGTAAACATGCAAAAAAAACTTCTCACAACCCTGCCTTAATGTATATGCGCAACTCGAATACATTAAGCCCGATTAAACGTTTCAAAATGCATCCTAATTTCGTTAGACTAAACTTTTTTCTTTTTAAAAAAAACTGTCATCCTCGAGATATAAGACGTATTCACGGTAAACTTAGTGCGACAAAACACAGTACCGCATTTTACCCATCCGCTCCTACCAGGGGCGGGACCGCAGGTCACGTAACTGCGGTCGTTGCCACCGCTGGAAACGAGCGAAGGTCAGCGACGAGACGATTAAAAACGTTCCACTGACATTTTGCCTGGGACGGTCGCCGGGGTTCGCGGGCCAACTGCGGGCGCCTCGCGGATAGAGCGCCGTCAGGTTGGCAACATTGGTCGGGTGAGGTTCCCTGACCCCATCCCCTCCCCTCTTATACCGTGCACAGAACTAAAGCCGGCCACACATGGAATGGGGAAGCCTACAGTTCACAGGGATGAGAGCTACACGCGAACTGTTCCGAATTTATCCGATGTTCACCGATCCGCACGCGAAAAAAAAAAAAAAAAACACTTTGCAAGGATTTATACAAGATCTGGCAAAATTCCCCCTCATCCTTTTTAACTTATGGTAGTTTTCCATTATGTGTATTTTCCCCCTGTTCCGAGGAGGCAAGGGGGGAATTCTGACATTATGGTAGTTTTCCAGTATGGTTACTTTTACCCTGTCTCCTTGCACTGAAGTGGGTGAAATCTATTTCGTAGCAACTACCTGCACTCGGTAGCTGAAGGTCAGGGTTCATCCATGACGTTTCAAGAGGATTTCAAGAGGGAGTTGACTACTTCTTGTTAGCGCTTCGCGCAAGGGCCAGCGGGCTATACAGTGCGTGCGCACGATACAGAAAGAGAGAGAGAGAGAAAGATGAAGTCGCACACCCGGAGACTGTGTATCCCTGGAGGGGATGGCTGGAGCCGATGTTTTCCCCCTTCTGTGACTTGTTTGCTGTTTGGTGTTTGTTTGATCCCCCCTCCCTTCCCTCCTTCACGGCGCCACCACCACTCTCCCGCGGCTCCAGTGGGGACGACGACAAACAAGGGTGAGAGCTGGGGCAGCCACCACCCGGGTCTTCCAGAGGGAGGTCCGGCGAAAGCCCCTTCGGGCGCCAAACAAAACCACCCCCTTGCCCTCTCCCACGCAACTCACCCTCCACGCCACCGACGCAACCCTTGCGCGCACTTGGCCGTCGGCATCCCTTTGCAATCGACAGTTCCCTCCACCTACCCCTTTACCACCCTCTATCTTCCAGCTCCCTCTACGACCGAGCCGATTTCGAATGTGGTTCGCAGGAAGCCTTTTTTTGGGGTTGGCGGTCAAATCGTTCTCTGCCTTGAATGGGACATTATAAACACCTGGGTCGAGTCGCAGAAAAGAGGTATGTATAGCCCGTATCGTGCAACTTACCTAAAAATTTTTTTCTCTTTTCTCGAAAGAAGCTCCAGTGCGACCCATTTACTAATTGTTCTTCATTTGCAAAGAAACTTGTTATGGTCGTTTAAGAACACTAAAAAAAAACACACGTGGATTTGTTTACAGAACGGTTGTCGATAGAACAACAGTGACTAAAGGATAGTAGACCAGTGGTAATACTACCGAGAACTTAAACGCTTGGGCAATATATCTACATACTTGTCACTGAATATATATGTGATTTTTCAATAAAACTGTTGTGCGATCTTGACCTGAAATTGCTGTTAGTTATTTAATGATTACGCGTGATAAGTAAGGTGTCTTTTATATGTGTAACGTCTTAGCTCTCGGTATACGGTATTTGGTAGGAATGATTTCGCGAATGGAACGGAAGTCGCATTGAACGGAAATGTGTAACCACGGTGCTGCCATCTGTGGTGGATGGTGCGAACCAAAGTTCCTAAATACAAAGGAAAATTTTTTGTAGTATTATCTGTTTAATGAATGTTTTACATGCTGGACTGTATTAAAAAATACATAATTTCTTGTCGGAAAATCAGGTCCAAAGTCGGGTTTTTAATATTGCTTTCAAGTCTTTTTTTCGCTTTTATCGGAGCCGTTTCATTATATAGTTATAAATTTCGGCCTGCTAATCAAATGATTCAAAAGTCGACGTAGCTGCTCCGGCGGCTAATTTGTAGCGACGGTTGCTGAAACTACATGTGATTTCGCGCCCAGAAATTTAGCCGAAAACACAATTTGCGTATATATTTATCACGTTCCGCATTATTTTTAAGAATTATACGTTAAATTGCGTGTTATAGATGGATTTGCAACTTGAGAATACTTGAATTTGCTCATTACCGAGGTCACATGTTTACACATCATTGGCGAGTACTGAAAGACTCACATCACATATATTTTTTTAAGAGACTAAGCACTCTATTCCAACCAATAGGAAGAGTTTGCAGAAGGAAAGTTCAAGTCCGTCCACGAGCAACAACTTATAAAGGATCTGGTATTCATCTTTTTTTTTTGTCTGATCCCCTAATTATTTTGACCAGTGTAGGATCAACCGCTAGCAGAGGACAGACATGACTTGTTTCACGTGAACCTCCGTGGACCAACAATAGTGGACGTCAAACCGGGCGATGCACTACCGCTAGTGTTTTGTTCACGCCACTCATCTTTCACCGCAATGTTGGATGTGCAGTGGAATGCGAACATGCCCTGCACTATTCAGCTCATTGCTGATTTAACGCTTAAAATGAAATTTCATTGATTTTTAAATTTTTTAATACTTTTCAAGTGACATCACTTAAATTTAATAATGTGTTAATAACATTCTACATTCAATGAATCTGCAACGGAGTTCCATAATTTTAAAAATTTTCAAAATAGTGGTGGAATCTTTGCTAATAGAGAGATATAAAAGGCTAAAACCACAGTACTTGCAAATTTTTTGTCTGAAACTAATGATAATGTTTACGTGGTTAATCAATTATGTTATAAAAAATAATTTAACGTATTTTCAATCCCGATAAGTCAGGTCGTTTCCCAGAACACACACCTTACTTGCAGGGTCGCTATGAAACTTTTCAATGCTAACGAAGTTCACCGTTTAATATTTTAGAGTGCAGTTAATAGGTAAGTTTAAGTAATTTAAGTGGAAATGTCCGAGCTGATTTGCATTCAAAAAGTTTGACTGATTTGTGACAAATTTTTCAGGTTGACATTTACTGTTTTTTTTTTTTTTTTTTAAATCTTTTGTCCCGTCAGTTCTTATTCAGTGAGCGATGTATTCTTGTAGCATTTAATGTACATTAGTTAACGGATATTTTTTTTAACGAGATTACCGTTGACACAAGCTTCTCTCTTCTGGATTCAAGAGCCGAATCTCATCAATCACTTCGTGGCACCGCGTCAGCGACAGCGGGAGTCAGGTTACCATTAGGCGGTACAGCAGGAGTTGAGTGCGCGAGTTATCCCTGGCACGCGGTAATCGCGAGGGATGAATTTCAAATGAGCACAGCAGGGGTAGCGTGTGGCGGCGTCCTATACGTCCTTTACCGTGTCTTCGCTCCGAGGCCGGTTTAAACGTCCAAAAAAAAACAAAAACATATTGTACCTAAAAGGTAAACTTTTTTTTTTTTTTTTTACAAAACTGTTAGCTTAAAAGCATATAATACTGAATATATAGAGACAAGATTCTTATGTTTTTATTTTCTGGCTACTTTAGTTTTTGAAACAGGAGATTTCTTTGTACTTTGTTCTTATTTCTTATTAACTCTGTTTATTGAAAAAGGACATCATATTACACCACACATATGATACTTAAATGTTCCATGATACAAATCTCTGCAAAAATGGTGCCATTTGGTCTGATACATGATACAATTTTTCAACGTAATGATTTGTAATAAGCATTTCTAACTTTTCTGATAACAGTTGGAATATTAAAAAAGTAAACTTTTTCTTATATATTTTATTAAATTGTGTTATAAATATAATGCTAAATAAATTACGTTCGTTGAATTTAATATTTTAAAAGTTAGGTAATGGTCATTAGAGTTATATTTTGATTTAAAATGCTGATTAGTTTAATGATTTGTGGCGTATTAACTTGAATTTAGGTGTTGATAGGGTGTATTTGCATTCATTCGGGTGTTATTTCGGTTTTATTGCAATTCACGATATAATATTGTCCCTATTTATATAGTATGCATGTACGTACGGTTATATTTAGCCGATAAGTTCATGGAAAATAATTTCTTGTGTAGGTCACACGTAAATAAATCTATTTCAAAAATTGGCTTATGGCTTTAAATTTTAGTTAGTGAGACAACATAATTATGTGTTATTTATCAATTTTTTTAATTTTTATTTTTATTTGCGAGAAATGTGATAAATTAATAAAATAAGCCTATATGTGATGAAGTTTAAATCTCATTAGACATCCAAAATCAATCAAACAACAAAAATATTTCAGAGCCGGCCCTATATACGAAAGATTTATGAAAAATCAAGTCATCCATCTTGCACACAAACATGGCTGCGGTAATGAGGTCATGGCCCTCTGAAGTTTTTTGACCAACTTTATGGGAAGATTTTGGAAGCGAATATTTGATGGCGCGACAGAGTCTTTGAAACAGCGAGCCAACATGTCTGAACTAGTTGCTACGTAGAGGTTGATTTTTTTTTTGCGGGAAATTATCTTCCCGGCACTCAAGCTATTTTATTTTCCCGAAGGGAAAGAAATAAATGACGTGGAAAATGTCGCACGCGAAACGTGTCGAAACCCCGCGGGACACGTTACAACCGCACCGTTTACGACACGGGCTCCGCGATTCCACCGGGGCGTGTAATGCAACCGTTATTTCCTCCCCTTTTATCAAGCTTGCCCCACCGGGCGACACCATTGCGGCAGGATAATTGTGCGGAGTCGCGCCGCAATCGCCATACCCCTCGCCGGCTGTTTCCCAACGACCCGCGGCGCGTGGAGCTAAGGAAACCCTCGGCGAAACAACGGTCGTTGCGCTGTTGGACGTCTCAGCGAATCCAAGGACTTCTCAACGAAGCGTGCGCCTTAAAACAAACGAAGAGCTCTTCTCAATGCCCCCGCCTGCCTGGACACACACACACACACGGTGTGCTGAGCTTCAGAATAAACCACGCTGTTTGAAAAAAAAACTGCTCGAGATATCCGAGTGGAGCCTGTTTAAATGCGCTAGGGGCGTAGTTACGTATTAATTCTGTTTCCGTACATCCTTTCAAGCTGTAGTTTTGTAGGAGAGAAAATTGCTACAACGCGTGTATTTTCATTATTTGTACTAAATGGAATTCATTTTAAAAACCAAACCGGAAAATGGGTAGAGATCTTCCTGTTTGGAAGGGATTTTATTTTCCACTAGCTAATGCCCAGCATGCGTTGCAATGCCTCAATCATTTTTTTGAAGTAAGTACACATATACAAAGCATATATCACTCTCTATCTAATTCTCTATCGCTCTATGTATATCTCTATATGTCTCTATATCTCTTTCTCTTTAAATATCTTTCTATATCTATACCTCCTTCTATATATATCTCTCCTCTATATATATATAGATTTAGATTATGCATATCATTATATACTCTACAGCAATTTAAAATGTTTAGAATAATTTTCGTACCGAATGGAAAACAAACTAAGGATATTCGGTGCTGGTAGATACGTGGTTCTGTCTCTGGGCGAAAGGCGACGGCTCGCAGCGGCCCCCGCTGACCCTTGACCTTGGCGGGTGAGGTCGACGGACCCTTCACCTTGCCCGCCGGCGTCCGCGTCCACTCCCCCCACCCCCTGACCCTTGCGTGACCGCACCCAGGGTCTTCCCTGCGTGTGTACAGGTCTTCACCCGGGACCCGTCCCGCTATAGGGCATTCCACGCATGCGTGTCTATAGTCCGTGGCACGTCACTTGTCCCATCTGACAGCTTTTAAAGGGACTGGATGGATCGCATTTTAATTCCAAATATTTATACACTTGTACTGCACCTGCTATTTGTAGGGGCAAGCATTTTTCGTGAAAAAAAATTGATCGCCCATTAGACAGAAATATCGTATCCCCACGCCAGCTGTTTCTTCTTTGTAATTGACGGCCGTTTGCGAGATAAGCCATCGCCTTATCTGATAGGGCCATTCTGGACGCGTTTGCTTTCGCGCTGAATCATTGTGATTGGTGTACTGACAGTAGACACGTACCTCAAAGAAACACAAAACAATCACGAAACACAGACGATGCTACAGTGTTTTAACACTCAGCTATTCTCGAAATCGTTTCGCGAAAAATAAATGGCCCTAGTTCATGTGGAAGACTCTACGACAACAAAAGAAGTATCGAATCTCTGGCGTCCGGGTTTTGACATCTTTGTAGTCAGCGGCCAACGAATATTTTGGCATTTGCCTCGGGGATGTATGGAACTGTAGAGTCTGTCCTGGAGGTGACTGAACCCGCGAATTTTTCCCAGTCCCGACTATTGTTTAAGGCCATAATTAAGGGCATGAAGATTTCGCGAAAAGATTTCGAGACTCGATGAAAGTTAAAACACTGTAGCACCGTCTGTGTTTCGTGATTGGGTGAGTTTCTCCCAGGTACACGTCGATTGTAACAACACCAATCACAGTGATTCAGTGCGGAAGTAAACGCGTCCTGAATGGCTCGGTCAAACAAGGCAACGTCTTCTCTCACAGACGGCTGCCAATCACAAGTAAGAAACCACAGGTGCGGGTATACCTTGTTGCAGTCTAATAAGTGTTCAGATCTTTTCGCGAAAGTGCCTGCCCCTAGCCATAATTATTTCACGGATTCTTTGACTAGCAAATTAGACTCCAAACACTTATACATCCACGGCAGTTTCCGTCACACGCTCTTGAAGATCCTGAGCCAGTAAAAAGCAAGGAAAAGAAGCGATTACTCAACCCGCGTAACCCGTAGTCGCCAAAGGATGTGACATTGTTAAATATCAATGAGTACTCTAACTAATAAGAGATAATATATAGTTAAATTGAATCTATCCTACAGGGAAATATGAATATGCGTCATCTTGCCATACCGTTTTTTTGTTAATGGAACAGGACTATTCAATAAAATTACAGATATTTGTAAATTTGTAAGTTTACATGTAAACTTATTTATCACTATAAAATAGTATTCGCAGTAATCTGGGTTTGGATTCTTACCCGAGCATTTATGCTTTGTGTTGTGTCCCTGAACCTTCAATTGTTAAAGTTATTTGTAAACCACTCCCTGAATAGCTTTTCAGTATTAAATGCGCACATAAGTAAGTATAATAAAGTCCAATGATTGAATATTTGAGTATCTTTTCAATGGTTTTAAAAAAAAATATGTTTGAATGAAACATCAGTTAAAATATTAAATTATGTGCCAATTCTCGTAATGAATACTCAGTATTATCTTGAAACCCGTATTTCATATATCATGCAAACTAACCATAAACATGTGTTGTACAAAGTTATGATATCGTTCGTGTAGTTTTTTCTTGGCGACTGGTCTCCAAATAAATCTTTTGTAATAGTACATTAAATGTTTTTCTGTGCAAAGAATGTGACACTGTTAAATAACAATGAACATTCTAAAAAGAATCGATTATGTATATGCAAGTTGAATCTAGTCTGCTGTGAAATATGAATATGCGTGATCCATCAATGGTCTACGAATCTTTCTGTCACTTTTGGGTGTTTATAAACAACTTTACGTAGTTTTCAGTGCTCGTAAACCAACATCGTGTTTAGTTTCGCAAGTCACTGTTGGATAATGGTTGCTACTAGTGCTTCTTCGAAGAACGTTACAATTTGAGGTAAGTTACGTAACCCAGACTTTAATCCAACATTTTGAAAAACTCCGTAAGTAAGTAATGTTTTTCGACAACTGCACAATATTATTCTTACAGATGGCATTATCTTAAACTTCTTCCATATTGAAACAAGTAGCTTCATTTTTCTAAACCCGTGTCGGCTGAAATAAAACACTTTATTTCAGATTAGCTGTAATACACTTTTAATGCACTTTAAGTGAGTTCTATAAACTCCAATCAAGAATTTACAACAACAAAAAAATCCCACCGTGGTCCGTTTGAAACAAGCACTTTCATAAAATTGTAAATATGGTGACCAATCTTTTCTTCGCACAAGTAAAAAATAGTATTTATTGAAATTTGATTAGTTTTATTTAAAACAATGATGATTAATATTGTTTGAAATTGATGAAATCCCTTTAACTTAGTCGATAATTTTTCTTTTAACTTTAAAATTAGAGAAAACAAAACATATCAGAGAAGCCGCAGTATTTTAAACAAGACCATTTAAAAAAAGGGGACTATTTTATACACTGAGAATTTTTTCTCCCACAGAACACTTTTGGTGAGTTTATCACGAGAAATTTTTCCAGGCCGAGATGTTATTTTGCACGTCATGTGCTCAAATCGGTGACCTTGAACTTCATAGAAACAAACTCCAAAGGCACGGAAGCAGTTGAACTTCAGTTTCACTATTTCACGGCTCGACATGGCACATAATTCAGATTTGGTCGTTTACTGATGTCATCATCATTCGTCGTCTGTGGGCTGAGAACCATGACTGTTTTTGGTCTCTTGCATCTGTACGTGTTTCGCAGGATAATCAATTATTGTTTCAGAATTTTTAACTCAGCTTTTCGAGAATCCGACTTGTTCCCTCGCAAACAAAATTACATTTCCAACAAAAATTAAGATAATTTATTGTTTTTTATTACACTAGTGAGATTGGTAAAAATTTTAACAGAAAATATTTTAGCCGGAAGGTTATATTTTAATTTTAACATTGGCTTCAATTACTATGAGTAGAAATTATGTTAACTTCTAGCATATGATTATTTTTTCTTGGTGGGAAGGGGGTGGGAGTGGAGACCACGTACCCCTGTGTCACCCCCTTAATACACTCTTGGTGTATTTTTTTTTCTGTCCTCGTCGGCTGTATCGAACGATGGGGAGGCGTTTACGACGCGCTCCGACAAAAGGGGCGGGTGTTTGGCGTGTCGCCAACAACGTGAAAACATGGATTACCGGTGCTTACCCCTCCCCGTTTACCCCCACCTTCCCTTGCGGCTTCCAGCAAACACAACGGACACCTGTTGGAGGTTTCCCCTCCTTCCCCTTCACAACTCCCTCCGGCGAAAGCGAAAACCTCTGGCTGAGTTCCGATCGTCTATTCGTGCGCGCTGTGCGCAGGGGTCGGGCGTTCCGAAACGCAGCCAAGTTAATAATAAATTAATTGATTGGGAACCAAGTAGCTAATTTTAATGTAACAAAAGTTCCCAGTTTCATATCCGAGTTTAGATGATAAACAATTTGTGGCTTACCTTTGCTGGGAACACTGCAACACGATATTTTACCACCTCTTCAGCAAAACTGAAAGAAAGAAAAGAAACAACTTAATCACACAGAACCCAAATGAAAATGCAATAAATTAGCTTATTGTATCATACGCTAACACATATAGCTTAAAACCGCTTAAAGGCGAGGGCATGGTGATAAACTAAACGTTCAAAGTTATCCCGATATCTTGACTGTTTTGATACTTGATACATATCATAGAAAAAAAATTACACTTTTCCACACATACGCTGTCATGTACTCAAGTCGAAACAGTTATTTTATCTGTAATATTCGAATGTACAAAAAATATCAACAGTTTTTTAATAAAAAATTTTAAATATGCTTTTGAAGAAACAAAATGCATTGCTTATTTGCTCAAAAAATGGGAAACGATTTTAGTCAACACCAATAAATGTGTTAACAAAACATAAAAAAATTTGGGAGTTCTCTGTGGGCAAAATATATATTTTATTTTAAGTTTGCGATTTGTATTAATTTATGTATGCATATTCTCACAATAATAAATCCTTTTGTATGTGACCAGAAACGAAATATGTGCAATAATAAATTTCGCGTGAGTGACAGGCTAACAGACGACTCCTCCGAAACAGTTGGCCAGCATTTCTGGCACCAGGATAGACTCAAAACTTATACGATCACATTTAAGTCCTTTATCAAAGTGACTTCTGTCGTATTTGGGCTTCTGCGTGGGCTAAGGTCGTTTAATTTAGTGAGTTTACAATCGGCTTCTTCTCCTTTAGAGCGTATCGACACTCCTGATCCAATGATGAAAGTGATTAGAGTGTATAGTATGTGTCATGTTACTTGTCTCAAATATCACAGTTATCTAAAGTGCAGTACCGGTAACTTTACAAAGCAACGCGAACACATAACCACACTGTTGACAGAACAAAAAAGGCAGAATAATAGGAAATTATTAGTACTATTTGCGAGAACCATTAAATTTCAGACAAGTTACACGATGCAGATTATACATACAGAAACATTTCTGTACTTTTAGGAAAAGTTCCTTGAAAACCAGTTGCCAAAAAAAAAAGTTGGTAACATTACAAGAAAGATATTGTTACGATTTCCTTGCGGGTTCGTAAGGATAGCCCAATTAATAGATTTTATTCCACACACAGTTTTATTTATTACCACTACTTGTCACTTACAATTAATCTTCTAAGATGGCAGATAATTAATTACATGTAAAGAAATGTCACTTCCCCAGTCACTCGTTTCACACACCTCGCTGGGCCGCACTTCCGGCGCAACTCTCGCCGCAGCACCCCTCGTGGGTCTCCGCCGCGGGACTCCGTCGCCGCACTTCGCCGCCGCCGTCACACCCTTCGCCGAGATCCCACACCACGACTCGCTCGCAACTTCACTCGGGACTCCGCCGCGCCCGCGACTCTATCGCCCGGAAACTCCCGACTCCACTGAACTCACTCACTCCCTGCCCTGGAAACTTCGTCCAAGGACTTCGCCCGGAAACTCCCGACTCCACTGATCTCACTCACTCCCTGCCCTGGAACCTTCGTCCAAGGACTTCGCCACTCTGCCGCACCCGCGGCACTATCGCCCGGAAACTCCGCCGCGGGAGAACTCCCCACTCCGACTCTCTCTCTGACTGACTCGAAGGTCGGCCCAACCTCCTTAAATAGCCCTTGGGTTCCCATCCAGAACAATCGGGCATGTCTCCGAGATATCGCGCGACCTTCGCCGTCGAAATGCCCAGAAACGCATCGTGAGTCCTCGAAGGACGCGGTGGCTGCTCTAAGAACGCCGATAAAGGCGTCTGAGTCATTTTATTCCGCAGTGCGGCCTCTTTTAAGTAACCCGATCTGAGGCAGGTGCGCGCTGCGACGGTCAGGATGTAGCGAGATAGTATGACACGAGATACCAGGGAGAGGATGCGGGTGGAAGGGGGCGCAGACAGGCCGAACGAGTGCGGCGATGCCATGCACTGCAGCCAAGCGCGATCGTAACAATATTGTAACTTTGTACAACACATGGCTATGGTTATTTTTGTGTATATGAAATACGTTTTTCGCGATAAAACTTAATTTTTCTTACGAAAATTGACGCATAATTTAATATTTTAATTGATGTTTAATTCAACCATATTTTTTTAAACGAAGATAAAGATAATAGAATTTTAAATAATTTGATTATATTTTGTTTCATTATGCTCATTAATGTGCACGGTTTACAAACAACTTTAACTATGTACTACTTTATTTGAGGTACTGTAACAACACATAAGCATAAATGCCCGGTTAAGAATCCGAACCCAGTAGGTATAACTGCAAACACTATTTTGTAGTGATGCAGTTGTTTTCATGTACAAATATCTGTAGTTTTACATGGATATTTTTGTTCCGTTTTTAAAAAAAAATTACGTTATAATAAGAGCATGTATTCTAACTCTTAGTACCAAAAAAAAATCAAACGCAGTTTTGCATTTTCTGAGACACGTAGCACGGCTATGTGGAACGGACTGTTCTCGCGCCACTGTCGCGACTCGCGAGCTTGGTCGATCGATCGATCGATCGATCTCGCGGTGGTTGGGGGGGGGGGGGGGAGAACTATCTGGCTGGCTTTTAAGCGTCTCACGGCACAAACACCTGGTGACAGGCGGCGGGGTAACAGGGGAGCATTTAGCGAAAATGACGCACCACTTTAGGAACCACTTCGTCTCTAATCGTTAAGGGGGGGGGGGGGGAATGTGAGCGTGTCTTTCAGTACTCGCCAATTATGTGTAAACCCCTAACAGCAAATTCATGCGTTCTCACATTGCCAAATACATTTTTTAATACGTAACTCTGACACGAAATTTTAACGTTGAATTCTTTAAATTAATGCCGAGCGTGATAAAAACAAATACGCTCTTTGTGTTTTCAACTAAATTTCTGGACGCCAATCACACGTAGTGCTCGCAATCGCCGCTAGATATCGCTGCTGCAGCTGCTCCGTTGACTATCGAACCATTCCATTTGCAGACCGAAATTTTAAGCTATACAATGAAACGGCTCCGATAAAAACTAAAAAGATGAAAAATAACACCGAACCCCGGCTGTTAACCTGATTTTTGACAAGGAATTTTATTGAAATACTGCCTATCTTGTTAAAATTCGTTAAAAAAGATTAATACTAAAAAGGCTTCTCTTTGTTTTTGTAAACTTGGGCTACATATTTCCGTTTCATTCACGTATACCGAGAGCTAAAATGTTACACATAAAAAATAATATTCATTATCTATGGTCACGCCCCTCGCTTCTATGGGTGTTGAAGTCTTGCTAGTTAGCCAGAAGAGTGTTTAGTATCTTCAAAGGTACTCCCTATGAACAACCGTAAAAATGCCATTTTGAAGTGAATTTGTATTGCTAAACTAAGGTGTTAACAGCACGGTTATTTGCTTGTTTCACGACGTCATTTACATTAAAATACATTCAAACGATGTCTTGAGACATTGCTTGAATATTATTTCATTTAAATATTGCTCGTTTTAGCACAAATGTATAGATATACTCATTCGGATGCCCTCCTTTTCGCTACTCCGTACATAATAGCTTTGTCGCAAGCCCCTTGTGGTTTGTAAGCAAGAGACATTGTGAATATAAAAATGTTGTTATTACGTCACATGCAGAATTATTTATTTTGTTTTTTAATCTCTTTGTAGGCGAAGTATTTAATACGATACGCATTCTTTTAGACTTAAACATTTGTGAATTAAATATAATTATTGCTTAAGCTATCCAAGATAAACAATTTAACATGGTAAAGTTGGAAAGATTTACGAAGAAGTAGGTAACATGTTATAAAAAACTTAAGTGCTAGTTCAATGTACCTATAAAGAACTAAAGTGGAACATTACAAAATCCAACCAATATGTTTTTAACACATTCCTCTAAATTATATATATGCTTACACTTGATGCAATTTAAGTAAGTGTAAAACACCAGGCGTTGCCAACTTAACAAAAAAAGTAAATTTCGTTATATTATTACCATTCGTTCATCACGTTGTTAAACATATTCACGCAGCATGCAAGTAGGTGTGTTCCAAAGTGCTTTTAAACCTTACAGTTAATTGAAGGTTGCTAAGTTTTTCAATTTAACAAAAATAAATCAATTTTAGAAGGCACAAATTTCAAACGTAGAATTTTTTTACAACAGGTTAAATTTAGAACTTGTTTTCATTATGTGGTGTCAAAATTGCTGAGATTATACCTGAATGTTAAACACAATATTTCTCCTTTACTGTTTAGGGGCAGTGGTTTTTTTCAACTGTTTTTTTTTTCAAAAGTGTTTAAATAATCGTAAATTTACTGTATTTCCTTGATTGGTTAGAATGGCATTAATTCTGATATTTGTGGAAAAAAATTAACACAAAAATAGCAAAAAATACACATATGAAATCTGATATCGATTGGTAATATTGGGGTCATCCTTCCAGCTATAAAAGTATTCTATTCTCCACTACCTAATGGCTGCAAAAATTATTGATAAAATGAATATGATTTATTGCTATTAAAATTTTTTATTGTATCTAAGAAAATTAAGGAACGTATAAAAACTTCTTACCTACGTGTTAAATTTTGTAAGGTACAAAAAACGCAAACGTAGCGAAAGTGATGCCAAAACAAACCGGACCGTTGCACAGGCAACGACTAGACATTTTCTCTTCCCAATATGGGTGTCATAAGATCTACTCAATGCTTTCTTATTTACAAAAAAAAACTGGTCTTAGTTTCACCTCCCCATCTCCCGTTAGTTGATAATCCGGTTTTATACTCACCGAGATATTTTTTCTATTGTTATTCATTTATGTTTTTTTAGCACTTTAGTCAAACATTTACTAGTCGTTTCGAAGAGAAAAGTGGTGTTAAGAGGAATTCACGGAGTATTTTTTCCCTCCCCCCATTTTTTTTTTACTCCATGCCCCTGGAGGGAGATACGTGAATGAAACGGTTCAAAGCGCGCGTGCACCAACGGCCGTGAAAGTGGTCCAGCGAGGTTCGACAAGGATCAGGAGGTAGAAGGGGTAGAAGGGGTAGGAACGGATGGGGGGGGGGGGACAGTTGGTTGAGATTATGTTGCACCAACCTCCGCAACCGTGCTTTTACCTTAACCGAACCCCCCCCCCCCCCCCTTCCTCCTTTGACCGGCCGTATAGACGGAGAAGGAGCGACCGGTAAAAGTGGAGATTTTTCAGTCCTCTTCTCCCCCCCGACACGAAAACCAAAGCGCTGGAGAAAGTTCCGTCAGCTGCGCCTGGAAAACTGGAGCGTTTTCTCCGTCGCGCCGTTCCGCGAGTACTTGCCCGTCTCGAATTTGACAGTTCCAAAAGGTTGTGGGGGCTTGCATTTTCCGCGAACAGCTTTCGAGACTAGCTGAGAGTGAAAACACTGTAGTATCGCCTGTATTTTATGATCGGCCGATCGGGGTACAACGAATCGTAGACTTCCATGTTCGAAGCCCAGGTATATTTGACCCAATAATTTCGATAAAGATTTTTTTTTGGTTTGGGGGGGGGGGGGGGGAGTTGAGGGAGGGGAGGTTAGGAATATGTGTTTTTTTTTCTTCCAGGAAATATAAAATAATCATTTTGAGTTGCGCTCCTCAATCTTCTCTTTCTCTTGGATCCGCCCTGGTTGAAAGGCAGAGGAAAAATTAAACGTAAAACACTCGTACTTGAGAATTCATCCCCAATAAAAAATTTGAAATAGTCGCTTGCAGTCATTAGCGGGAACAGTAATTTTTTCCCTGACAAATTTATGTCTATTTTTTTTCCCACTGCAAATGGGGGCTGTCATATTTGGTTACATATATTCCAGTTTTCGATCGGGGTCCAAACTGAGAACGTAACTAACATAACGAAAACCAACTCCATTCATTTTATTTTATTTTCTTGCGTGAAAGCTTCCGTTTTTCAGCATAAGTTATTTCATTGTTGCCTTTGTGCATATTAAGTGACAGGTTTAAGTTATTTTTTTAAATTTTAATATGTGTTAATAATTTAAAATAGGTGTAATAATTCTGGTACATCTTTTAACACCATGATATAGAATTATTCAAAAATAATCTTACGAAATCTTATTACTATAATCATGTAGTCCCGGAGTGTTAAACCAAAGCAAAAGAAAGCAGAAGCTTACATATGAGACAGTTAAATTACTATAGGTATATTTAATTTTAAGTTTAGCAACGCTTTTCAAACTGGAAAATTTCACACGAAACAGCCTAAATATTTCTGTACTTTGACGTTGGTGACCAGTTCGTCCATACTGGCGTGGCTGGAGGCATCAAGAATTCACGCTAATATTTGGCGAAAATCTTTATTGCAAACGTCTGTGCATTTGGATGACCCCTGCCATTGAATCCCCGAGGGACTGTGAACAAGAATAATCTGCGACCCGGAGGGAAGGTGAAACTTTAATTTTGTTTTGCAGCATCCGATGAACACACGTTACTTCGACTGGAGTTCGATAATAACGCAAATTCGCGACTGGTGTTTGGTGGGGCAGTTTCCGCTTCTGATCGCCTGGGTGTTCCCCTCGCAACTGTGTACTATGTGTCCCAACGGGATGTCTGTCGTAACTAAGAAGCCCATATCTTAGAAACACACATGAGGTAGGCTTAATGCCTGTTCTAAGTTACTTATTCTAGCTTCTGATATTTCTAAACTGAGTATTTTGGCGCTGGGTGTATATAAGTTACGTGTTTCGAAGTTATGTCAGTTCTAAGTTGTGATATATATATTTTTTAATTTTATGATTTATGGTTGTGTGTTCCTAAGTTATAATTTTCTAAGTTTTGTGGTTGGGTACTGCGTGTTTCCAAGTTATGACATGCAGTTCTAGGTGTCGTGTTTCGGCGATACGTGTGGGTCCCGTCCCCCACGTGTGACAGGAGTGATCAGGGGCAGACCCAGGACTGACTTCTGGGTTGGTGGCGAGGGGTAGCACCGGTGGTCTGGACCTAGTACAATACCTTTTATTACTTCATAAGTCATATTATCCGCTGCATATTTTACCCTTCTTGAGGAGGGGGGGGGGGCGGGCATGTGGCCCCGTGCCCCCCCCCCTGTAAATCCGCCACTGGGAGTGATCGTTTACACCTGGCCCTTTCGACGACCTCGCCCCCCGCGGATCTGACGGCGCGGCGCCCCAGGGAAAAGAAGGGGTTGGGAAGGGAAAAAAAGAGGAGGGGGGAGGCTCTGTAACACGGGTTATCAGAGCTGCACGCGCGCGGCTTTCGCGTGTAATCTGTTTACGTAACCCCTTTCCCCCCCCCCCTCGCAATCAACCATCCCTTCGGGCTCTCACGATCTCGTCGCGTCATCGTGCAATCATAGGGGATCCCGCTGCTACCCTCCTCCCTCACCCGGACCACCCTTTCTCTCCAGTGATTTCCACGATAGTCGCCTCGACATCGCTTCATCATCTGATAGCGGCCTCTCTCGCCCCCGGGGCTATTGACACCGCCCGTGTTTTCCGTATCGCGTCGCTGTCGCATCCGCTGACCACCCGCTCCCCTAACGAACCATTTCCCGTCACCTGTAGGCCGTCGTTCCTACACACCCACACACATTCGTGTTGTCTGATAAGTCCCTCTCATCGACGGCCTCTCGCTACTGGACCTCACCCGCCCTGATAGTCATCAGGGACGCCCGCACGTAGAACCCAAAACCCGAGAGAAAAACAAAATGTGTGCGTGGAGTCCATGCGCGGCATAAATGAAACTTTCTTTCTGATTAGGTATAGAGATAGGTATATTATTTGATTTTTTTACAGAACAAGATATAATAATTGAGAATAGTAAGGATGCGGGTATTATTTCAAATGAAAAAAAAAATCTTTTTTTCCGCATCCTGTACTCTCGCATCCGTTCACCGGATATTTTAAGCGCCTCTTTTGGCGGTTTATTCCCATGTTGCCTTTGATAAAACCTCTTATCTGTTTCTACCTTTTTATTATTTTCAGACATGATCTCGATCACGATCTCTAAATGAATAAAATGAAAATAAAATAAAATAAAACACTTCACTTGAACATAATTTACATTCAAAGACTACCTCTGATACATTAAAAAGTTTTAAACAATCGTGCATGGTAAAGTACCTTGAAATTTTGAGCTACACGTAATAACTTATTAAAAAAAAATAATCGAACTTACTTCAAAGGTCAGGTGTGGTTTGAAGTAGATTATTTTTGTTTTAGTTCAAGTATTTTTTTTAAGTAACAGTTTTTTTTAAAGGGCGAAAAAGGGAGGGGGGCTACTTTCGTTCCCATTACCCTTCCAATTAGGACAGCCACTTAATAATTTTTTGTTTATATTAATTGTTTGTCCTGTTTTATTACCGTAAGTTTAATCCCTTGTAACCGTCTCTAACGACAGCGCTGTCGACAAGGTGCTAGGCCAGAAATAAGATGAAATAGAACTCAAAAACAGTTCAGGAGAAGTCTGTTTTTTAACTTTTTCTGGAAGCTCGAGTACAGTCGCAGGCAGAAAATCGCGGGTTCCCGTTACGGTATGCACGCCCATTTTTCGCTCGAATCCACCCCGGCGCACGAACGAATGGAAAGCCTACCCTCACCCCCTCTTTCTGCTTTCCCGACGAAACCGTCGCGGAATATATATATTTTTAAAATAATTCCTCTCGGGCGTCCTTTTTTTTCCGCGGGAAAAGAAAGTCTTGCGCGGTAGGCGCGGTTCCCAACTGCCTGCGTGAATATTGATGACGAAGAAGAGCGAGGTCGTATTTCACCCGACAATGCCGTCAACAGGCTGCCGATTTCACACCCGCCATCCGTGTAGCACCCGCCTGTCACTTTTTGAATTATATTTTCTGATGTTTTCTGTTTGCCTCGTTAATAGACACAGGAAAAATAAAATAAAATTCGCGGATTCCTTTTTCGATTGGCTAGAATCCAAAATTCGTTCACATTCATGCTGCTTCAGTTGATTGGGCCCAAAAATTTACCGGAAAGACTAGAGCCCGCGGAAAAAACCCTCAACGAAAGACGTATCGAATCATTAGCAATCCGGTTAACCGGTGTCATGAGTACAGACAGAATAAAATATATGTATACCTACGAGAAGCGTCTGCTATTTGTTCACTGTTTATTCTGAGGACTAAGGGCCAATAAGAGACCCTTAATCCGTGTGCTGTTGATTATTCCTGCCAATATTTCGTTGAGTTTCTCCGTGTGCTTTTGTTCGTTTCTGACGAGAAATATGTTGGTTTCCTCCGTGTTCTCTTCACTATTCGTATCAATATTTTGTTGGATTCCTCCATGTTCTCTTGGTTATTCCTGGCGAGGCTTCTGCTGATGTTCTCCGACTGCTTCTGGTTATTTCTGATAAATTAATCTCTGCATGAACAATAATTATTTACTTAATGAGACATGCAATTTTATTCTGAGTTACATTTATTTAGTGAAATCCTGTTACTAAATCAGCACTTTAGCAGCCAAAAACAATATGTCGGATTCACTATGTCAGCCTCCAGCAGGCGAAAACAAAATGGCTTGGCATTAGTGGTGGTAGGTCAACCTGCTGGTGACTTGTGTGAAGGAAGGATCCGTCATCAATTTCAATAAATTGCCCTCACAGGGTTCGAACCGAAGACTCCATGATGATTTTTGATATAACATTTTATTTATTAAATTTTTTATAAATGTTAATTTTTTCCCCCAATTTTATATGATGAAAAATACGTATTTTCAAGATGGCGGCCGTAACTAAAATTGCAACGATGACGTCAT
Organism: Bacillus rossius redtenbacheri; assembly: GCF_032445375.1. Classification (NCBI taxonomy): domain Eukaryota; kingdom Metazoa; phylum Arthropoda; class Insecta; order Phasmatodea; family Bacillidae; genus Bacillus; species Bacillus rossius. Next base: position 48,830,128 of record NC_086335.1, read on the forward strand.
ACACATACAAGATGTGACCGTGACGAAAAGTGCAGTATTATAGAATCCAAGATGACGGCCGTAACTTCTTAATCCTAAATGGCTGAAGTTATTTTTATTATAATTTTTTGATTAAATATTTTGATAAATTTAAAATGTTTTTCCGTTAAATTCGGACACTTTTGCATATTTTTAAGATCGCGGGCTTAACATTAAAGTGCAAAAATGGCATGGTTTGAAGTAAATAATTTTAATATTATTTAAGAATTTTTTCCGAAATAATCAAGTTTACGGTCAAGGTTAAGGTCATGACTGGGCGACATAGGGTAGATTTCTTTTAGGACTCTTAGGCGGATTTTAGGAATTTTGGTTCTTTCAAATGCAAAAGTATTTTGAGGCATTCTGAATAATATTTACCACCAAAATGGCCAGCGTGATTTCACAATCCAAGATGGCGGACTGACAATCACAATCCACACCCAGGACCCAGTTTCCGGTGCCCCATTCCTATACTACTTAAGCAAGTCCAGTTTATTAAAACGTTGTTTTGTAAAAAACCAAGGTGAAGAAAACTGTTTCTGTGTCCAGAAGAAATAAGGGAGTGTAAAGTGTATATATTACGGATATTTCATACATTATAAAAAATTCTTCTCAAGTACTTAATTTTATCATTGTTCACAGCAAAAATACTTGTACCTGTTCGTGTCAGTTACCAATTTTCTTCCCAGCAACCCCACGAAATGTTATTCCCTGCGTTTCTTCATCCAACGAAGCCATGACTGTTAGTATTTATAACACACGAGTCTCACAGCAGGGCAATGCGGTGCGGCGCGCTTTAAGTTGCGTGTAAATGAATATATTCCTGATTTATCACGCTCATTCCGCATGAGTAATGGCGTTTTTTTCTCTCTCCAAAAAAACCATTAATCAACTCGGCGAGGGACCGTTGGTCCGTAAGTGATTGGAGGCCAAACGATTTTTCCGGGAATTATTGTAAATTTTGCTGGGGACCGTCAAATGGCGTGATTCCGAGGGAAATGTGAATGTTTTTACGCCGCCTGTTAAAATTCGTTGTACAACTGCATTCATAAAAAAAATAGTACGTATTGTCTACGAGTGGACGCATTATGGTACTTTTTATGTTTCCTTCGCATAGCATTACCAATTATTGACAGATTCCGTCGAATATACGAAACAGTGGCGTTCAAACCGGGGTGAGGGGAACATGAAGATGCGCCAGCTATATTTTTTAAGCTGGGTCTATACACTATGAAATGAATGCAACGACGCAATAACGCAAAACTCAACCAACGCAAGAAAATCACTGTCGTTTATAACCATGCAAGTCGCAAGATGTCACCAAACTTACAACTTGTAATTGTAAAACAGTTGAAAACCAATTTATTTTCCAGGTTTCTTTTGTTCATTCATGTTTATCATGAAAACATAAAAAAATTTTCTGTGCTATGAATTTTAAAGTGTGTGTTTCTTTCACTGTGTAAAGGTTTAACAAGTGGAAAGGTCGTGTTTATAATAAAAGCATCATCGTGGCCTTCTACGCACATAACGACTGCATTTTTAAAAGTTTTCGGAACACTTAACTTTCAATATGGCCGTTGAAAACGCAAGGGAAAACGCTAGAAAGTTGGAAGTTGATCAATACTTAAGTTGTGTTGTTAAAAACCTGTACTCTCAAATGTGGCTGCTGAACTTTTTGCTTGTAGAGTTATTGCGTTTCTTGGGTAGTTTATAAGCCCGTTCTCACTGTTTACGGGCAATGTTCCAGCGAGTGTTATAAATTAAAAAAAAATTTAAAATAATAATATAGGTAATATTAAATTCTTTCTATGCTGTGGTATGGACGCATGAATACTGTTTCGTATTGATCCTCAATTACGATATTTAATACCACTTGTAAAATTTTAAGTTACCACCATACTACATTATTTGTAAAAAAAAACTTTGAAGTTAAAAAAATGTATAAAACAGTGGAGTATGGCCTTATGTATGGTATATTTTGTCATTATTCTTCCATTAATATCATACTTATTTTGTTATTTGCTTATGTTTGTATAAAACAGCAAATAAACTGTATTTGTGTATTTCTGTAAAAACAAATATCCACGGAAAAGGTTTTATAGTTTTTGTAGAAAATTTTCCGGCAGCAAAAATACTTTTCCTGAAATAAAACTAATATTTGTGGCAGTAAACATTTTCAAACGCGATTTTTGGAAGTTTTGAAAGAAAAAAGTTTTCTTTCGTATCTTTGCAGATTCATTTATGTGTGGTTGTTTGACTTGATTCAAATCGCGGTATCGAGTTTAAAGTGGCGGGACCAGCAAGCATGTGGAGCGCGGGGTATCCGGCGCGGACGGTGCGCTTCGACGAGTTGATTCGTAACCCGGTGCAGCCACTCGTGTTGGCGATACGTAAAAAAAAATGGACGGAGGGCAGACAGTTTTTCGGGGGGAAGGGGTCACCCTTGGTGGAAGGGGAGCGAAGGGTCGCCATCCATCACACGAGCGGCGGAGATCATTAGTTGCGTGTGACTGCCGTCGCGAGACGGTTGGAATCGAGGGGGGGAGAGGGAGAAAGATAGACAGAGCTGGAGAGAGAGAGAGTCAAGGAGGGGATGAAACGCGGCAACTGCCCAATTCAACCGCGCGCCCACTCTCCGGCAGCAAGCCGCTTTCATACGTTTGATGTGGCCGGCGCGGTCGAATGGGGCCCGCTGCGACCCGCGCGCGGACTCCGCGGTTGGTATCACCACCCCTCCTCTATCTCCTCCACCTCCTCTTCTTCCTCCTCCTCCACCACGATCCCTGACGCCGGGGTCAACAAGCCACCGTCCGGTCAAATGGGGCGTCTAAACCGCGCGGTTCTGCCAGAGCACACAATTGTCTAGGAGCGCCCTGGAAACACCAGGCTGCGTTCGAATTGGGTCAATAGCTAGGGGCCGTGCATTTTTTTTTTCCGCGAAAAGATTTCGAGACTATCTGAGAGTTAAAACACTGTAGCGCCATCTGGGTTTAGTGACGGGTCGAGTTTATTCAAGGGAAATGCCTACAGTCACCTCTCCAACAACAGCAACTCAGTTTCGGTAGCAAAATCAACGACTTCGCTTGCAGACGGCCGCCTATTACAAGGAAGAAAACCTGGCGCGCGTGTACCAGATTTTGGTCTAATGAGGGTTAAGATTTTTTTTCGCGAAAAAAAAATGCCTGCCCCATATCAATCGCTTATCTACCTTTTGCCGTCACAAGCTACGCCTCTTGTCTTATTTGAGCACGCGAAATTATGGTTTAATGTATCTTAGAAGCACAAACAGGCAAATTGGCAATCCTCGTGAATTTTTATTGTTGAGATAGGTAACACGTTAACGTATTTTATACCACAGCATTAAAACCTGAAACTGAAGTTCGTGAATTTAGAGTGGAGAAACTATCCCAGAATTTCCCAAGAGCGATTTCGGGAAACTTTGTAGAAACCGAAATAAGCGTGGCTGGATTGAAATACCCGCCTCCTCTTAGAGTGCTAGTCTAATGTTTTGTCACTGCACCACCTCATTCAGTTTCCCCTTATAATGATGACAATGATCATGCACCGTCATTGGCATGGACAGGAATGAAAAATTGTGTTCGAAAGTAAAAAAAAAATTGCATAATTACCTCTGTAAGCATAATATGAAATTCGTTATAAGCCATTAAAATGTTGTAAATATTGTAAATATTGTAGAGCATATACATTGTTATGTACATTAAGTTCTTAAAATGTTCCGAAAGTTTATATGAGTTTCCAAAACATTTCCAGAAGAAATAGGTAATTCGAAGTCTACCTACGTCTGTAGGCTGTGCCGAAAGGTATGTTTTTTACCGGACCTTGAAGCAAAGTATGGTTTTCTAGAAAGTTCTGTGTAAAATTATACCAACGGTACATTCTATTTTTTTTTCTCTTCAAAATAACACGACACAAAATGTAAAATTACTAAAAATATGTGTAATTTTAAGAATTTTTTAGACGTGCAAACATGAAATAAATAAACAAAGAGTAAAGGATGGACGCGCGCCGCCAATAAACACTGCGCAGTCAGTGGCGATGGCGCAATCACTACCGGCCGTGAACCTGAGGAGCGAGGAATGATGCGGTGGTTATGGGAGGTACAGTATCGTTCAGCACGCCAGCTGCACCGCTGGTACAGTCCCGGCTGGAACCAACGAGCTCCCCATTGCGACCCTCCCCCTTCCTCACCGTAGCTTTTGCTCCTGCCGTAAAGTCGTGTGTCGCGTGACAACTTTCTCAAATTCGACAGTTCTAAAGACTCGGTTCATATGTGTTGCTTCTTAGCTCTCGGTATACGGCATCATTCGATAAGAGTAGTTTCGTGAATGGAACGAAAATGTGAAACCGCAACGGTACTGCCATCTGTGGTGGATGAAGCAAACCAAAGTTCATAAAATCAAAGGGAAACGTTAAATTATCAACCTTTTTAGTGAATTTTTAACAAGTTGAACAGCATTTTAATAAAATAACTGGTCGAAAATAAGTACAAAGCCGGGGGTTTGGTATTTTTTTCAAGTCTTCTTCGCTTTTTTCTTAGTCGTTTCTTTATTTAGTTTAACCATTCCGCTCTGCAAATCGAATGTTTCAATACTCGAAGTAGCTGCTTTGGCAACGAATTCTTGCGGCGGGTGCGGAAACTACGTTTGATCAGCGTCCATAAATGTAGTTTAAAACGCAATTTTCGTATACATTTATAACGCTAGCATTATTTAATAGAATTAAACGTTGAATTTTGTGTACGAGTTTTGTATTATATGTGTATTTGCAACATGAGAATTTGTTCGTTACCGAGGTTAGATGTTTACACATCACTGGCGAGTACTGATAGACTCACATATTTTTTGTTAATATTTTATTAGTGTTATTTAAGAAATTTCATCTTGACACCTCCTTTGCATTTGGTGTTCTACCACAAATATTTCCACAGTTATTTTCTGTCACACGAAGTTTCATGCAAACACGGTCGACAGAACAATTACCTATGGCAGATGGAGAAGTAAACGATTGGCAACTTCATTTGCTAACTGTCAAATATTGATACACGTCACGTGACACAGACAGATCACGAAAGTCCAGAAAGTCACTAAAAAGTCTGGAAAGAAGGACTGGCCGCAAATAATTCCCAAAATAAACACCAGTGGCACTGGAAGTCATGCAACCTAAATTTCTAGCAGCCTTTTGATAACATGCCCTTTTCTCATCTTAGTTTACAGTTGCACATTTATTATAAATACTTCTGGACTGTTCACTTAAATCAAGTGGAAATTATCTGCGGAAAGGTTTCAGCTTTCTACCTCAAAAACCGGTACCTACGCTCCTACAAATTGTAGAACATTTCTTATTATATAAGCTCATGTTTAATTTTTGTTAGATGTTTTTAAAAATCACACTTTTATAAAAAAAAATGTAATTTAAAGGTCCTGAAAGAGTCCTGAAATTGGTTCATAATGTTCTTCATCATGTTCCTATATGTAGTCACTCTGGATATACCTTTATAATTTAAATTGCCGTATAGGCTATGTAGCTAGGGAAACCTAAGATTCACAGCAGTCAATTCCAAGGCCACGTTAGAGTTTTTTTTATCTCTCTCTGTCGAGGATTTGAATTTTAAATGCCATATAAAGGGTATTTTGCTAGAAATTTTGTTGATTAGTTAAAATGTTGGTAATTCTGAAGGAAATTCACATTTATGAAAATTAAAAAAAAGTTTACTACCATCATTTACCTAATCTTTAATCAGTACAAATATACTAAGAGCAACAAAATATTAATTTGTATCGACCAAACAGGCTGCAAGGACAACAAAATTTGTAATTAATCTAAGTCGGCACTGGTTTGCGGAAACAGTCATTCTGAAATAATTTTCACGTACAGAAACTGAATGGCACATCTTTTTTTATTAAAAATATTTATTAAATTATCTTTCGATTAAAAATTCCATTATGAACATTTTACTTAAATAAATACAAAATATGGCTCAAGTTTGCCACAAAAGAATTTTTCGCAAAGACATACAGAAATTAGTTTGTTTACTAAACGTGTGCTTTTTTATTCATCGTAGACCTACAAGGCAAACGAGTAATTTGTTTTGTAGCTCCAAGACCAATGTAATAAAAACCATGCTCAATTTTTTAAAATCTGATTGAATATTAATTCCGATGATTTCTTTTTTTTTTGTGGTCGAGTGCATCTCGACGAGTAATCAACTCGACAGCGTAATGACGGAAGCATCACCGCCAAGACATTGCGCAGTGTGACATCAGCGCATTAAAGTGTTTGCGGTCGATGCGCGAAGATGGTCGTGAGTGTTTTCTCACTGGAGTTCTTGGCGAGGAATAAAAAAAAAAAAATGGTGAGCGAGTATTTCAGTAATCGCCCGAGATGTTTAACATCTGACGTAGGTAACGCGCAAATTCATGTATTCTCATGCTGCAAATATACCAAATATACGTAGATTACTTTAAAATAATGCCGATAGTGATAAAAATACACGCAAATTGTGTTTTAAACCACATCGCTTGAAGGGAATCACACGTAGTTCCCGCATCCGCCGCTACAATTCGCTGCCGGAGCAGTTACGTTGACTATTGAATCATTTTATTAGCAGGCGAAAATTTTAAATATGTAATGGAACTGCTTCAATAAAAGCGAAAAAAAACCTTTAAAAAAGTTTTAAATTCATTACACAGTTAATACTATAACGTTTTCCTTTGTCTTTGTGAACTTTGTTTCGCACCATCCCCCACAGATGACAGCACCGTGGTCACACTTCCATGTCGCAATCGTGAAATTACTGCTAACAAATGCTGTGTTCCGAGAGCTAAGATGTTTAACATAAAAAATATCTCAAAGCGCATAGTGCGCACTGGAGGAAGTATCGGAATGACAACCCGTCCGCTATCTTTGCTCGAGCGGTCGATCAAGACCTTCTGGCTGGCGAGCAGAAGATACCGGGCACCATTCCTGATCGAGTCGGGCATAGAGTCAGGAACTGTCAGGAGACGACAAGCTGTGACGTTGTTCAAGTCACATTTTGTTACCTCTCCCTCTCTACATGTTCCCACCCGAAAAATTGCAGAAATTTCGCTTGACCACGTCTGATGATGATTCCCGATTGGTAAGTGTGAATGAAATCTACGTCGTTAGAAGTCACTTCCATGAAATATAGTCATTTAAAACTGTTTCCACGGTGCAAACAATACACGGCCAGTGTTTTAGGGCGTCTAACCAACACACCGCTGACTATGAGCTGGAAATATAGGGCTTTATCCAGTTGCCATGCAATCATGCAGACGTGGCCACTCAGAGGAAAATTAATTCAGTTTGTAGACTTTCGCAGCCGTTGTATCAATTGGTTTAGGGGGAGGAATTTTGCCGCAAAACAAGTTGAAAAAAATTCCTCACATTGAAGTTGGCATTACATTCGCTGTCATTAGGATGGTAGTTGCCTAGTCGACTCGGAAGGAAACTTCTGCCCTGAAGATGACTAAAATAACGACCGAAACGTTGCAAAAATATTTTTTTTCCAGCTTAAAGCTAAGAAATTGTCCACAACAGTAGTAGGAAAATTATTTTCCCGGGTTTAGGACTGGGTGTACAGAAATGTTGTGCTTGAACATTCGAATAAGACTGGTTATTATCCTGGGATATTTGTAAATAGGCCTATACGGATACCTTCTTTAGCTTACAGGCATCGATTCCTCTAACTTTAAACATAGAAACTCATAAAAATCGACTTCGAACATAAACTAAACATTCAAAAACTTGTTAAGTAATCGCTAAACATCTTCATCCTTCAACGCACTTATTTACCTTTTTTTACGAGGGAACTAAAAACTCACAAGTCGGAATACAGCGTAGTTCTTACAAAAACACAGTTATTTGGAAATACAAGGAACTCTTAGTTTATTTTGGGTGCATTCTTTCTTGATAATTCCTTAAATTTTATGTAATTTTAACAGTGTTTAGGTAAATTTAAACGTTGTACTATGTATGGCCATGCATTTAAGGGAAAAACGATTTGAACGCTCCTTAGACTGTAAATAAGGTATGTCCACGCCAGCGGTTTCGTTATAGTGTTTGGTGACCGTCTGCGAGAGCAGCATTCGCCTTGTTTGACCGGAATTCCGCACGTAATGGCTGTGATTCTTGTACCAACGGTAAAACTTTATCAGTAAAAACCTCGTCCAATCGCGAAACACGTACGATGCTACATACAGTCTAGAAACCTGTAGATACATGCCAATTTCGTTTTATTTATTTGTATAAAAGCTGGAGGCCGTACCGGTACACGCTTGAACTGCGTTCTCATTGACCCATGGGTAGCTTAGACACGCCGCGTAGGACGAGAAGCCAAGTGGAAGACATTGGGATCTTCAAATCACCCAATCACATGCATTTCCGGCTGGGAAATTGTTGGAGGCAAATTATGGCAGTGCCGCACTGCCATGGTTCACAACACCGAGCCGATTTCTGTGAGCTAAACTGATCGCAGCTTGGTCCACGTGAACGTCTTGACATCATGCCCGAATCTCCCTGGCCCGAATACATTGGTCAACTTTGAACTGTTTGTCCCCAATCTGTGTCCTTTGGTAGCATGGAACAACAACATAACTCTCACGATATTTGAGTTTCCCGTTTAAAAAAATGCACGAAAACAATAAACAAAACAAAATCGAAAATAATATACTGCGCTCTATAAGTAGAGACCGGAAAACTTCGCGGATTCATTTCACGATATGCTAGAATCCAAACAACTGTACATTTATATTGCTTATGTGATTGGCTTACAGTTTATCTGAAGGACTTTTAGCCAATGGGAAACCTTCAACCAAAAAAAGTATCGAATCGCAAGCGTCCCTGTTGACAAGTGTCACGACTCAATAGCCAATGAGCAAGTGGCATTTGCCTGAGTATGTAGAGGGTTGTGGATTCCATCCTGGAGGTCATCGAAAGCGCGAATTTTTCCAGTCTCTACTTGATAAGTCAGGATGTTCGTACACCGCAATTGTGGACAGCGCAGTTTCCCGTGCGACAATGCGACGTCCTTCACGTCAGGATGAGGACCCGGACCCGCAGGTTCGGACTGCTGTGGACGGGCCTTTGACGGGCGTGCAATCTCTGTTCCAGTCGCACTCACCGCGCGGCAGAAGCATTCCAGCCGAGGTGTGGCGCGCTGCGGCTCGCCCGGGCGATGTCATCGGTATAACTGGAGAAGCGCCGACGAGAGACGAAGCAGTCTTCTCCCGCGCCCGCGGGACATCTCCTCTCTCTCACTCTCTCTCACTCCTTCTCCCGGGCTCTCGCTCGGCACTCTCTCCCACGCGCCGGGAGTGTTCCGTTACCCGCGCACGAGGCACCGAACACGGGGAATCCGCTGCCGTTAAGGCCCCCGCGTCGTAAGGGGTGTATCTGTGTTAGTGAGGCGGGATGATAAGCGCGACGCTCGCTGGTGTTTCCAGCGCGGTATAGCCTCTAAGCGCGAGGCTCTGAACTGGCGCGCAGTCTTCTCGTGGTCACAGGATAATTGTAAAATTTGAGCGGTGACCGTAACATTGTATGGCCTAGAAATAAAGATATGGTATAATGTAAGTCCCTTAAGTGCTTTCAAGAATATTAACTGGTTGTTTTACGATTAAAAATTACTCTGAAAAAACATGCGTTTTAGCCATTTTAACTCTTCTAAAAATACAGTTTTAAAAATTAATCCGAAATCGAAAGTACTTATCAGCCCTCAGCGAACTCTTAAATGCTTTTCGTAAGCAGACGCCATTCGAAAATCTTGAGTAGTTTTGAAATCGCGTTGTTTTTCCTGAAGCTTTGCGCACCGTAAGTGTGCCCGGGTAGGCGGGGGCCTTAAGGGCGCATCTCCCATTCCAACCCATTATTTTATATTTACGTTCCACCCGGTGAAACTTGCTGGCTTTTTGAATTTGCGCCCCTGCATCTCATCATAGAAAAACTGTCAACACGTCACTTAAATTCTCCAACAAACGTCCGAGTAACATTTTCACGTCTAATAAAAAATAATAATTTTACAAACTGAACAAAACACGTAAGACAAACATACGTGAAGTCGAAAAGAATAAACTAAATGTTTCCAAGTCTGTGTTTCTTGCTGCGAGGTTTTGCCTTGATTGTGAATAATTTATGCACAACTCTTCTGACGGTTTTCAACCAGTTTATTTGTAAAAGGCCCATTTAATTTTTTTTTAAATTTTTATCTGTCATTATCATTATGAATGCATATGAGGGATCGGTGAATTCATCATATGTTTTAATTTGATTTCTCATGTTAAATATTCAGTAATTCAAACTACGAACTACAGCTCTGCCGAATGGAAGCCTGTCCAAGTTATCCATTGCCGAGAGACGTCCTGCTATCCGCGAGAGCCACGCCGGAGCTAACGGTACAGGCCGGGGTGACTGACCCGTCTCCTTCTTTCCTCCTGGCCAATAGGGAAGCTGTATTTCAAGGCTAGTCGTTTATAAAAATAATAAGACTATTTTCTTAAATATCTGACAGTTAATAATTCTGATTGAACAAACCCAAGTACCAATGGATAAATATAAAAAATATAAAAATTCTATTAGATCACAATAAAAATACGCCCGCAAACATGCAATTTGACCGGGAGTGCTGGTTGGTGGGATACGTCCTAAACCTAGTTGTAATTGTATGGATTTTCACAACTCGTTTTTCTTTCTTTCTAAAGGTTCGTTGAGAATGATTATCTTTGTTCTCAAATAAGCAGTGACAATAGCAGAGTAGTACCCTGCCGTTCAAATTAACTTTAAGACCAAACAAATCAGCCTGTAGTCGCGGTTATGCCAGAAGACACTCTCAGAGATTTCCTCGCATGTAAATTCAAGCAGATTTGAAAATGTTTATGCAATCACATCGTCACCATAAAAAAAAATGAATTGTTAGACTGAAAGTACATAAAGAAAGGAAAATAAATTAAGTGTTCATTAGAACGTGGTTGTAATAATTCAGAAAGTAAATAACGAAGGAACAGCGTAGGTATAAACCACCACCAGGAGATTCCGACGACTCCAGCGATGAAATTTCCCTGAGTGAAAGTTCGAGTGAAAAGTGATGTCCCTGTGTACGACAATGCTGACGCGGAAAGTTTGTTATGTCTCTGCTGAGAAAAATGGCACGAAATGTAGGCAGTGCCTCAAGTGTTAAGGGTGGGTTCATGCAGACTGTGGAGCTGACCCACGTTATGTGAGACTTTCTTTAAAATAAACGTAATATAAATACGTAAATACGCACATTACCTTCTATTCCTTACTTTTTTTAATTCTTTTTATGCTTCTACTTTTTCACTATAATGAACTGAGGGGCCCGCCTAGTCGGGGTGTATCTGTGTTGGTAAGGTAGGATGATAAGTGCTACACTAGTTGGTGCTTCCAGCGCGGTATCGCCTCTAAGCGCAAAGATCTGGACTGGCGCGCAGTCTTTTCTTCGCGCATAGGGCAACTGTAAGACTTGAGCGATAACCTTAACATGAGATTTAGGATAAGTGAAGTCTTTTGAGTGCTTTCAAGAATCTCTTATGCGAGTCTCATGCCTAAACAATTATTTAGAATACACGTGGTGTAGCCATTTCCAATATCCTAAAAAAATACAGTTTAAATTAAATCCGGAAACAGGACTACTGATACGCCCTTCACGCGTTCTTAAATGCTTTTTCTTAAACAGACGCCACTCGGATATCTCGAGCAGTTTTCAAATCTCTTGGTTTCTTCTGAAGCTGAGTGTGTGAAATGGATAGTGAACTGTTACCATAATAGAAATATAAAATATGTTACTTTAAGAAAAAAAAGGTCTGATGATCAATACACTTACCTAACTAAGTTTTACGTGTAACGAAAATATTAATAAACAGGATCGACTAACCCAGAATTTGTCCTGGATCGGAGAGGAAAAAGTGATTTCCGGAGATCAGCGCTGTTTGTTTGACTGGCTGATCCCTCAGCCCGGTAGGCATCACACGGGTTTGTCATTCGCCCCGAGCGTGGAAGTGTCGGACTCGTCCCACGCCGTCAAATGGCGCCGGACAAACGGCTCGGCGAAACGGAAAGAGACGTTTTGTTGTGCGAGAACCACGCGCTTTTCGACCCGGCATTAATTTTCAGCTCGACTGCCGTAAACAAAAATTTGTTAAGGGCCGGCGGCGAAAATCCTCCCCTCCCCTCCCCCCAATGCTCCGTAGTACACTGCAGCCCTTTGATAGCAATCTATCGCTTTTGTTTCGCCCCCGTCCCTCCCTTTTTTCTCTCTTTTAGTTCTCGGGTGTGACGTCCGACAAGCGGCGTAAAGCCCGTCTACCTGCACATTTGTCTTCGGGGCGCTCGACATTTCACTGCGATGGGGAATTTCTCCCCAACGTACTTCAACCTCCATATCGCTTCGCTGAAGCTCGATCCAGTACATACGCATACGCATGATTTAAAAAAAAAAAAACTTCTGTAATAAATATTCTGGTAAAAGGAGGAGAGGTTGGACGTAACGGCACACAGGTGTTTTTAACTTACAGGCAGCGAATAGGCCAACAAGATTTACGCTACAAACACGGTGGCATGTTTAAAGCTCAGCCTCGATCATTGCGTTTCCAACATATTATTATTTATTTTGTCTAGGGCAAATGTATTTGGAGGTTCCACTATAAAATCCAGCCTTGGCCAACTTCACTCTTTTCGAGGAACATATATCGTTCTTCAAACTACGTTATTTTAATGGTTCTTGCTGTTACTTTGGAAGAACGCCCTTTGCTGGTTACACTGTACGTCACAATAAATCTCGATAACGGACAATAAAATAAAGATTAAAATTACAACAACAAAAAAGAAGGGATGAACATTCAAACGCACTGAAAAGAACTAAAATCAACTGATGCAAAAAAAAAACATAAGCAGCACAGAAAATTCCGTGGAAGAAATTATTCGAAAAATGTTTCAAGCACAGACGGAAAAAGTGGGCTAACATGACGAGACACTAAATAAAAGACCAACAGAACGAACCCGACGGTATACTAAACAGATAACATGTACAGCACAACGACAACACAGGCGAAACCGGCAATGTGACAAAACAGATATTCCGGAAGCCACAATACGACAGCAACTGTTCTTTACTGCCACGCGGTGATAAAAAACGAATTTTGCGGGTCTCGAGATAAACGGTATTTCTTCGAGGAGTTCCCGAGACGCTGTTTTGTCTCCCGACGGGAGTTGAACGGCGCGCGGAACCGAGAGGATTCCTCCACGCTCGTTGAGTTGACTGCTGGACGAGTCTGAATTGTATTCGGCGGTTGGGGGAGGGGGGGGGGGGGAGAGAAGCGCTTGGCGTCCCGGCCTTTTGAGATGGTAATGCACCTGGAAGCGACACGCAGAGACCAACACAGGCCTCTTTTGGGAAGCAACTGTCCTCGTGCGCCAGTGCCGCCAACTCCACCACTGAAAATTCGCTCAATGTGGTCACTTAATACACTCAGAAAACCCGCTTGAACGTATAGAACCACCCTACAAATTTGCTGCTACCTATAAAAAGAAAATCTGTACCTCGGAGGCATAAGACACTTTTGGGGAAAATGCACTTTTAACCACAAAATTGGCCACCATTTGACATTCTTTCTAGTGGCATACAACACCGCGATTCCTCTATATATCAGAAATTAATATATTTTGTTTTAAAATTAGTTGAGTACATAAGTAGAGAAATGAAGCACTATTAACAGGCTCTCATGGAAAATTTTTGTTTTTGTGACATAGTGTATTTTGCCTCCGAAGTGCAGATATTTTATTTGCAAGGAGTTACCGCCTTTCAAAGGGCGTAATCCTTATATCATTTGGAGCAAAATATATCGTATGTGTATATGGGTATATACATACATACATACATACATACATACATACATTTATTGATTTATTCAGGAATCTCCCATATGTGGGGACCTGTTCTCAGTATTGAATGTAAAACGGGAGGAATTGGAATTGTCTTATGATAAAATTTGTATTGTGTACGGGGCTGGATGAAGAACGTTGTTTACCAAAGAACGTAGATAACACGTGAATAACTATACTTGAACTATCTCGCCTGTCGCTACAGTAATGAAAGACTGCCGTGCATAGCCCGTACGGACAAGCTGTATGGAAGTAGACGGAAATATTTGAAATGCTTATTAACTATACTTACCTCTGAATAATGTACTATCGTATTTATCTTTTTTGTAATTTTTCTAATTACTCTGTTAATTTTGGGAATAGGACCGATAATTTAAAGTTGATTTAAATTATGCATGGAATAATACTTTTTTGTGAGGTTGTAAATCATTGTGAAATGTCCTGTTTATGGTATTTCTTGAAGCTAAAAAGAAATGTATTTATTAATTTTGTACTTTAAATAAATAACTAAACAAATGACGACTTCGCATTAAAGTTGTTTCAAAAGAAATAAAAATAGGTCGCAAATGTCATTCCCTTCCGGAAAAAAAAATCTGTTTAGAATTTAGTCGCTTAGTGAATGAAACCTTTCTTGGCCACTACGCTGAGATGTCAACACTGTCGCGAACACAAACTTTCGCGAGAGAGAGAGAGAGAGAGAGAGGCTCGCAACAACGGCTAGAGAGATTTATCTCCGAGTCGCGGGCCGCGCTCGTGGTGTTAATGACTATGCCCGTCTCCCCTGTGATTAACGGCGACAACGTCCCTCTAGAAAAGGCCCGCCCTGTTCTTCTTGGTGGGACTACGTTGCAGCATCATCGCAGGTGGAGAAATTGTGTTTCCTGTCGTCCCAGGGTTCCTTTCCCCCTCCCTTATTATATCTTTCTCGCTATCCTTCTCTACCCTCCTCAACCTTTGCCAAGACGCAAATGAATTTCGGCACCTACCCCGCTTAAATATGTTCTCTGGATGATTTTTTTTTCGTCGGGGATGATTTATTTGAGGGTGTAGTATCGTCAACTATTTTCATTATAATAATACGTTTTTTTTACGTGATTTTTAAAAAATAAATTCATAATATAACCGTATTAATTTTTACTACTGAAAACGCCCTTATGTAATGGTTTGGTTACTAATGAGCATTTTTTCACGTCATTTTTTGAAGAATTCCCCCCCCCCCAACTCGTTTAATTTTCGGTGACGTCATAACCGTTAAACTTTATTTGATAAAGCGTGTTGGAAGGTGTTGGAAGCAAAAACTTGACAGTGGCTTTAGATTCACTCTGTGTGTCGCCGGATCGTTAGTGGAACACGGCAAAAATTGACATCTGAATCACGTTCCACGCTCATTTTTATTTCATCCGAGTTTCAAGAACAGCATAATCGTTGTGGAGAACTCTTCCAATCTTTTCCATTATTGATTCTTTTATTTTTATCCTGCCAGCCAAGAACGTGACAGACAGAATTAATATACAGAAAATACTTCGCCGTAGTTACCCTTCCGAATCACAAACATGCACTATCACTTACTAACATGGACGAAGCAATCCCAAACGCAAGCAGTACTTTTAAGATCCAAATTAATGCACTCGGAATTATCTGCAACAATCAACAGAGAATAAATATTTACCTTGTTATTATTCGCGAAAGTATGTCCATATTGTTTTTTGAGTTAAGCGCACATTTCTTTTCTACAAATGGCCATAAAAATATGTGTTTAAAACCCCTGTTTGGTTACTAATATCCATTTTCACGATGTCATTTGAGGAAAAATCCTCCCTCCTCCCTCGTTCAATTTCACTGAACGCTAAATAGTTCATGAATGGCCTTCTGATTCCTAGAGACCATAGTCACGTATGTAACTGGAAATGCGATGCAACATCGTACAGTCCCACCGTCTACACACGAAGGCTCTGGAGAAGAGCTCGCAACAGCTAGTCGATGGTGGCGACGTTGAACAACGGCTCTCGGACGAACTGACACTCCTCGGGAACGGAATGTGACGCGGACCAATCAGCTCCGCCGGCGGGGCCCGCCGCGCCTTGCATTGTTTTCCTCGAAGCGAACCGTGTAATCAAAAGGCCAAGACGAAAGTGTTTGTAGTTCGTGTAGTTTGAAGGTGTAGTTGTGTAGTTCTTGGTTTTCGCGCGTGTCGACAACCGAGCCGGAGTATGTACTTTTTTATCCCTCGCGGAGTTATGCATTGTCAGGAGATGGCGTGCGGAGACGTTTGTTGAAGTCGGTTTCTAGGTCACCATATCCCATATTGCAAAACCCAGAACATTACGGATATTGTGCTTGACCACGTTTGGTGTTGGTAATAAGTAGGTGGAATGTACTGTATGTCCATAAAATAATCTCCCAGTTATAGAATTTAATAGCATCAACTGTAAGCAATGTTAGAATGTTGATTCAGGATCACAATTAAAGAGTATCTCTAACAGTTTTTAAATAAGTGCATGCGCGAATACGGCTTTGTTGTTTTTCTCGCTTACAGCGCGAAAAAATTGTTTCTTCTCCAGTTAGTGGAAGGTGAAACTGTAAACTTAAAGGCAACAGAATGGAGCCCCTCCCCATTGGAATCTCTTTGTACGAGAGTTGTTGAACGTCGAATTACCTGATCTTTGGATTGGCTGTAATGGTCGAGACGACAGAGCTCTTGTATGCTTCCGTTATCCCGGACTTGTTAACCAAAGTGTGGGAAGAATTGGATTTTAATGCCGTATAACTAAATGTGCACCTATTAAAAATTTGTACGAAAAACCAGGTTAGTTTACACTAAATTTGATGTATGATTTGTAGTAAATAGAGTAAAACAACTGTTATAATATACCATCGAAATTGGGACATTCGGTAATGGACGCACTGTAATTTTCGCGAAAAAAAATAACAATCTGGTCGCTCATTGGACTGAAATAAGGTATGTCTGCGCTAGCGATATGTAATTGACGGCCGTCTACAAGAGAAGCCATTGCCCTAATTGGCCGGGACTTTCAGGACGCGTTAGTTTCCGTAACGGATGGTTGTGATTGGTGTGCCGACAGTACACATGTTACTGAAATAAACATATCCAACCATGAAACACAGACAATGCTACAAAGTGGTCTGAAAATTTTTTTTTTTTATTGCGAACAATGCATGACCCTATTAATAGGTAGGTATGAATAGAATCTCCGTCGTTGAACACAATCACTTCCACGAGGGGGGGAAAAAAAGTCCACTAAAATTTTGTCCATGATGCAAACACCAAAATTTCACCAAATGTGGTGGGGACCATCAGCAGCATAAAAAAGTGCTTGCGTGGTATGCGTGCAGTGATGCATGAGCGGCCAACGCCTTTTGGACCAGCGTGATGCATCGTTGGCACTATTTGCCTTTGATCCGCTGCGGAGTCTAAGTCCTTCAGGATGCGTCAAACCAAACCTGTAGTGGATGCCAACCCCCCCCCCCCCCCCCCTTCCTTGACCGACAGAGTTTCGGACGGTGTCACGTAAAACTGAGAGGAAATGATCCATGGCCGATTAATTTGAAATTACACAAGAATAACATGCACGCAAATGTTTTCTTGCACCTAAATGGAATTTGTACATTTAAATTAAAACAACCATCACTATAAAATAGTGTTCGCAGCCATACGCGGGCATATATGCTTTGTGTTGTCCCAGTGCCTCTGATATTTAAAGTTATTTGTAGACACTTCCCTGAATATCTTACCCGGAATTAAGTGTGAAAATAATAAGCAAATATAAAAACAAAAGAAATATAAAATTTGGGATACTTGATTATATGTCCCATAGTTTAAAAAAATGGTTGGATTAAACATTAAATAAAATATGAAATTATGCGCCAATTTTCGTAAGAAATTATTATCTCGAAAAACGAATTTCATATATGCAAATATAACCATAGTCATGTGGTGTACTAAATTACAATATCTTTCTTTATTATTACAAATTATAACTTGGAAACTGGTTTCCAAAGGAACCTTTTGTAAAAAAAATACAGAAATTATTTATTCTATGTAGTCATAAAATATATAATTTTCAGTCATTGCACTGGACACTATGGCACACAAGTATGCATGGAAATTATTGTATCGGTTCACAAAAATGCACCCATGATCTAGCAGATAAATCTTAGTAGCACGTTAGAAGAAAAATCAACGAACATTCTGACTGCCAATATTTTCGTATATTCGAAAGCCTATGTATAACTTGGTAAATTGATTATATATCTTAGTTAAAAAAACATTTATACAATATAATCTAAATTCTTTTACAAACTTTTATATCACAAATACAACTCGTACGAATAAGGGAAGGGGGACTTTGTTTTTGTTGTCAGTGCAATTACAATACTAAATTAAATTTATCCTGTTAGTAATGGTTTTTTTTTAACTGTTCTCAATTTTTTTAAATGCTAAATGCAGATTTAATACAATGTCTTGGACATAAACCATTGAAGTTATGGCAAAATAAGAAATAAAAAATATTGTGTTCGTGTGTGCTGTCGTCTTTGTGTTGTCCATAATAACTGTTAAGGTTCGTAGATGTGTTTATCTGCTTGACATCAGCTGATTTAGACTTGTTTTCCGTGGGTCTATTTTTTAATTTTCTTATTTATTATTTTGAATTTATGAATTTTCCCTGTAAAAAACAGTGCAAAACTGCAATGTCATATGTCCATGAAATGGTATTAAATGAAGTTACTGCCCGCGAGAAGTTTAAGCACCAATAAAAAATAAGTAAAATATAATTATTTTAAAGTAATCTACCCTTTGTGTTAATATCCAATTTTTATGTTCATGTTTTTCTTTCATTAATAATAAAACATTACCATATCTACCATATTTTATGCCCAATTATAACACATATCTTTTTCTCGTCAGATATTGCCAACAACTTTATACCCATTCAGTCAATTCGTCAACTAAAATGGACAATTTATATCCAAATGATAAACGGAGTTTATCAAACCTAGAATGTGTGGGCCGTGATGTGCATTTTAGTCAACACCATACTCTATATCTCTGAGATAATTTTAATTCATTATAATGTTATATATGTTACAATATAACAATCATACATACACATTATAATTAGCACTTAATGTTTATATTTAATAACAAAAAATAATAAAAAAAATGTTAATATGAAATAATATAAAATCATGATTATATATTGGGAATTGAAAAAGTGGCCAACCTCTTAATTCAGTGCAATATTGTTGTAAAATGGATAATTTTATACTTTCTCAGTGCTGCTGATTAATTATTTAACTTCTGTTGGCGTGACGTAATAAATGCAGTACAATTTTTTGTAGCTTCATTTAACTGTGAGGTATTTCGTATCACCCAAAACCCATTTGTCATCTGCCCCTCCGCCACAGTTTTATAGATACCGTGCACTAAATAAATAACGATTAACTGACTGGTTTTTCACCTCGAAAATTAGCACGTGCAGCCACGTGGTTTGGATACCGTCGCAGTTGCTCTGCTATGACGAACTGTAACGAGCAGGCGTGTACGCGGTTTCACGCGACTATTTTTTTTTCTACCCCGCCGTTACGACCCTGTTCATTCCAGCAGCTTTACAGCCGAAAACACTGATTACGACACGTTCTCCCCGACCCCACTAGCTCCTCGCGGACGTACGCTCGCGCCGGAAGGGGTGCCAACCTTTATGCCCGCGCGGCACGCAAGCACTGGCGGGGGCGGCGAGCAGGGCTGCCAACACGTCAAGAGGGGAAAAAAATTCTCCCTTTACCAAGCTCTAAAATTCACGAGCATATCATCAGTTGTTCAAAACCATTCCTAATCGAGTGCAAACCCACCAGGTAGAGACCTGTAAATTTTGCGTTATTATTTGTAGACAAGCTAGAATGTATACTGTATTTTTTTTTGTAAATGGAGCATAAATATTTATGTAAAATTACAGATATTTGTAAATTTTTAAATTTACATTGTGTTGTCCCAGTAGTTTAATACTTCCAATTGTTTAAGTTATTTGTAAACAAGTTATACGATACGCTCATTAATAAGCAAAATAACACCAAATATGGTCAAATTATTTAATATTTGATTATATTTTCCACTGTTAAAAAAATTCAACTTGAATGAAACATCATTTAAAATATAACAAAATTTGCTAATTTTCGTAAGAAATACTCAGTATTATCTCAAAATAGGTATTTAATTTGTGCAAAAATAACCAAAGCCATGTGTTGCATTAAGTTACAATACATTTCTTGTAGTATTAAAAACTCTTTCTTGGCAAATGGTTTCCAAAGGAATCTATTTTAAAAGTACAGAAAATGTTTTTCTATGTGTGCCGTTATACACTTCGAAGGACTTTCACTGGCCCATGGGTAGAGATACGCAAGTTGCGCACTCATCCAGTCGGAACTCAGAATGCAAATCTCCACTTTCATTACATTGCAGTTAGTGAATGTATGTTGAAAACATGTGCAACAGAACAGTAAAATATATAGAAATAGTCTGTAAAACACAGTACTGACATAAAAAATTAAATTATCGACATGTCGTGTGAGACCGAGTCTTAAGTGATTCGCCTATCTGGGTCCACATACACTGTAATAAAAATTGTTCTTTTTATAAGGAAAATCCTTGCAAAATCTATTGTCAACAATTTCACTTGTAAAACTGCAAGGCAGAGCTTTGTAAAATTGCAAATAATGCAAAGCTCTGCTTTGAAATTTTTATAAGTGATAATCGTTGGCAACTGAGTTTTCAAGGACTGTCCTTTTAAAAGTACAAAATGTTTTGCTACAGTGTACTGTGTGCAGTTTTCAAGAAAATAAACAAAATTTTGAAAACCGTTCAAGATGAACGAGTGGCGTATGTTTACATAAAAGTATTTAAAGATTCGCCTAGGATGGATTAGTGGTTTAGTTTCCGTGTTTCGTTCATAAATTGAAATTTTAGAATAGTGAAAATAGCTAAAAACGCGTTTAGTTTTTTTTTTTCAGAATAACTTTTTATGCACGAAAGCATTCAAGGGTCTTGCATCACACATTTATCTTTATTTACCTGCCGTGTAATGTGGATAGTGAACCATCGTGTCTCATAGTCGCCCCATGCGTGACGAGAAAACTGCGCACGCCGGCTCAGAGGCCGTGTCGCAACTGGAAGCTGCCCACCTCATCAGAGCGAGCACACGCCTAACGTTTTTTTTTTTTTAGCGAATCATCAAAAGAACCGGGGTTGAAAACGAGCACACGGCGGCGGGAGAGTGGTGTTATTCCGGGGAACGACGTGAGCAGGGTGTCCTCGGGCTGGTGTGTTGAGTGTGCGCGAGGTTTGTCGCCGAGAGGGGGGTGTGTATGTTCGGGCGGGGGATAGGGGGAGGGGATGTCGGCCCCGGAGTCCATTACCGGAGCGACACAGCACGCCACTCCGGGCATCATGTCGGGCCCTGCAGCGCCGCCGACTCCCTTGCGCGGCGTGGCCCCCGCGACAACTACAGTCCGTGACACTTAACCCAGGGGTGCCCACAAGGGGGGGGTAACGACGCAGACTGCGTCATTAAAATTTCAGGGGGGGGGGGGTGGTTAAAAGACGAGAAAAATGTATATATTATTTACATAATTATAGCTTCTAATGTGAAAATACGTTTCTGGTGCTTTTATAATTGAAAGGGATCTTGTAAATCAAATTGGCAACCCCGCACTTTCCTCAACAAAAGCAGTTTGGCATCTGTCGGTTCAGGATGGATATATTACCTGATATGACCAAAATTATTATTAGAAAATCAGTTTTAATTAATGCAAAATGTGATAAAATATAATACTAAAAAAGTATAATATTATAAAATAATTGAGTAAATCATTGAGAAAATGGCATAAAAAATTTCCGGGGGTGGGGGGGGGGGGGCAAACATTAGGTTTGGGGGGGGGGTGAGTCATAGTGTTTGGGGGGGTGGGCACCTCTGCTTAACCTGCCTCAAATCTTTAACAGCCGCGTTCCTTCCATCAACAGCGCTGGCAGACAACTTCCACGTGGTTTGCTTGTGTTCGTACACAGACATCGCGTCAAGGGCTTTTCAAGTGACGGTTTGGCAAATGGGCACACCTGATCGAACTTTTGAGACAAGTAACGAATTGACACAATTTCGAAAGAGATGAATATGGTGTATAAATATCGCAAATAGCTTTATTAAATTTCTCATGCGGGTCTCAAGTGATATCATTATTTAAATTAATGTATGCTAATAGCATCCATCAAATGTTCGTTAGTAGTCATATGAAATATTGTTTTCGCTCAAATGTTTTTAATATAAAGATAAGTAATTGAAAAAGTTTTGATGATTCCCACGCATAATTCAATCGCAACTTTATGTTTAATGGTAACTTCTGGTGCACTACTAAAAGTAAACAATCAAAGAATGACTGACAGTTATGGTGTATGTCTTAAGAATGGGAGAGTATAAGACACTCGAAAGGACCTCGGAGGTCAGACTATTGAATCCTCATCTTTTAGTATGACCACACAGAAGATGGCTGGGAGACTCTGGTAACTGTCTATGTACTGTTTTTTTTTAATTGAATTATTCACCCGAACAACTTTGTAACCAACAGCTTTTTTTTTTGAAAGTGTGTTAGAGACTGATTAAATTTATTTATTTTATCCTGCATACAATGAGAAACATTTTTTTATAACTGGAAATAACAGTTGGCATTGGCACCATGGAAAAAATTAAAAATTACCAGTTAGTAGAACCACCTTGTTAATACAAGCGACATGGCTGACCTATTTGTTGTGATTACGCTCTGTTGGATACAGCGTGAATGTTCCAATGGTGAATCCTCGTTTATAATGTTGGTCCATCCGTCCTGATTTACTGTTTTGAAACCGCACCGAGCATGTGATGAGACTGTTTTCTCCCTGATTGCGAGGGGCGCACGGCCCCAGTTCCCCTGACTCGCCTGCGCACGTCTCTAACGACCTCCCTGTCTGGGAGACGTGAAAACCTGAACACCACGCACCTGCCCCGGCTGTCCCCTGGGGAGCACCGCAACGGCGGGGATAACAGCCGCGGATGAAAGACGCGAACACTCCGACTCTCAGATAATGAACCCCGCACCCCCGTAAACACCGCCACCCCATCATTCTCCGGACGGACGGGAGGGGACAAAAGGCGCGCCAGAAGCCCTAGCGGCGCCTTATTAAGGCGGGATAATGCGCGAGGCGGGTGAAATAACAAGCGCCGCCTTCACCCCAGGGACGAAGTCACTGCCTCGCCTCCACGTCATCCACGAGGGCTTTTTTTTTTTTATCCAGAGACTCGTCATCGGGCGCTGCGCCATTGTCCCCCTTTCAAAAAAAAACACTACTCAGCAGAAAAGAAAAAAAAATCCAAGCAGAACTGTGGTACCTTCTAGAACTACAAGTTCCACGAAATCACCCTTTTCTAAAGACGTTGTTCGATGGTTCTACTCCAATCATTCTCTCATACGCACAAACCTTTTTCCCCTCTGGCGTGGACTCATTAATTCATGAACACGGAGTCGGTAACTGAGTGGTTCGGACTGTGCGTAAAACCGAGAAATAAAATCCCAAATTTAAATTCCTTTTTAATGCAAGAGTGCACGATACGCTGTTATTTATTTCAAAAAACCAAACGCTCAAAAAAAAAATGGATGTAGCTACGTCTGCAAAGACTACATGAAACTTCAACCGTTAGTGATGTATGGAAAGGTATTGAATTTAAAACAAAAGATGCTTATTATTTTTATGAACACGATGTTGACAGAAGGTGATAAAATTAGTAACACGCAGATTATTTACAACATAATTTTAAATTACAACGTTTCTTAAACATGACTAAATTAGACTACTTGAAACCTTTAATGATTCGAGGAATCCTCAATACTTATTCCGTAAAAAAATATATATATATATATTTAGCAGCTCGTTAATTGTGGCTGTTGTTGATATTTTACTGCGCCACCTTGTTGCAGTCCTCGTCCAAGACAGTGCGTACCAGGGTCGTTAGCTCGCGGCCTTGTTTGCTCAGCACAGTCCACACATCATTACCTGCTGCCAGCAGGAAGCCTGAGATACACATTTCCGAAGCCCGAACAGTTACGAAGGTCACCGAGTTTCGCTGCTGGCTCGTGCAACTTGGGCGGCACATGCTGTGAGATAAAAACGCGCGGGAAAGATGTCAAGATCGTCTTTCATAGACCTAAAGTACGGAGACATTAGAGAATTGTAAAACTTAATTAAAAATAATAATGTTCGCAGACTTTCACGACCATTGTCTGAAGTAGCTTGGCTTCTGGGTTGTACCCGCGTCCTTGGCTAATAATTCACCGACGTTTCGGTTGACATTGCAGTCGCCATCATCAGTAGGTAACTGCTCCCTAATGATTGCGACTGCAATGTCGACCGAAACGTCAGTGAATTATTCGCTAAGGACGCGGCTACAACCCAGAAGCCAAACTACTTAATTAAAAATAATTTATAATAATGTGGACGATTGATTTGTTTAGGTTAGCTACAAAAAAATACTGTGAAAACGTGTGAATGGTTGGTTAGGTTAGATTAGCTCCATTATCAATACTATAAAATAATAAGGGCAATAAGTTGCATTATATATCTACTTACTAAATTAGTCTTTCTTACCCACAATGAAAATTATTTTATAGTATTTTTATTGTAGCTAAACTAACGTAACAAACCATCCACTTTTTAAAACTATTTTTAATGTAGCTAACCTAACCTTACCAAACATCCACAACATTAAAATTATTTTTAATGTAGCTAACCTAACCTAACCATTCTCACTATATCACAAATTGTTAATATCTACACCAAACTTTAAAATGGTAAACTACTAACATTTTGGAATTCAAATTTTTTATTTTATTTTCAGAAATGTGTCTTTCCTTCATAATTACCACTGATTTAACCAATCAACATAAAACTTCTAACCTAACACCCAATGAATGGAATTTAAAATTCACATACTGGACGTGTTAATTTTTAAATAAACAGAGAGAGAGATAAAGAGATGAGAAAACACCGAACATGCACGAACGCGGCCTCGGAATGGACTAGTGTGAATCCTAGGTTTGCCGCTGCAAACCCCCAGCAATGGCATGCAGTGGGTGTCTCGTTAGCAGTCGGTAAGCAAAAAAAGCCGTAGCTGTATCAATACTAATTTTAGACGTTAGTTTAATAGCTTCAAAAGAACTCGCTAGAAAGAATATGAAGCTGATGGCATGCCTCATGACTTGTGTTTTGTCTAAATATTTTTTTTCAAGGTCTACTAGTTTCGGCACATTGTATTTTCTAGTAATTTTTTTCTTTGCTTATAATAAATTATTAGTCAGTGCTTATTGGCTTCTTGAATATATTGTCATTTTTAAAGAAAATATTTATTTGTAATTTTTTAATAATTTTTATTAAATAATAGAGTAGGGGTGCCACCAACGCAGGAATGGCGTACCGGAAGTGTACGAGAAGTGTGTGCGTGGGTGTGTCACCCTGTGCTGGGACTCATACCATAATTCCGGTGTTTTTTTTTGTATGCGCGCGTGGCGCCCTCTGCGCATGCGTGGCGCCCGAGTGTGGAGCTGATTGTCGGAGCCGCGAGAGAGTCTGTTTTGTGACGCCTGGTGGTGTGCACCCGTAGGAGAGTGGGGCGCTCAACGCCGTCGTGCGCCGGAACATCTAGTGCAGAGAGACCGCGCGACCGCCAGAGCGACGAGCAAACCGCCTGGACCCTGGCTGCAACTCCTCCACTGCCAAGGTAAGGATCCGCCCAGTATTTTGGCCTCAGTGGTGACGGAACAGTTTCGTGAATGTTTTGCATGGAAGAAGGGCCTTTCCAGTTTGCTAGTGCCGATGTATAGAACAAACTTTGTTTGATGGGACACATTTTTTTTTGGGAAACTATCTTACAACTATTTTGCCAGTTTTTCACAGCCCCGCAACTAGTACATTTTAGTTTTGGAACTAGTGTTAAAGCGTGACTTCTGTTACGTTTCCGCACGCCTCCTACAAGAGACATGTTCATGGCAAGCAGTAAGCGGGAGTGCGCGCCCAGTGTAATCTAGCCGCGCGTATCGGACTGCGAGCGCGGTGCGCGCGTGCAGTGTAATCCCTGAGGTAGCCACATGCGCGTCTGCAGTGGGAAGGAGATGGGCGTGGGGGGAGTGACAGGCTCTCTACACTAGGCCTGCACTACCAGAACTGTTGGGAAAAAAACAGTTTTAACATTATCATGTTTCTGCACAATACTGAAGTTTAACTACATAACTATTGCTTCAGTTTTCATCCCAGACATTTCTGAGCAAATCATTCAAGTTTTGGAGCCATATTAAATAAACTTTCACATGACGTTCTTTTCGTTCACGAGTCGTTCAGAGACGCGATCGCTTACACAAGTATAGTGATAAATTGGTGGCACCCCCAAAAAATAAACTTAACAGAGATTGAAAATTTAGTCGCTAATTAAGTATTAATTTTTGTAGGTTTAAGATTTATGTACGCGCATGTTCAAAAATTTTGCTCTACGACTAAATTCAGTAAGAAGTCAAAACAATTCATTTCACTCCGGATGTTCTTAACTTTGCTCTCTGTTATTCTTTGTCCCCCTATTTACTCTGCAGTTTCTTATACACCCTTTTTGAATTTAAATGTGTTTATCATTTTGGACTTTCGTTAACTTTTTTTTTGTTTTATCCCCATAGGAATTAAAAGGGAGGGGGGTTATTAAAATAGTCGAAATGCCGTCATGAAGTGAGAACTGTTAAACAAAGCTGTTTGCAACACACCAGTAAGGAATTAGCGCTAAAACTTATTATAACAAAACCATGTCTTGTTATTTGTATAGGAAAAGAGGTGGTGTGGAGGTTTTTGTCTTTTGACGTCAAATTTTAACTCGACAAAGTACCTAACTTCTTACCTCCGAGGAGGGGGGGGGATATATCGGGAGAGAAAACTGTAGGAAAATAATTTTTTCCCCCGCTATCCGAACTTCTTATTCCATTTGATTGAAGTACAAACAGTGGTGGTATAATTGTAAGAAAACGTTGAGAGCAGTTAGCAAACCACCCGTACGATCCTCCTGGTAACCTAACGCCACTGAGCTCTGTGTTTATAAGCCAAAGCATATAAATTATTTATTCTATACGTCCCGCCGTTAATATTAACAAGAGAGTAATCGCATACTGGCTTTGTCAGTCAGTCGAGAGTGATGAGATCAACCAAATGAGTTATACATTCGGAACTGGATTTCCTCTGAGATATTTCGCCACCCTCGTGGTCAAGCGAGGGAAGGCGTTGTGTACAGCCGACACTTAACCGGTTTGTCGTGCAGATACGCCGTCTTAGAAGCGTGGCGTCCGGCTGCGTTGTCGAACGACGGGAGAAGAATTCGCTGGCAGTCTTCCTTGCCGTACGGCAAGTGTTGCACAGGGAGTTAAGTTCCAAACGAGAGCCAGAGTAACGAGAGGCGCGTAAGATTCACTTGTGTAACAGAATGGTCGTTATCAAAGTGTACAGCGGGTCGCCTACCCGGTGAGTCTCAGGAACTACCGCACTCGGGAGGTCTCCGGTTTGATGCTAGAGAAAGTTGAGAGCATCCAGCGACCTAAGCTGTACAGGACAGATCTGCGAATAGCAATTAAATATCTTGTGTGCGTGGAACAGAACAGGCACTGCCTAGTTTACGAGAATAGCCCGTGAATCCCCAGACTAAGGCAAACCCTTAACCAGACAAGTGCGAAGATTCAGAGATCCGAATTCCGCCCAGTATAGTCCTGACCTATTCCCAACCTCACCCCCTCTTTTTTTTCCCCCAAGTCCCTTCCTTCTAGAGTTTACTCTGGTGATGTCAGAATCCTGATGAACGCATTACATTGGGGCATCCAGAATATAGGCCAGTTATCATTATATTAGAAAATAAGCTCTTAGTTAAGACCATAATACTATCACAGTGTTGCGGTGATCACTGGATTTAAATTGTAAAATAATTTTATGGCTTTCCAAAGCGACAGTCAATGGGCTGTATTTCTTCTATTAAAACTTAAATTCGAATATTTCCGTTAAACATCGGTGCAGAAAGGGAAGTTTTCTTGTAGTAATATCTTTATCTAAAATGCGGACTAACGCAAATACTGCGTCTTGATATACGCTCTATCTATTTGTTGATCATTTGGATTAGATATAATCTAAGCTTTCCTACATTATATATAAACTTATTAAATATAAAATTCTTTGCCGAGGGGGCTACAATTTTCGAGCTTCACAAAAATTCCGATCGCATTAAGTGAATAGTCAGGTACGTGGTGGGGGAACCGGTAGAGGAGCAGAGTGCGTTCGCGGTAAAGCCACTCCAACGCATGCACTAGTGGTCTAATGGGAAGACGCAAGGGGGGGGGGGATAGTTACCTAGCGTAGCACGCTATATGCAAGTTGTAACGGCCGGAAGGAGAGACGGCAGGGGAGAGGTAGAAATGACGTATCAGTGATGCTACGGAATTCTAGTAATGCTGTTTGTGTTCGTCTTCTCAGTTTTTTTTCCATTGGAGATCATAACAGTTTCCTTACTATTTTAAATTATTATCTCTTTCAGTAGAAAATACCTAATAAGCAAAAAGTTTCACTTCTGTCGCACGTGGACTCCACGCAAAAAAAAACATTTTTTTAAAAAATAATTACTGTTTCTTCAGGGCATACTTAATTAGCTAAGTACCTGATATGTAATATTAT
The DNA here is from genome assembly GCF_032445375.1 of Bacillus rossius redtenbacheri. NCBI lineage: Eukaryota > Metazoa > Arthropoda > Insecta > Phasmatodea > Bacillidae > Bacillus > Bacillus rossius. The sequence continues at coordinate 48,858,857 of NC_086335.1, forward strand.
TAAGACCATATTATTGCTAGTATTTAAAACCCATCGTTATCACGGGGTTTAAATATATATATCTTGTTTTTAGCGGACGAGTCGCTAAATCGTGATATAACTGGACTTTTTTTTCACTCCCGAGGGATATTTCAAACGAGATACATTTCAGCTATTTTAACAGATCCGTCAAGCTGGAACGAGATAACTCTTCCCCATCGCCCCCTCCAATCCTCTGGTCGATCATTCGTTTGTGGATTTTCGTTGTAATTGGCACCAATCAAAAGCAGTGTTGTTCACGGAAACCTCTGCTCCGTTGTTTTCAATAACGAGGTTGCTTTTTTATTATTCTTTTAGCACTGCACGCTCTGGAAGAGAGAAGGAGGGGTTGTTTACACCGCCTGTGATCATCGCTGCGGTAAAATATTTTTTATTTATTTTTTAAAATCCAAACAACCCTCCCCCATCCCATCCCCTCCAGTTTCAAACGGTTCTTCCGTCCAGTTAACAAAAAGTTTCAACCCAGGTAATCCTAATTGGCGTGCTGTTAGTTCACCGCAACTGCTGTTTCGGACGGCGGGTCCGTCGACATTAGTCACGGCTGTTTGCCGGTTTATCTGCGCGAACAGCACGCTTCGGCTGTCGCACAGAACATGAAAAGAATCGATCATTCGATTGCGATATGTGTTTACGAAGATAAAATACATTTTAATCTTTGAAAATAATATATATGTATATTCTCTGTTTTCGTAGCCTTCGTGCCATTACGAAATCGAATCATCAGTGCACAAAGCCTAATATTTAAAACAAATTACGCCAATATGGATATTTCTTACAACATACGTGCAAACTTCAGACGGTACTGAGCTTCACAAAACACGTGTACTGGTTATTAATGACAAATGAATATTATAATTAATTGAATTTTTTTTACTCGCATCCACGATCATATAACAGGCACGTTGGATATTATACCAGATGGCAAACTTAGGCTGTGGGTTGATCACCTCTTATGGCCTAAAGTGCTTGCCAAGGCTGGTTTACGTCTTTGAAGATTAATCTAATCAACAATTTTACGGTAAAAAATATGGCGGAAGTGTTTAAGCTTGAACATTGAGCGTTTGTGTTACGTTTAACTCAATTATTTTCCACAACCATAGAGAATTTTGTTTAATTTTCAGTATTTTTTTTTCCCCACGTAATATTGTGACGTGTTACGACCCCGAATTATTCAAGGAAATATTTTTTCTATAGCCACAAAATTGTGCGGTGTTTGTAAAACTTAATTTAGTTGAACATAAGCACATAAGCAGACGCCGAGTGTTTCCATTTTATATACTTTCTCTATAATCGTCTTCTTTTGTTTAAAAATTAATATCTATGTGTTCGTCTTCTATGCGCTCCGTTCATCCGATTGAGTTGAAAATTTCCATTTATTTTCAATTTTATTTCATTTTCATATATAAGAAGAAGATAGACAGATATATAGAGATAGAGAGATATGATATTACATACACAGATAGAGATATATGAAAAAACATATAGAGATATAGACAGTATGAATATATAGTGATATATAGAGATATGTGGATAGAGTTAAGGAGAGTGAGAGACATGGAGTGATATCGAGAGATGAATAGAAAGTGATATAGAAGAGATATTAAGATATATAGAGTTACAGAGGGATAAAGAAATAGATATAGAGAGTTGCTTTGTATGTGTGTGTAAACAAAAAAAAATACAAAAGTAATTAAAGAGGCATTGCAACACATGCCAGGCATTAGCTAGTTTACAATAAATTGTGGTTCAGTTCTATCTTCAAAGATGTGTACAAAACTTTGGGAAGCACTTTAGAACATAAGACGTATACAGTTTTTTTTTTCAACTTATTTTGTCGTGATGAACCTGCAGTCGAATTCCGTCGGTTGAATTCAGACTCACTCTGTGGGGAAAATTAAATTCAATGATTTAGTTACTCTAAAACACGCAAGAAGAGGCATTACTAGTTAAATTGTAAAAAAAAAAAAAAAACTATTTGAAGACTAAAGCTTGGCTTACCTTCTTTTCAATCACTTGGGTAGAGATTTCACCACACAGTAATTCCCTCGTCTTCTGCAACTGAAAAAAAGAAAGAAAATATGATCATCCGTCAGTTATGGTGTCGCTACCACAAACAAAAGGAACATTTAAAGACATTCAATCGTAATTGTACTTTTCATCACACAGATAAGGTTCTTTAAAGTCTGTTTGATTTAATGAATATTGCATATGTTAATATGAGATATTTTATCTTTATTGTATTGTTTTCGAGACACCTGGAAGCAGTATCGTATTTCAAGTGAGTGTGATTGTAATAGTTTAACTGACTGTTAGTAATTTATTTTAGTATGTAAGCCTTTTTTTGGAAGCCTACCCATTTATAACGGATGTGAGTAAAGGTGCATGGTAATACTGTCTTGTCTTCATGAAGATAAGTTTATAGTTTTATAAATGCCATCAAAATATGTTTGTAAGCAAGATTACAAGGTTTGTAATAATTTTATTACTTTGCATAATTTAAACTGGGCTGGCAGCCATTGCAACTACAGTATCGTTGATTTAATCGACTGTCGGAATGACACCAAGATGACATGAATTACCCGCTAAGTAGGTGTTTAAAATTGCTCAGTGAACCGTGAACCAATCAAATCAAAGTCTTCGGTGCAACTTCCTCACAAATGGGTCCAGACAGGAGATAACAATTTTTTTGAACATTGAAAACTAATTGTGTAACTATTTGTAAAAAAAAAAATGGATCCGTTGGTTAAGTGGTTGAAAACTCCGAAATAGGTTTGATAATGAATGCGATGAATGTATTTTTTTTACAAGTGTTGTATAAAACGGATAATAGTAACCCTTAGCAGATTATAATATTATTTTGTTTTAAATTACTGACGATTCTAATTTTTAGAGATTATATTTTTAAAAAACTCACTAGTCAGTAACAATCAACAAAATTCACGTGTGTTTAGCTCCGAAATAAACCGCCAGTGAAACGCATGAAAAGCTAACAGTGTAATTCGCTGCCTGGGAGGGATGGAAAGGACAGCCAACCTTCCCTTCTTGCTGCTGCTGCTACCAACTTGAAGCCGAGAATCAATCACGCCCATGCAAATGAGACAGTGCTACCAACAATGAATATGCTAATAGCTCCCTTTTCATTTCCTTCCCCTCCCCACCTCCCACCCCCGCACACACACCAACATCGAACCGACCCATCTGACGAGGCCGGATGACCTCCCTGAAATTAAAAGCCGGCCACCCCCCAAAAGAGACGTCTTTACGTTGTGGCGTCTCTCGGAGAAATAAAATCACGAATAAATACAAGAGTGTAAAAAATAAAAGTTTCGTGCTATTGCGGCGGTGATGTGGTCATGACGTTACTGATGCCTACCAAGTAAAAAATTTTTTTTTTTTTTTTTTTTTAGAAATTGATAAACAAGTATTAAATTTTTTATGTTAATAAGTGACCGTGTTTTGAAAATGCCAGCGGCTAGTCCTATAAATCAAGATAAATATGTTTGTATCAAAGAATATTCTTCGCGTTATTTAATTATTTATTTTTTTGGTGCACTCGCCATTAAGGGTGTTGTCACACTGTGCGTTTACCGCCGCTGCGACCGCAACTTCCGCAGCGGTTTTATTTTTTGCTGAATATTCCTTTCAACCGCTTTTCTTGGAGTGTTCGACGGGCAAGTAGGTCTCTCAATGAACGCACTAAGTATGTCTGTAAGAAATTCTAACATGTGAACAATATTGATCTGGAAGATATCGCCGAGCAGTAAAACTAACAGCCGCTTCGGTCCAACCGCGTGGCGAGACGGCGGCCTTAACACGCAGGGGGAGTTCTTCGAAGTCTTCGCCTGCTCATCGCGGGTATATCTGACGTACGTCGACGACCGCCGCGAACCGCAGTAGCGGCCGTGCCTCGTTCGTGTCGGCGCGTCGTGACCTTCGGCCTGTTCAAATTTTTGGGCACGGAGGGAAATAGGAAAAAAATAATAAGAAAAATTTTGGCTGATACAGTTGAGGTACGAAGAGAAACATTAGAAATTTATAACAAGCTATTTACAGAACGACGATGTTGGCTACGATGAAGGATGTTGTGGTTGAAACGTATATATGTAGATAACTGTTGAGTTCATTGTATGATATATATTTGGACATATAAACCTTTATCAGAGGTGTGAAGAGAACGTTTTAATTTTTATGATATATTAATACTCTTTTAATAGCGTTTGTGATCTTGTGTGTTTTTATAGCTGTGGTTAGCTCATATTAATAGAAGTACCTGGATGACCGAGCTTTGCTTGGTATTTTTTTTGTTGGTAAATAGTGTTTTTTTTAGAAATTATATTTAAATACGAATTACATACTGATGAAATGATGAAATATGAATAGTATTTTTTTTCAGTGGCCACACGTTTTGACGCACGCTCTCGTGAAACGTCTAACTCATAAGACCTTTCTGCTCGTATAATGTTAGTCAAGTTTTGCAAGCATCTTACTTTAGCAGCACGTGTGGGACGAGCGGAAACCTGATTATTTTCATGAAGGTTTTCTTGAAATGAGTCTTCACTTTCTAAAAATGAATCCTAGCAAGATCGATTTATCGCCCCCAAAACCCCCTGCATACTAAATTTCATGAAAATCGTTTAAAACGTTTCTGAGATTCAGATTATATATATGTATATATATAATTTATAACACGGATAAAAGGACATTTTCTGAAAAAGAATCCTAGCTAGATCGATTTATCGCCCCCTCAACCCCCTCAACCCCCTGCATACTAAATTTAATGAAAATCGTTGCAGCCGTTTCCGAGATTCAGATTATATATATATATATACAATAATTTCTCGTATAAAGATATAAGATACTAACTGAAGTACCCTTCGTTGTCCGGGCTGAACACATCACACAATAAAGAACATCACTACCGATTTTAAGGTAGGACATACACTTGGAAAACAGGAAATTTTGATTTTAAAGTCCCATTTATTGCACAATCTCGGTGCATCAAGGCTACGCATCAGCAACACCGGGACGTCAAACTTCAGCATAATTTTGTGGCAAGACGTGAAGGACGCACCAAACGATAGCGCCATCTATTGACGAAGTTCTAAACCTAACGGTTATTGGCGCCTTTAGTTCGCTGGCAGCCGCAACCTTCAGTGAGCGGATGTGTTTCAAAAAGGAGAAGGATAGGAGGTTTCCAGACATTACTATATGACCTTGTGCCGGACATAGAGAAATGACACAAACTTACTACATCCTATGATTTTCTATTATAAAATTGAATTTGCCTTTTTTTTTTTCCATCTTCCTTAGCTATGGAATTTCACGATTATATGTAGTCTATGTCATTCTTCAGCCCATAAACTATCGATGTGCAAAAAAATCATATCGATCCGTTGTTACGTTGCAGCGTAAAAGTAGGACAAACAGACAAGCTTACTTTCGAATTTGCAATAAAAGTAGGGATATAGAATTATTAATATAAGAAGGTAATATAATATAATTTAAAAAAAAACTCGTAGCCCAATAGACCTAGTAATTTACCAACACTATTATTAAGAAATAATAAGCAGCATGGTGAAATAATAATAATGAGAAGACAAAGAACTCATAGTATGCCTACATCAGGGATACGAACAGGAAGACAACAGAGAAAAGCCGATGTGGAAACGGGAAATTCGCTCCACGTTTTGGGGACGCTCGGCATCGATCAATACGCCAATTTCAGATCTCGGTGCCGTGCGACGCTACAACCTCTGCTCACCTCTCAAGCTCCGCCCATGCTTTTATTTTCCTGCCCACACTCCTACCCCCCTCCCCACACCACAACCCCTTACCCAAACCTGCTTCATCCCGCGTACTGCAATTAATTGCGAGGCATTCCTCGCGAACTTCCATGTGTGAAATTAACTTTGAGCAATTACGACGGGGTTTACGCGATCCTGATTCCAGGCGGAAGGAAAAATGCGTAAATTTTTTTTTTGGTTAGCTGGAAGTGGTTTGGGAGGGGTTGGAGATTCCAGGAAATTCGTTTAAGCTTTAAAATTCGTTGTTTTAAAGGTGCGTTGTGAGACATTCAAAAATAAATTTAAAAAAAAATTCTTGATTTAAATTAGAAACGCAGCAGCAATTTGTTCATCAGTGATGATTTGGCGGTCCAGCCTAATGTAGTTTCTTGGCTTGCGGGATTTAGCCGCGTCGAGAGCGAAGGTTCCGGTCGACGTTGCAGTCGCTTTCAACGAGTAAGATTCTACCCTGAAGATGGTGACTGCACTTTCGACCGAAACGTCGGTGAAACCTCCGTTTTCGACGCGGCTGAATCCCACAAGCCAAGAAACGTCAGACAATGGCCGAGAAATCCTGTGATCTCTACACTGTGAATTTTTAAGGTATTTTTGTACAGAGCTCTGTCTTGCAGTTTTACAAGTGATATCGTTTACAACTGAGTTTCCAAGGATTTTTTCTTGCAAAATTACCAAATATTTTTACAGTGTACGTACAAAAAAAATTGTACTTTCGCAAAAAGATTTCTTTGGAAACCAGTGGGCAAGAAATCGTTTGTAATATACAAAAAAAAATATATTGTAACTTTGACTTTTTTTTGCATATAGCTACATATATAAATAACTTTTCTTTCTTCAAAATAATACTGAGTATTTATTACGAAAATTGGCGCATAAATTTTATTTTTTAATATATGTTTCATTCAATCTTTATTATTTTAAACAATTGAAAAGATAATAGAAATTTTAATACTTTTACTTTATTATGTTAAATCATGCTTATCATGTGCATAGTTAATACTGGAAAGCTAATCAGGGAGCGGTTTACGAATAACATTAACTATTGGAGGTACTGGAACCACACAAAGCCCGGGTAATAATGCCTCGGGTAAGAATCCGAACCAAAGGATTACTGAGAACACAATTTTTTTTACGTGACAACGTCTAATAAATCGACGAACGCCGGCTGCACGCACGAAAAAGGATGACTCATTGTCCCATTACGCACATTGTCCCGTTACGCTTTGTCCCGTTACGCTCATTTTACGCTTGCGCCGCATCTATCTTTTTTCCACTCGATTGGAGCAACCATCGATTTGACTTTTACGAGGCACATTAAACTTGAAACACTCCCATTCGTTTCCTACTTTTCCTATCATCGTCCTATCCTTAACAGAATAACACAGATTGGAAGAAGTTAAATAGCAAACATGTATAAAAGTAATAGTTAAAATATTCCCTTCGTTAAAGTAATAAACATATTTGAATTAATGATTGCAAATAAAAGTAAAATTATAAATTAAATTGTAGATTTCATTTCACTCCTTCTTTGTATCCATACAAAATAGTGATAATTCAATAAAAATGATTCAATTTTATTCATAAAAGTAGTATGCAATCATTTCATCAATGTTTTGCTATGGCGTTGTCACGTTTAACTATCATCCGTAAACCGACTTTACAGACAACCAATTTTTTGGTGATGCGGTTGTTATATTTAGAGACCCGGAATATTCGCGGGTTCAACGACCTCCAGGATAGACTCCAATATCCTCTACACACTCGGGCAAATGCCAACTGTTCATTGGCTGCTGACTCGTGAGTCGTCTCGACTGGGTGGCCTGTGATTCGACACTTCTATGAGTGAGGGTCTTTAATTGGCCCTCAGTCCTCCAGATCAACAGTGAACCAATGACAGAAGCAGCACTAAGGTATAATTATTTGAATTTTAGCATAACACGAAATGAACCCGCGAATTTTCCGGGTCTCCAGTTATAATGTAAACGTACACATTTTACAGATATCTGTAAATTTTCACATGATTATGTCTGTTCCATATTCACGCGCGCGCGGGTCATCGAACCGGGGGGACGGGAAGGTGAGTTCTCGCGTCGACCGCCAGCGGGCGGCCGGGCCGACCGCCCCGTCATGAAACCCGCCCAGGATTGACGGTCTGCCACGCGGATTTGCATACGACCAAACCGCGCGCGCGCGCGCCTTGCAATTTCACACGTCACCCCCCACCTCCCCCTTACCAATCAAACACTCTCCCTCTCTTCCCCCCACTCACCAAGGTTTAAACTCTTTTCCAATCACCTGTGGCTTCGAAAGTTGGGTTTACGTACACACACCGACACACAATCTCGCTCTCTCTTCCTCTCTTGCACCCACGGGTTCTTGTTCCATTCCTCGATATAGCCTCTGTCATACACATAGTAACAAATATATATATTTTTTAAATAGTAAAATTTATCATATATAATATGACTTATATCAAATGACAGTTCCAATGAACCTCTCCGACCTCAGAAACAACACACCCTTCTCAATCGTAACACCAATAAAACAAATTTTGAAAATTTTAAAATACTGTCCCTTTAATAAAAGGATGGTATTTTCAGACACACAAAAAAATATAACAGGATCGCTTCTGCTATTAACGCATTTTTTTTTGCTACAGTATCGTCACGCGCTTCTCTGATCTCTGATTGGCTCACACGGCGCAATCTCTAGTTACACATGCTTTTTTTGTTTGTTTTTGGAAGGAATTCAACATTTTTCTGGGGGGGCGGGGGAGGGGGGGATGGGCCACTTCGTACCACAGACGACAGCAGTGACACTATTTCGTAATAAGGTAGTTTGTAATTGTTGAAATAACAATAATCAGTTGATAAATCTTTGAAAGGTTTGGTGTTTGTGTGTGTACATAAAAATATAAATACACACACATATATATTTATATACATTACCCTTGCCCCATCATCCCCTATATCACTGGATTTATCCTGTTCCCGTCTCCACATAAAATTTTTTTTTTGTTTTTACAGAAGATCACTTTGGAAATCAGTTGCCAAGAAATTGTTCGTTATACTGCAAGAAAGATATTGTAACTTTGTTCAACATAATATGGCCATGGTTATTCTGACATGTATGAAAACAATTTTTCGAAAACAAAGTTGCGAATATTGGCACAGAATTTTCTGCTCTATTAGATGCTTCACTCACGCATTTATTTTAACCACAGAAAATATAATCGACTATGAAATAATTTGAATCTATTTTGTTTTATAATGCTTATTAATGTGCGCATTTAATACTGGAGGGCTATTCAGGGAACGGTTTACAAATAACTTTAACTATTGGATGTATTGGGACAACACACAGCATAAATGCCAAGGTAAGAATCTCAACCCAGTATTATTGCGAACACTATTTTTGTAGTGATACAGCTGTTTCCATGTACAAATAAATGAATATTTATTTTCTGTTGAAAACAAAAAAAAAATATAGTGCATTCACCTCGGCTGTTAATAAGTAGAGACCGAAAAAATTCGCGGATCCAATGACCTCTAGAATAGCCTCCACTATCCTCTGCATTTCTCAAGCAGACACGCGTGTTCATTGGGTGCTAACTTGTGAGGCGTCTCCACTGGTAGCTTGTAATTCGATGCTTCTTTGGTCGATAGTCTCTCATTGGCCCAGAGAACTCCAGTTAAACTGCGAGCCAATAGCAGGACCAGCAGAATTGTACACGTGTTTGAATTTCATCTTGTCACGAAATGAATTCGAGAATTTTTCCGGACTCTATTATATTAATAAGTTTGATTTCGAACGTGTCCCCTGACCAACATCGGATGCTGCGTATTACGGACCGCATATTCCATCTCTTCGGGTCTTCGAAACGTGTCGACAACAATCTACTTCTCGCGCCAAAAGCCTCCTGCGACGCGGCTGGCTGGTCGGATGCTGATAAGACGTCCGAAAGGAGGATGTGGTGACAGGGGGGGGGATGGTCTTGGGAGGAACATCGCGAGCGAGGCAGTGTTTGCATGCAAATCGTGGGGTGGGTTGGGAGGTGGGGAAGGGGGGTGTCTGTTGTTTGTGGATAGAGAGAGAGAGAGAGCGAGAGAGAGAGAGAGAGAGAGAGGAAGGTGGGAGAGGTTCTCTACCGACGGCGTTTTGTGCGGATAAACCGCCCCGGGGAATCCAATTTTCCTCGGCCTCTCGAAGCGCCGATCACGGCCGGAGAAGGGGTCTCGTGATTGCCCGAGTGAGGAACGGCTGACGAGGGCTGTCTGGAGGGGGCAGCCTTCTTTTCACAGACGAGAGAGCCAAACTCCCGATCGTGCATCTTCGGTTTTTTTTTGTTCTTTGTAAATAAATATGGCGGTGTTGATAAAAGGATACTAATGGTCAGGGGCGCAACAACAGGGGGGGGGGCAAGGGTATTTTGCCCCCCTCTGAAACCTTGAAGTGGGGGCAGACGGGGGCAAAGAAAGTGCTGTACAAGTCGGATATGTTATTTCCACTAGCTGTGTAATCAATTTTTAGATAATAAAACTGCTTAAATAGCACCATTTTCCACCTTGAAATACAAATTTTCCCGGGGGAGGACACCCAGACCCCTCGCTTCAATAGGGGGGAACGATGATTCTTTATAAAAAGGTATATTGCCCCCCCTTTGAAAATTTAGTTGTTGCGCCCCTGCTAATGGTCAATTAGGTTAGGTTAACTACATTATAAATACTTTAAAACATTGTGGACGGTTGATTTGGTTAGGATAGCTACATTAAAGATACGGAAGAAAAAAAAAACATGAACTTCGGGGAACTTCGTGCTGTGGCTCTCTCGTCTGTGAAAAGAAGGCTGCTCGTCTGGAGGTCCTGAAGCCCAAGGCAGGCGTGGAGTCGGCAGGTTTGTAGTGTGGTTACCGGGGGTGTGACTGCCCCCACTCGGTGAAGGGGAAAAAAAAGAAAAAAATCTGTGCGCGAGTCTTCAACTACTCGTCAGAGATGTGTAACCTGTAAAGTCGGAAACGACCATGTCCATATTTTATCACGTTGAAAATAATGCACTTCTAATACGAAACTCAGACACACAATTTAAAGTAGAAATTTTTTTTAAAAATAATGCCTAGCGTAAATAATATTCGCAAAGTGTGTTTTCAATTACATTTCTGGACGCGAATCACACGCAGTTCCTGCACCCGCCGTTAGAATTCGCTGCCGGAGCAGCTACGTCAACTATTGAATAATTTTACCAGTAGACAGAAATTTATATTACTAAACGACTCCGATACAATATAAAACACTTGAAAAAAAAACTAACTAAATATTGGCTTTGAACCTGATTTTCAACAAGGAATTTTATTAACACACTCCCCATCTTCTTAAAATTCATTATAGAGTTAAAGTTCTAAGTGGTTCCTCACTAGAAGTTCATTTTTCTGGATTGTTCTTGGCTTGCAGGTTTTTTCTGTGTCAAATTTGAGTTTAATTCGCTTTTGAGGTGACAAAAACCTACAAGTCAAGAAACCTCAGACAATGACCGCAAATTGTATTCCGGAATTCCTCAATTGGGAAAATGCGCACAAAACATCTCCTGCAGTCTCATTTACGAAACATTTTTAACATTACACATCTGCGATAAATTAGATGGGAAAGGGGGAGGGGGAGGCGGAATCAAACGTGGTGGATGAAACAGTACAGAAAGTTTGCTGCAACCTCGACCGTCATGCGGCTGCAGAAGATGACGAGAAATTCCTTCACGCGCTGCGACTTCGAAGTCAGCAGGAGAAACCAAGATAATCAACTGACAGCTGTTCGAAAAGGAAAGACGGAGAAAGCGTGTACAATCGTGTTTTATCGTTGTGCCGGTCCTCAGCGTATCGACAAAGCAATAACAGTACGGCGTCCAGGTGGCTCCGATTAGTTTCATCTCTGATTCAGGAGATGAATGACCCCCACACGTCTGCTACGTCAGCCATTTTTTTTTTGCGACGAGTGAGAAACCTGCAAATTTCGCGTTACTTTCCAGCACCATGCAAAAAAAAAAACCACCCACTTGTGCATGAAGAAGTTGGTGTCTTCTGCCCGGATTGCGTATGATTGATATAGCTATGTATTGTATTCTGCGCGAAAAGGTTTTTTGGGACCAACTGTGTGTTAAAACTTTTGTAGCAGTGTCTCTTTTTCGTGGTTTGCTGGGTTTATTTCAGGTGCATGTCTACCATCAGCACACCAATCATAAGGAATCCTGTGCGGAAGCAAACACGTCCTGAAAGGCCCAGGCAATCAGGGCAATGGCCTCTCTTGAAGACGGCCGCCGGTTACAAGGGAACGATCGCTAGCACATACATACCTTATTGCAGTCTGAAGAATTAGAACTTCGTTCAAATGTGTATTGGTATGCATTATAACTTGGCTGTAAATTCTAAGTTAAAAGTAACTTTCTAAATTTCTATGTATATAAATAATCCAAGGAATCCTAGAAAAATATTTCTTTCAAATGATTTTTGTTTTGTTTTATCCCATAGAGCCACAAGCTTAACCCAAGAAACTAAATCTACGCCCAAATTGTTCCGTTTACAGTTATTTTGTGTTTTATATCCTAAGAAAAAATATGATACTATTTTTTAAATCCAAAACCACTGAAGCACCACCGTATTTTGTGTCATTTTTTAAACTGCGTGTTACACATTAAAAAAATTACACAAATTAAATAAAATGATATTTTAAAATAAAAACATTTTATTTAGTATTAAAGTCATAATCGTAGTGTTTCACTTAATTAATTTGGCTTATGAACACATACGCATTCATGTTGATAGCTCAATCAAGGGTTGATTTATAAACTGTATTATTCATAGCGTAGGTATAATATAAAACGCCACTTACACTCTTGTCTGGTGTTCGAACCTAGGACATTCGGTACCGAAACTGGCTTTTCTTTTTTAAGTGGAATACGCTGCGTAGGTGGGTTACCAAAGATAAATTTCTAGTGTATAGCCAGATATGTCGTTCTTGCAGCAGATGTTAGTGCAAGGAAGAATATTCTAGTGTGGATCTTGACTTGTTATAGTGTAACGAAATGCTGCGAAATGCTGAGAAGTCGAGACCAAGGGACAGTAGAATTAATAACCCCCACATTGGTCCGTGCGTAAGGGCAGAAGCTACAAATTTTCCCTGGACCAACTTCCTCCAAACGTCAGCATAAAAATTGTACTTAAAAAAATGTAGCTGTAATTACAGGGGGGAGGTGAACTTAAGCTCATGATCCGTAGATAAACACATTGAATTTATATTCATCATTAATTGTTTTAATTTAGGATTCCAGAAAGTACGTGTTTGACTCGAGTAAAACTTAAAGAAAAAACGATAACAACTCGAGAGAGAAGATCGCAACCGAAACTAAAAATTTCACAAATGTGTTATAAAAAATGTGGAAAATCTTAAAGCTATATTCTAATAATGGCCGTTTGGAATCGAGGGAAAAAATAGCGAGAAAATCCTTCTTCTTCAGATTTCTAATTCTAACATAATGAACTACGAACATCATTATTATGTTTTTGTTGTTAACAACTGTTGATGCTTGGTTCACATTGATTTCACTTCTCCCCACCTCCTTACCCCAAGTATCAATTCTCGCCTACGCTATTGGCCTCCGGCACTTCCGTGAACGCTGTCGGTGTAGGAAATGGTCGAGTGTGTCGGGTTCTCGGCTGCGCCCGTCGAGTGAGGTGAGTAAACTCGGGGGGGGGTTTGTTGACGCCCCAACCCGACTGCCGCGCGAGAAAGTGGCCCCGATACGCCGGTATCCCCCCTCCCTCCCTCCACCTGCCTCCTGGACCGACCGTGGCAGAGAAAGCCCCTCTCTCGGCACCAGTGGGAAGGGGGCCCCCCGCAGGTTCAAGGTCACGCGCCGCCCCTGGTAATTGACGGCTGCTAGTCGGCGTGAGGCATCCGTCAGCCACGTCAACCGAGACGATCAGCCCCGCGTCCGAACGAGCGACCTTGTTTTCGGAAGATTTCGCTCAAGGTGGAGGGGTCGCACTCTCGCCATGTTGATTTCTGCTGTGTAACGTCATAGCTAGAGACTGGAAAAAAATTCGCGTTTTAAAATGACCTCTAGGATAGAGACTGCGCGATCCTAAAAGTACTTCGGAACATTCAAACTGTTCATTGGCTACTAACTCATTACACTTGATAATCAGGATGCTTGTGATTTGATAATATTTTGTTAAGGGTTTTCCATTGGCTCAGATAACTTCGGGAACACTGTGGTCCAATCAATCAAGCAGCGTGAAGTTTGTATTCGAGCCTACCGCAAAATGAATCCGCGAATTTTTCCGGTCTCTAGTCATAGCTCTCGGTATACGGCATTTTGCGTGAAGAATTTCGGGAATGCGACGGAAGAAACGGAACGGAAATGTGTAACTATGCTGCAATCTGTGGCGGGTGACAGCAACCAAAGTTTACAAACTCAACAGTTAACAGCTTGATGAAGTTTAACAAGATGGGCAATATTTTATCAAAAATACTCGTCGAATATCATGTCCATACCCGGGGCTAAGAATTTTTCGCTTTAATCGGAGCCGTTTCTAATAGTAAACATTTCCGTCTGCTAATAAAATTTTTCGATAGTCGACGGAACTAAAGTGCGTATGATGGTGGAAAGCCACGTTTTCGATTCCGGCAGCGATTTATATTTTCCTTAATAACAATAAAAATCCTTCATTAAAAAATACTACAGAATGTGTTCAATCAGTCCAATCAATATCTAACTCTAATATTTTAATGTAAATTGTTCTCGGTACCGAGGTTAGTTGTTACACGGCATTGATGAGTACTTAAAGACTCGCTAACCTTTTTTTTTTCAATGGCATTACTACTTAATTAAGGGCCCCGCCTTCCCGGGCACACAAAGGTGCGCAGAGCTTCAGGAAAAACAGCACGACTTGAAAATGACTAAAGATATCCGAGTGGAGTCTGTTTACGAAAAGCATTTAAGAATTCGTTGAGGGCCGAAAAGTAGTTTTTGTTTCCGGATTAAGATTTCAACTGTACTTTAACTGTATTGTTAGAAGAGTTAAAACGGCTAATAGGCGTGTTTTCAGAGTAACCCTTAGGAATGAAACAACTTGTAAAGATTCTTGAAAGCACTCAAGGGACTTAAATTACACCTTTATCTTCATTTCTCCTCCATACAATGTTATGGTCACCGCACAAATTTAAAAGTTGCCCTATGCACGACGAGAAGACTGCGCGCCAGTTCTGTGCCTTGCGCTCAGAGGCGATACCGCGCTAGAAGCACCAGCGAGTGTCACCCTTATCATCCCGCATCACTAACACAGATACACCCATGTCTAGGTGTGCCTCTTAAAGGTGATTTATATAAATGTAACCATTTTTATAGTTTGCATTTTTTATTGTTACCAATATTTTCCACACATATTTCCCAAGTGTTATATAATGGGCGTAATAAAGGCGTGAAAATGACAGCCCTTACAAAAACTTACGCGCCTTTGATTACGCTTTCATGTTGTTCCCAGACTGAACACGCGTGGCGCCACAGTAATGAAGGAATAAATCGGTGGTTGGCTTTGATATTTACTTTCCAAGGGGGCCACCACCATCGCTGTTTTCGCCCGAAAAAATAAATTGTGAAAAGCTGCGGAAAATAAAATCAGAACGGCGAGACAAGGATGTCGAATGCTAGTTCAGCGTTTACCACTTTACCAACTTGTTCCTTATAGGTGAATAAAACTGACAGTTCAAAACTTGTGGAATTTACTCTTAAATTACCTAAATAATATTTAGAAAAGTAAATTAAATGATTTCCCCTTCCCCCCCTTCCTAAAAAAGAAGATAAATTCCATCACCAATCACCTCCATAATGCCTATGAAATTAATTTTAATCAAAGTCAAATGAAAATTTTAATTATTCTAAATCAAAGCGGCTATCTTTTGCCATAATAAACGAGTCTATCAATTAAAAATCAAGCTTTTGTTATACAACACGTGGCGGAAGAGATTGATTTATGTTCAGGAACTAATCATGTGTACACCATGTTCCACCATCGTTGTGTGATAGAATATTCATGTGATGCAAATCAACGCAGCCTTTTACAAAACATGCAAGCAACGATAACTGCAAACATAATAATTTCTCTTTCAGTTTAAAGATTTAATATTTGCCTGAATTACCCCTTTGCAAGAGATGTTATTTTTAACGCAGATATTGTTTGATATTTCGTGACAAGTACGCATCAAATCGTATAAATAAAATTTATAATTTAATTTAAACCAAGGCGATATGTTATATTTTAAAATGTAGATAAAGCATGGGTCAGAAAGCAACCGACAAACTTTGACCGCATGTTCGAAACACATTAGTGCTTCTCAAGGCAGGTATACATACGTCTTTGAAGTCAAAACTGAACGATTAGTTTGTCGTGAATAATGGGGAACATATTTAAGATGGAATGCTAAGCATCTGGATAATGTTTATTTGAAAGAAATTCCTACAATCAACAAATAACTTATCGGTGTCGTAAAAATATTAAATGAAATAATTTGGGGTTTAAAAGGTCTGAAAAAGTATGGAAATAATGGTGTACCCCAGTTAATTTAAACGAAATAATTTAATGACTGCGATGAGTTTGGTGGGGGGTTTGTGACAATTGTTTGTGGCAATTCAGACGCTCAGGGTTCTTTCTTAAATCGTTCACTATTATTTTTAATAAACCAGAGGTTAATTTCAACTCCCAAAACGTATAACAACCTTGGGAAGACTTTGGACTATAGGTCCAAATTTAATCCTTGTGGAAGTAAACCTTAAGTACCTGAGTTGAATTCTAATTCATTCTGTATATGAAAGCATTTTTTTCTTACGTTAGATGAGTCAAACCGTAAGCCAATGAGGAATAATTGTACATACCTTACGAGGCCCCACGAAGGTTGGGTGGTCAGATCACTCGACCTCCAACCAAGACAATCTGGGTTCGATTACCACCGTAGGCACACAACGGGATTTCTCACAAGCGGGAAACCCGGTGTGTTTTATCGGGGTTCTCCCGTTATATTCCCTTTACCCAAGATCATTCTGCCGTTGCTCCAACGATCGCCTCATAGAATCGTAGTAAAAAAACATTAAAGTTACTACCAACGGGTACTAGTTCTCCGAAACTACTTATTCTATCTCCAATAACCTTAAGAATGGACGAGATTTATTTGTAATTTGTCATTACTTTATTAATTTATTCCTGCAAAATTTGCCTTATTTTTTTGTAAGTAGGCTATAAAGTATAGTTAGGTACCACTATATCTTACAATGGCATTTACATTGGGTCATGGGTAGTTTCACACCCAAAAAAAAAAATCGTTCCGAAATTTGTATGGATTTTCCCAAAATTCACTCAAGAAGTAATGTTGATAGAAAACATAGGTTTTTAATTAAAAATTGTATTTTTTATTTATTCTTTAAGTTTAGGTACAGTAGAATGTTATGTATGGTATAGCATAATAACTCTGAAATTTCAGCTATCACGCTGTCTTTTTTTTTGTTGGCAACACTTCACAGCACTAATGTCGCACAATTAATATCTTGCGTGAAATTTTGTAACATTGTTTATGATTCAACCACATGCAATCGGGAAAGGAGATAAATGTGATACCAGCCAAAGCATAAATTAAATTTATATGTTTGTGCGCAGATGTTTTTGGAGTCTAGCCTGACACCGTATTATCACGGGAATATTGCAGGTCTTGTGTTATTCGCTAGAATCACGGGCCCACCGCAAGGCCGTTCGATTCTTTGGGAGGTGCTTGCTACCTCCGCTATTTTTTAAGGTGCGCTCCTCATGATATGTTGTATTTATTTATTAAAATCTATCTCAGCGGGGCCAGGCCTCGCTTCCTGCTCCGCCTGCGAGCGGCTCGTCCATTAAAGGTTGCGGCCCCTCCCCTAACGAAACGGGGCGCGCCACGCATTGTTCGGAGACTTGAACGGACGGGCAAGGCCGGTCCTGCCTGCTCTTTGTTTCAGCAGGGCCCGACCGCGCCCTCCCTCGGGCAAGTTCGAGGACGCCGCCGCCCTGGAAGCGGCGATGATGGCTTATCGTCACCTTCCGCACACAGGACCAATAAAGAAAAGTCAGTCATGGGGGACTGTTGACAGAAGTGAAAACTTATAATTTTTTTAAAATGTGTAATATGAAATCATTTCTACGTCAAATGTACGCAAAAAATGATTTTAGTATTATATCATTAGTATGTCGGTGACGCGAACCCATAAGTTTTTCCCATTCCAATAATAACTTTAAAACTAGAAGAAATGAAGTTTTTTCATTGAAAGAATAAGAAATTAATAACTTAAGTATACAAATAATCAAAATTATCTCTAATAAATCAATAACCTGACATTTGAAGAAATTCACATCGTAAATAAATAAACAAAAGAAAAAACAACCTCAACTTAACTACCTACTAAAAAATATCCAATACTCGCAATATGTACTACACAATAACGTTAAAATTTCCTTGGGAAGTAAATATGAAATAAAAAACTTGTTTCTTTAAAAATAGAATAAATTAAGTTTTATCCTTGAATAATAAAAAAATAACACGTCACGTGACCATGTCGATGACGACTAAGATTAATTTACTCCCTATCCAAACCTTCCTACAGAAGTTTTCACTTCAAAAAAACATGCGGGCGAGTCTTTCAGTACCCGCCAGTGATGTGTAACATCTAACATCGGTAACGAGCAAGTTCATTCAGTCTCATGTTGCGAATACATTAAAAAAAAAAACTCGGACACGAAATTTAAATTTATAATTCTTCAAAAATAATGCCAGAGTGTGATAAATATACACAATTTTGGGGTTTCAAATACATTTCTTGAAGCGAATCACACATAATTGAAACATACCCGCCGATAAAATTCGTTGCCGGAGCAGCTACGCCGACTATTGAATCATTCGATTTGCAGAGAGAAATTTTAAACTATATAATGAAACAGCTGCGATAAAAGCAGAAAAGACTTGAATATATGCTAAACCCCCGGCTTTTATGCCGATTTCCGGCAAGGAATTTAATTAAAATACTGCCAATTTTGTTAAAATTCACTAAACAGTTTGTACTATAAAGTTTCCCTTTGGCTTTGTGAACTTGGGTTCGTGCCATCCGCCATAGATCGCAACACCGTGGTTACTCATTTCCGTTCCATCCACGAAATTACTCCTACCAAATACCGTACACAGAGAGCAAAGATGTGACACATAAAAAAAATAAACTAATTCTTGGCCAACATGAAATACTTTTTGTAGTGACTAACAATTCATAATTTTGTCTGAGCAAAATCAATTATTTGTAGGGGTGGGCGTTTTTTGAAAAAAAAAAAGTCCATACGCTCATTAGACTGCAACAAGTTATGCCCGTGCCAGCGGTTTCTTCCTAGTGATTGGGGGCTGTCTGCAATTGGGGCCATTGCCTATTTGACCAGGCTATACTCAGGACGCGTTTGCTTCCGCACTGACTGTGACTGTGACTGATGTCCTAACAGCAGAGATTTACCTGAAGGAAACTTTACCAATCATGAGTCACAGACGATTCTAGTGTTTTAACTCTCAGATACTCTCGAAATATTTTCGTGTAAAATACATGCATTAATTATTAGTGACAGGAAAATTTGGCTGTCACTAATAAAACATTGCGTCGATACTAAAGAAATATTTTTACTATGAACCAAAATATTCGGTTTTGCATGTACTGGTAAAGTATTTTTTATGGTGGATATGCAGCTATTTTTTTTTAATGTACGTGTCTTGTAAAACAAAAAAAAAATATATATATATATATTCGTTGACATCCAGATAATTGTAGACTGATAATGGGACGAAACGTTCAAAATGGAGCGGCGATAAAACGCATGGGTGCAGGAAACGAGAGCACCTGGAGGAAAAAGGCTCTCATAGTTTATGGCAACGTCCATCACGTTTCCCAACCACAAAAAAAAAAAGACATTTTGGGTTGAATGCGCCGGGAGTCGAACCTGATAATCACCTCAGAGGGAGGCTAGTAGTAGTCCGACACCCAATTAAACCAAGTTAATGCATATTCGGTTTTTATTCCCCGTTGTAAAAGCGAAAATATGTTTGTTTAGATACCTATGATAAAAAAATTAAATCGGGGCCAAAATTCTTTCATAATATTTTCCCCCACAGGGTATATTTTCACACGTCAAGATAATTTACGTAACTGAAATGAAAGGTAGGTTGTGTTAGGCAAGTGACATTAAAATATTCAAAAACCGTTCTAACCATGATATTTCGGATAGTGTTTTTTTTTCTCTAAAAATTCCGAAAGGGAAGTTGCACAATTGAGAGGCGAAAATCGAATATGTTGTGGACTGATCGGGGGTCTGTGAATTAGGGTTGTAAAAATATTCAGGGGTTATTATTCTTAAATGTAAAATTATTGCTGATTTCAGCTTATTCATCGCGTATTCAAATATACATCAATATTTTCCATTCTTGACGGTTTTCTATGACAACCAGTGTAAATAAGCAATGTCGTGTGTTCATAAAAATAATTCAAATAAATCTTTCCCATTTCAAGAATCATTTGAAGAACGTATTATTCTTAGGTGTTACGCCTGTGTACCAGCCAGCCACCTCAGGGTTACGTAATGGGAAGAATACGAAAGAATTTGCCTCTGCGTCACTCTTCCTTTCTACGCCGCCGTTGCTTCTTCTTAGCCTCACCTCCTGAAATATCTTGAGTCGTCATCCGAAGCAGTAAACGGTCAGGAAAACAAGCAGTTTTTCATTTTTTTTTTTTTTAAGGAGGCGCTGTCGTGGGTCGCTTCTCGCTAGCGAATAGATTGCATCTTTCAGTTCTGCGACTCTGTGACGTCACCGTCGAAGTCTCTAAATACGACCTTGGGTCGTGAGATGTGACCTGAGTATTTACTGAGTGGATGCATTGCCTCGGTGGAAGGCACTTTACTAACGTGGCCACTTTTCGGAATATTATTCGGGATTCTTGTTTTTTGACGTGACAACGTCTAATAAATCGATGAAAGCCGGCTGCACGCACGAAAAAGTGTCCCGTAACGCAAAATGTCCCGTTACGCTGTGTCCCGTTAAGCTCATTGTATGCTTGCGCCGCATCTATCTCTCTTCCACTCGATTGGAACAACCATCGATTTGACTTTTTCGAGGCACATTAAACTTGAAACACTCCCATTCGTTTCCTACTTTTCCTATCATCATCCTATCCTTAACAGAATAACACAGATTGGAAGAAGTTAAATAGAAAACACGTACAAAAGTTAAAGTAATAAACATATTTGAATTAATGAGTGCAAATAAAAGTTAATTTATCAATTAAATTGTAGATTTCACTTCACTCCTTCTTTGTATCCATGCAAAATAGTGATAATTCAATAAAAATGATTCAATTTTATTCATAAAAGTATGAAATCATTTCATCAATGTTTTGTTATGACGTCACGTTAAAATATCGTCCGTAAACCGACTTTACAGACAACAAATTTTTTGTTACAGTCTCAGGCCAGGCCACCAGAACGCGTGCGGAATTCCATGTGTTTATGCGCCATTTGCAAATAGCTCAAAATTTATTAAAATTGTCTGATAACGAATAGCGTTAAAGAGCCACTGCGTGTTTCTATACAAGTTTCGTTCCATTGTTTCATCAATTACGTGTATTTTTTTTTTTTTTTTGGACGAGTGAAAACGTGCGTTTTCACGGACATTTTTGTGTACGAAAAATGCAAGGCACAGTATTGGAAGAGGTCAAGGGACGTGAAGGGAGACATTATTTTTAATATTCGATCATAAAATTATAGGGTCACCGCTACAAGCCTCACAGAGACTGCACGCCAGGTCTGTGCCTGGCTCTTAGAGGCGAAGTGGCGTGTGCCGCGCGAGCCAATGTCGGCCTTAGCGCCCCCTCGGTTAAAGAGCTCGTTCACCCAGCCAGACGGCCTCCTTAAAAGTTTGTGTTTCACTTATACTGGGAAAAAAATCCCAAAAATTTATATTACCAAATATACGCTAGATAAGAAGTGTCGGAAATGTGTGTTGTACGTTCTTGGAATGATTCTTGCAATGGGTAAGAATGATTTGAATTTTTTTTTTTTTTTTGGCATACTGAAATACATTGCTGGTTTACACGCTTACTGTGTGTGACTGTACTGTCGTCATTGTGTCGTCCAGAATATCTAGTTAGTATCATCGTTGAGTTCGTATGTTTTTAGCTCGTTGTCTAGGTTGTTCATTGTCAGTATTAGCCGTTCTTGTCGCATATGTCTCGTCGTCAGCTGTGATAAATTTTTTTTGGCTAATTCCTTCCACGCCCATGCATTTGACAATTTCACATCAGCTGATTTTAGCTTGTTTTCTGTTCGTTTGTGTATTCGTATTTTTTGTCCGTTCTTGAGGTTACTCTATGACATACAGAGTAAACCATCAATGGCGTATGTCAACAAAAATGTTTAAAATGTGTTTTGTGCAAAGCAACGGAACGAATATTGCTTCTCCATGTTTTAATTAATTTCATTTAAAGTAATTAATTGTTCGACAAACCACAGGATCTAGGTTTGGACCCTTGTTCAAGTCATCATTCAAGGAGTTTTGTAAGTTTACATGAAGCCAAATAAATTCGCTGACGTAAAATAATCATCATCAGGGGTTTCCTTTAGGTACTTACAAACTTCAGCGCGAACATAAATATAATATGATAACAGCTTAAGGAAAGCTTGAAAATGTATTTAGATGACTTAATGTGTCACTAATGTGGATAACAGTTTAAAGATGGAAATTATAACATACGCTGACTTAATTAAAAATTACATCGAACAATCCTATTTAAAATCAAATACTTGTGTTGGACATGGGTCAAGTCATATGTTCTGCGCTAACTTGCTAGCGAATTTCCAACAGAACTTCCAAAATCGGCTTTTGTAAAAGTGTCATAAGCGATTGTTTAGAAAAAGTACAGACAACAATTGATTTTGCTGAACCTGTTAAAAGTAAAGTTGTATTTGGATCTTGCATATTTATTGTGCCGGTTAAAACTATAAAAAAATGTGCATTGAAACTGCTCCACAGAAAAATAAAAGTTTCTGTACTCCTACAAAAAGACTCCTTTGGAAATCAGTTAGGCTACCAAGAAATAGTTTGTAACACTATAAAAAAGATATTGTAAATTTGTACAATACATGGCTAGGTTATTTTTGTACACAATTTCATATTTATATATATGTTTTATTCAAGCTAAATTTTTAACCAGGGAAAAGATAATCGAATATTCAACAAATTTGTTTTACTGTGTTTATTAATATGTGCATTTAATATTGAAAAGCTATTCTGGGAACGGTTTACAAATGACTTTAACTATTGGATGTACTGGGACAACATAAATCATAAATACCCGGATGAGAATCCGAACCCAGTATTGCTACGAACACTATTTTGTAGTGGTATAGTTGTTTTCATGTAATTGTACTAATTTACAAATATCTGTAAGTTTACATCAATATTTCTGTTCCATTTACAAAAAAAAAATGTGCGAATGTATACAGTGTATGAGATCTTATGACATCAGTGTGACATCTGCCAACTCCATTACTAGATAACTACGAAATTCTTGTTATCTTCTGGAGACAGAATAGACTTCACACACTTCTACACAAACAAGTCAACGTGTATATATATATACACACACTAGTACACAAACAAGTCAACGTGTTTGTGTATGTATATATATATATATATATATATATATAATTTGGCTGCTACAACTCCTTACCTTTTGTAAATTTTATATATTTGGATCATACGAATTTTTTAATTTTTTTATTGATTTCTTGTTTTGCTTTTTTTTTGGAGGGGTGGGGGTAAAACAACCTATACCCAATAAAAATAGTATAAACTCTAGCCTGTCCCCATAAATTAAGACGAATTTTTCCAGTCTCAAGTCTTGATTCATAATGTTGGTCAAGTCTACTGGCAACAAGTACGACCAATGTTATGGGCCACAAATTTGATACTGCGTAGCTTGCGAGTGTAGTATTTCTAAATAGTAATCAACGTTATCTTTTTGCGACCTCTACATAAGTGCCACACCCATATGACAAGAATCGTGGGTTTGACCTCAACTAATCTCAAATGCACAGAAAAAGTTCAGTACTTTTACAAAATATTCCTTCAGAAACCATAACTTTTTACAAGACATGGCTATGGTTATTTTTGCATATATGAAATACGTTTTTCTAGATGATACTGAGTATTTCTTACGAAAATAGGTGCTACATAACTTTATTAATTGATGTTTCATTCGCGCATATTTCTTTTTAAACAACAGAAAAGATAATCGATTGTGAAATAATTGAACTATATTTTGTTTTATTATGCTTAGTAATGTGCGCAGTTAATAGTGGTAAACTATTCAGGGAACGGTTTACAAATAACTTTAGCTATTTGATGTACTGGGACCACACAAAGCATAAATACCCAGGAAATAATCCCAACCCAATAATATTGCTAGCACTATTTTGGAGTGATACAGTTAGTTGTTTTCATGTAAATGTAAAAATTTACACATATCTGTAATTTTGCATGAATATTTCTGTCCCATTTACCTGCATGATTAAATTTATACATGCATTGAGGATGACTGTTTTGTTAAGCTGTTACATTAATCTCAAAGGAACCGCTCCTTAAGCTTGTGCATAAACGTTAGACGCAAAACCTGTAATTTATTTTGTAGATCTTTTATCAAATGCGTTTGTTTGCAGCTAAGGTGTCCGA
Organism: Bacillus rossius redtenbacheri; assembly: GCF_032445375.1. Lineage (NCBI taxonomy): Eukaryota > Metazoa > Arthropoda > Insecta > Phasmatodea > Bacillidae > Bacillus > Bacillus rossius. Next base: position 48,883,512 of record NC_086335.1, read on the forward strand.
AATGAATTTTAGAAGACTTTGAAACTGATTGCCTGTCTAGTTGATTTAAAAGCAGTAATCCTAAGTAAATTTATAGACAACAGTTTCCCAAAATTTGAAAATATTTTTAGAAGCATCGTTTTTGGAACGTATTTTATGAGTCGTATTTTACAATTACGCAAAAAAAAATTAATGCATATTCTGTATCTTATATGTTATTCATAAACTGTAAGCATTATCAAATTCCTTACGTATTTACTCAAGTTGGTAATTATATGCTTCTGGTCATAAATTTAATATTTTGAAAACGGAGAATTCGTTTCGAGAGCTAGTCCTGTGCTAAAGCTGAATATATATTACGCTTGTTTTTTATTATTTTTTTTATTTTAACATATTCACCTGTTAAAGTCTTAAAGTACACGCCTGTCAAAAAAAAAGTTTACGTTTTCTTGAACAATGCCCGAACCGAGTGTCAGTGTGTGTATAAAAGCGATGATATCGTGGCCACGTGGTTTAACGTGGACGACGCGACGTGAACACGCGCTAACGCGCTTGTGAAGTTCCTCTTGAATGACGACACACGCGCAGGCGAACCCAAGGTCGCGTAGGGTGAGGTTCGTGACTGTTACGTGCATATCGCTCGTATATCTACCGTTGACCCAACCGACACGAGCGGAGGTAATTTGCGAGCCTTCTCCACGTAACGTATGAGCACACAGACACACACACACACACTAAGGTCGCGTTATCGCTGTCCGCGGACGCCACAAACGGCTTCGTCCCCCCGCCTGAAGAGGTCCCCACCTGAAGAGGCGGTGGTGTTTCGGCCGGGTAATCACCGACCGTCCGCGCTCGTGCCATTATCCTCCAACCGCCATTGCGACAAAACAAAACACGTTTCGCGGGGGTACTTAATGGTCGGGGGGTTACGAGCGCTAACTCGCAAAGTGTACGTACGAACCTCAACACTTGCTCTTCCCCTCAAAGCGGCAAAATTGCCATCATTACCGTGTCTTCATCCGCCTCATTAATCTCCTGCAAACGAAAAGGCAGATTCTCCACGGGATCCATGTTGTGAAAGCGGTCGACCGCACAAGGCTATTTGTTCACGCAGGTGTAAGGCCGGGTTTATAAAACATACGCAAGAAACGCAAGAAGCAAAGAAGTGCGATTACGACGTTTCCGAGTACACGTTTATAAACTATGTGACTCTAAGTGTTCCAATATTTTTTTAAGACGCAGACGTTAAATTCATAGCAGGCCACGATGTAGTTTTTTTTTTTTAATTATTCATAACAGTACGACGTAATTTCACTTGTGGCACAGTTAAAGCTAATAAGATTTTTAAATAAAATTAATGACAATTTTGTATTGGTTTCCTGATAAACATGAGTTATCCGAGGAAGTTCGGGGAATATAATTGGTGTCTCATATTTTACAATTTCAAGTAGTAAGGTTCGTGAAGTCTTACGAAATAAAAAAAAAATAAAAAATCAAACCAGCGAAATGTTTACAGTTTTTTTATTCGCAAAAATTATTTTCTTTGGCGATTTGTATGATTCGTGTGCTTTTTTTCCCCATGCAAGCCTCTTTTTTTTTTATTTGGTTTGGTAGTGACCACAACTATAATTGCTTTTGGGCGTTTCTGCATTCATTTTAGTGCGAATAATTGAATATTTTTTTTCCCCTTTCCCTAACCAGTAAGCAATTTTTCCCTACGCAGCTGTTCGAGGGCGGGTTGCTATCCTTCTCCGAGCAGACTGTACCAGCGGCCCCGTCGTTCCAACGCCGGAAATCAGACTCGCTGACGGGCGGCGCGCGCGGAAATCAAATTCGGGCGACTTTGCGCTTCTGCGCATAGCCCGTGGCTCCACAGTAGTTCATTGACCTCTAGTCAGACGACCGATTAAACCGCGTTCGTGCATCTACGGTTTTTTTTTTGCTGCTGTCAAGGTTTTATGGTGGACATGTTAGGCCAGTTTCATAAATAAAATGTTTGTTGAAGTATTAAAACCACAGTAAACGTTATTTATTTATTACCAAAAGTTTAAAATTCAGCACGTCTAGATTATCACGTACGTAACTAAAATGGACGGTTGATTAAGTTAGGTGCTCGACATTCCAAATACTCTAAAATCGCGCAAAAAGGGGGCGTTTCTGATATGTAAACTTCTTAACTCTGGGTTTACGGCATTTAGCGGAAGTAATTTCGTGAAAATTAAATGAAAGTCGATGAACTAAAAACAAGATGACGGACCCACGTGTAGTAACATAAACCGTTTATAGTCACTTTCGTAAACATTAGAGGACATAATAAACTACTGGTGTACCAAATGTAACATAATGATAGTGAAACTATCCTGGATTATATCTGATAGACTAAAACTGCCATAGTATAAACTAATTACACAGTTTAAAATACTTAAGAAAACTGGCATTACAATGATTATAATACATATTCACCTTCTCAATTCCCAATTGGCCTAGTAGCACAGTGTTGTAGACTTCAACTTCAAGGGATATCGTCGCTGGAAAAATATTTTAAAATTTTTTAATAACATTATAGAATAATAATATATAATAATGTTGCTCAACAAGTTTAATTTTGTTTAATTTTTGTGGGAATAATTCAAAGACTGATTTCTGTCGTTCAAGCAAAAAAAAAAGTGTATAAGAACATGTACTTAGTGTTACAATATGTATGTTAAAATATTTCAGCCTAATATTTTAGTAATGCCATATAAATATAACTCTAACGTGTTCGAAAAATTTATAGTGTTAACTGGGTAGTGCATTTTAACAAGATGGACAGTAATTTAATAAAATTCCTTGTTGAAAATCCAGTCCAAAGCCGGGGTTTAGGATTTTTCAAGTATTTTTCGCTTTTTTTTTGTAGCCGTTTCTAATTAATTGAAATTTCCTGTTATTTCGTGCTGCTATCTTCGTGTAATTGTGGCAAGCAACGTTTACGACTGAGGCAGCGAATTTTAGCGGCGGATGCAGAACGTACTGTAACGAACGCTGACAGGACCGCGACACGCGCCACGTTCGGAGCTGGCTGACGGCACTGCCAGGCCACTGGTGTCACGCATTGTGTCACGTGCCGTCCACTGACGTAAGACATGTCATACATGCCTGGTTGGATTACAAGGGTCGACGCTACCCCCTACCCCTCTGCTCACCGCGCATCGCCCTTCCTTGGCGCTGTTATCTATCGTTCAGCGGCATTGGACATATAGTGGGCCACCGCGCGGAGTGGCGTGAACAGACGCCGCCTTTCTGGACTGTTCGGGCTTCGGGTCATCATGGGATGACGTGACTCGTCACTGCCGCTCTCGTTGGTTCTGGGAAGACGACCCACTAGTAGGTATAAAAGGGTGACTCCGGCCTTCGCGGTAGTTTCGAGCGAGTTCCGTGCGATTTCCGAGAGTGAAGTGAAGTGCGACACCGGCGAAGTGGGCGAAAGACTCCCTCGAGAGTGGCGCAACGTGGAGCGAAGAGATCGAGAGTGTGCGACTGAGTGGTGCGAGACTGTGTGTATGGACAGGCGCAAGGTAAGGGGCGAACCACTGTTGAACCTAGCTCCAGTGAGAAGTACAAGCTGTGGAACTCGACAGACATTAAATGACTTGCGAATAAACATTAAGTGCCAGTGACTGAAGATCGGACATTTTTAAGTTCAATTAATTATTAGTAATGTAAATGTTAGTAAATAATAAAACTGTAATAAAAATTAATTGGAAAACTTAATTGAGTTATCCCTTACGAACAGAGTTCTCCTCACACACGAGGTCGTAACAGTAGACCCACGTATATGATTCACGTCCAGAAATTTTTTACTTGTAAAGAAAATATTTTATTTATCAGCATATTTATGACGCTCTGCATTATTTTAAAGACACATACGTTCAATTTCGTGTCCGAGTTTCATATTGTATGGAACGTGAACTACATTAGAAGACCTCGTTACCGAGGTGAAATTTTTACATATCACTGGCAAGAACTGAAAGACTCGCTCCCTTACTTATAGTGTAGGGCCCGGCATTTATCGCAAAAAATTCTGAACGCCTGTCAGACCAGAACAAGGTACACCCGCACCAGCGGTTTCTTCCTTGTGATTGCGGCCGTCTGCGAGAGAAGTCTTTGCCTTATTTGACCTGGACCACTCAGGGCGCGTTCGCTTCCGCACTGAATCACTGTGATTGGTGTTGCAACAATCGACGTGTACCTTGAAGAAATTCATCCAATCACGAGACACAGTTGTTAACTTTCAGGTACCTAGTCTCGGAATCTTTTAGCGAAATACGCGTGCGCGTACTTACAAGCAGTCCTGAAGAAATCACGATTCCGGCGGAGCTACTCTCGTTGGTTTCTCAGTTTCTCCGCCGAAAGGGCGTGGTTTGCGCGTGTAGGGCCCTCGAAATTACACACGCGGAAAGTTTCCAATCCTTAAGTACAGAGCGCGTGAACTGACGTGCGCGGAGCGCGAGGAAAATAGCTTCCGAGAAAGAGAGAAGCCAGTAAGTAGAGTGCCAAGGGTTTTTCGCAGGCGCGACGAATTTCGGGTTACGCCGCAGTGTGCCAGATAAACCGAGTTAATCCGGTAATAAAACCGGCCAGATAAAGCATCGAACACAGTGGTGGGGTTAATGCGGGTGGGCACACGGAACTAAATCACCGAACAACGAATTAAGGGTTGTCGATTGTGACGTGCGGGGTTGTTGTACGGGCGCCAAGCAAATACGTGCACGACATGATCATGATGATGATCAATGCACGCTTTTCGCGCCCCCGAACCAACCGACAACCCCACGTTGGCCTTGAGACACGCTACCAGTGGCGGATACATATCCCCCCCCCCCTCCAATTCCTTGACGCGGGCGGTTCATGGCAAGGGGAGGGCGCGCCTCCGCCGCCAATGTTACACAACGCACATTCGAACGCGTTCATACACTTACCCAGAACGACTTCATTATTATAGATAAAGACTAATTATCACGTAAAATTACAGAAATTAGTAAATTTGTATATTTACACGAAAAACAATTGTACCTATGACTACAAAATAGTGTTCGCAGTGATAGTCGGTACGGATTCTCACCCGGGAATTCATGATTTGTGTTGTCCCAGTAACTCCGATAGTTTAAGTTATTTGTAAAAGCGTTCCGTGAATACAATGATAAGCATAAAGAAACAAAATAAAGTTTAATTATTGAATAGGCTACTCGATTATCTTTTCCGTGGTCTGGAAAAAAATTATATATATATATATAATCAGCTTGAATGAAACATCAAAATAAATGTGAAATCATGCGCCAGTTTTAGTTCGAAAAAAAAAAAAACGTGTTTCATATTTTCAAAAAAAATAACCACGTGTTGTACAATGTTACAGTACAAACTATTTCTTGGCAAAAGAAATCTTTAAAAAATTGAATCTTTTTATGAAAGTAGAAAAAAAATAATTTTCTTTGTCTGAGTAAGATACTGTATTTTAAAAACTTTTATTTATCTTTCAAAAGTTCGATTTATCTCTGATGTGCCACGGCAACCGGCGCGCTGCTCCCTGCGGAGTGTCCACGATCGGGGACTCGTCGACCTTCCCCGACCAGTCGGTCACCGCCGCGGCGCCTCAGGGTCGGGCGTCAGTCACGTGCGGCACCACGAGGGCTCGCCGTCCTCCCATTGGCCGCGGCGAGGTCCGGTCCCCCGGGTAGGGTTCGTGGTGGGGGGAGATGCGATGCATCCCACCCCGACGCACGTGAGGCTGCACGTTTACTCGACGGCATTTCAGCGGCTCTCCTCGACCCTGACTGGCCGGGCAGCGGCAACACGTTCAGCGATCAGCGCTTGCCTCGTCATGCAAATTGATTTCCCCCCCCCCCCCTTCACCCAAAAAGCAAACTGTCTCACTAAAAAAAAAAAATGTTAGCAGTAATACTGGACTCGGATTCTTGCCCGGTTGTACCAGTAGGTACCTACGTTTCAAACCGGTCCCTGAGTAGCTTTCCAGCGTTAACTGCGCACGTTAATAAACATGATGAAACAAAATAAAGTCCGATGGTTTTGATTATTCGATTATGTGTCACATGGTTTGAAAAAAGTTTTTTTTAAATTTATACGCCGATTTTCATGAACGTGTCAAAAAATGTTCAGTATTGCTTTACACGGCTTATGGCGCGCGCTGTTACGAAGAAGCTCAGATGGATAAACTCCTTTGGAATCCTAAGTGCACAAGAAGCATTTTAAGAATCCATTTTATTATAATAATGCTTTAGGCCTATACCTACTATCACACTCATAAATCTGTCATCAATCGCCTCTTTTTAACTTAAAATAAGGAAACAATTCACACACATTCATTGATGAGAATTCATAATAAAAGTTGTAATGTTCACTTGACCTTCAATTTCAAATACTTATTACATTTGGCAACAGCGCAGGCAACAGACAATGACAGATCTTATGGCAGTCAGCATGTAGGTAGGTATTAGAGAGAAAGCGCAATCGAAACCGCAATCAAAGAGTGGGATCTCTATAACCATGTTCGGAAAACAAAAATTGTGACACGCATTTCAGTGTCTTAACGTCTCTTTGATGCTACATATAGGTACCTACGTCGAATGTGATTGGTTAGGAAATTATTTTATTCGATTCGCGCCCTTCCCGCTATTGTGATCCGCGGGAGTGAACTGCAAGACGTTGCGCCAGTTTAAAAAAAGGGAGGGGGTTATGGGGGGGGGGGGGGTTTAACGGGCGTCGAACCTTCGGACGAACATGTCGTCACCGGCGGCGTTGCAACGGAGCAGGGTATTCAAGTTACGGAACGCAGGTTCGTTATCTGGCCGCGAGGTACCTGATTGGCCCCGCCCCCTTTAACCCCCCCCCCCCTCCCTTCCCTTGACGGCATGTCTTTCGCGACACCGTGACCTCTCAACCAGCGACCTTCGGGCCGTCGTCGTGAGAGGGAACGCCTATCTCCTCAACCCCCCCCCCCCCATGCCCTAGACAGCCCACGGCCCGATACTGACATTTGGCGATCAGGCACGACTAACAGCCCTCACCCTTTCCGAACCCTCTCCCCCCCTCCCACCTTTTACACTCGACCCTCTCCCTTCGTCGACGCGATTCCCCTTTACTGACGTCATCGCCGGAGATAATGAAGTTACGGGGCATTTGGTTGATGGAGGAGGGTGACTACGTGGTTGTTGCGAAGGGGGGGTGGTGGGGGGAACCGATTACATATACCTCCTTCCCCCTTTTACCATCCTTTCTTATCGTACCTCGCGAAGAAAATGTCATATTCCGCAACGGACGAAAGGAGGGGTCTTCCCAAGCCCGTGGCCGGATTATATCTGTATCTACCTCGGAGGCATAAGACACTATGTCCACATTCGGGCAAAATGCACTTTCAACAATAAACTTGGACCACCGTTTGACGTTCTTCCTAGAGGCACCCAACACCAATATCTACGATATGTCAAAAATGCACATATAGTTGAGTAAATAATTGAGGTATACTATTTAAAATTCTTTAAACTTCTCTTATGAAAAATTATGGTTTATGTGACTTAGTGTCTTATGCCCCCGAGGTACATGTATTTCAAAGTTCCTCACGACGCATAATGGTCCCGATCCAGCATTAATAGTGCAAAAAATCAAATACGTCAATTTATTTTTTAAAGTAGTTAATCTCAAGTGTATATATATATATACTTATATACTTATAGGATGCCTACTAAAGAAGTTGGTAAAGTTGGTTTTGAACTTCAGTGATTCATTTGACCGCTCTGATGTCTCACGAATTGCACTCCACAACTACCCTGTTATGATGTATATATGTGCGCAACACATACACAAGTCACAAGTTATTTTCAATGCGAGGATATTTTTTTTACTAATACGATTGGAACTACTACCTGAAAATAAATTAAAATTGACTTTCTAATGTGACCCTAAGTAATGCTCCGTAATAATACCTAATGGAACGAGAAAGCTTTAAAAACAGGCAAATTTTTTTTTCTTAAAATTTAAAACTCGGTGAAGGTTTTTAAAAAATGATTAAGTTATTAATGCCAGGCAGTAGTATATGTGGGTAGGTAACAACCTGTGGCTTATTTGTCTGGAGCCGCCTGCAGTCAGAGTAATGACAGGGAAATTTCTGGGAAAATCCCGGTTCTCAGGGGCCTGATGCTGGAGGGCGCGGTGCCTTGACCTCCCGTCAACCCTTGTCCTCCTCCTGGGGATTATCACACTTTGGAGAAGCCCTCGTGAATCCGGCAGTATAGTTTTAGTATCTCCAGTGTCCAGTTCTCGTTAAGTAGTGAAAGTGTGAAGTTATCGTGTGTAATAAATAATCTACAGGAACCCCATATCATTTTCGGTAAGTTTTAATTTTTCATTTACATATATATATTTTCTGATTAGTAATTTATTCATGATTAATGCTGACTCTGACCCGTCAATGACTCAACTGAGTAGGGATTGTAAATAAATAATTTATTTACCTAGACAAATCTTAATGATTATATGTGTCAGTTAAATTTCTTCCAGGCTCAAGTAGTTTATTATCTATTTTCTGTTTAGGACTGAAACATAAGAAGAGCCTTAGGAAGTTGATTATGGAAAATAATAAATTTGATTCATCTTATGAAAAAGTCATCATGAATTATTACAAGATTGACTGATGAAGAATATTTAAAGAAATAGTTGAGGGACTTTTGTTATTTGTACATAAGTAAATGGAAACAGTCATATCACTCAAAGACAAAATTTGAAGAAACATATAAATCGTGGTTGGATGTTCAATAAATTCTAACTACCTCAAAGAGACTAGAGAACGTAATGCTCTATTTACTAGTTCAGTGAAACATGGTCGTTCAAAAAAAAAATGCTCAAAGAAGCTAAAGAGCAAACAAAAATGAAAATTGTGAAGGGTGAAGCCGACCGATTTACAACTTCTCAAGCAGCCAGAGTGGTTTCCAGCTGACTACGAAGAAAGGGCAATCGTGCTGGATCAGCTTGTGTTAAGCTTTTCGCTTGTGAAAGACCTGGATCTTCTAAAAGTTTATACCGCAAATTAAAAAAGAAAGAAAGAAATTTAAAAACATTTTCTCCGTAAGAGGCACGACGTCTTCTCGTTGAAGCAAAATCAACGAAGAGGTCATACAAATTGTTACGAACAGCTGCAAAAAATAAAGGTGCAGATATATACGCAAACTACAAATAAAAACTAACTGAAGCCAAACAGCTGGCCAATCCAAATAATACTATTGCTACCTAAAGGTGCTGCGAAGTTCCACTACACTACACTACTTGAACCACACTGCTGGCAGGAGTGTCAAAACTGTCAGTGAAGATTTTAAAGGAAAATATAATTTAATATGTAAATGGAGGTTCGATGATTCCTCAGGGCTATCAGGATATAAATCAGGCTGGGAAGAAGAGGAATCCCGGGGACGACAGCGCTTTTCTTTCTTCACTTGTGCCTAAAACGTCTAGGAGAAAATGGTTGCAGTTTGGGAAAATTCTCGTCCGAGCTCCACCAGCTTTTGTCGTCCTATAAGGCTCCACTTTATAAAGTAGACAAAACAGGTTATCATTTCGGAGAAGCACATATAATCACCTAAATTAAGAAATTGGTACCATATAAACACTTTAAAATGCAATTGACAATGATAAACGGTAAAGTTTGTCTTTCTTAGCAGGGGCCAGTACGTTACAGTGCCAAATCTGTAAGCAGACAGCATGATGTTCACCAACTTGTAATCAGACCAACCCTACGGAGTGTGGAATATCGCCCCTACATGCCTCTATACGATTTTTGGAATCTGTTTGGGCCATTTATTATAATAAGTACTAGGTAAAAAACTTGTAGCTATTTTTAATTCTTAATGTTTTTTATTTAAAAAAACAATTTTATTTCAGGTACGAAAACAAAAGTCCGTGGAAATAAAATTTTTCCAGAATTGCGAGAACGAAAAAGAGCGCGTTCTTAAGAAATTATAAGAAAGTATGTACCTAAAACCAGATCGCCCAAAACAAATTTTAGGTTCAACTACCGTCGGAAACACTGCTAGGAGGTTTTTTTTTGCTGAACACAAGTACGGATTATAAAGCGACTAGTGTAGGTCAGGAATAAATAAAACGCCAACTGTTCATAAAAGTTTAGCACATAGTCCATTGATAAGGTATAAAAAATGGCCATTTTTTGTCTCTTGGGTAATTGCCTGAAGAGGTAAAGGAAGCCAGAAACAAAGATATCTGGAACAACAGACAAGTTTTCACCAGATAAACAAGTAGAAGATTAAATATTGAGCACTTATTTCGCAGGATGTAGCTCTCTTCAGAGCCCGTTGTCACATTCGCTCGTCCAAATCCAAAGAAAAACACAATAAAATTAACCGAGGATATGAAACATTACTTGAAAATATAATAATTTCTTGAAAAAAAAAATAGCGAGGAGGAAGATTAGGAAGACGAATCAGAGAAAAGTATTTTCCATGATGTCACATCAGATGAACCCGACTGATATGAAGATGTAGAACATTAATTGATTTTACTGTATTTGTTGATCATATTAATATATTTCTATTTGTTCTCTTAATATTTATTGTTTTGTTTTTTTTAAATTTATTTCATGAATTTTTTTAATTTATTATTGCACATGATAAAACTTAAACTTTTTAATAATTAATGTTTGTCGTCATAGTGTTTCCGCCATTTTGTTTTGTTTTAAAAAGAAATACGTATTATATTCTCAAATAGTTTCTTTAAAATATTTTATGAAGCGATTTTAGTTTAACGTCTTTGAATAATAAGGGCGCTAGGATTTTTTTTTGCAACATGATTGCTGCATCGGGACCAATGTGCGACGGCGACGTGGCATTAGGCAATCTTCCGTGCCGTTTAGGGCCCCGGGCTGTTACCCTACATCCTCGTCGCGAGTTTAGCTCCGACCTGCCGACTGCGCTAGTTTCTAACCACACGCTACAGCTAATCTGGAATGGAAAAAAAAAACTTATAATGGACTAATGACAACCGTCTATTAAACACAACCTCGGCTAAACCTCTTACCCTCTGGCAACGATGTGCTTGATGACGGGAACAGATGTCAGCTACCGAAACGTCACAACTGTTTCGTCACAGGACACCTTCTGGGTTGTCCGGAGTTGTTGTTTTCTGTACTTACTGTTCGTGTTCGTAATCAGTCCATTGGGTTCGTCTGTAATGCTATTTTTTTCTGACTGAGCTCATTACACGGATTTTTTTTACGTGGTCCAAGAATTCAACGTTTGAAATCGGGTGATATTTATTTACTTTTTCTCCGGGTGTTTAAACATATTCGATTTTTTGGTACATTCCTGAAGGTTTTTTTTGTGGCAATCAGCGTTAACCAGCAATGACGTATGTTTAACACATTATGTTAAATATGTTTTCCCCGGTGCAAGAATCATTCAAATAACATACATAAATACAGCCAGGTCGACATTGAAAATCTTTTTGAATGAAATGAAATGCTCGGTAAGGATTTTATAGTCTGTTTTACTGTCTGGAGCGCATGAGATCCGAGTATGTAGGCGTTGCTGAACAATATTGCAGCAGCGATTATAATATTTGCGTTCAGTTGCATTCCCGCTAATCTAACAGTTAAAAATTATCACTGCTAGATTTTGCGCATGGATGAACGTAAAACATTCATGTTATAGATGCAGCCTTCGTTAAAGCATAGACAATAAAATAGTATATATTTAAATTTGATTACAGATGTGGTAATAAAAAAACATCTGACTTCAAAGGACAAATTTTAAACATCTGAAATTCCATTGAAACATACACTGAGCTATAACAAAGTAAAACTTAAAAAAATAAAAAACAATGGAAAACTGTATTGGCATAAAAATATTTTAAACCAAAATGACATCTTTTGGTTTCTAACTCATTTCTAACTCTTCCCCTTAATGCCTTTTTAAAAGTGTAATATTGGGATTGCTGACCAATAAAATCGGTTACTTTTGCTTTCAATTTATTAATTATTTTTGAAAAAATTACACATGGTAATAAATTTGTACATTTTTACGCAATCAGCGAATGAAGAAGAGCTGTTTTGAAAATTCGATGTTAATTTTGAAATGTTTTGGAGAAATGCACATCGTAGTCGACATTAATTACACGTAGAACGTAATGAAGTACAGAAATAAAGTGGGTCCATAATACTAATCTGCTGATTGTTCTAAAGCTTTGTACACAGCATGTTTTTGAGCGAAGGTCTAGCTTCATCGTCACACCGTTATACGCAAAACTACAACAGAATAGCGTGGGCTGAAACCCAAACCAGTCTGTCTACTGTATCACTCAAAACAGCTTCCGGTCTCCTGAACTCAAACCGAAAACATCCTACAACCTGTGCCGTGTAACCTGTCTCAGACCTGACAGTTCCCAAAAGAAGCAACACCGGTCTACGTATACATACTTCTGCCGCCGCTCTACAGTCGCCAGTTTTCGTGAACAACTTCGCGTGGTTGGTGGCAGTTACCGCGACTGATCCTGCACTGTTTGAGAACTGTTCGCATGAGACACAAGTTACATTGTAAAGACTACACCGTAAATCTTTTCTAATTGGAACAGAAATATACGCATGTGAAAACACAGATATTTGTTAATTGGAACGTTTAAATTTTAAAAAAAATCTGTTCACTACAAAACAGTGTTCGCAGACATACTGGGTTCGGATTCTTACACGGGCATTTATGCGTTGTGTTGTCCCAGTACCTAATATAGTTAAAGTTATTTGTGAACCGTTCCAGTATTAAAAAAGTCCAATTCGCTTGTATTTTCAATGGTTGAAAAAATTATGCTTGAATGACACATAAATTTAAATATATAATTATCCGCCAATTTTCCGCAAGAAATACTTAGTATTATTTGGAAAAAAAACTTTTTTGCATATACAAAAAAATTCGTTGTCTGTAAAGTTGGTTTACGGACGATAGTTTAACGTGACAACGTCATAACAAAACAATTGATGAAATGATTGCATACTTTACGAATAAAATTGAATAATTTTTGTTTTAATAAAAAAGAATAAATACTTGAAATATACTAGTAATCAGATTTTTAAAATGCAAGAATTATTAACCTTTATTGCCGAAATTGTTGTTGTAATAAGCAATGAAAACAACATTAACTTTTCACTTCACTTTATAAACAGTCGAGTGGAAGAGAGATATATGCGGCGCAAGCGTACAATGAGCGTAACGGGACACAGCGTAACGGAACAATGTGCGTAACGGGACACAGCGTAACGGGACACTTTTTCGTGCTTGCAGCCGGCGTTCATCGATTTATTAGACGTTGTCACGTCAAAAAAAACATAACCATGTGTTGTACAAAGTTACGATGTATTGTAAACTATTCCTTGGCAGCTGTTTTCCAAAGGAATGTTTTTTTTTAAAAGTACAGTAGCGTGTTTCTTCTGTGTGCACAGCGCGCAGACCTCGCTGCGCGGCGCACAAAAGGACCGTTAAACGCGAGAGAGGCGCGAGTGAGCACGCTCCGTTCCGCCAAGGTCTTCTCTGACCTCGAGGACCGGGTCATTTACGCCTTTAGTTGCGCGCGTGGGTACTTCGGCTTAGCGGCTGGGCGGCGCCTCTGCAAGGCTGCGTCGGGAAGATAACATCGCCGTCGACAAAGGGACGGCCATGCATGAATTATATCCGTTGGGATCACGCGAGGCAGATTCCCGTGTTTGCGAGACATCCACAACATTGGCTGAAGAGTAGTTTTAGCGTTGTGGTAGACACACTGTATTTTTTTTTTAAATGGATTGGAACAATTTATATAAATTACAGATATTTGTAAATCAGTAAATTTGCATGAAAACAATTGTCTCACAAAAAAATAGTGTACGCACTAATACTGGGTTCGGATCCTTACCCGGGAATTCGTGGATTTTGTTGTCCCTTTAATTCAAATAGTTAAAGTTACATATCTAATCTTTATTCTTGAGGTACGGCAGGTGTCTGTGTTTCTCGTAGCTTTGGAAGATAAATTAGAAATAAACGAAGCTTTCTTCGCCAGACTATAAATTTTCTTGGCATTTATGCCCACGCTCTGAATCATTTACAATGCAGCGCAAACAATTGCCTGTTATGGATAGCTGCACTTCGATACCCTCAACCCGCCGCAAAACTAATTGTTATTAAATTATAAATGATATAAATGTTATTACTTCAACGAGGAATTACAAGAGAGCATATAATATATAGCCTAACGAGAAAAAAACGCCAACTTATTACATTTGTTTAAAAATCCAAATCACTTTAATATATTTTCCCATGTTTATGTTCATAGTGTGGTTAATTCATCAAAACATTTTCAGTTCTTCTTGCTTATCGTCAAAAATTAAATTCATAAAATATTTTATTTTCGTAGAGTTCCTTAGATTCAATTTTTATTGTGTGTATCACATCAAGATTTTTTCAAGGAAAAATTATTTATATTCAAGAATTTTTAAAACGCTGTGCTTTTTGCATAAAATCATTCAACAATTCAGGTTCCAAATCCCAGATTAGTACTGGGGAAAAAAATTAGGTTCCGTGTATTTGATCGATATGTATTGATGGTTTTAGATCAGGCCTCAATATTGATCTCTTGTTTTGAACATCCACAATAGAACTGAATGCAAAATCGTATTATAACTATAGCCTAGGATTATAATCGTACACTAAAGTGTTGAGTTATAGTAAAGAGCGCACACATAAGACTCGCTGTAATATTTGTGTGACCTTTTGACTCAATTACACTCAACCGTTGATTATTAAAGACTAGTCTACGAAATAACACAATTTGCATCCCAGATGATGGCAGATGTTGGGAAAAAAACTACTTCCCAGCCATTAGAAGATTAATTGGTTATTTGTATATAAGCGTTACCTCATTTACGACCTAATTTTTGCAGCTCACACCGAGATAGTGCAGAAAGTCGGTTTTTCAGTAAATACTACCTTTACGGCATTTAAGCTTTTGAAATTATAATTTTTAAATTAATTGTAATTGGATGTACAAATATCTCGCGTTATTATTTCAAGATTTTTTTTTATATTTGTAACATTGTTTACGATGATTGGTGTTTAAAAGCTTTGATGAGGACTTTAAATTCCTCATTACTTAGTTATGAGAACCGGCACCAGTAAGATACTGTCATTTGTGTGGCGGTTCTTTGCGAACAAGTGTCTGCACAGTAAAAAAAATATATATAATGTTTATACATTTACAGACATTTCATTTTTATAAACTTCTGGCTAAAATGTTTATTGTAACATTTCATAAAATTAGTAAGGTTTTAGAGAGCTTAGTTTAATTTGTAAAATTTAGGAATTGTTAAAGGAAGTAGTTGTTTTTTTCACTAAATCAAAGCTGCCCTCCAACCCACTTGCTGAGGTATATACGAATTTTCATCGCTCTCCCTTTGGAACGAGAGCAAGGTCTCGCCCGTAGAGGTGGAGAGACACGCGGGGCGCCGGCCAGTGTCGCCCTTAAGCCCGTCCATCCAAGCGGCGCGGAGGTCCTGGATGCACTTGAAGGCCCGTCCACAACAGTCCGAACCTGTGTCCTTATCCTAGTGAGAAGGACGTCACATTTCCGCGTGGAAACCGGCCCTGTCTACAATTGTGATGTCCGATGTCCGAATTCCGTGAGTTCTAAAAGTAGTCACTAGAGCGCAGAAATATGTTTTTCGATATTTTTTTAATTGTTTTCATGCATTTTTTTTTTCAAGCGGGTACTGGAAACTCAAATATCGTGAGAATTATGTTCCTGTTCCACGCTACCAAAGGACACAGATTGGGGGAAAAAAAATTCAAATTGACCAATGTATTCGGACCATCGACCACTCCACGCATGACGTCAGAGGGTCACGTGGACCAATCAGCTATCAGTGTACGACGGACACAGTTTAGGACATTTCAATTGTAGACGGGTCTTGAGAGGCCGATACCGACCTGCAGCAAACCTACGATCGGTCCACCGATCGGATCCGAACGTAGTAGAACTTATCCGAAGTTGTCCGCTCGCTTGTGTAACTTCGTGGCCGGAAAAAAAAATAATAATTTTGCGAGTTATTTTTAAATGTCGCTGACATAAAAAAATCAACATTTAATTTTTCTTACGATCACCCATGAGTGTCGATTCTAGGGGGTGAAGGCCTTCACTGTGGGGGTCCGTTTGCACTTGCAAAATCGTGACTGTGAAACGAGGTTGATAAATGTAAACTTCTAAACTATTGTGTATGGAAAACGTTTGTAAAATTTACATCTTTCTGCTTATTGCATACACATAGGACAACATATGGGTCATTATACATACAAGCACCCTATTCAGAGATGACTTACGTCAGTTAACCCCACGTGCAAAACTCTCGGGCAACGCCCCTCTTGTGAATCCTACATTTTTGAGTCCCTGCGATCACCTATAGACGTGCGAAAACCCACCCTAATGAATAAAAAAAATAATATGAAAGAATTTTCAGGAGTATTTTACTTACGTAACAGGACCTAAACTACATTTTAATTTTACAAAAGGGGGAAAAAAAAAGAAGTAGAATATGTACGAACGCGGATAACTCCGGCGTCTGACTCGGGGTCGGTGAATGTGAAAGGTTTCTCCCGCCTCGGAACTCGAAGGCCACACGCACAGTCGTCTCGTGCCGCGAGACTGGACCACGTGTTGCCGACTCGTGTCGCGGCGGCGAGGTCGTCACGTTCCCGCACACGCGACTCAAGAGACGCGCGGGAAGTAGCCACCTGCAAGCCTGCCTGCTTTCCTGCCTGCTTTCCTGCCTGCTTGCCTGCCTGCCTGCCTGCCTGCCTGCTTGCCTGCCTGCTTGCCTGCCTGCTTGCCTGCTTCTCCCCTCTCTCCGCGGGCAAGCCGCTCCTCCCAGCGCTGCTGTACGCAACGACCAAACATCTGCAAGCCTGGGAAAATCTACGTAGTTTTTTTTTCTGTACCCTCATACAATCGCCGACTGCACTGCCGTCTATGAATTTACCATTGAACTATCATGATCGAAATTGCGTGACGATGGTCTGTATTTAAAAAAAAAAATCGATTGTCAACGGTTACTTTAATTTCGAACATGGCCACAAAGTAAATATCAGTCTGGCGTAGAGCAGTAATAATAATAAACGACTCAAGAATTGTTTATTGCCAGGATGCTCGATACAATATCAGAACGCTGAAAGGATATTTTACTTAATGGACTGACTATGTTATACCGCTGATTTCATTTCCTTCAGTTATTATAGAAGCGATCAATTGGTAACACGTTACCGCAAAAAAAACACATTCAATAAATAATAATATTAAATTATACTTTATGCTGTTTGCTACTATTTATTATTTATTTCATACATTTAATTCCGTCATAAAACATTTGAATTATTATTTAATTAAAAAATATTAACGCTCTCTGTGAATTTACAAAATAACTAACTGGCTATAGTGTCGCTATCTATCGTGTCGATTTTAAACACTACTTGGGTACATATCGGGCTGTTTGAGTTGCCGCCCGCTGGGCGTATGTCCGCTGGACGCAGGCGCCTTGACCCACCGCGTCGGCCGTCGTCTCCCCCACTCCCCTCCTCCCAAACACTCCCACCCCTCCTCTCGAACACTCCCATCCCTCCTCTCGAACACTCCAACCCCTCCTCTCAAACACTCTCACCACTCCTCTCAAACACTCTCACCCCTCCTCTCGAACACTCTCACCCCTCCTCTCAAACACTCTCACCCCTCCTCTCAAACACTCTCACCCCTCCTCTCAAACACTCTCACCCCTCCTCTCAAACACTCCCACCACTCCTCTCAAACACTCCAACCCCTCCTCTCAAACACTCTCACCACTCCTCTCAAACACTCTCACCCCTCCTCTCGAACACTCCCACCCCTCCTCTCGAACACTCCCACCCCTCCTCTCGAACACTCTCACCCCTCTCAAACACTCCAACCCCTCCTCTCAAACACTCCCACCACTCCTCTCAAACACTCTCACCCCTCCTCTCGAACACTCTCACCCCTCCTATCGAACACTCCCACCCCTCCTCTCGAACACTCTCACCCCTCCTCTCAAACACTCTCACCCCTCTCAAACACTCTCACCCCTCTAAAACACTCCAACCCCTCCTCTCAAACAATCCCACCACTCCTCTCAAACACTCTCACCCCTCCTCTCGAACACTCTCACCCCTCCTCTCAAACACTCCCACCCCTCCTCTAAACACTCCCCCCCCCCCTCTCTGGAACATTCATCAAGATCGGCGCACATGTCACGTGGATAGTAACTTATAGTTAAATATTAACTGAAATGTTTATGACGGAATTAAATGATAGATAGTGGAAGAAAACCTTTATTATTATTTAATATGATTGTTTGCTAAATGTGTTTTTTACGGTAATGTGTTACCACCTGGTCGATTCTATAATAAATGAACAAAATGAAATTAGCAGGTATAGTATAGTCCTAATGTAATGAAGAACTGGTTTTTAAACCAAAAAAAAAAAAAGAGTTCTGAAATTTTATTGTGCATTTTATTATTAAAAATACTTCAATATATGAGACTGATAGTTATCTAGGCCTCCGTTCAAGCTTGAAAAAGACAGTTGACAATAGATTTTTTTCAATGCATTACATCGTCACGAACTTTCGATCACGTAACTTCATCTGTAGATTCATAGATGGCAGTGTATTTGGCGATTGTATGCGATTACAGAAAAACCAAGCTGAGTTGTTTGTCTTTCATGTACATGGTCGTTGTTCCATATGTTTCATGTTATCCATTGCGTGGCATCGTTACGTATAAATCTGCGAAACGACATGGTGCAACGATGTTGTAATTCCCACGGCGTCATTCATCCGCTACAGCGTATAGCCGTATCAAAAACAAATGTTACGTCCCGTAGACACACCAGAAGGGCATTTCATCAGTAGCCATGAGCGCAGGTCAACTTGCAGGCTTCATTTTTATACACCTCGGGTTTAAAAGAAGAAATAAGAAAGTCACCTCATTGGTGGATGACAAAAGTATTTACAAGTACGGTGTTTCGAGTTCGTTGGATGATTTGAAGTTTCAGGAAGTGAGTGAATTGTACAAGAATTTTACGAGAACGGCATCCGACGGAATTCGAATTTTTTTTTCTCTCTCTTTTCAACTGGGCCGATTAATGAAGAAGAATGACACGCCACCCTTTCACGACTGGTTCTTTCGTTGAGCCGTGACTTCCTTTGATGTGACGGCGAAAGACCGGCAAATGACGGATCGAGCCCGTTGCGTATCTTTGTGTCAAGTTTTGACACGCAACGCTGCAAACGAGTCCCGTTCACACATGAACATTTTGGCTGCACATCAAGGCCACGTTACGGTCGTTCGCAACATACGGATACCCACCTCTACCTTCCTCAGACGTGACGTGACATTTTCCCATCGCACGCTGTTTTTTTTTGGCGAACACTGCCACAAGTTTGTTTAAAAACGCTGTCAACAGCTGGCGAATTTGATACGTTTGCGTGGTGCAGACAGCTGTGACGAATACAAAAATATCTATAACATTACTAGCTGAAGTACCCGGCGTTACCCGGGCTAAACACATGCATCGTATAAAAATAAATCACTACAGATTTTCAAGTCTGCAGGCCATAATGCACTTTTAAAACGGGAAGTTTTCATTTTAAAGTCCCACTGAGAGCACAATCTCGGTGCATCAAGGCTACGCGTCAGCAAAACCGGGACGCCAATCTTCAGCCTCATTTTGTACGAAGGCAGGTAACCCCCAGGCAGGACGTGACGGACGCATCAAAGAGAACGCGTTACAAATTCAAAGCAACGCCATCCATTGACGAAGTTCTAAAATAAACTGTTATTAGCGACTTTAGTTCGCTAGTGGCCGCGAGCTTCACTAAGCGGATGAGTTCCACCAATGAGAAGCATAGGAAGCTGCCTATCTTTACTACACGACCGTGTGGCGGACATAGAGAAATGACATAAACTCATTGTTTGTGTGTATATGACCTACCGCCTATTATTTTTTTATAATAAAACTGAATTTCCCCCTTTGTCACTTCTTTATGAATGGAATTTATTAATTATATTTAGACTACGTCACTATTCGTCCCAAAAACTACCTATGGGCTAAAAATCATTCGATCCGTTTCTCTGTTTCTGCGTAGAAGAAGGACAAACAGATAAACACAGTTTCGCATTTATAATATTATTAAATATCAAATATTATCTTATATAATATGCATGGTATTAGTAGTTTGTTTTATAACATTATTGTTTCAATGGTATTGCATTACTGCAACATGGTTTGGACCACTGAATTAAGTTAATCACAACCTGAAATTAAATATAGTTTTAAAGTAATTTAATTATTTCAAATTTTAGTGCAGTAAATTAATTATACAAAACCAATTAAATATCGCTGTGAAAAGTTTCGAAATATATTGTTAATATGCAAACGACGGGCTGTCATAAAATAAATCATCATATTTCTTCATTAAAAGATGTGAAGCAATTTTAAAATATTTTCAAAATTTCAACATTATGTATCAGTTTAAATCATATTTCCGTGACATCTCTAACAGGTATTAAATTTATTTTTGCGTTTGTTAATTATATTTTGCATTTCCAGTCACACATGTGCAAGTAAATCCTAAAAATTGATCGTTTCGGTTTTAGTAACATTGCTGAGACTGAAATTGAGAAAAATAAAACTTACTTTGAACAGGGTCTCGAATAGTTTCCAAACGAATCGCTCACAAATGGAACTCTCTGGGTATCCCCCCCCCCCTTTGTTGGATTGTTTTCTTTGGTGGCAAAAGGGGGTGGAAGAGAGGCGCAGGAAGAGAGGGACTGCGATAGGTGACTCGCAGTTGGTAAAAGAACTGGGAGAGGGGGGTGGTTATGAGAAAAAAAGGATTGTGGTGAAGCGGATGGAGCGGGTGAAACGAAGACGGATTGAAGGCGGTGTTTACTCGGTCTGTGTTTGCCGCCGTGTTTGTTTTTCCCGCGAGATGGGAGGGTATTGCGGACGAATCGTCATTCAGACGGGCGGGTAAAAGATAAAAAAAAAAAGGGGGGGGGGCGAGTTGGATATAGGTAGTGCAGGGACGCGAAACGTGTCCCATCGCAGAGGAAACACGTCTAGCGTTGTTTTCCCTCCACACGGAACTAAACAGGTGACGAGACAAAGAAAGGAAGAGGTTGAGGGCAACTTGCGCCCCAGTTGGCAGGCAATCGACGAGTTCTGTGGAGCACAGGGTTCCCTTACTCAACTCCACAACATTTTTTTTTTTTTTGGTCCTGAGGTGACCGTACAGCTATTTGCGGGGTCGCATCCTCTACCGAAAGGGGCTGGAGTACTCCCAACGTATTTCACGACCTTTGCGTTACGCGTCGGTGCTTTCGCCGAAATGTTTGATTTGACATCCGCCCGCGGGGCCCTTTGTACCGTCGATGAACTCCCGCGCTGTGTTTGGCAAAAAAAAAGGGTGGTTGATGGGGGAGCGAGGGGAATAAAATTGGCAGTCTGGTGCGTCAACCTACAAAAAAAAAAAGGTAGGAAAATTTCATCTCGCAAAGGCAGTATCGTTTCACAAAAGAGGTAGGAAAACTCATCATTATTATATATATATATATGTATTTACTACCGGGAGAACTCATACGTGCCAGCAGTAGGAGATCGAGTTGGCTCGCGTCCTATTGAAGCTTATTTTTTTTTTAGAGACCTGCTTAAGTTGGTTTTGCACAATTTTTAAAGACCATAAGGGGTTTTAATTTGAAGAAGAGAAGATTCATTACTGTGTTTAATTTCAGAAATGCGAAACGTCCAGAACTTAAAAAAAAGCAATAAAGAATTAAATTGACCTGCCTTTAACAATATTGACTTGCTATTATTTTGGTATCAGTAAATAAATAACAAACTGCAAAATTAAAAAAAAAATATTATGTTGTAATTTTAAAGTTTTTTAATGTTTCTTTGAGATTTAATTATGTATTAAGCGTGTGAAAGTTTTATTTTCATTTATATTTAGTTTATTTGCATTTGAATCAGATTTAAATAATCTAATATTAATTGACAATATTCATTTTATTTTATCTATCTCTTATAAAAATTATACTACTAAAGCTAATAAATTTTTTGAGCCTACCGTATTTTAGTAAAAACGCTCACGAATGAAATATTAAAAAGTGTATATATATATTCCATTAAAATTTATTTATAATATTTCAAGGTTATTAGCCGTAGGACGTATTTCAGTGTTTGAAGGACAACGTATTAGTTTAGTTTAGAAGCCGCACAATTATCCTATCGGCGTAAAGAAAAGAATTTGTAGATAAGAAAATCTTGGCGATGCGTTAATAAAGAGTTAATAAAGTGTGAAACTTCACACTTCAATAATTAACTTGAACTATGGAAATAAACAATAAAGAACACATCGGAGGGTCCACGTTGGATGTTCACAATAATTGGAACAAACGTGTCGACGAAAGGTTACACAGCTGCGGCTGCCCGACTCTCTACTCCCCGTTTCTCGCCGGCAGTCACCCCAAATTCCTGACAGTTGCGTCTACCGGCTGTGAAGAGGTTTCACTTTCCGAGACAATGCTCCGGGACAGAGGGGAGCGCTGTGCCTTGAAAGTTATGCAACCCAATTCGCGAACGAGCACGGCGGGTTGCGGGTTCCCACGGGGGTGTGCCGCGGCGACTACAAGACGGCTCGGTGTTTGCACTGTCGGAGGAGGTCCGGTGGAGGGGATTGTGAGCTAACGCCACGTAATGGGCCAGAGTTGCCGCGCCGTACAGCCGCGGCTGCGCGCACGTGACCCGTTAACCCACATCGCGAGCGACCTTGAAGCGCGCCCCCTCCAGCGATTTCGCCGGTACATGTAAATAAACACGCCGGTTGAGGTTGTGAAGTCGCCACCCAACTCACCCCTAACCTACCGCAAAAGCGATTATAAAGTTAATTGAGGACACGCACGTTCGGGATGTTAAAGTTTCCCCATTCATTTCTGTCGAATTCTGCAATGGTTTCCGTACTGCATAATCCTTCAGTGATTATTCCTTCCCCAAAACTCGTCCCGTTGCTTTGGATTTCTGTGTGCGTCTCTAATGACCTTGTTGCTGGCGAGACATTAACACCGTACAAAATAGAAAATTTTCGTTTTTGCCGTTGTACAAATGAGACTATTAAAGTTGATGCGCTGTTAGCTAAACACTTGTGGAAGGATTGTCCTACAAGGCTTTGCGTGTTCTTTTACATTACGTACGCTGTAAAACTTTACAGAATTCGCGATATATATTTATATATATATTGGAAACTGCAAATGTTAGAATTTTTTTATATACTAGTGAATCGTGAAATTATAACAAATATAATGCTGTGAATTAAAAAAAAAAATGCTTATCTTGCACAAGCAAGTACAGACATTTCTATGTTAATATAAACAAGTATGTATAGTCTAAATGTGTGCGTGAAATAAGTGAAAAAAAAACTTTATTTGCACGCGTGCGAAATATGTCTAGCCAATTAATTGACCGCATAAGTATTTTAAGTTCTGAAATTTTTCTTTACTTCACATCAGGATTAGCGTGGGTCTCGTGACGTGTAAAAAAGATATTACTCAGGTCCCCTTGAAGCATTTAATTCTTTGATGGGATTACATTTATGAATCATTAGTCATTTAGTATGTTCCCCTGAAGAACACCAGTTCCTGGAAATAAGCGTCTCGCAAAAGGGAACCGCAAATGTAAATTTCTAATAGTAGCGGCTCGAGAATCTGACACCAATTGCAATGGTCATACATTTCTAAGTGTGTTTGACAGTTTTGTCTGACACACCAGAGTAAACTACCAGAGGAAGAGGTCAGTGAAGGAGGGAAGAAGAAGTTGGGGGATAGGTCAGGACCTTAGTGGGCGGAATTCTATATCGCTGGATCTTCGCAATACTTATCGGTTAGGTGTTGCTTTCCTTATTCTGGAAAGTCATAAGATGTACTCAAATACTACTCCCTCGCCAGTTCTGTTCAAAAAAACACAATATTTATTGCTTTTAAGTGGACAGGCACTCTACAGATTCGGTCGCTGGAGGCTCATATTCTCTCTCTCTCTTTCTCTAGAATCGAACCGGAGACCCCGAATGTACGCGATACGAGTAGAGTACATTCTTCCTAGCGGGTGTGTAATCCGTTATACTCGATACCAACCACACTTTACTATTAAAGTATGTTTTAAGTGCGTCTTGGTGCAACTATCATTTCTCTGCTCTAGCTATCGCTAAAACAAAACTCTGCCGCCTTTCGTAGTTGATCGCGTTCTCTTAAGTTTACAACTCAGGTGTCACTGTCCACACCAGAGTTGTGTTCGCTATGTCTGCCACGTGACCACGCTGGTATTTTCGTTCTCGGCTAGTTTTCCAAACGTCACTGACATCGTGCATGCGCAGATAATAAAATTTAAAACAAATCTGCTGTTTTCGCGCGAAAATGGGCTGTACTTATGCATTTGATTTTATGAATTTTTTTTCTCAGTATTGTAAATTAAATAGTCATGTCAACGGGAAAATACATTTAAGTACGAAAATATCCATGTTTATAAAACGAATCGATGGAAGGATATAGAAGGCAGGATATGCATGACACTGCCTGGGACTCGATTTCAAGGGACTACTATCACACTGAGTTGTATAACCCATAAATTTGGCTTCATCCTCACACACGACTGTCTCATTAAATTATTATTTTCTTTTTAAATTAACTTCATGAACCTATTATTTTTTTTAAGTTTACTGACTGCGAGAGCCTAACAGAATATCATAATCGTCGGAACCATCACTCGAATCCCACGGCATGCGACTCTCCGACATCGCGGACTAGACTGATTTGTCTGGCCACCTGACGCAGTGAACGTAGCATACTGTACATAAAAAAGTACGCGAACATAGCCTAGTTGTCTGTGTAGCCTCACCTTTACATCCACCCACACACGCTGCCAGTCAACGCAATTCCTCCACATTGGAAGGGAACTTCTGAACGACAAAAACACGGCGACTGCCAGAAGGGCGATGAACGCACACAATCGCACGGCGCGGACCACCTTACAATCAATTCAGTATTAAGTTCCCTTACATAACGTAACATTAACAATTCTATAGAGCCTTTGTGTGTGAATAACTTGGAAATATAAAAAAAAAACTTTTTCCTCTCACTTTTTACGTGGATTAACCACCAGATTCTGAATTCCAGTACATTTGAATTTGAAAAAAAAAAATAATCTGTTAACGGGAAAAGTTTGGATAATTCATTGTAACTTCATCTCATCCTCGCCTCTTTTAGGTCTTAGACGTCGAAGCAAAGGGGTCGTTATATTTTTTTGTCTCGACGCTTAATTACTGCGGAACTTCGGCTTCAACAAGTTCCAATCAACGCTGTGTGGCTGGTAATTCCTTCTACACCTCCCCCCCTCCTCACACCCGCTCCAAAAACTAAACTGATTCGTCGGCTGCTCCGGACCGCTTAGTTTGCAAAAACCTTCGGCGATCTTCCCACCAGGCGAGAAATTAAGACATGAGTTGGGCCTCTGTTCCCAAAACGAGTCCAATTTCCACTGCTTCCCTCCCCCACTGGTGGGATGTAGGGACGTCTGCTGGCGGTCCGGAGCCGTGGTGTGAGGGCGAAGGGGGTTTGTCAAAAGGGATAGGTCGAAGGCCGCGCCACCCTACCCAGTGGCACCAATTTCAATTGGCTGGGGCAGGGGAGACACCCCTTCCTATCCCCGCCCCCGGTCCTAATTATTTAACAGCCTCAATTACTGCTCATTAGCTCGCTCGGCGAGGGTGTGGGGGGGGGGGGGAAGGAGGTGATTAATGGAAAGGGACCTTCAGAGCTAAAGAGGATTGATGATTGGTCGAGCGAGAAATCATCTGAACTACGCTTCCTCTCTTAACTCCCTCGCGATTGGTATCAAAGGTTTTAGCCAACCAACCAGTAGGTACTCAAAAAATGGATTTTTTTTAACTCTTCTTGATTGACAGCTTCGTTTTAGGCTGATGATTGAGTGAAATATTTTTAACATATGGCGGTTTTAGCCTAAGCTGATTTATATGCAGTGAGTTGTCCTCCTTAGCTCTCAGATCGATCCACACCGTCTTAAGGTGCAAGGATTTCTGAATTATGAGTCCAGGGTAAGCTGTGGGTGTGAATTTGGTGTGTCCCGATGATTCAAAACACTTTACACAGTCACTGAACTTGTCAAAATACAAATTTACAATGTCACAAAATTTTCAAATAATTTTTTTTTACATCGACGAAATTTGAACCATGTCACAAGAGGTCAACTTGCGCGCGCGCTCCACCGCTGTGATGCTGTCTGTTGGTGGATTGGGAAATTAGATCACCCCACGCCACCATTGATAGGGTGGTGGGTTTTTATTAAACATCACGTAGCCAAGATTATCCCGAGATACTCATGGCACTATCTAGTGGTACACGATGCCTTGCTTTTTTAATTTAGTACATTGAAAGATCCCAAACATAACAAAAACTGGAATTTCAACATACAAATTATGTAAGGCACTGTGGAAATCTTTTCTTTCGTAAAAATTTTGCGATCATGATTCAATGTTATATCTCACGGTTTGTTTTTGTAATATCCAGGATCTTTCGTAGTAATAAATTTTAAAATGTGCCACAATATCACTGCATACGGGATCACGTATTCATGATGAATGGATAGGATTTTGTAATCCGAAAAAAAAAAGTGTTTGGTCATCGCCTTACTGGTGGAGGTCGATCACTTCCCCTCTCCACCCACCCTTTCACAAGTACGGTGACAGCCAGTCTGGCACTCACTTGTCGCGCTAGGCACGTGCGAGCTACGAAGCCGCGCCATCTCCCACGAAGCGATCTCGCAATGGAGTCCAGGATTTCCCCCACAAGACGACACGTGATGGAAAAAAAAATTGGTTGTCTGTAAAGTCGGTTTACGGACGATAGTTTAACGTGACAACGTCACAACAAAACATTGATGAAATTATTGCATGCTTTTATGAATAAAATTTAATCAATTTTATTTAATTATCACTATTTTGTATGGATACAAAGAATGAGTGAAATGAAATCAACAACTTAATTGAAAAAAATTACTTTTGTTTTGCACTCATTAATTAAAATATGTTTATTACATTAACTAAGAGATTATTTTAACTATAACTTTTATAAATGTTTGCTATTTAACTTCTTCCAATCTGTGTTATACTGTTAAGGACAGGACGATGATAGGAAAAGTAGGAAACGAATGGGAGTGTTTCAAGTTTAATGTGCCTCGGAAAAGTCAAACTAGATGGTTGTTCCAATCGAGTGAAAGAGAGATAGATGCGGCGCAAGCGTATACACTGAGCGTAACGGGACACAGCGTAAAAGGACAACGTGGGTAACGGGTCACTTATTCGTGCGTGCAGCCGGCGTTCATCGATTTATTAGACGTTGTCACGTCAAAAAAGGTGAGATGCATGGAGGTGAGGCACCCTCCGCGGGGCCACCCGTACTTCAGCGAGACCAGCGATCGAAGCCGACGTCCGTGGCGGGGTCGGAAAAAAACTCCGGCCTCTCGGTTCCGGGTTCGAGACCCGGCTAAGTCGTGGGCGCACATTGGGTCGTTACCACAAAGCCGAACGTACAATAACGCCGAATACCATAACGCCGAATGCCAAATTGACTACAACGCCGACAGCTAGAAAACTGCTGTGTACCACAACGCCGAAATACAGTAACACCGAAAAATGTTGCTGCGGGGGTGGGGGGGGGGGGTGGGGGGGCACAGGAGCAAAATGAAAAACAACAGAATGAATTATTATGCTAACCTTACCTAACCTAACTTTTGTGGCAGTCCTGCAATGCCATTTTTCGGGGTTGATGTATTTCGGCGTTGTGGTACACAGCAGTTTTCTAGCTGTCGGCGTTGTAGTCAATTTGGCATTCGGCGTTATTGTACGTTCGGTGTTACGGTATTTCGGCGATGTGGTGCGTCCCCGCGCACATCTGCATCGTTCGAATCGAACCTTAAACATGTCACAGTCGTTTAAAACTGTCCGATATTAACAAACTGACATCGGCGGAGTCGTTCCCCGCCGAGCACCCAAAGGCAGCGCCGAGTTTTACCTACGCATCAGGCCCCGGTATCCACGGTCCTGTGGCTGATACTCGTTCGTCTTAAGATCTCGTTCCCAAAGCCCTGCTCTGCAAGTTTTTTTTGTAAATGAAACAGAAATATTCATATAAATGTATTTGTACATGTACTTACATGGAAACAACGGGATTACTACAAAATAGTGTTCACGGTTTCAGACTCTTACCCGAGCAGTTATGCTTTGTGTTGTCCCAGTACCTCCAATAGTTAAATTTATTATTTGTAAACCGTTTCCAGAATAGCTTTCGAGTAATAATTGCGCGCGTTGATAAGCATTAAAAAAACGAAATAAAGTCAAATGATTGAATCTCTAAAAATAAAAAAAGCATTAACCACGGTCATTTGTTGCAGAAAGTTTCAATGTACTTCTACTAGTATCACAAACTATTTCTTGGCAAACTGGTTTCCAAAAGAATCTTCTGTATAAGTACAGAAAAGTTTTTTTTTTCCGGTGTGGGTTGTCCGGCCAGCGGGGAGCTGCCGGAGCGACCAGGTGCGCCAACCACGCGACGGGAATAGCTGATCGCGCCGAGCGACGCGCGCACAGTCATCCTCCTGGAACGCCCGACCGCAGCGCTGCCAGCAGAGGCGGTGGCCACATTGCGAAGCACGCGAGCTCTCGGTCCTTCCCGCCGTTCCCGTCGTCCGCACGCGTCCGTTTTTTTTTTTGACGTGACAACGTTTAATAAATCGATGAACACCGGCTGCACACACGAAAAAGTGTCCCGTTACGCACGTTGTTCCGTTACGCTGTGTCCCGTTACGCTGTGTCCCGTTAAGCTCATAGTTCCGTTACGCTGTCGGCGAGCGCAGTAATAATAGGTTATGTTACAATTGACTAAAAAATTATGGTGATTCATATAATTGATTATGTATATATGATTTGAGTTTATTTATATGAAAACTTGTTCATAATTACATTTAAACTTTATAGCTAAAGGCCAGTTTTTAAAATTAATTACAAGTCATCTACACGTGAACTGTTTCGTCGACTGTTTATAAAGTGAAGTGAAAAGTTAATGTGGTTTTCATTGCTTATTACAACAATTTCGACAATAAAGGTTAATTATTCTTGCATTTTAAAAATCTCATTACTAGTATAATTTCAAGTATTTATTCTTTTATTATTGAAATAAAAATGATTCAATTTTATTCATAAAAGTATGCAATCTTTTCATCAATGTTTTGTTATGACGTTGTCACGTTAAACTATCGTCCGTAAACCGACTTTACAGACAACCAATTTTTTTTTGGAAGTGGGACTTATTTGGGCTGGCAGGGGGTGCGTCGAGGCGATCATGCGCTGCACCGTGACGCTCAGGAGTGGAGCGCTCGATGGCGGATAAAGCAGAGTCGGGAAACTCGTAACACTCTTTGCAGATTTTTTTTTGTCTTCCAAGTTTACTACGATGATTGTGCGCCTCTGGCGTGGACCTCCATTGGTTACTTTATTTAGTTTTACCGTTCACTGATTGAATTTTAAGTTTTCACTTCTAACGTGCGTGGCGACCAAACATCTTTTCTTCCTTGTGTTTTGTCTGCAAGGCGGTACCCAGAGACATACAACCAACGGGTTCAATTCACGGAAGTTCAAGGATGATAAAATAAGTAATCTAGAGACCCGTGAATTTCGCGGATTCAATGACCTCCAGGATAGACTCCAATATCCTCTACACACTCGGGCAAATGCCAACTGTTCATTGGCTGTTGACTTGTGAGTCGTCTCGACTGGGTGGCCTGTGATTCGACATTTCTATGAGTGAGGGTCTCTAATTGGCCCTCAGTCCTCCAGATTAACAGAGAACCAATGACAGAAGCAGCACTAAGGTATAATTATTTGAATTCTAGCATAACACGAAATGAATCCGCGAATTTCACGGGTCTCTAGTAATCACTTAATCAGGCATTAGAGTCACGGAAAGGAGGTTAGATGAGAATGGAGCACTGACTAAATGAATTAATTATTTTGGAGAAACGGAAAAAGTCTATTGAGTTTCTTGCTCGCGATTGAAATGCGGGTTCGACAGCGTCGCTAATTGAACCCGGATCGCGTTGTTAGAAGGCGCGTAACCTGTCCGCTTAAACAATGTGATATGTTTTAGTTTGTTGATTTTCATTACCAACGAGCAAACAAGTCCATCTTTAATGACTATAGACCCGTGAATTTCACGGATTCATTTCGTGTTATGCTAAAATTCAAATAATTATACCTTAGTGCTGCTTCTGTCATTGGTTCTCTGTTAATCTGGAGGACTGAGGGCCAATTAGAGACCCTCACTCATAGAAATGTCGAATCACAGGCCACCCAGTCGAGACGACTCACAAGTCAACAGCCAATGAACAGTTGGCATTTACCCGAGTGTGTAGAGGATATTGGAGTCTATCCTGGAGGTCATTGAATCCGCGAAATTCACGGGTCTCTATTAATGACTTATTATTAGGATCGTGTATTTTACGCGAAAAATTTTTTGAAGGGAAGCAGTTTCTCCCTTGTAATTGGTGGTCGTCTGGAAGAGAGGCAATTGCCTAATTTTAGCAGGCCATTCAAGACGCGTTTCGCTTTCACACTAAATGCCTGTGATTTACGTACCAACAGTGTTTTTAACTCTCAGCTACTCTCGAAATCATTTCGCGAAAAATGCATGCACCTACTTATTGTTTACAAGTCGAAGTACGATTTCCCAATTAACAGGGCCTTTGTTATGTGGCATATTTGTGACTTCTAAAGAAAAAATATATAATTTACACCCATGCCTTGCCTGGGACTCGAACCCACACCACTTCGCACCTAGAGGCAGCGTGCAACCGCCTACACCGCCGAATGTCGACATTTGAGGGAAGAATAGATCACGGCATATCTTAAGCAAACCTTCCAAACAATACACTGAAGTGACTTCGGAGGAAAAAGAAACGTGGAAAACTGAAATCACGATAGCTGTGACGGCGTTCGGACCTGGGTCATTCCAAATATTACAACCAAGCTACCTCGCTCAATGTTCGAACTCTTTGTAGCAGCTGGTCAACATTAAAGTCAGACAAACGATTTAATTATATATACTACGCTTAACATAATTTTTTTTTAAATATCAAACGATTAAATTGTTTGACCTAAAAACGGATTGAAACCAAGATGGCTTCCTTCCGTTCCTGTATCTCTTCCTCAAGTGTGGCTCTACTTAATAAACCATAGCGCCCAAACAGAGGAAAATTTTTTTGTACTTTTATAAAAGATTTTCTATAGAAACCAGTTGCTAAGAAGTAGTTTTTACTATCACAAGAAAGATATTGTAATTTTTTACAACATATGGCTGTAATTTGTTTGCACGTATAAAATACATTTTTTGAGATAAAATATAAATTATTTCTTACGAAAATTGATGCATAGTTTAATATTTTATTGATGATTAGATCAAGCATATTTCTTTAAACCATGGAAAAGATAGTCAAATATTCTATTATCGGCCTTTACTGTGTTTTATTGTGCTTATTAATGCGCACAGTTAATACTGGAAAGCTATTCAGAGGACGGTTCGCAAATAAATGAAATTTAACAATTGGAGGTACTGGGACAACACAAAGCATAAATGCCCGTATTATAATCCAAACTCAGTTCAGTATTACTGGTAACACTATTTTGCAGTGCTACAGTTGTTTTCACGTGAACGTACAAATTAAAAATACTATTTGTAATTTCTATATGAATATTTTTTTTCCATCTACAGTGCATGGTCTGATTGGGGCATCAGCTCAGCAATTTGTTTTCTCCTCCGCAAGGGAGAATATTTCTTTTTTTTTATTTTGCGTGTTTAGGCAGCCAGGGCAACTCTAAAATAGAAATATATTACTAGTTTCGTTGCTGCACGTCGAGAAAAAGTTCCGTGGTTGAATTGGATGGTGAAGGGAGGGGGGTGGCTAAAGCGAACACCAGCTACGCTTTCAATGCACACATTACTATCTCGTAGGGGGAAAAAAGTAAACAATGGCTCCTGCAGCAAGGGGGTTTTAGCGGACCGGCAGGGGGGGGGGGGGGCTGTTAGTTTCAGCCTTCGTCGAAGAATGGAAGTACGAATTTTCACCAGCTCCGTTAAATGGAATTCCTTTCTTGTTCCTACAACGCTTGATCCTCGTGGCAATCGATACACGTGCGTGTATTATCTCTTGTTCCCCGGTTTTTTTTTCTGCCCCGTTTCCTACACGCCCCTTTTCCACTCGCCAAAACCTTTCTCTCCGCCAGTTCTTTCCATATCCAGTTTTCAATCTCCGCCACTTGTTTAATGCGCATTTCACAGGCGCGTTTTATGCTTCGCGCTTGCCAGATTAAACAGAATTACGACATGAAAAAATATGGCGAATGTTTTTTTTCCATGACGGTAGCCTTTCAAAGCGAATACCCTTGTTCCCAACGAAAAAAATCCGCGTGTGTGGATGGAGGATGCAGAATTGAAGTAAAGGTTGTGTTAAGTCATTTTACATAATCAACTTTTTAAAATATAAAATCAATACTCTCACAAGATCCCTAGTATTCATCGAAGTATTTTTGTTTTTCTATCAGTTGATCGAATTGAATTTGCTCCCAAGACGTAAGACAACAACAAGAAAAAATTCTAGCACACTAAGTTGAGCTAAGAAATCAGAATATGGTGTTATAGGTAGGCTACATTTTGTTTAAATTAATGCTCAATGCCATGTTAAATTTTTTTTTATTTAGACTTTTGCATAAAATCGATATGATTATAACCATTTCACCAATGGTGATTTTCCTAGCGGCCTTTTGCCTCGTGGCTTTTTGTCTAAGACAAATTCACCCAACAGCGTTTAGCCTTAAATAATCTTCGGAAACATGAGTGTTTAAAC
This sequence comes from Bacillus rossius redtenbacheri, assembly GCF_032445375.1. NCBI lineage: Eukaryota > Metazoa > Arthropoda > Insecta > Phasmatodea > Bacillidae > Bacillus > Bacillus rossius. The sequence goes on from NC_086335.1 coordinate 48,916,584, forward strand.
TACAAAGTTTAGTCGGGTAAAAGTTCACTTAACGTGGATCATCCTATATTCAAATCCAGACCATAGTATCATGAAAGAAAAACAGCCTGAGCTATGTGGGCCAAGGAGGTCGCCTTAAACGACCATAAATACCTTTCCACTGTCATCAAAGAGCCGCAAAGAGACGAACAATACTTCTGATACGCTCACGCCAAGGTTTACGACACGTGGTCTCGCAACAGACGACAGGGAACCGTGGCTGATGAATAAATTTATGTCTAAGATTGAGCACGCGTATTTCCCCCCTAACTTAGATGTGGCATTTTAGGTCTGTGTCTGTATTCAAGTACACATATATGTACAAGCGGTCTCGCTACTACACTCTCTTGTGTGGTGTACTACACAGAAAAATAAATTTCTGTACTTTTACTAAAGATTCTTTTGGAAACCATTTGCCAAGAAATAGTCTGAAATACCACGAGATAGATATTGTAAATTTTTACAACACATGACAATGGTTTATTTTCATATATTTAATACATTTTTTTTTCTAGACAATATTGAGTAATTATTACAAAATTCAGCGCAGCTTTTTTTAATATTTTAAATATATTTTCTTTCAAGCATAACATATTATAAACCATATAAAATATAATAAATATTCAATAGCTGGACTTTATTTTGTTGTATTATGCTTATTAATGTCCGCAGTTAATACTGTAATGCTATTCAGGGAACGACTTACAAATAACTTTAACTATTGGAGGTACTGGTACAAAACAAAGCATAAATGCCCGGGTAAGATCATGAACCCAGTACACAGAACACTTTTTTGTAGTGATACAGTTGTCATCAAACTATCTGTAATTTCAAATGAGTATTTCTGTTCCATTTACAAAAAGAATGTTACAGCGGAGAGAAAATCGGATGAATATAATTTTTTGCCTTTTTAAATGGTATTAACCAGCTAAATAGGCCTTTTTTTAAATTTATAAATTCAATCCTATGAAAAAAGTATTAATCTTTTAGTATTAAATATTTACTCTCCATTACGAACACGTCAATTTATGATAATTTATTTACGTTTCTATCTTTGTTACGTAGGTTCCAATCGGCATATTGGCATGCATTTTTTGATACTTTCTCGTAAAACCTGTTAGAATATTGAATTGTTCGTTTAATATTTTAATACCTGAAAAGTATAAAGTGAAAAATTATTTCACGAGCTTTTTTAATAACTTAAAGTGCTCGTCACACGAAACACTTTTGAAAATGGCGAATACCTGGATGTGAGCGGCACGCACACAGATTCGTTTATTTGCATATCGATTTGACCTGTCCTCGTGACGTCACTTGCGGTGACAAGTTCCATTCGAGTGCATATATAGTTCATGCAAATTCGGACGCAGCTTCAGCGCGTACGGCCATTGTCAGTAAAAACATCTCGATAAGCGGACATCATACAGTACCACAGTTTTGAATAGTTGAAAAAAAAAAACGAGATTAATTTTCAAACGCCTCGTTTAACGTAAATTACGGCCAGCTCTTTTTGCAAGCGCCTTATACCCCTTACATGAAATCTACCTTGTTATTTTATATTATGATGTGTTATTTTTGTTTGGTTCTTAATAATAATCCAAATTGGCAGTTCGTATTTTGATTTTTTTTTTAATTTTGTAATCAGTATTGATGTTTTGGTAAGCCTTGATGAGAGCGATATTGGCAAATATTTCTCAAATAATAGTAGTGATGAGAAAATTAAAAAAATAACCAACATGTGTACAGCCAGGTTGCAGCTAACTTTCCCGGAGTTGAAGACCGTCCCGGGCCTTGATGTCTTCCACGCTTGCTCGCGGAAGCAGTATATCGAAAATCGTTTGACTGTCAGAAGGTAGACCGAAAAATCGTTCGACCGAACAGAGCTGCAGACCGACGACGGTCACCTCGCAGCAACCCTGGAGGAGGAAGGGAGGGGATGGCAAGAGCGGACGGAGGTTGCGTCACACGGCGGGCACCCGACTCATGTCGACGCGCTAGAGAGAGGTCGTTGCGGCTTCCAAGCACGACAACCCCCCCGGCAGCAGCTTCTGCAGGCCTCTCACGTGCCACTTAACTTCTGCACAAGCGCCGCTCCAGCCTCAGCTCGCCTCACCGCGGCGCACCTACTCCGAGGATGTGTCGCACTGGGTGTAACGGCCCGTGTTCACGAGCCAAGCGATGAACGCGACAACTCAACACACGAGACGCGAGATACGTCCTTTAAATGACTCATGCGATGGCTAATTTTGATCTCATACTATTTCTTGGAATTTTGCACCGTTTTGTGATATATAATTTTGAATGTGTTCACCTGTGCTGACGTAGTTGTGTTGACCATAATACTTGTTCAAGTATATATTATATTTTTGACAAAGCTGATTTAGTCTTGTTCTCTGTGGGTTTATAGTTTAATTTTTAATTTTTTAAGGGGCCCGTCTAGTCTGGGGGTGTGTTAGTGAGGCGGGATGATAAGCGCGACGCTCGCTGGTGCTTCTAACGCGGTGTCGCTTCTGAGCTGGCGCGTAGGCTTCTCGTTATCCATAGAACAACTGTGAAATTTTGAGCGGTGACCGTAATATTGTATGGTATTTAAACTCTTCTAAAAATACAGTTCGAAAACTTAATCCGAACAATCAAAACAATCAAAACAAATTTGTTGGCCCTCAGCGAATTCTTAAATGATTTTCGTAAACATACCACACTCGGATATCTTGAGTAGTTTTGAAATCGCGTTGTATTCTCCTGGAGCTTTGCGCACCGTGTCTGTTCCAAGGTAGACATGGCCCTTCATTTTCGTACTTGAATTTTTTCCATAACAAACAATGAAAAACTGCAATGGCGTATGTCCACGAAATTGTATTAAAATAAAATACACAAAATGTTTACTATGTTTTTAAATATATGTTTGCCCAAAAGTATACATAGCTTCACGTTATCACTTTAAATTTCGCACGTGAAATAAAAAAAAATTTAATTTAAAATTAGTGACTTTTTTATATGTTTTAAATTAAAAACATTATTTATGAAAAGAAGGGTAGTAAATTTTTTCTACCTTTTTACAATTTAAGTGATAGTGTTGGTGACATCTTGCGATTTGCGTGCTTTAAGAACGACCGTGATTTTCTTGCGTTGGTTGAGTGTTGCGCCTTTGCGTCGGTGCGGTCTTTGCGTAGTTTACAAACCGGCCGAAATGTCTACATGCCCTGGCGTGGTACGTCATAACGATGGGATGCAGCAGGTATGACATAACTCTGTGGCTCACTAGAAGGTACATAGGCTATCTAATTTTAAAAATTTTGGCAATGAATTTTACGAATCATCACATTTGCCCAAATGTTCGTAAATTAACAGGCACTGAATTAGCTAAGTTTGAACTTGAACTCGAAAGCATCACACTGAAGTGTGAGTCAAACACTAAAAAAAAAATACATTTTTAGTCTACAGCTTCTTCTTCCCTCGTGCCTGTCTACCCTGTTTACAACCGGCACACGGAACACGGAACTCGGAGTACGGAGTTATTTCTACGAAGATATACTCGTGTGGAGCTACGAAGAATGCTTCGTTTATCTCTGATACATTACTCGTTGAAAATTCTGTACATTCACTGTGAATCCGAACTGTGTACTGTAGCTGTACTACCGCTTCTTAAGGGGTTAGTATCGTAGATTATATTGCTCCTATAATTTCGTGGTTTTGCACATGATATTAAATACATTTATAATATTTCAACTTTTAATTGTTTATGTACATGATTTTTTTTTACTAAAAATAGTCATTTGTATGAACTTAAAAATTATTTTTATGTCATCCTAACATGTACTGATAGCATGAAATAGTATGATACACAGTCTTGGAATAATGGTACTTATGTAGCCTACATCTTGAAACTCTTTATTTTTAGAATATTATCCATAAAAAGTTAGGTTTTCCCAAAACCCGGAAAACTCAGGTTTATATAGTATTATGAAAACATAATTTTTATTAATTCAATGAATGAATTATTCAAAGTAAGGGTTTTAATATATACCAACGGTTAATCAAAAACTGTGAATATCACACAATTACATGCTTTCAGTACCTGCATGTTGGGATTGACATAAAAGACCTGCCTTTCAGGTCATAAATACTTTTAAATAAGGACTTTTTTCGTAGGAAAAAAATAGTTATGAACAATTAAATGTATTTATATTATGTATTTATTTTTTAAAACGTGCAAAAAACACTAAAATATTAAAAGCAAAATAATTCAGGATGATGCCATGTCATTCTCCGCTGTTTGCACGCACCACCTTCCATCACGATTACGTCCAACCTTGTGCAGAAAAATATTTTCTGTACTTTTACAAAAGATTCCTTTGGGAAACATTTGCCAAGAAATAGTTTGTAATACTGCAATACAATACTGTAACTTTCCACAACACATGGCTATGGTTATATTTGTAAATATGTAACATGTTTTTCGAGATAATACTGAGCATCTCTTACGAATATTGACGCATAATTTTATATTATAATTGATGTTTCATTCAAAGCATATATTTTTTTAAAACCATGGAAAGATAATTGAATATTCAACCATTTGATTTGATTTTGTTGTATCGTGCTTATTATGAATACTGGGAAGCTATTCAGGGAACAGTTTACAATGAACTTATACTATTGTATCTACCGGGACAACACAATGCGTAATTGCCCGGGTAAGAATCCGAACTCTGTATTACTGCGAACACTGTTTGGTAGTGATGTAATGGTTTTCAAGTAATTGTACCAATTTTCAAATGTCTATAGTTTTACATGAATATTTATGTTAAATTTACAAAAAAAACATAATTTTACATCGCACTGCACCAAAGTGGAGAAGACCTTGAAAGCTCGGTCTGACGCGTCGAGTGCGCTATTTTATTTTCTCGCCATTTCTCTTAATTAGCGCTTAGAGATTTAATTGTAAATTTATTTCGATAGTTCTCGAATATAGTCAAATTTTAAGGATTTGTCTCACACGCCGTGTATAATTTTTTTTTCCGATTTTTTGTCATTAATTTTATTTACGGACTATTGATTATTTTTTCCTCTATAGCCCCTTTGTATTTGTTTATTATTGCCACATATATTTTCAACAGACATACATTTAGTGTAATTTCAATGGTATAAGAAGTTGCGGAAGTGATGATAGTTAAGAAGACTTGTGCGCCTTTTTTGCACCCACGATACGAATGAAGAATAACTTAAAAAATATTTATGACAGAACAACAAGTGCAAGGGAGATATCAAGTTAACATCTTAGAAATATAAATAAAAGTAATGATGAAAAAAACAAACAATAAAAACCACATGGCGTGTGAGACTAACCCTTAAGGGTGAAGGGGGAAAAAATGTTAAAGAAAAGTGTCTGCGGTTTGGAAACGCAAGCAAGGCCGTCGGCCCGCGTTTCTAAACATTCCTGCATGCCGTAACTTGCCGTAACTGCGGGGCGAGATTAGGCGCTGCGGTGAAGACTTTCGCCTCGCTTTCCGAGGGACCCGTGTACGAATCTCGGTCCTGACATTCTCATCTAGCATCTACTTGGTTTGACGAAATCACTGTAATAGGACAACGTTGGGAAATTTTTTTTGTTAAACTTATTTTGGCGCATTGAGGTTGAAATTTCGATACGCAACCGTAAATGCAATGAAGATCGGACGCACCATGTGGATGGAAGTTTAAAATGACGAAAGTCTAATGCTCATGCGCTTAAACACAGAGACTCTGGTTGATCAGGTTACAGTCTCCTTTTGTCCCCAATAAACGTCGCTGATTGGATGCGCTTTAGCCGTATTGTTCATAAGTGTAAATCTTCGTGGACATGGCGGTACGTGAACGTGTGTCGTTAGAAATACACACCAATGCGTTTGTGGTTGAAGTCTTGAGCCCGTACGGACGCGCATTTCTAACATACCCACGAGACGCGTCCTGACGGCCTTCCACGTGTGGCGACATGAGCCCGTTTATAGTCACTTTCGCTAACATCAGGGGACGTGCCAAGCGAGCGAGTGTGCCAAATTAATCTTAGTGGCATGAAAACTATCCTGGAATACAGTTCATGAACTTCAAGTTTTTTTTTGTCCCCGCCATCTCAGAATTTTTCAAACTATGTTATAACTCTAATATTTAACTACTTAACCCATTTGTTTTGGCTTGAAAAAGCATAAATACTATCTTCCAGACCTTCTTTACCTTTTTACAACCTCCTTTTAACTAACAGGCTTTAGTATGTAAGCGCCGCGAAGAAATTTTTTATTATTTCACGCGACCGAATACACCAGTTCGCAAGTGTTGACTTTAACAAGTAGCCAAAGCTAAGTCCTATGCCATTTCAAAAAACAAAAAAGCATGGAAGCTTCATTGCAAGCGGTATCATAATATTTATAGTGGCAAGTTGTTGACGCCTAGTTCTCCATACACTGCGTTAAGCCCGGGCAATGTCCTGCAAGATATTTTTGTGCTAATCTTCAGTGAAGAAAATTTAAAAGAAATCGTACTATTAATATAAAAATAATTTAGTGTATTAAATCAGAAATAAGTATTTTGTAATTGTGTATTGTAAGTTTTGGTTAAGTGGTAAACAAGGCGTCACGCCTTAAAAACGCCACATAAAATAAGCCAATTAAATAAATAAATAACCAATTACCTCCTCACTAATTACCAGCGCGTGGAGTGTTTTTTCGTCTCTAATGAACTTGTTGTTTATGAGACTTTAACACCAAGATAAACAAATTTATGAATAATTCTGCGCTAACTAAGAAAATCGTTTTTCCCGCCCCCAAAAACTTAATTTACGATATGTTTTTGGCTTAAGAAACATATTTTTGTATTCTCAACGATAACATTAAAAAGTGAAAGCAAAATTTTGCTGTCTCTAGTAAACCACTTTGTCAACACAAAATATTTGGTAGGGAATAAATACTTAAAAATATTTATGGCGGATGAAGTACACAAGCTAGCTTTGGCAATAATGTTTCCGTGAACATCGATTCTCTGACCAATAGTTTCCAAAGGAGCAGGCTTAAAGTTTTTAAATCTTAAATTTAGTTAAACCTATCACGTACTTTCCATGTTACACATCTGTAAACTGTATCCCTCCAGTGTTCGATCCATTATTTTTTTGAACTTCTTACCTTTCCCTGTATCATAGGCAATGATGAATTGAAATACAAATAATCTTGAGATAGTAAATGATGCGGAAAAATGTATTTCTCTAAAAAAATAATTGTAGGATAAAAAAAACAAGCAAAATTACATCACGTATTCTTTTAAAAGAAATGTTTTATTTCTTTATACAACAGTCACATCCGAAAAATAATTAGATTCTTTCACACAAAGTAAAAGGTAACAAGTGTCATTGTGGCCAACTGAATAGACTGTTTCGACAATACGTGCAACAAAATGATGTCAGAAAACGTGAAAGTGGTAGCTTTTGTGTGAGACTCCAAATACTTTTGCAATTGAAAGTTACATTGAGACTCTCTTGGCGCAATTCTCGCGAAAGGGAGAAAAAGTACTAATACATCAATAACGTACCTAATTCTATTCTCACACAGTAGAATAAAAGAAACGAACTTCCTACCTCGTCATAGCGTGGGCGTACAAAAAAACACATTAAGTCCACAAACTAAAGTTATGAGAATAATATATATGTAAATATGTTTTCTGTAAAACGTTGGTGCACATATATTGTACCGATACTTTTTAATGTATTGTATAATATTGTTAGAATGTGAACAAAAAATGATTGACTCTTATCTTCCAAACTGCCAGACTTAGTGGATTTTCTTCGTACGCCTACGATATACTATAATTTCTGTAATTATTTTAAATAAATGTAAACAATTTAGACCCCACATAAATTGTTTGAATTTTTTTAGTTATAATATTGTAGTGCATTAAAAAAATTGAATGAAGTTCAAGAAATTATTATTTTGGGTGATTTCATTTAGAGAATTTTTCGTCTTCATAACTAGCTTGCAAAAACCTTCGTTCTTACGCGATAACCTTTGGAAATTTTAATCGCAACAGAGCAATTAAAAATCGGGTCATATTTTTTTTTCACCCACGTGGAACTCTATTTAAATGAAGAAAAAAAACACATATCATACTTACGCACTTGTATACTTGTGCACTTGCATACTTGCACACTTTCGCATTCTGATAGGCAGGCACTTTTAACGATTTTAGAAAAAAAATTAATTATCAAATGCAATCTTAGTGGCGTGCTTCTTTTGATTTCATGAGAAAAGTCGGCACAAAATATCTTTTGATCAATTTTTGTTTTATTTGATAAAGTTATGAACGTGCGGGTTGGGTTTGTACAAGGGCTTTCACTAACACTTCAATCACACGGCCAGCCTTGGTGGCGTTCAGTACGCGCGCGCGAGACGACAAGAAACCGAAGTTAATGTAACTCACAGGTTTGTCGCATCGCCCTGGATCGGAGGGCTAAGGAGTGAATGCGCAGTCTGTCTTGCGGGATGAATTGCGCACGCGAACTACATAAGGCGGCGTACGCCAGAGGAAAAAAAAACATGAATAAATAGTAAAAGAACAGAACACTGTTGGCATCTGACCTCGCAGCAGCTGGTGAATGCAGATTTGCGGAGAGTAAAGGTTGTGGTGTTGGTCGGGGTTTGTGGTGGGAAAGGGGAGGGGGTGTTCCGACAAGTCGGTGCTTGACCCCGTGACCCGCGGGCACGGCGAGGCTAATTCGCGTGTCCGGCGCCAGGGGAAGGGGGTGGGAGTTGCAGGAACCTCGACTTACCCCCCCGGCGGACAACCATGTTCTCGATCTTCGCTTTCCCTCTACCCTCGGCGACGAACACGGAAGGCGCAGGCGCCGGTTGGGGGAACGTCGACTGGGAACTGGGCGACGGTCTCACGACGCGCCGCGCGACGGCGACGCTACCCCCCTCTCCCACGCTCCTGCGTCGACGGCGCGGGGCGCTTTCGACATCGAGAAGGAACTGAACAACTCCTTCCAACTCCCCCCTCCCCGAGCGGCCTGTAACAAAGGCACGACTCGTCGTAACGAGAACTCCGCGCACCGTAATCACCCGGGCAGCCCGCGCAGGACTCGCAGATTTTGCTCGTTAGATAGCGGTTTCACGTCTCACTGTATTTTTTTTTGTAAATGGAACAGGTATAATTACGTAAAATTACATATATTTGTAATTTTTTTTACATTTACAAGAAAACAACTGTATGGATACAAAATTTTTATTCTCTGTGTTACTACACTGAAAATTTTTTTTGTGGCATCCACAAATAATTTATTGGCCACCACAAAATTATTTGGTTAGTATACACCCTGCCAAATAATTTAATGTATTTTGTTGAAAATATTTTGTTAGCATTACAAAATTACTTTGTAATTACCTAGTAAATGGTTTACTAGATAGCACTAAACTGTTTAGTTAGCTTAACAAATGTATGGAAGGCCAACAAAATTATTTTGCAAGTACAACAAATACATTTTTGTGGGTCCCAAAGCACAGTGTTATGGACCCAACCAAATAGCTTTGTGGTTTCCACAAATTGCGGTTGTGGTAACCAGGAAATTGTTTAATGGTCTATACAGAATGGTTTTGTCAGCGGTACCAAATAGCTTTGTGTTTTCCAGAAACGGCAATTGTGGCACCCAATAAAGAGATTTGTCTGCACTACTAAGTAGCTTTGTAGGAACCACAAACTTCAGTTGTGGTCACCAATTAATATTTTGACTTTGACATATGCCAAGGTATAGCCATACATCTTGCATTTATATTTCGTGGTCTACCAGTACTTAAATAAAAAAAAAATTCTGTGTAAGTAAATGTTTTCAATAGGCAAGCCTAATGCGGCAAATATGTAGAGTAGTGGTATTTGCGAAAAAAATGATAAAAATCCGAAAATACTTTTATTATATGCTCTTTCACTTCCTCTTTTCAAAAAAGACCGGCGGAGATAAGAAATTCCAAATACTTTAGGAGATATCGAATTTTTAAATTTTCATCACAATACCTGTGCATTCATGGGGCCACCATGGTTTCTTGTTTACGAGTATGATTTTTTTTTTTTTCAAAACGTAGGTGAGCGACTACATTATTTTCTACTAATGGCAAAGGAATTGTACCCGCCTCTAACTTAGGTGAGTTTTTAACGTTTCAAATTTTAATGTTTTATTTTTGTTATTTGGATATTGTTGCGCAAGTAATAAGTAAAAAAAAATTACGTGAGTTCCTACTGTTCATCTTTTGCCCCGGTTTGTTTGGTCAGGTCAGTTACATTATAAATACTTTAAAATAAACAACCATTTAAATGAATTCACATTATTTTTAATGTCGGTTAAGTTTGAAACTATTAATAATGTAAGTGACCTAACATAATCGACCATTTTATTAATTACACATTCACAAACACACGGCAAAATAACAAAATTTGCAACGGTCGAATGGTTGCACAGGTCTTGTATTGCAAAATTAAAAAATTCGATATCTCCTAAAGTATTTAGAATTTCTTATCTCCGCCGGTTGTTTTGAAAAGAGGAAGTGAAAGAGCGTATAATAAAAGTATTTTCGGATTTTTAGCACTTTCTTTTGCAAATACCGCTACTCTACAAATTTACCAAAGTGGGAGTTGAAAAAATATTTGCAATAGCGTAGTTCCTTAATATTATAGTCACCGGTTTGGTTCAGCGAGTTCAAGAAACTGCTGAGAACAACTTTTCTTGACATACTCCATACCCTATTGTTGAAGGGTCTTCAGAATGAAAAAAATACAGTGGTGACTAATACATATTAACACACAAAATGGGAATTTTTTTTTAACTAGGTACGGTACACTGATAGGTACGTGAATTGCAAACAAGGGTCGTGAAGGCATTGTTAGAATCATTTGATAGTTAAAAAGTATAATTCTTAATACATTTCTTCAAGTTAATTTTAATCAGTTATTGCCAAAACAGTAGGCCTAAGATTTGAATTATACTCTCAAACCAATGATATGGGTGTAATTATTGGACAAATCAATGATAGGGTACACAAACCTAACCTCAATTGATAGTGCAGAGTTATAACAGTTATAATTTTTACCTATACGTCCATAAATATTTACGAAAAAGCTGGTCTTTAGTTTATATTATTATCTTAATTAATCATAAGGATTTAATGAATTCATAACATGACTCACATGTCTTGGGTACGATAAGCTACGTTTCGGCAGCGACCACATGCAGATGGCTAACCCACAGTAAAACCATTTTACACATAATTATCAATAAAATTGTAACAGTCCATATAAATTGAAAAAAAATAAAATTAGAGAAATGTACTTACCTTCAAATAGTTCCGTGAGATTACTCAACCCCCATTCGCATAGCTTTTGTCTCGTGTAGTCGTCCATTATCCTCGTCCATAAAAGAGAAAATGTGCTTGGGTAGCGGTAGCGGAAACCGTGGTGTGATATGGGAATAGTTACGTAAACGAACACTGCGCATGCGCCGTTTAGAGTTTTGTTTAGACCACAGACCACTCCTGGTTGGCCCACTAAATTATTTTGTGCGCTACAGCATACTTTATTAGTGCCAACAATACTTTAGTAAGAAACACTGTTACAAAACCCCAATAGTGTGCTCCACCGAACAAACTTTGCAGAGCTGACAAAATTATACATTATGTACAACTAAATATCTGTGGCTGCTACAAATAATTCTTGAAAGACTGGGCTGCAAAATTTATTTTGTAGGTTGCCACAAAACCATTTCTTTTAGTGTAGTGTTTGGATTTTTACCCGGGCACTTATTTGTGCTTTGTGTGGTCCAATACCTACAACGAATAAAGTTATTTGTTAACCGTTCCCTGAATAGCTTTCCAGTATTTAATGTGCACATTAATGAGTAAAATACAACAAAATTAAGTCCAAATATGGAATATTCGATTACATTTTCCAGGTTTTTGGAAAAATTTATTTTTGAAAGAAACGTCAATTATAATACAAAATCATGCGCCAATTTTCGTATGAAAAACATATTTTTTTATGTATGCAAAATAATAATAGCCATGTTTTGTGTTATAAACTATTTCTTGGCAATTGGTTTCCAAAGGAATCTTTTGTAAAAGTACAGACGATAATTTTTTTTTAATAAGGAGATATTTGGGTCTTCAACGGTCGTGACACTTACGTGGTAAGGGCCATGGGTTCCAATCCAGATCCGCCTCTCCCTCGACAAGATTTAAATCCAATTGGTTTCGAGTCAAAAAAAAATTATCTCGGAGGTCTGATCTCACCTTAAGTATATGTGCCTAACCCCACTATGCCAAGCCCTGTGTTTACGTTACGGAATATGTAGATCAGGGGCATGGGAACCGACCTCTCAGCTGACCTGTGATGACAGACGCCAACCAGTCAGAGACCTCAGCAGCAGTGGTTAGGTCGCAAACTGAAGTGAAAGTCTGGAAGAATTTTTTTATATTTTTTTATTTTTTATTTTTCGCTGCTCATGGTCGCGCCAAAGAAAAGCCTGTAATCTTGACAAACATGGTCTGGTGGGGAAATGAGACGAGGAGTCACGGATCTGTCCGGCGCACCGGGTACTTATGTAGGTGAGCGCCTTGAGTACTGGGATCACTTGGCGGGAAATGCGATCACAGCAGCCCCGAAACCTCGAATCACCCGCAATCCACGAAGGACGGGACCCGGGTGAATGCATTAAGGTCGGGAGTCCAATGACAGAAAGGCTACCTGCTTCCCACCCCTGTTTACGACAGCGTGACGTTGAAAACGAATCACGGCTTTAATTTGACCTCAGATTGCATAAGTGGGATGAATTTACTCTGAACCAGCCGAATAAAAAGGAAAAAAAGATAACTTTTATGTGGATCAGTCCCGACAAAGCTGCCCTGAAATTAAAAAAAAATAAGAGGTAGAATGAGAATTAAATCTCATTGTGACATAATTAAGTAAGCTTTTTAATTTTACAATAACAATCTTAATGTAAATTTGAACATGAGGTCAGAATCAGGGTAAAAAAATTTTAAATTTTGGGTGAAAACTGTTATAAAAGTTATGCCGAGCTATTTAAATAATATGTTTAGACAGAGGTTATTCCTGTATCACTTATCCATTAGGTACTTGTATCTTTGCTGAAGTTTATTCTGTGGAGCTAAGATTTGTGGCTTGTGAAGCTTAGTTTCATATGTGACAGAGTGCGCTGTAAGATACATCTGTTTGTGCATATTTTCATTCCAGGATTTCATGTTTCTTTGTTAAAGGTTCTATCATGACATTGAATAATCCGTAAGTTCAATACACTGTGACCATCAAAATGTTTGTAAGAAAACGCACAATCGATATTGTTTTTTAATATTTTTTATGGAAACCTTACGTGTGTTGTTCAACAAAAAACTATAAAAGTCTTGGAGGAATTAAGGAATTGTGTTCGTGGGTGTATTTTGACCTTCTGTTGAAGCAACGACAAAAATATTTTTTAATTTAGAGCCAAATTTTACTGTAAGTAGAACATTAGTTGATTGAAATGTTGTCACCTTTAATTTGTTTTTGGAAATAAAAATACATTAAATTTATACGAACGTTTCACGCAGTTAAATAAATTTTTTTTTTTAGCGAGTCTATCAGTAGGTACAGCTAACATCGGTAAAGAGCAAATTCATGTGTTCTCATGTTGCAAAAACACTTAATAATACGAAACTTTGACACTAAACGTAACGCAGAACCCTTATAAATATTTCCGAGCGTGATAAATATAGTCAAATTTTGTTTCAAAACTACATTTCTTGACGCAAATCACGCGTAGTTTTCGCATCTGCCGCTATAATCCGCTGTCGGAGCAGTTACGTCAACTATCGAATCATTCAAATTGCAGAGCGAAATTCTAAAAACAATAAAATGAAACGGTTCCGATAAAAGCGAAAAAGACTTGGAAATAAAAAAAAATACTAAATCCCGGCATCAGACCTGATTTTCGGCAAGGAATTATATTAAAATACTGCCAATTTTTTTTTAATTCATTAAACATTTAATACTTCATACAACATTTACCTTTGTAATTGTAAACCTTCGGGTCGCTCCAGAATTATATTAAAACACAGCCGATCTTGTTTAAAATTCATTAAACATTTAATACTACAAAATTTCCCTTTTGTATTTGTGAAACTTCGGGTCGCGCCATCCGCGGCACCGTGGTTGTTACACATTTCCGTTCCAGGCAACTTCCGTTCCATTTACGAAATTACTCCCTACAAATGCCGTGAGATAAGATGTTACACATCAAAAAAATTAGTGATTCTGAAACACTCGGGCGTATGGCGTTGTTGCGTTAGCGCCCGGCTTCATGCGGTTTACAACGGACGTCTGGCCGCAGTAACGAGACTTCCTTAACAGGATCTGGGAGCGGAAATTCCATCCCCGTTGAACGAGAGATAAGCTGCGTGGTGTCGCGACTCGAACACTGCGGCGATCCCCGCGAGCAGATTAGCGTTAAGGACGTGCGTGATGAGAACAAATTGTTGCTCTTGGAGGCGCATCTCCCCTCGGCGCCGCGGGAGTTCCGCTCGCGAGCCACAACATGTCTTCATTTCCGACCCCGCGCTGAAACTCCCGCCGGCCGCGCGAAGCTCAGTTATTTCGCAATTAGCTTCAACGTCCAATGTTTGGGCTGGTGGCGGCAGTTAACGTTTATGCCTCCAAAAGATTATCCGCGGCTTTATTGTGTTCATAAAGGCGAGAGTATTACTTTACATGAAAATACATACCTAATGAAGAAAAAGGATCATGACTGTAGAGCTAGTCATGCAAAAGTAGTTCTCTTCCTATCAAATCAGTCAATGTTTTTAATATGAGTAATAATATTTTTTTTTGTTTCAATTAAAAATAACTTGAACTTCGAACGAAAACTCAAAGGTTTTCTGAATCACTATTTCCACATCTTCAGTTACATAACAACACAATGGTATACTTCTAACTTGTTTTAACATAAAACCTCATTATAATTATATTGAAAGCCAAAGTGTTCTTTGAAAGCGTAAATTGAAGGAAAAATAGTCACTACATATAATTTTTTGGTATCAGAACAGTTCTTTATACGCTGAACTGAAAAATCTCTTGTTTGTGGTTATTTTGACACTTTATTGTAACACGCTTGCTTTTTAAGTTTGGCTGAAGTGATGACTTCAATTTAAAATGAAATCAAGTATTAATAAGTAAATTAATCTACAATGTAGGTTCGTTTTAGCTTAGTTACTAAAGATATATAAAATGTATATGTACTTACTTAAAAATTATAAATTGTTTAAGAAAATTTAAACTGCAGAGTTAAAATTAATAAAAGATTTATATGCTGTGCCAAATTGAAAACACTAATCTTATGTAAATATAAAAAGGCTAGACGTGTCAGCTGACATACCAAACCAACTTTATAATGTCAGAAAAAAATACTCATTCTAATAGCTTTCCTATCATTTCATAGGGGCAATGGTTTGAATCCCCAGTGAGGTCAAAACTGGAATTATCGCAATTAGAAAACGCTGTGGACGTTACCGTGAGTGGTTGGGTATTCTCGGGTACTCCCGTTTGCCTCCTCAATTAATTTCAATACTGCTCCTTTCCCACAACTTCATCCTTCGTCGTATTTTATTTCCTTCAATTAATAAGTAATGGGAACACAACTTTCCGAACGTAATGAAAATTACATGGGGATATGTCGGTATAAATTTCAAAATACATGTTTTTTTTTACAGTTCCTAGGTGGTTTCAAATGTCCTCTGACAAATATTTTGTACTTTTACAATGAAGTATGGTTTTACCTACAGGTAAAGTGTGCTGACTGAAAAAAAAAAAAAATATTTATGAAATATGAACATTCATACATTTTTTTCAGAAGCCTGAAGCATGATTTAGTTTTCTACAAACTTTCGTTTAAAAATACACCAACTGTTCTAGTTTTTCAAAACAGCACGACAATGATGCAACATCATTAAACCTTTGTACACTTAGTTTAACGAATTTTTGATGTCTAACATTTCGTGAATGCAAGGGAAGTCAAGGAACGGAAATTACAATAACCACGGTGCTGCCATCTGTGGCAGATGGTGCAAGCTAAAGTCTACAAAAGACAAAAGGAAAATTTAGTGAATTTTAACAAGTTGTACAGTATTTTAATAAAATTCCTTGTCGAAAATCAGGTACAAATCCGGGGTTTGGTTTTTCTTTATCAAGTATTTTTTTTACATTTTAATCGGAGCCGTTTCATTATACAGTTCAAAATTTTTCTGCGCGAATGGAATGATTCGACAGTCGACGTAGCTGCTCCGGCAGCGAATTCTAGCGGCGGGTGAGGAAACGACGTCCAGAAATGTATGTAGTTTAAAACCGAATTTGCGGTTTTTTTTATCACGCTCGGCATTTTTTAAAAAAACTATACATTTAATTTTTTTATTGTTACATTTAAGGGACGTGACCAAAATCTTTTCCAGAGCGCAGAGCTGCGAGCTCGAAAGGAAGCTACAGATTGTTCCGACCTACGGCAGGCATTCTCACGGTCCCCTCCCACATATGCGCCCTATCAGGGTAGGGTGGGAGAAATTTCCAGTTCGTTTATACAATCCAAAGCAATAATAATTTTATCAGAACTGCTAGGGATCACTCCCTCTTTTTTTTTTGTTCGGGAAGGTATTATAGCTTCGGCAATGACCAGCGCCTGGGGGAAAGGAAGAAACAGCGGCAAGAAGCGACGTCTAATCGGCGGACCGAAGCGCACCAGGCGGAGCGTGAAGCCGTCCTGAAGAAACCCGACACCCCCGCCCAGAGGGGCGGACCACCGCGACGCAAGAAGGTGCGTCACCCACCGCTTCCGCGGTCCACGGTCGCAAAACACGCCCCTCTCGAGGCACCACTCACTTCATCTCCTGCCTCAATATTCTCTCTCTCTTTCTCTTCCTCTCCCCATCTCCTCGTGGTTTTTGGCCTCCCCCCCTCTTCCTACAGTTTTCGTCTTCGGCGGGCAGGTACCTTCCTTCCGACGGATCAACGGACTGAACGCAAGTCTACCTACTTTTACGTCATGAACTGTTTTATTTTTCAAATGTTCTTCTTTAAGGGGTGGCGTTGTCGTGTCAGCGAGGCGGGATGATAAGCGCGACGCTCGCTGGTGTTTCTAGCGTGGTATCGCCTCCAAGCGCAAGGCTCTGAATTTATTTACCCCATGCAGGGTAAACATAAACGTAAAAGGAACTATTTTTTTTTGGGTTGGACATTTTGCCTGGGTCATAGGCATCATGGACTTCGAATACGCAATGTACGTTGCCTAAGTACACGAGCTTAGCAAACATCTCCGGAAAAAGTTTAAGGAATCTACGTACTTGAGTCGAAAATTGATGGTTACTGTTTTTTTTTGGGTCGAAAATGGCTTCATTTCGGTTGATTTAGCGAAACGTGAGTCAGCAATTGCAGCAAAATTTACAAAATTGCGATTGTCAACTGGATTAATTTCCAAGCGGCGAACTTCTATGCAGAGGGGTTAGGTAAATAAACTGGCAGAGCGTTGCGAAAAGTGCTTGGAACCGAATGGCGTCTATGTGAAAATGTGTTGTTGATATGTAGTAAACTTAAACTTTCAATAAATCTTTTTTTTTTCATGAGTATATTTAAACACCCAAACGCTATTTAACTTTCCGGACACGCCTCGTACATTCACAGCTCCTGTAAAAATTTACGAATTTATTAGAAAATGTGCGATGGTCCCTGATAGTTTAATCTAGGGACTGTGAAATGAGAATGATATAAGTTATCCCCCTGGGAATCATACAGATTTTATCCCATGTCAGGGGGGGTCTGGGCCCCCCTGGAATCAAACAGCCTCTCACTGAGGTGGCCAGCTGTCGCTTGTAAAAATCATAAAACTGTAAAATGGGAATGATAAATGCTAACCCGTGGAATTCCCCCTCCCCCCCCCCCAGGGAACCTACAGATATGCTTGGACGTAAACCATTGGTAGTACTTTATTTTTGAGAACTTTAAAATTTGAGACAAGTTGCATGAGACAGACCATAGCAGCTATTCTACAGCTGAGTTCGACAGCTGACCCCAGCCGAATCTTGGGAGGGGGAGAGAGGGGGAGAAGAGGTCGCTTTCTCGAAGCACCCCCCCTTCCTCCTTCCTCCTACCACTCCACGCGTATTTTTTTTTTTTTTTGAGAAATTTAAGTTTTTGAGACAAGTTGCATCAGACAGACCATAGCAGCTATTCTACAGCTGAGTTCGACAGCTGACCCCAGCCGAATCTTTGGAGGAGGAGAGAGGGGGAGAAGAGGTCGCTTTCTCGAAGCACCCCCCCTTCCTCCTTCCTCCTACCACTCCACGCGTATTTTTTTTTTTTTTGAGAAATTTAAAATTTTGAGACAAGTTGCATCAGACAGACCATAGCAGCTATTCTACAGCTGAGTTCGACAGCTGACCCCAGCCGAATCTTGGGAGGGGGAGAGGGGGAGAAGAGGTCGCTTTCTCGAAGCACCCCCCCTTCCTCCTTCCTCCTACCACTCCACGCGTATTTTTTTTTTTTTGAGAAATTTAAAATTTTGAGACAAGTTGCATCAGACAGACCATAGCAGCTATTCTACAGCTGAGTTCGACAGCTGACCCCAGCCGAATCTTGGGAGGGGGAGAGGGGGAGAAGAGTTCGCTTTCTCGAAGCGCCCCCCCCCCCCGGGGACCGGGAGAACAGGAATCTGTCCTCTTGTATGACGTATCGCGCGGCCGGGGTGTCGCCCGCGCCGCTCAAGCTTCCGCGACCGCCGACATGACGTCACGGAGAGCTACGCCGGGTCAGCGGGGCCTCGGAGGAGGGGGAGGCGGGTGTTACGTTGTCGACCCGCGAGGTTACGTTCTGATCTCTGCCCGTCGATTGCTGTCGCCACGCACGGTTACACATTAATTAATTGACCCCGAAGTGAGAATGGTTGCGTCGGGGTCATCTGAGGCGAGGTGGATGCAGTATTGACGGGATTTATATCATAGCTCAGTGAGAGACCGTAAAAATATTAATTTTTTTTCTTCTGATAGTGGAGTGTTTGAAAATGTGCAATACCTCGATAGTCATTTTCATGGAGGCCGCTACGCATGGAAATAGGCATAGGTATTTCTACAAAACCGGAAGATATAGCAGGAAAAAGCAAACTGATAAAAAATATTATAACTAAAATAATAATAAATGGTCACTGGTATAAGCTGAAAAATTGAAAGATATTCATTTATAAAATGCGTTCCTTATCTAAAATATTAGATAATAGTATTCTTACATTTTTTATCAAAATTTAATTTTAAGTGTAGGAGAACTTGTACATCTCGTAAGACTAAAACAAATTACTAAATAAATTCACACAGTTGCATAGTTATAGCTGCTGGATAAAACTTCGACGAAGAGATTCATATAAACTTGCAAACTCCAGTGGCAAAATTCAATAAAGTGTGTGTGTGTGTGTGTGTATATATATATATATATATATATATATATATATATATATATCAGTGGTGATCGGTAGCATTGTCGGGGGGAGAGGGAGGAGAATCATGAAATATACCAACTGGTTCGCGGCAGCGTCCGCCACGTTTCAACTTGTGAGAAAAATGTAGGTTTGATCACGCCGGCCTTCGAAACAGCATCGCCTTAGCGAGAAGCTGTGTAATGTTATCTGACTTATCCACTCTGCCAGCACTCTCCTCCTTTTTTTCCTGATGATTAGCAGATGTCACAAAACTTACGATTTTTTTTAAAGCGTAAACAACTTAGTTGTGGGTGTACGGCATTTGGTGGGAGCAATTTCGTGAATGCGACGAAGTCGCATGGAACGGAAATGTGTAACCACGGTGCTGCCATCTGTGGCGCATGGCGTGCACCAAAGTTGACAAAACCAAAATGAAAATTTAAAAAATAAACTGTTTAGTGAATTTTAAAAAGATGTATAGTATTTTAATCAAATTCCTTGTTGAAAATTATGTTCAAAGTCGGGGTTTAGTATTTTTTCAATTATTTTTTACTTTTATCAGAGCCGTTTCATTATATACGTAGTTTAAAATGTCGGTCTGCTAATCAAATGATTCAATAGTCGACTTAGCTGCTCTGTCAGAAAATTCTAGTGGCAGGTGCGAAAAATACGTGTCGTCATTTTTTTCGTAATAGTGTCTCCATAAACACTCCAGTTGGGTAGACTTGTAAACGAAACAGTTTCTTGCATTACAATTAAATATGCTAGACGGTCATGTGTTCCTGCCTGGGATTTTAAAATGTAACCCCTTGCACTGTAGTGCCAGCTACGTCCCAGAGGTTAGTAATTTTTTTTTTTTTTTTCACTCTGCTTTAGTTATAAAAGTTACCTATGATTTTTCAGCAAACACTTGAATATTGAAATGAAGCCATTATGGTCCATTTAAAAATTATAAGTGTTCAATTTTGACGTAGCTATAATGGCTAAGATATGCTATAAATGTTGTGTGTTTTGAAAAGAGGTGCATTCGGATTCTCAACATAATAGGTTGTCATTCAACTATGTTTGAGGTAGAAGGCTCAATTCCTGTGCAAGTATACCTATACCACACACAAAAAACCTTCAAAAACCTTCAAACACGTTTAGGAGTAAGTTATACGAAAATGGGTGCGTGGCAGCCATGCGCGTTAGAAGCGAAACTTCACCTTAATGAGATATGTATGAAATATATAGGCTACACAAACATTTGAAGCACATAAAACAAGTGTACAAGTACACAAGGCAAGTGCGCAGATATGCAAGCCTATCAGAAGATGCGTAAGTATCCGATTGCAGAAGTATGCGAGTGAGCAAGTATGCAAGTAATCGAGTATGCAAGTCTGATACAACGAAAAAATTCCGTCGATTGATGCTGCTATCATTTGTGTTTTCGGCAAGTCATTCCATAGCTAACATTATTCGCGTTGCAATTTTCGCTTCTTTCTTGGCATTACACCTTTCGTTATGTATTGATTACATCATCACTTTGACTTATCCTACAGACTAAAAAAAAAAAAAAAAGTTACCTTTACAAAATTGAATAAGATTTACGCTTGCCATCTGAAGTTGATGTTTCTAAACGCAGCACGTCTCCTCTGGCGGTTGGTAGGACTTCTTGCCTTTTGTATCGTTGAAGTCTCCGTTTGTATCGTTGAAGTCTCCGTTTGTCATATCATGTTGAAGTTTCTAAACGCAGCTCGTCTCAGCATGCGGTCGGGCTTCTTGTCTATTGTTTCGTTGAAGTCTCCGTTTGTCATCCCAAGTTGAAAGTTTCTAAACGCAGCTCGTCTCAGCTTGCGGTCGGGCTTCTTGTCTATTGTGCCGTTGAAGTCTCCGTTTGTCATCCCAAGTTGGAAGTTTCCTAAACGCAGCTCGTCCCAGCTTGCGGTCTGGCTTCTTGCCTGCCGTTGCGTTGAAGTCTCCCGACCGCAAGTGTTCCAGGAAGCGCGTTTGGCCGCACCTAACGGCGGGGCGTGCGGGCCAACCACCGCGAGCCGCTCCTCTGGGGCGTATCGCGAGGACTGATCGAGCTGCGCCCCTCGGCTGACAACCACCCGGGTCTCCCTCGAGCGACCCAGCTGGTCGCGGCCGACGACGACCGCGAAGCGAACCCGCCTTTGCCCCGCGGCGCGGAACACGTCATCGCTCTAGAACGTGACTCGCCTCCTTACATGAACGCCGTAGCGCGGGTAAAAAAAAAAAGTTACGGGTGATTATCCCCACCCCGAAGAGAGATTTTTTTTTTTCGTATGCATGTACCCATTGTTCGGGGACGGTCTTTTAAAAACGGTTCGGATAGAAATTCAATTAGCTTTAACGCAGGTACCGTATCAAGATGTTCACGGAACACGAGATTTATTTAATGCCTCTATTAACTAACACACTGTGTGGGTAATGGAACAAATCACGATAGCGGATTTCGAACACCCAGCTTGGTGCAAGTAGATTTTTATCACGAAACTGAGTGGACTAGGTTCGTTTTTTATGATATAGTTTATGAAGGCAAAGCTATCTTCAAGATTACTTCCATAATTAAATGTCGTAAGTAAGAACAATTTCTCTAGTATTAATTATCCTTAGGCTCTAGATAAAAACAAACCAGCTATTATTCCAAACGTTAAAAAATCTATAGTTTTGTAATCAGCGATTAGGCTACCACTGATGAATAAAGAAGTACATTTTTTGTTGGAATTTTCAGGTGTTTTTGACTATACTCTTCGAAGATTGTTTTCTTGGAACTGCAACTATGCAACTTTATAGATCTAATTAATTAGTTTTGTTTTAGTCTTACAATTTCTCTTCCATAAAAACGAAATTTTTTGAACAAAATTCAAGAATACAATCTACTATTTTAAATCACGAAAGCATTTTTTTCATATGAATTAAACTTTCCAATTTCCTATTATATACAGGTGGCTCTTTATGAAGTTAAACTTGTTACGCCCAGGAGATGGTTGAAAATAAATTATTAATCGTTAAATACACTAAACAAAAAAAAATAATTGTTACAACTCAGAGGCTGCATAAAAAGCTTTCATTTTCTATTCTATTTATTTTTAGGAACGTACGATTTCCACATTGTTTTTTTTTAAAGCTGCTACTCTGTGTGCGTATTCATGCCTACATACAATTAAAAAAGGTATCCCAGCCCTGATAATTTAATTGTAGTAACACTTGTAATTATTTCACCGAGCTAACAGAAATTTTATACATTATAAATAAATGACGTACTGACTATAAGCGTCACAAACGTGAAATTAATAATTAATATTAACTTTAAATCAAATCGTACAAAAACTCTAAATTAAAAGAGAACGCTGGAAGATTAAATATCTAAGTTGTACAGTGCGTACCTATATAACCCATACTAAATATATTGCATTTATATAAGTATTTATATTTTAAAAATAAATTTGGAAAAATATCGAGAAAATAATACATTTTCGAGGTATAAATCAATGAATGGAAGATGAGCGTAAGAAATCCTTTAACACGGCTACTTCGTTCACCGAGATTAAATGTGATTGATTTGTGTTAAATTAGTAATGTAGAACAATTTTTTTTTGTATTTAAATTAATCAATCCAGATAAATAACATTTGTATGTTAAAAATATTTAGCTCTAATTTGATACTGAAGCTTCTGCCAGCAAAAATATTGCATGTTATGTATGTAGAGGCCCGCGAACACTAGTACAGCCGTAGATTACGAGCGGAGTGTGAAATCATTCCGCACTAGTTAGGAAGCATCGCGGTGAAGCTTGCGCAAGATTTGTTACGCTTTCTTAAAACCTAACTTTTTTCTCTCTCTTTCGCGGTGAGATTGTTTTAAGTTGCTGAACCGGCGCAATTACTGAAGGACGTAGCATATTTTGTAACTTCCTCCATAAAAATATTGCGAAAACTGAATCTCCAATTTTTTTTACAGTGATAAATAAATGATTTCTGTGAAGTACAGGGATTATCGATTAAGCAAGCTGGTGTCAAAAAAAATATTAACTGTGATTTATAGAAATTATCAAGTGAAAAACCTAACCACTACTTAGCAAGTAAAAAAATCTAGTTTCAAATCTAATACGTTATTTTAAAAAAATGAATTTCCCCACTATTGATAAAAGTTTCAAATGAAATAAAACTTACAATACTTTTGTAGTAAAATGGTTTTTTGCACGACATTTGCAAACAAACAATTTATTCATTCAAAAATATTTGATGATTTAACAGATCGAGTAACAAGTCATGAACTGTTTGAATTTATTATTCCATATTTTAAATAAATGATAAATTCTATCTTATAGTTATCACAATTTATTAGCAAATATAGTAGAGTTAGTAGAATTCATTACCGTTTAAACAGTTATATAAAAATTGTTTATGTAAACAAGAACTCTATGCTGGGGAAAAACTTATAAAGCATGAAATTCCGCAGAGAAAATTTAAATCTTTGCGAATTAAAATATGTCAAAAAATCAGCTTTCAGATAATGATTATTTCTGGTCAACACTATTCAAACAACATTTCAGCACGGCAGTAATTTCTGCTGTGAAAACGCACTGACATAAAGCTCCAGTAATGTTCAAGGTGTCAATCGCGTTATCGAGTAAAAACTCGGAGGATATTTCGATTGGCTTTGAAAAATGAAGAGTCGGTATTAATTAGTAAAGATCGCAGGCTTTCGTGGCCATTGTCTGAAGTAGCTTGGATTCGCGTCCAAGTCGAATATATCACCGACGTTTCGGTCAACTTGCAGTCGCCATCATCAGGGTATAGTTACTTCTGAAGTTATTACATGTTCTCATGCATTTTTTATACTCCCGCCTGAGAGGGGAGTGTTTACCGATTGGCTGCAACTGTGGGCTAATCACAGCCTTCCTTTCGTCTGTTTGGCCTGTTGGTTTGGCCAATCGTAGCTGGGCTTCTGTGATTGGCTGATGGTGCTGACAAATCAGTTGTCACTTCTCATGTTTAGCTGGGCTGTTTGGCCAACCAGAGGCGACCTGTCTTTTGTTAGATGCATCGCTAGGTTTTGAAGACAAGGTTAAGAAGCCAAGCAACTTCAGTAGGTATTCATATTTTCATTTCCAGATTTCAAGGTTTGGCTTGTAAATCCTTGACTTTACTGTTCCGACGCTGCCTTATCCGATCAACGTTAAATGTTTTGAGGGTGTGGACGCTGGGGAAATCAATCGCAAAAGGGTAATAACATGGCAGCACAGTTTAAAACACCTAGCGCTTGTAGACACTTTACCGGCCGGTGCATTAAGAGGTTCGTTATTGAACTGAACTTGCACTTTCTAACCACTGCTTAGCAAATGGTGCAAGCCACTTTCCTCTGTAGACTTCGAGGCGTGAACAGCTACCTGGTGATTCAGAACAGCTCGCCTCGTGATCACACTCACGCACAGACTATGGGCGTGGGCGCAGTCTTTATTTATTTTTTTTAACTGGAACACAAATATTCATGTCGAATTACAGATGTTTGTAAATGTTTACATTTACGTGAAAATAACTGTGTCACTAAAAAAATAGTGTTCGCAGCAAACTGGGTTCGGATTCTTACTCAGGTGTTTTTGCTCTGTGTTGTCCCAGTGCCTCCAATAGTTTAAGTTATATGTAAACCGTTTCCTGAATAGCTTGCCAGTATTAACTGCGCACATAATAAGCATTATACGACAGTATTAAGTCAAATGGTTGAATATTCGATTATCTTTTCCAAAGTTTAAAAAAATTAATGCTTGAATGAAATATAAATTAAAGTATGAAATTATACGCCTATTTTCGTAAGATATTCTCAGAATTATCTCGAAAAACGTATTTCATATATGAAAAAATAAACACAGTTATGTGTTGCAGAAATTTTAAATATCTTTCTTGTAGTAATTCAAACTATTTCTTGGCAACTTATTTCCAAAGGAATCACTTATTTAAGTACAGAAAAATTTATTTCTGTGTTTAGGTCTGAAACGATCGAAGGTTCAACTACTCTGAGCAAACTAGCTGACATATCAGATCTTATAATGTGAACTTGCCCGATCAGAAACTTGCTACCCCAACATGGTAGGGACTAATCTACGTCTGAATGGGTAACACTGTTTTGAAAAAAAAAAACTAACCAAAAAAATTATAACTGCAAAACAAATATGTCACCTTGCGAACACGTGTTGGGGCAAATACTGAGTAAATTATAACTAGTACAAGATTTTATGATTTGTTTGTGGCCTAGGTACGTTTTAAAATGAAAAATTAATGTTTTATTAATTTAGTTTTTATAAAGGCATTTTAAAATGAAAGTTATGAAATATTTCACATTCAAGATGACAAACTGTCAAATTAGGTGTAATTATTTTGGAAAAAAAATTTTTTTTGATGTACAAGCCACATTTTACTTTGAACAAATTGTATACCTACCCCATTGGCATAATTTCCCGCCACTACCGTTCCACAAATTTTAAATCACTCGTTCAGATTCGAAACATGCATGTATCAATTTTTTTTTAAGGACGAGATTTCGAACCTTGTGCGATCCGGTACCAACTGCAGACGCTGTGAATTAAGACCCTGCCACATTCGCGCAGTCGCGTCTGTCTGATGTGTCGGAGCTGATGCTGCAGAAGCGTCGCGTGGCATTTGATTGGGTCGCGTGTCCTGTGACGTCAGTTTCTGATGGTACAGACGCGTGGAGCGGATCCGTCCGACCAGACCTGGCGAATTGGAACTTCCCGAGATCAGACAGCAACATCTGCGCGAGTACAAACAAAGTGTAAGATAGCGCGTTAGTGATCACTTCCAAATAACCATTTTAATTTCACGATCTTATATTTCGTCTTGGGCGATTTTTTTTGGTTGTATATATATATATATATATATATATATATATATATATATATATCGTTAAGTAGCTTTAAAGCGGAAAATGAAGTACCCGATAACGCAAAAAAAAAAAAAATAACTAAATAAATGCGTGTAGACATGAAAGTAACAGGTTTGGCCCAAACATATATTAAACCCGAACAAATTTCCATGTAATGTATCGAAATTCCATTAATACGAATTTTTATTACTCTCTATTCCTTCTAATAATAATATAAATTGCAACTTCCTATATTTCTGATTGGTGAAATCCATCCGCTTAGTGAAGCTCGCGGCTGCTTGTGAACTAAAGGCGCTAATAACAGTCTAGTTTAGATCTTCGTCAATAGATGGCGTTGCCTTGAGTTTGTAAAGCGCTGTCGTTTGGTGCTTCCGTTACGTCTTATCTAGGGGTTATCTGCTTTGCCACAAAATGTAGCTGAAGATTGGCGTCCCGGTTTTTCTGTTGCGTAGTCTTGATGCGTCGAGACTGTTAAATTTTATAATCAAAATTTTCAGTTGGTCAAGTGTACGTCCTACAGACTTGAAACTCGGCAGTGATGTACCTTATACATCCAGGCGGAGGTAACGCTAGGTATTTTAGCTAGTTTTTGTATGATTCCTTCGAGTAAAGCAATGAAAACATATAGTGCTGCCCTCTGAAACTGATAATGTGAACCAGATGCATCATCAGACACGTGAGTGCTGCGCGCCGCTGCAGGAAACGAATCGGACAGCATCGGACAGACGCGACTGCACGGGTGTGGAACAAGACCTTCGCCTTTTAGCGTTGGCGACCATCCAGACCTGCATATCCGTCGGAACCGTGAACCCGTGACCTAGAAGTGCTGTCAGCCGGGAGGAAAAAAAAAAGTAGTTCAGTTCTGCATGAAATATGGAGCAGGTTTTCCCTCTTTCTCTCGCCGTAATGCAGCCACACACTTTCCAAGGTACTCACTCGCCGCGCTTTATCGCAACCACGACTCGCATGTATTTGTGCAGGTAACGAAGCCTGACTTATGTCTTCACTTTTCATTAGAAACGAAACACCGGATTGTGATTCTCGATGGTTTCAAGGTATCGGACCTCAAACCTGAAGAGGCCACGTAAAATGTTTTGCACTTCAGCTTATGCTAATGGTCACACACATTGAACTTTTTTTTTAGATATTTTTCAAGTCTTACAGAATCCACTATAACAACAAAATTACTCTCTTCTCTCTTATGAATAATTTATTTGAACAATATATATTTTCAAAATGTCACATGTGGCCATCTTAAGATTATTTTAGCACAAGTAAATTTGGTTTTTTACTTGCATTTACCAATATGTATTGGTAAAATGAAAAATTGAAAGTACGTTTGGATTACAAGGCCATTAATTTTATTTTTGTTGACAAAAAAATATGTAATTGGCTGGGCCTACATTGACATTCACAAAAGGGATCGAAACTCAGGGTGTTTCACCTCCGAAGTCACCACGTAACGATGTGTGCAACGACGATAAACCAGTTCGAGTTCTTGAATGTGTAAGAACAAACAAGAGGCAATTATTATTATAAATAGCAGATAACAGCAAAATTCTCGTTACTGTCTAATATCAAGCTTGACTCTATACAATCTTACAAAAATAAGTTAATGTATTTTATTAATTAGCTGCTACGGCATATTACCTACTGTCCAGTTTGCTTATGGTTAGATCATACGAGTTTCGGTATTCAAATGCCATAGTCTCAAAATAATAACTCGAACTTTGCTGTTTTAAAAAAAATCAGTACAACTGTATTAACTGAACATTAATTACACTTCAAGCGTAACGCTAAAAAACTAAACTAAATTTTCTAAACTTTTTTTCTTTATTGGTAATGTTTCGATCAAACAATGGTATATTTCGTTATATTTAATCCAGAGTTGATCATACAAATGCTGATGTGCTAAGGTAGTACAAAATAACCATTATTTACATTCTGTAAATGTCGTAAAGTGGTGTAGAGCACACATGCAAGAAAAATAAATTGGTTCCAAAATTGACCAAAACTCTAGAAAAACATGGCCATGGTGGTTTGGCCCGAGTTTCAACGCATTAATGTTTCGAATTCTTACTTAGGTTTGATTAAATATAAAATGTAAGTAACAGCGCGTGTCATTGTTTACATGCGTGTCCACTTATTTTAACAGTTCTGTAGGTAATGACGGGCGCATGAGCGGAAGAGAATACCAGTCTACAGCGATCGTTACTCTGTGGTGGAAATACGCCGCGGTGGATTGTGGGTAGCAGTTGCCACGGGCTCGGGGGAATCACGTTGGCTCGCTGGCGACGTCCATCCGCAGGACTGCCAACGTGACGTCCTTTACCGCCCCTCCCTCTCCCTCCTCCACTCCAGGCGCGGCGTCCTTCACCGGAAGACGGTTTAAACGGGAACTTGAGGCCGAGACGCTCAGCTTCCACGGCCGGTGCACATTATTACATTTTTAACCGCCTCCTTGCGTCCGGCCAGCCGTCGATAAGGGAAGGGGGGTAGGCAGGGGAGGAAATAAACAAGCAAACTGGGACGGGCTTTAACAGTCGCGGCCCTCGACGAGACGACTGGCAAAGCCGCGTGGCTCTCATTTGAATAAGTGTCCGGGTTCGATTACGAGCGGGGAAAGTTGTTGCCTTGTCCGGGCAACTCGTTCCTAACGGACGTACCGCGGAGATTACTCCTGAAAACAAGTAACGAGCGTGTTGGTTAAACGTTGCAGTTATTAAGGCGCGGGCGAGTTGCTGTGGAATGACGTTCAACAAGGATGTTGGTTTCGCCCCTGGCAGTCCTGGGGGGATGGGGGCTGGAGACATCGTACCACGCGAACTACACAGAAAATATTATTTTCGGTAATTTTTTTTAAGTTCTTCTGAAAACCTGCTGCAAAAAAATAGTTTGTAACACAACAAGAGAGGAATTTTATCTTTGTACAACACATGGCGGCTATGGTTATTTTTTCACACATGTAATACGTTTTCGAGATAATACTGAGAATTTCTTACGAAAATTGACACATTTTTTTTTAATATTTGAATTGAGGTTTTTTTTAACCATGGAAAATATAATAGAATATTCAACATTTTACTTATTTTTGTTTTAGCATGCTTATTATGTGCGCAGTTAATTCTGGAAATCTATTCAGGGAACGGTTAACAAATAACGTTAACTACTGGAACAACACAAATCATAAATTTCCGGCTAATATTTCGAATCCAGTATTACTGAGAATACAATTTTATATTGATAAAGTTGTTTTCATGTAAATGTGCAAATTTAAAAATATCTATAATTTTGCATCAATATTTCTGTTGCATTTACAAATAAAAATGTACTTTTTAGTGTGAGTGTTTCTTGAATGTTCGTTAAAATCACCTTCCTACCGAAAATTGAATCCACAAAAATCACATTTACGGAGGTTGTATCCCAGCTTGTGTTTCTTTTATGATTTCTTATTTCAACTCACAAAACCGATGTGGTTAATTATTTGCAAATTTTTTATTGGCTAAATACGTTTTTATTTAATGGTCTTCAAAGCCTGAAACGCTAACTCATATTTCATTCTAGCATGGAATGGGAGCATGGCACTGTGTGGTTTACTTTAAAACTTTATGTAGCTTTCGTCATTACACTTTATTTTTTCTGTAAACAAAAATATAATTGGTTTATCCAAACCCTGAAGATTTCAGATTCCTAGGATTATTTTTTTAAAGAATGAAAATGTTATTTATCTATGAAGATAATATTTTTAGAAAAAAAGGTTATTTATAAACTGTTAATCAGAAAAAAAAAATTGCTAAACGATTACAGCTCTCAGATAATAAATCAACTTTTAATTCTAAAATAATGAAATAAACACTTACTAAATTGATAAACCTTTTAAGAATAATTAACTGTCTAATTTACGATTTTTTAAATAACGAGAAAAAGCACGAAATTATAAAAGTAAAATATACAGACAGTGTTTCATTAAGGGTGTTTTTCAGCCAATCTAGAACAATTTTCAACTATTGATAAGTGTTTCCTTTAAATGAAGTAAAAGTGAAACTATAAACATGGTAGTCCTAAAACGTTGTTGTTTGGGAAAATTGTAAGCTCAGGCTATGTTAAAATTAACTTTGTACAAATACTTTTTTCAATAATGATTTAGAATTTCGTTTAAAATCTTCAGACACTTTGGAAATTTATACTTGAAAAATTATGTGTAGAGAACTTCTAAAATTATGATGTTCTACGATCAATTAAAATTTACTAAGCATTTTTACTAAACAAATATATAAATATAAATAAAAAATATTTCCATTTAATTCTTTTGAGATTCTAAAAGGCTTTACAAAGTATTACTTGTCAAAGTTCATAAAAATTTGCACATGACGTACTTTACAGCTACGTAAAGAGCAAGACTCTAAGCCTCCTAAAACCCAGTTGGTATCAAACACTTTTATTTTACTTCTGACTCACCATTTAGCTTAGTAATAAATTATGTTTGCAGTTGAGTCGTATTTTTTGCGATTGCATTATAGACACTCGTAACATTTAAGCGTACGTTGCCAAGAAGCCTGAATGAATGAATTATGTATTTTGAAATGTCTACATGATGACAGCTCATCAAATCTAAGCTTGTGGTGTGTCTGAATAAATTATTACAAATTTAAAATCAGCGTCTATAAGAACATCACATGTTAATATTTTCCAAGTATGCTAGAAAGACCATCAACTCAATAGAGTACAAGCCCAAATTAAAATAAGCATACTTACCTTTGCATTCAAAATATACCATCAAAATAACAGATGTATGTTTGTGTAATACAAGTACAGACTGACTGGGTATTTAGCATACATAAAATTGTTGTAAATGTTTGTTTTTCGTAGGGTTAACTTATTTTGTTTAATAAGTGAGATAAACCATATGTAACTTATCATAAGTCGAGTAAGTCCTAAATGTAGATCTAAGCTATAAAAAGTAAAATTACCTTAAAAGTAAAATTGCCATTTTGAAAAGCATTAGATTATTAGACAAGAAAAACAATATGCCTTTTTTGGATGAATAAGAAGCTTTAAAAGTTAAGTGGTAGATATTGTGAAGAATTAAGTAAATATTCAAGTAGTGAGACAGTTTGTATTTTTTTTAGAACAAAGTGGTTGATTTATCAACTTCACTGTTTAGTACTTTACAATTTGACGTTTTGCCTAAAATTAGGCAAAACGCCTTTAGGCAAAACGACACATGCCCCTCTGACTACCTCTGTTCCTCTCCGCGGGAACGTACATTGAGATACCTGTGTCTTAATTTGCAAATATTTCATTTCAAAAATAAATATATATATATATACTGGCCTATGTATACATTTCTAACTCTTGTAAAATTCCAAAATGTTTCTTATCATTAGTCCACACCCGTGGAAAATAAATTTTGTTAGACAATTTGCTTACGCAATTTTCGTATTATTAATATCCACAATTTCCCAAATGCAATGAATGGCACAGCTTGTTAAATGTTCGTTGTGAAAATTTTTTGTTTAGCCAGGGAAACAATAAGCATACCACTTAATACATAAGATTATAATTTCAATAAATTTATTAATACTCAGAAACATTATTACTCAGAAAAAATGTCATCATGAGCAGTTTACTAAAATGAAATCTGGAAGAGTTAATTAATTATTTTTAGGACACACAAAATTTTGTATTTATTTTGCAGATCTACAGCTGTTAATGCTACTAATAACTTACTACTAATCGTTTCCCAATTTATTTGGCTTATTTTATTAGCATAAAACTTACCTTTTAGGTGTTGCAGAACCAATAGACGCCCGTAGGAAAACAGTTCCAGAAGAATTCTGTTTTTCGCAAAGGTAAAAAGTAATCTGTTTGTGTCAGGCAGTACTTCAACTATCCTTGGGAGAATCTCTAGCCACCTACGTAATAGGTTAAAACGTGTGCTATTTTCACAGGTGTTCAATTTGAAAACAATTTTTACAGTTTTTCGGAGAACTATGTATTTCAAACACGCTGAGATTCAGTTCAAGCATTTTGTAGGCGGAATCGTATAGTGATTAATAGGGCCAATGCTAATTTCGTGAAAAGATACCGAGGCCAGCTGAAAGTAAAACATTGCAGCATTGTATGTATTTCGTGACTGGGTGAGTTTCTCTCAGGTACATGTCGATTGTTACAACACCAATCACAGTAATTCAGTGCGGAAGCAAGCGCGACCTGAGTGGCTCAGTCAAATAAGGCAATGCCTTCTCTCGCAGACGGCCTCAAATCACAAGGAAGAAACTGCTGGTGCGGGTATACCTTGTTGCAGTCTATTAGGTGTTATGATATTTTCGCGAAAAAGGCCCACCCCTATTGATTTAAATAGGAACTCACCTCCTTCCCTTACAACAAATGTTTAGATCGTAGAGCAAATATTGAAGTGGAGGGCTGATTTGTGGGCTGAGCACAGTGATTTTTAAAGACATCGTGTGTCATGGACTACACAGTTTGTTCATTGTTAATGTTACACTATTTCACAGAAATATTGAATGTCCACGATAACAACCAACAATTAAAGTATGCACTACAATAAATTACATATTTACTTCTTAAAGCCCTTTATACCAGAGCACACAAAACTCATAGGATAATTTTAAGTTAAGTTAGGTTTTTGTTTCCAAACTGTATTATTAAATAGTGAGTTGACTTAAAATTATTTTCTTTTATGCAACACCTGGTATAGATTTTTAAAAGCACTATAGTCTGTGACAGGAAAAATTCGTGGTTTCGATTACTTCTAGGAAAGTCGCCACGACACTGTTGTATTTGGGAAAATTACATCTGCCCATTGTCTACTGACTCGTGACACCTGTTAGCTGAGATGCTAGTGATTACTTATTTCGTTGGGGGTTATTCATTGGCTCAGAGTCTTTCAAATCAACCATGCTCCAATCACCGAAGCAGCCCAAAGTTATACACATTTGGATTCTAGCGTATCGAGAATTTTTCCCGTATCTATCTATAGGTACTGCATTACACCTTTAGCGTCATTTCTGCCCCATAAAATGTCATCTTCACCACTGAAATCTCAAAGTTTTTCCATCCGCACGAATACATAAATGACTTCGTGCCAGCTCATAGCCTTTCGCTTTGAGGCAATGTCACACTGTGTGCTTCAAACAGCGCTGCACGTATCATTCCGCCTCACTGATGCAAACACACCCTTAGCATGACAAACCCTCTTATCAGGTCTGTTGTAAACAAACCAAATTATTATTATTTTTAAATTATATGTTGACAAACAGTCAATGAAGAGCTCATGCTCAGATTACCGAAGATCTTTTCTACCTGATCGTTGGTCTATGGTTTAGGATGAGAGCAAATGGGATTGTAGTTTCATGTCTCAAACTGGACGGTTCTCAAAAGTAGTGCCACTGGCAAAGCAGGACGTGAAGTTTACGAACACTGACAACAACATGAATTTGTTGATAGAGACCAGAAAAATTGGCGGATTCATTTCCGTGCTTTAGTGTTTTTCATTCTCCTTTAGTAATTGGACCAAAATTTACCCGAATGAGTCTGAGCCAATGAATAACCCTCAACAACAGAAGTATCGAATCACAAGGCTCTCGGTTAACAGGTATCATAAGTTAGTAGCCAATGGACAGGTGTTATTTGCCCAAGTATTTACAGGATTGTGGAGTCCATACTAGAGATCACTGAAAATGCGAATTTTTCCAGTCTCTAGTTGTTGATGCAATTAAGTATTGACGGAACAGCAGTGGTATCATGTAGACCACTTGTGTGTGTTTTCTTTCGGAATTGTTGAATTTAAACCAGTTTGCTCGATTCAGACTGTACGTCGCTCCCAGACACGCACACATGGAGCGGCAGGCGGCAGACACAACACCGCGCAGCGACGCGAAGGCGAAACAGCCCGCGCGCGCTTTCTACCGCCCGCGGCGTTCAACCTTCTCCTTTCGTCTTCCTCTCCGCTTTCTTCGGCGGCGGCCATCTGAGCCGGAGGGGTTCCGAGTTCGCGCCCCGGACCTGCTGTGCACCAGCGACGTGACGGTGCCGTGGCCGGCCCGTGAATCCACCGACGGGGTTGCAAAAAAAAAAATATATACTCTTCTGGGTAAACAGCGCTGTCGCAGTGGTACATACGCGGGGGATATTTTATATTTTTGCGGCCGTGAAACCGGCGGTTATTTACGAGTGTAGTTGCCAGACGACGTATGGAAAACTGTCCACTGTCCACTGTTCACTGACAGCTGGAAGAGGTTGGGTAGGCCTCCACCGGACCGTGGGTTCGCTGGGTGATTGAGGAGTCCCAGCGTGAGGCGGGAGACTGGGGTAGGCGCCAGAAGTGATGACAACTCCAGAGGGCTAAGGGAGCATCCAACTTGCTGGTGAGCTGAGTGGAATAGGGGGCCGGAGGTGGTGCATAAGCTGGGATGGGTAGCCTCAGCCTCTTTGCATAGCCAAAAGCTCTAACGCTCTTCCTGGTTGCGTATGCGGCGTATCCGCATCCATGCCCATGGGGGCCCCAGCCTGGAAACCCTTACAGGATATGAAGGCTGGGTTATCAAAAATGGAGGAGAGATCCTCAAAACTTGTCCACTTTTCACTGTGGTTATGGGGCTGAGGCGGTGACTATGCTGGGTTGGTGGCCCCAGCCGCTGGTCATTGCCGCATCTCTAATACCCTCCCGATCAAATAACAGGGAGTGATCCCTAACAGTTCTGTTTTAAATAATAAGCTCTGGAATGTATTTATAAAACGAACTGGAAATTTCTCCCACTCTACCCTTATAGAGCGCATATGTGGGAGGGGAACGTGAGAATGCCGGCCGTAGGCCGGAGTAATCTGTCCACTGCCCACGGGATCACCGTTCGCCAAGTTAAGGGGCCGGCCACGGCGAGTGTAACGTCACTGGTGTGTGTGTACATCACCCTTAACTGAGCGCCACGAGGAAAGGGCGTGTCACTGTCGAACTCAGGACCACAAGTGTGTAGGGGGAGAGGGGGG
This sequence comes from Bacillus rossius redtenbacheri, assembly GCF_032445375.1. Classification (NCBI taxonomy): domain Eukaryota; kingdom Metazoa; phylum Arthropoda; class Insecta; order Phasmatodea; family Bacillidae; genus Bacillus; species Bacillus rossius. The sequence goes on from NC_086335.1 coordinate 48,952,020, forward strand.
GGGGGAAGAAAACATTTGAAATAACTTCCACACCATCCCCTGTACAACAACAACAACAACAACAACAAAATAGGAATCTTCTGACGGCGGTGACAGATTTATTTCTTTTGGCGCCCATGAACGCAGATCATGAGGCGTGCAGTACGAATACCTTTACTGAATTATTTTAATGTTTCTCCAGTATTACAATAACAGGCCTTTACAAAAATATTTAATGGCAAAATGTGATATTTAATGAAGTGGTATTTTACTTGTAATCATTAGAGACCCGTTAATTTCGCGGATTCATTTCGTGTTATGCTAAAATTCAAATAATTATACCTTAGTGCTGCTTCTGTCATTGGTTCACTGTTAATCTGAAGGACTGAGGGCCAATTAGAGACCCTCACTCATAGAAGTGTCGAATCACAGGCCACCCGGTCGAGACGACTCACAAGTCAGCAGCCAATGAACAGTTGGCATTTGCCCGAGTCTGTAGAGGATATTGGAGTCTATCCTGGAGGTCATCGAATCAGCGAAATTCACGGGTCTCTAGTAATCATTGTTGATTTAAATTAAAAAAATAAATGGGCAAACTGTTTAAGGTGTCTTGCTCACCTGTTGACCTAGTTGTGCGTCGGTATAATTACACATGTTAAATATTATAAGCAGTGAAATGGTCTTTTTCCCCAACATCTCTTTAACAAAAAAATACCTACCCACACACCGTGCATTGCAAAGGAAAGCACATGGCATAGTATAAGAACCTAGATTTGTTTTTCTAATCTTTAAAAATTTAAACGCTTTAAAAAAAAACGCTCAACAACACACAATGCCACTGATTTTAAGCTTGATATAATTATAAACTCTTCAGTGGTTTAACAAGCCAAATAAATTTAAAATTCAACCGTCGCTAGTAACTTATGGCCTGCTAGTCATGTGTCTAAACTTTTACGGAACTTTATATCTTTCCACAGGTGTCACATTAAAAACAACGTTCTAAACAATACTTGAGTATTATTATTGGATTCTTCACATTTAATTCAATATAAATGTTTTGTCTTAACTCGGGACATACTTTTGTTACAAAAAAAAACAACATTTTATTCACAACGGGAACTCCCGACTGAACTGTATACCAGAAAACTGCCAAGTGTTTTTGTTTTGTTTTGGTAAGTGAAAAGTTCATCGTCGTGTCGCTGAGCGACGTCATAGGAACTTATTCGTGATTTGGTATCGAGCGAAAACATGTAAATCTATCTCGGATTCCTGTTGTCAGTCACTTGAATGTTTTTACAGGAGACCCGGGAACTAAGTCACGATGTTCTGGCCACAGGAGTTCCTATCCCTCGTGACCACCTTGACCGAATACTCCTGAACGCGAGCGGGATTTGTTGTTTATGAGGATGCCCAGTCATCTAAGCAGACGGGTTCGAATCTCTGTATGGGGCCGTGTTTGTCGCAAGTTAACAACAACGGCCAAACAAAATATTTAAATTTTTTTTTATTAATTTGTATGCCACCTTATACAACACTAGTAACCCACCCTAATATATAATAAACCAAGCATAATATCGATTCCGTTGATTAATCTTCAGATGTTCGTGGTAATTTGGTTAGAAAAAAAAAGGCTTGAGTTCGAAATAAATATCGGTGTTAACGATAATTGTTGGTAAAATAAGACGAGGCTGTTATTAATTAAATTCAACCTTTCACTATAACCTCAATTAAGGCCCGTTTATGTGCATTTTTGGTATAAGCTCGCGAAAACCGGGTGCAAATCTTAAGTCCGAGTAATAGTGGAAAAGTTTTAAAAAATAGCACGATAAAATAATATCTTCAGCCAATTTGTATAAAGTTGAAGTTAATAGAATGCATCTGTCAGTCTAAGTTATTTAAGGCTTGAAACCACTATGCCTCTGTGCGATGTCACGTGATAGTGTGAGCAAGTATCCTTCAAGTAAAAGTTATTACTTTAAAATGTCCGGGTGAGAGGCAGTTGAATTATAATGTTCGATTCCTGCTTCAGTTTCTCTTCGCCCCATTTGCTGCTATTTTATTGGTTGGAGTTGGTCACAGTAAGTGGGGGAAGGGTGGGGTAGGGGTGGGGGTTGTGCTGTATGCAATCGGGTATGACAGTCCTTCCGGATATAAAACCTGAACATCCCTGTAGCAACTGACTATACCTCTTCAACATCCTCCCTGGAGACAACCTTCTACACTAAACAGAGGGACTTTCTTAGAGGAGCTCCTCCGTGGAATTTTCCTACACATTTGATACGAACCAAGGAAAAAAAAAAAACGTTATTTCAGTCATTTTCACATATAACCAATATCTTTATACATTTTTTTTTATAAATCTCTAATTTCAAATCATCCAACCCAAATAATTCCAAAACCAGTCTACACTTGATGGCATGAAAAAAAAAAACATAAACGATTAGTGGTTCCTCTCTCAGGAACATTATGAATTGATGAATAAAAACCATTTCCCAAGAGTGAAAAAAAAATTCCCCCTATGATAACAAATTAAATGAGGCTTAATTTTTTGTAAAAAGAAAAAAAAAGGATTTCATGATATTATTATGAAATAATACTGCACTTTGTTTTTATGAAAGTTATTTTTTCAGGTATTTCGTGAACAAGACCATCGTCCGTAAAATACAGACAGAAAAAGAAATTCAAATTATTGAGGAGGGCGGGTCGAGTTTCACTGCACACAATGAAAGTGGCCGTGTGTAGAGCACCTAACACCGCCTCCCGCGCACTCACCTGTCGGCAGAGAGGGTCTCTTCGCGAGCAGAGGGCGTTGTCGTCGTCGTGGCGGGCGAAGAGCGACTGTGCGCCGACCACCGGCTTGGTCATTCCCGGCGAGAGGTCGCTCCTTCCTCCTCCTCCCCCCTCCCTCGCTCGCTCTCGTCCAACGGCTCCCCCTCTCTCTAGGTCACCAGCGCGCCCCGCTATGAATCCGCACCACTTTTACTCTCGCTCGCACACACACACACTCGCACACTCACCAACACACACACCCGGAGCACACGTTACCCCGCACGTGCAGATATTGGGACAGCCGCATTACACGTAATTCATATATTCTCTGTCTCTCTATGTTCCCCCCCCCCTTTTTCTTTCTCGACGAGTCAAGGCCACGTCGTGTGGAAACAGGGCCGCCGCGTAGCTCCCGGGTGACTGGCAGAGCGCGCGTCAAAACGTCAACACAAGTCAAACATAAATCTGGGACATGTGTTACCAACAAAAAAAAAACAATAAAAATAAATATATATTTTTTTGTGCTCAGTTGTTGAATTAAATGCGAAAACTATATTTTGAAACCAAACGTTAACGTAAATGCCACGCCTGAAACTTCCACAGGAGCAAAGAAAAAAAAAATCTTAATAATTGGCAAGGGTTAATATCTTCAATAAAATAGCATAAAACTTCTAGAATAGTTTTCTCTTTTCATCATTAAAAAAAACCGCCTAACAGTACGTAAAGGAGACTCTGTGAAAATATTCGTTTGCTACGTAAGTAATTTAAAACAATCTCGATTAGCGATTGAGTTATTAAAACAGAACTCAACTTTCAGCCGAAAAAAAAAATATATGCGCAAGCTTAATTTCGTTTGTGTTGTACAAACACGATAATAAAAAAACAATCTTAGTGTTACGTTTCGTGTGAAACTACACATGATTGCTAAATATCTTCATCTTAAATTTACGATGAACACTTCTGGTTACAAATTATCCAAGGGTCTTCGTAAATATATGGTTTTCAGTATACTTACATTTTACACGAAGTAACAAGAACAATCCTGGAATATTTAAAAATAAATTTAAAACATAAAAAACTCGTTTTTTCTCTCGTTTATATTTACTCTGCTTACAACAAACTCAAAGGTCGGAATCGATCGTAGTTTCTAGGAAGATCCAACTGTCTGAAACTGTTAAAAAACCTTCGTTTATTCTGGTTACGTTCTCAGTTGGAAAGTCTGATTATATGCGGTAATTTATAACATTGCGCATGAAGGTTTTTTTTTTTGCAAATTTCTGCACATTCCCTGTTATAAATAACGGAAACTTTCCGGATTTTTCAAAGAAGAAAACACCTCATATTAAAAAAAGTGTCCTTCGTAGTTCCAGATGACTGGTTATTCGTAGAGAAACTATATGTTGGATTGCGCCTTCCGAGTTCTGGAGGTCCGTTGTAAAAACGGCAGACACGTGGCAGTGAGTTTTTGGTGAAATCAACATGTTTATGAATGTGTTGTTTATTCTACTAGATCCCGGTCAGTTAGTATTCAAATTTAAGTAAACCCATTAAACTTAAGCTGGACTCTCAATTATCCGTTCGTCCGCCATCCGTCTGTCAGTCAACAGACCAAGCGATTCACAATGATTCGCACATCCTTCGTAACTGACTAGAAGGCTAATGTTTATTAAAATATATTTTAATGAACTCTAAAATCCATTTTTAATTATAATTTTGTGTCTTGGTCACTTTTTTTTCAAATATCAAACTCAAAACGCGTTAAAATGCAAATTAAAAACATAACACAGAATTAGATAAACAAATAAACCAACTAAAAAAGAAACTTTTAAAATAATGGCAATGACTTCCAGACATTTTTGAGGTTATAACTTCATCCGTCCGTCGAAAGTTAAAAGCTTTGGTAAGGTTTCGACGGACTAACAAATTGAATTTTCGGGGCCATATGATTGGCCGCAGGCCCCGTGATAGACGGACAGATGTAACGGATCATTGTGAGTCCAGCTACACGAAGATGCTTGCAATTTTACAAATAAATCTGGTTAATTGTCAACCAGTGTCGTATACGTATCTTATGTTATTTTATATTTACGTTCCACAACGTTAAACTTGCAGACTTTTTGAGAGGCTGAACATTCACATATATAGTTTAATTTTTGTCTAATTAGGTGGCAAAAAAGCATTTTTATCATTTTCATGCAGTATGGATAAGGAGAATAAAATTGAATGTAAAACTATAACTTTATAAGTTTAAAGTATATTTTACTGGCTGCTATATGACATGGTTTTATTTCTATCAGAAAAATTATTTACCTGTACCTGGCCTTTTATTTTTATAATTTCAAAATGCTAAGTAAAATTAAATAAATTTTTCTAAAATAAATTAAAAAAACATACCACGCAGTAGCCACCACCGGCATTGCCTTTAAACCCGACAATTTTCAGTTTTTTATTCCATTTGGTTTTCCTTATCCGTAATGCCGAAAAAATATTTAAAAATTCAAAATTGCCAGCTAATTACGCAAAATGTACGCACTACAATATTTTTTCTTTCATTTTGTTGAAGTTCGGCCACTAAGAAAACTTGAAAAGTGTAACCATTTTAAACGTGGAAATATTATAATGACCGGGACATCCCCCACCTTAACATTTGAACATTTTGGACAGCTTTGCAACGCGCCGCCTGCGATGGCCGACGGTCAGTCCTGGCGAAGGATAGTCACTTTTACCTCCTCGTGGCGTAAGCTGAGGGCGGGGGGCTCTTGAGAGCGCGCCAAGAATGGCGACGCGGCCCTCCTGCCAAGAGGGGAGTCGCAACAGGCGCCCTGGCGGTCCGTCGACAGCCCGTCCACAGCCGAGACCGCCGCGCGCGGACTGGACTGCCAAGAGGGGCGGCGTACACCGTCGGGGGAAAACAAAACTGTTACACCCTTGAAAAACCCACACCGTTACAAACTCGCAGTAAATTTACATTTTTTTTAAATTCAACGAAGAATACCTTCTTAGCAGTTTACAGACCACTCTTCTTAGAAACTACTCCCATACTCAGACTTCCAACTCATTTGTCCGTATGTCTCATTCCAGGTCATCACTTTATTTTTAGTTTAAAATGGTTACACTTGCAGACTTTTTTTTAAGTAGTCGAACTTCAACAAATTAAAAAAAAAATGTAGTGCATTCTTTTTGCATAATAAGCTGGTGAAGTTGAATTGTTAACAATTTTGTGTAATATGGATAAGGAGAACCAAATGCAATAAATAACTGAACATTTTTTTTTGGCTTTAAATGCGATGCTTGTGGCACTGCCTTTGCCTCAGCTGCTCCAAGGTGGCCCTTTAAGTGTTAGCACGACCCATTATTCTGGTCTCCGATTAGCAAAACAAAACTTAATTTTAACCCTATGTTCGAAATTCACGGTAAGAGATAAAGGAAATTTCGCGCATTAATTAATTCGCAAGTTAGAATGCAAACCTTCACACTGTCGCACTGTGTTCATGATTGGACTGCAGTTGTTTGGACACGCCCCTCTACGACCGTGAGCCAACGATGCCCAGCTAGGAGAGAATAAAGGATAAAAACTGTTCTCGTTAAGAAATTAACCAATGGAAAAGCAAACGTGCGTTGAACACACCTATGACTTTGAATTCCACCCTGAGGCCAGGTGAATCCGCGAAATTCCCGGGTCTCCATCCGTGATGCGCGACAGACACGGTAAACACGACCTCACTTTTCCGGCTCTGGAAGTCAACTGACAAGTCACAACTTGTTCAAACTTGACACTAATTAACTCAATTGATCAGGCTATCGGGCGTATTACTTCCAAATAGATGTTATTTAATCAGTTGTTGCTATGAAAATAAATTCACCGTATTTTTTCCTCGATCATACCACGTCGTACACGGCAGGGGTATCTGCGGGTGAATTCGAAGGTAACAGTTTTCGGCGGGCGTAGCAGCGCGGACAATCGCGAACGCCGCGTGCCTTTCCAGAAGGTCGGCCTGTCGATTACTTGCAAAGCATTGTTGGGGAAATCCAACACAACAATTTCGCGTCGAGGGTAAGCGATAACTAGAAATTATATTTCAAAGCGGGATATTTTTGGTACGCTCAATATTTGCACCATACAATTTATTATTGACTTATTGGCGAAAAATGCTTGTTCCACCCTTAATCCAGCCAATTAGGAAACACATACTACAATACCGAAGATCTGTAATGTTCCTTAAAACAACTACGTCACTTTATATTCCAATTATAAGTGTCAGAAGAAGTTACACTGGATTGTCGCCAAACAAAATTCGCAATATATAAAGATCCGTAAAATCCTGATTATTTTGTTACCAGTAGGACTGCAAAATCTGCCGTAACTTGTCATTCATTGCTCTGATGATAGGCTCACAATGTTCCGCCAATCCCTTCTACGACTGTGGACCAGTCAACTACCAGCTAACAGTAGAGGGACCGAATCACAATGCCCCACTCAAACGGAGGGGGAGGTTCTACAGTAAGAAATCAGCCGATAGGAAAGCATACGTGACTACAGTATACGTAAGACTGTGAAATTTATCCTGGTACCAAACGGATCTGCAGAATCTCCGGGCCTCTAGCAATCAACTCTCTTCTTTAGCGGTTATCGAAATTATTATCAGTGCAAAACTATCTTTTTGCCACGTTTAACACGTCGAATTCAGATTGTAGCCCTAACTTTGTTTCTCTCTCTCTCTCCGAGTAGCACCCGCGCATCTACAAGACGTTTCGAGTGACTTCCCCCTGCGCTAACACTCGCGAGTCGCCACTGACGTGTGCGATGTTCACTTTTTTTTTTTGTTACGCGGTGCCGCAGAAGAGCGCATTGCTTTCCTTTCGACTTCCTCCGCTGTCGGCGAACTGGCGGGAGAGCGCCCGCGTCTCGAGCCGTCGTCTTGCTGGGACCGTCCTCCTGGTGGGCGTCGGCCGCTGCCATTGGCCCGCCGGGCGTCGGCCGCTCCCCCCATTGGCGCGCTCGCGAGGGACCAGCCGGCGTTCCGTAAACTCACTTCGTGCGCACCGTGCACGAGGGGTCAGGTGTCCGTGACCACAGCTTATACGTCGTTCCAAGACTTCTTTTATTGACGCGTTTTTTTTTCTTCTTCTTAAAACAAGTTATTTCAACGACTGCTGCTTCTTGAATGCCCAGTTTTTGTAGTATTTAAAGCTGGCATTTCAAATACAGGACGTCATATTTATCTCGTAAATAAAACATCCAACGTTCAAATTTTTATAGATTTTGGCACAGACTAACTTCTCTGCACAATTCCGCGCCATACAACAAGCAGAATGAAACTGTGACAGTGTACGGTGTGACAGTGTTGGCAACCCTGCGTGCGCACAACATGAATACAGTGCTATGAGGAAACGCTCAACCGCTGCGCATCGTAAACACCAGAATTCCGGTACATAAAATACGCTCCACCGTTCCACCGTGAATGAAGTCTCATTTGGTCCCAGTGTAGTTTGGAAAAGCTGTGTTTGAGAAACTGCGAAAGCAAAACGCGCGAAATAAAAGAGTCTACGCTGTTAGAAATTATAGTGAATTTGCGGACTTTTTAACAAAGAATTAAACTCGAATGAACGGAGAAGATTTGTTTTTACTTCCCCGTTGTATGTTTCGATCTTAACAAATGTAAACACACAAGTGGACAAAGTAAGTGTCCTTGCTGTAGATTTAACCAGTTTTTTTAATGTTTTGTTAAAATATCAAGAATATTATTTTGGATACATATTCAAAGTAAGTTAAATCTGTGTCCGTAAAATTACGAAGATGGCCTTAAATTTACAAAGTACTCTGGATAGTCTGTAACTAGCGTTCATCGTAAATTGAAGGTAACAAATCTATCAGCATGAAGGACTTCTGTGGTTATGCGTGGTAAGATAATTCGCCTCTCAGCAAACTTTTCGGTGAGGTAGAACCGTGATATTTTTCCTCGCAACTAACAAATAAAAGACGTACGTTACCGAGAGCTTGTGGGTTTTCTCAGGGGGTAATCTTCCGTTTCTCTCCCCCATGCTCAAAATTAATTACGTCAACTCTCCATTCTCATCTCATCCCCCAACGTTCCCGATGCCCAAGCGATCTAAATGTTGATGTCATAAAGTGCAACCCGGTTGTGGCCCACTCTCCTTCGTCACCTAGTCAGGGGTGTGCCTGTGTAGATATAAGTGCGACGCTCACCTGTGCTTCTAGCGCGGGATAGATAGCCTCTTAAGCGCAAGGCCGTGGAAAGTCATGCAAAAGGGCAACTCAGAGATCTGAACTGTTACCATAACGTAACATGGCGGAGAAATGAAGCTAGTGTAACATTAAGTCCCTTGGGAACTTTCGATAATGTTTACTGGGCCTTTTGGTGCCTGTATATCGTTCGGAAAACACTGTTTTTTTTTACCCTTTTCACTCTTATAAAAATACAGTTTCTAAACGAAGGACGTAAACAGACCAGTTTTCAAATAACAAGGGTTTTTTTTTTCCTGCAGCCCTGCATAGCGTTATGTCTGCCCAGGGAGGCAAGGGTATTGAACATTTTTTACCCTTTTCACACTTCTAAAAATACCGTTTATAAACGAAGTGCGTAAACAGAGCAGTTTTCAAATAGCAAGGGTTTTTTTTTCCTGTAGCCCTGCACAGCGTTATGTCTGCCCAGAGAGGCAAGGGTCTTGAACAATTTTTTTTTCCTCCCTCGTTGAGTGGGTCATTCACCCCGAGTTCTTCTGGACGATTTCGCAATCCCAGGGAAGCAGGAAGAGCGGCGGAGGATCCACTCCAGCGAAGAGGAACCGACGCGAACCGCCGAGGCGCGGACGGGCTGGAGCGTGGAGCCCGCCTGCGCCCGGGAAGTTGGCGACGGTCTCTCGCGCGGGGGGAAGAGAGAAGACGGTCGGGGGAAAAGGTTCTCCTGCTCAGGCGGCCAGAAGAAACTTTCCTACGCGGGAAGCAACGCAGTCCGAGGAAGCTGCTCGCTCCGTCGGCGATCGAGAGTCGAGCATTCCGGACTCAGCGTTACGTATCAACCAACTAACCAAGTGCCTAGTATTTACATTTTGTCTCCACTTCCCCTTCTCCTCTAGTTCTAGGTGCTGACTGGCGGCCGGTGCAGCCACTCACCACCAGTCTTGCGAGCGACCCTGGTCATGCAATCCAGCAATGGATAAAAACATGAAAACGGACTACGCGTCCAAGTTCCCAACCCCCCGGACATGGTGGGCTCTTTTCTACTCTGTCCAACTCTTCGTCCATACCATCCTCTGTGTCCTGTGTACTACTCCCCTTGCAACCCGTATGTCTGTGCAGGTTTTACCTCGGCCCTTAATTAGCATAGTTTTAAGCTAGTTTTCAGATAGAGGAGCTAGTCGTGGCGCTAATCGCTGCCATGGTCTTCCTGCATGACTAGTCCCAGCATGACCAGGCGTACAGGCTTCGGCCTGAGAGACGCACCTAGGTCCCTTCCCTAACACGGACCCCTCCTGCCAATAAACTTAGTTTTTATTTAGGTTAAAAAAAAAGTCGCATGGGTTTCGAATACAGATTCAGACTGTGTTTGTCTGTGCTGTTTTTTTTTTTCGAGACTAAATTCCTTCCACGGAATTCTTGTGCTGTCTGATATTTAGGCCGGTATTCCAAGACACAAACATAAGGGTTTAGGTTTTGAATATGCTATAACCTGAACCCTTACTATATTCCTAGTGCACGATAGGACACGGGCAGTCCCTTATTTTTAGTTAACGGATATTTGTGTCCTGTCCGTTGGTCGATTTTTTCGTTGAGTTCTTCCAGATGACTGACCCGCGTCTGGCTCCATTAACTCGTACATTGTCATTTTTTTGATCATCGAGGGACGTACCAAGCGCAACAAATTAAACTTTATGATAGCGCAACTAACCTGGAATATTTTTTGTTCACTTTAATTGTCGTAACAAGAAATAATCGCAACTTTAAAAGTACTTCAGAATATTAAAAAAGGGCAATTCTATTTTAATGCGATGGTACTTCTATCTCTAGTATTTTTGCCATAACAAATTTATCGATGGTTGCGAAACGTCCGCTAGAATGTGTTGAAAGCAGTTTCTAGCTTCGCGCATGGCACGGTTTATTAAAACGGTTGCCTATATTTTTTCCTTACTGGGATTTTGTCTGGACACGTTCTGGAATACGGCCCGCGATTTAGGTTACGGTTGTGTCCCAAAAAGGCAGCGCTCATCCTATACTTTACCCGAACGTCTTGGAATATCGCTCTTAAAGTTTGAATGTGTTCGTCTGTTCTGTCTTTGTTATGTTGTCCATAATACCTGTTTCATTTCATCGTGGAGTGCAAATGTGTGAATACATTTTTAATAAAAAAATAACTATGTTAAAAATGTAAAATGAATGAATTTATGAACTATTGCTACAGTCATTTAGATAATTTACAAATAAATAATCATCCCTTTGGATTTTTCTGAGCGCAGGCCACCTATTTCCTAGTAATTTTTATATAGTTAACTTAATTTTCGTTAAGTAGACTCCAACCGAGTGGAGCTACTCACTCGATTTTAAGGCGATGTTTATAGTCTATAGCTACCACAACAAGTACAAGGGACTTTTCACTTTTTAATTGTTAATCAGTACCGTTACTTAAAAGAATGTTGCAGGAACGGCTTTAGAACTAGTAATTTATTTAAGACTTTTTCTGTGCAAAACGCAACAAGATCACTTCGTGAATTTAGACCTTTTAGTTATTTTATTGCTAGATGAATCTTTTGGTTTTAATTTTAAAAAATGGCAATAAAATTAATGCTTAAAACGTCAATGAATGTAGTAATAAATTCCTGGATATATCATCTAACAGGATGGCTTCCCTTTCAAAAAGTTGAAACAACTATTAATAAATAACCAAACAAAAGGAAAATTATCTTACAAGACACAAGATCATATGAATAGACTCTCTGCTATTATGAACTTTGTGTACAGGAAATTACACTCCTCATATTGATCTATAAATCATTATTTTCTACAATTTTCTTACTTGAACGCTAGAAAAAAGTATTGTTCAGGAATGCAACAAAATAAAATCACTCCTGGCTTATGCGGAGGTGAACAGTTTTTATAATACGATTCCAGACAACCACTTTTATCTATTTTAAAATCTTCAGAGGCACGATAAGCTTAGAATAAATTTACCTGGTTTTCTTATAAATTTATTACGAAACGACAAAATGAGGCGTGTTAAACGTTCCACTAATAAGCTAAATTGTTTTATAAGTAGGTTCATCGTATGAGGAATTTGTAGGTGCCAGTCGTTCTTGAAAGTGACTTAAAAATGAGACCACTGCGTGGCTATGAAAGCTAGAACGTGTTCTTATAAATCTCTTCCGACTATCTTCATAGTCTTTTCAAGTCTGATGTATAAACATTGCAAGGCAATGGGAACTCCTAGGTAACCAGCTGACCTTGATCCACCTAGGTACCAGTTCCGTTATGATTAAGTGGATCGCGATGATGAATGCAAAAGACTCATACCTGATCGTACTTTGCTCAGAACTCACAGGCGTGGTACATTGGCAATCATCACAACCGGGAATCGAGTCATTTGTATTAAGGCTTGATTTCACCAGCCTTGTTGTATTTTTGGTTTTCTGATGTTTGAACAGCTTTATAAATAAATATTATACAAATGTGACTTCAGAAGTTAAATTGTATTGTGGAATCAAAGAAAATCTGACTTCTATGAAGTGAACATAGCGTAAATAGTAACAATTATTGCATATCATCTTACAAATAGCAAATTTAGTTTAACATGTATCTAACGAAATATTTGCAACAACACATGATACGCATGCTTATAGAGTACAACATTCCCACACTTTTAGAAATTAGTTAATCTAATTTTACGGATTTGTTCCCAACGAAGAATCTTTTTTCAAATAAGCGAAGTGTTCTTTGTGGTTCTAGATCACCGGACCTTCGTGTATGAACTGCGCCAGTTTTCGACATGCGAGTTGTTTGTTATGTTGTGCGCCAATTTTCGTCAGTATTATCTCTAAAGTCGTATTTAATATGTTAAAAAAATATCCGTGTGTTGTACATGGTTGCAATATGTTCCTTGTGGTAATACAAACTATTTATTGGCAACTGCTTTTCCAAAGGAATCTTTTGTCAAACGTACAGAAAATTGTTATCTGCGTATAGTGTACAGATAGAGGTCCTTCCGTACGCGGTTGGCGTCCCGATGTCGAAACCTCCGCCGGGGCACCGTCACACCAACTGGTTTCCGCTCTCCTCCCCGCCCTTCAAGGTCGTGCAGAGGGCGAGCCGGGCACGTGGCCAAGGCGAGGCGTGTCGTCGCAGACAACAAACACACAACACAGCTGAAAGACTGGCAACTCAACGCTGAATTTCTGTACCCGCAACACAATTACCGACCACGCTGCCATCTATGAATATACAAATGAAGTAACATGATCGAAAGTGCGTGATTATTGTATATATATCTATATTGAATAAAACGATCGTCAGTGGTTTTTTTTAAAGGCTCGAACGGAGGCACTGGATGACTATCAGTCTCGCATAGTAAAGTATTAATAATAGTAATAAATGTGTCAAGACTTATTTATTGCCAGGAAGCTCGATACAATTTCAGATCACTGAAGGGGTTTCTTTTTTTTTTTCGTTTTAAAAGCAGTTCTTCATTATACCTGATGTAATTTTCTTCAAATATTTTAAGAGGCGATCAGGTGGTAACACAGCATCGTAAAAAAACACATTGAACAAAAAAATATTATTTATAAATTAACAAACTCGACCAAGATTTTACATTACTATTTTTTATATATTCGTTTGGAAGCTATTTGTGCAAAATTATGGCGGTTATCGTGACCATAAAATTTGTGATATATATATATATAATTTTGAGTTAACGATGGTTTTGGGGTTTATGGACCATAAAACAAAAAAAAAAACTTTTTATAAAATTTTCCCTGAAGTAGCGCCATAGTACAATAGGTAATATATCTTCGAAATCTACCTAAAAGAAAACCATAGCCATGTGTTGTACAAAGTTACAATATCTTTCTTGTAGTATTACAACGCAGGTAGATGCCGTGTCATCCTGCGGCGAGGTTGTTAGTATTCCAGTGACGTAACCGCGAGGTTCGCCTTCCCTCCCCGCACCCCCCTTGCGAACGGGAAGGGGGGGGGGGAGCCACGCTCCCGGACGGAAGTCGGCGTTTCGCGTCTCGACGCGCGGGGCTGGACGGACCAAGGTCCCCGCTCCAGTTCTGCATCCGCCGCCGCCGTCGTCGTCCCTGCCGCCTGGGAAGACGTCCTCCCTTCCCCGCCGAGGTCGACCCCTCGCCGCGGCCTCCACTCCTCCGCCGGCCATGTGGAGCAGCGGCCAGACACCGCGAGACGTCGACTTCATTTCACACCTTACTAGTCTCTCCCGTCGTTCATTTTGACGTGACAACGTCTAATAAATCGATGAACGCCGGCTGCACGCACGAAAAAGTATCCCGTTACGCTGTGTCCCGTTACGCTCATTGTTCCGTTACGCTGTGTCCCGTTACGCCCATTGTTACGTTACGCTGTGTTCCGTTACGCTGTCGGCGAGTGCAGTAATAATATGTTATGTAACAATTGACTAAAAAATTATGGTGATTCATATAATTTTTGATAGATATTTGATTACACTTTATTTATATGAAAACTTGTTCATCATTATATTTGAAACTTTATAGCTAAACGCCAGTTTTTTAAATCAATTATTACAAGTCATCTACACGTGAACTGTTTTGTCGACTGTTTATAAAGTGAAGTGAAAAGTTAATGTGGTTTTCATTGCTTATTACAACAACAATTTCGGCAGATAAAGGTTAATTATTCTTGCATTTTAAAAATCTGATTACTAGTATAATTTCAAGTTTTTACTCTGTTATTATTAAAATAAAAATGATTCAATTTTATTCATAAAAGTATGCAATCATTTCATTAATGTTTTGTTATGACTTTGTCACGTTAAACTATCGTCCGTAAACCGAATTTACAGACAACCAATTTTTTTTTTTTATTTACGTGCAGGTTCGATCAAAACTTTCAGTCCATTCGACAATCAATAAAAAAAATTTTAAAAATTTGTAAATGTTCGTTCGTTAAAAACCTTAAATCTCCGAAAATTCCACACCGTTAAATTTGAAATTTTGACACAGCATTGCCTTTGAATACGCGCGTGTTTTTATGTACCTATGTCACACCTGTGACGGATAAAAATATAGATAAACTAAAAAATAGATTTTTTAAATATTTTCATTGCTATAGAGTGACTTATATAGAGATATAGAAACATATACAAATAGAGAAGAGCGAGATATAGAGGTAGACAGAGATAAAGAGGGAGATATAAATATTTAGAGAGGTAGATAAAGATATAGAGATATAGTGATATTCATATAGTGATAGATATCTAGAGAATTATATGTGTGCATACTTCAAACAAATTAAAAAAAAAAAAGATTGAGGCATTGCAACTCATTCCGGAAATTAATTAGTTATACATAATAATAATTTTTGAATAAGTTCTGGCATAAACTGCTTCAAAAAATAAAAAAATAAAAAAATACTACTTTTAAATGTATTTTTAAGTCTTTTAAGTAAAATTTATAATTAAAAACAAAAATAAAGGCAATAAGAAATTATTCGTTGACTGCTATTCATTTACGCAACATCGTTACTATTTACGATTTTTTTTTTAAATTTTACTGCCGTATTTTTACAGATGTATTTTTTTTAACTAGATAAAGGTTTGTCGAATTTACAAAACTTTATACAAACTAATTTTTTTTCAAAAACATTAAATTATCATAACTGCCAATGGAGTAAAGATATTTAAACCTCTAATTTTTTGTACACAACATTACTAAAATTAGAAATGATTAACTATTTATAAATTAATATTTTAATTTAGAAATTTAAGGGTTAGTTAAATCAATAAGTTATTGTTGCTAAAGAGTATATCCAAAACATTACCATATTAAAATCTTCTTATTTTTTAAAAACTTTTGATAGAACCTGTGCAGTTTACCTCCAGAAGACATGGCTAGAAACAAAGAATTTAGAAATTTTCTTTCTCATTTGGAGACAGCCTATAACGTACACCATTATGGTTATAATGGTATTTTCGTTAAGTCATGAGTAAACAATAGAAAAATTCGTGCATTTATTTCTCAATAGGCTGAAATTTACAAACTTATAACATTATTATGGGTTTATTGGCTAACTGCTGATTTGAAGGACTCTGGGCAAAAGAGTAGAACCACAATTATTTCTCGAACGCATTGAGAACTTAAAGTTCATTTATATCTGATTTACGTCGCTGATTGGACTACAGTTCTCTTGAAACGCCCTTGACGGCCGTGAGCCAGTTACAAACAAGGAAAAAACGCGGCTGCCCAATCACGTGTGACGTGACCCGCCAAAGGATGTGATCTTGTTACCTAACAATGAGCAATCTAAACGTGTTTTCTTATTTGTAGGCAAGTCAAGACTAGCTTGGAGTGAATTTACCTACGAAATAATCGTAGCTCTACAAACGAGGAACCATCAACCAGTGGAGACGTCCCACGCGTCAGTAGCCAATTAGCAGGTGGCACGTGATCGAGTCCGGTCTCTAGTCTCAAATAAACAAAAAATAAATAAAATACCGAGATTTGTATTATGCTGCCATATACAATCTGGATGGATGGTTAAATGTCGTAGCAGCCAATGAACAAACTGCACTCATTTATTGTGTACAAGTGTGGGCAGTCCAGTCTTGCACCCAAAAATGAACGCGAATTTTTTAGATCTATAGTCACAGAACATAATTCTTAATGGTCTGCAATACTATTTCACAGCAGGCTGTACTCCGCATCATACACATACCCCTGAAACATGGATAGGGGCTGGAAAAAATTCGCGGTTTCAATGACTTCTAATATAGACTCCACGATCCCCTACATATTCGGGAAAATGCCACGTGTCTTTTGGCTACTTACTTGTGAGACCTGTCAGCTGGGATGCTTCCGAATCGATTCTTCTTTTTTTGAAGTTTTTTTTGTGCAATAGGCTAAAATTGAAATAATTATACAATTCTGCTGCGTCTGCCATTAATTAGTCTTTGATGTGGAGGACTCTAGGCCAATGGGAAACACTTGTAATACGCCTAAATTCAATGTATTTGATTTTATTTGTTATTATAAATGTATAAGTAGTGGAAGGCATTTTTCGCAAAAATTTCGTAACGCCTATTAGACTGCAACAAGGTATACTAATCATTTGATTAGCAGACAGACATTTATAATACTATAATGAAACGGCTCTGATAAAAGCCAGAAAGGTTTGAAAAATACTACAACCCAGCTTGGAGCTGATTTACGAGAAGGAATCTTATTAAAATACTACCCATATTGTTTAAACTTTAGTTTGACCTTATTCGTCAAAGATAGCGCAGTGATCCAACATAGGATTAATATCTTCGACGCCATGTTTGTTCTTGCGCTACTTTCACGGCCAGTAAATTATAAGTAATTTTAAAAGTTTACAAAGTATTTGGCACACAAATACGCTTGGTACGACCTCCGAACTTTACGAAAGCGAATATACACGGGTGCATGCTGCCACACGTGGTCCGCCATCTTGGCAATTTATGCTCGTGGGTGTAGCAGTAACGCGCATGCGCTTTGGACTAAAAAAATGTTTAAATTTCTGTTGACATTTTGCATGCGCACACCGTTGCAAACACAGGAAAAAAGTGTTTCATTTTACAAAACATTCCTTTGGAAACCATTTGCCAAGAAGTAGTTTTTTTATACTAAGTACAATAAAATTATAGTAGATTTGTACAACACATGGCTATGTTTATTTTTGCATATATGAAATACATTGTTTCAAGATAATAATGACAAATTTTGGCGCATAATTTTATATTTTAATAAATGTTTAATTAAAACCATATATTTTTTTTAAAACCATTGATAAGATAGACGAATATTTCATAATTAAACTTTATTTTGTTTTAATACCGGAAATATAATCAGGAGGTACTGGGGCAACACAAAGCATAAAAAATGACCAGGTAAGAATCCAAACCTAGTAATACTGCGGGCACTGTTTTGTAGTGATACAAGTTATTTTCATGTGGATGTAAATAAATTTAGCAAAAAATGTAATTTTAAATGAATGTTCGTGTTTCGTTTACAAAGAGAACAATTTCATAACATTCCGGAGATGCACGAACGTGTGTTGCTCGGGCTTGCTCGGGTGGGCGTGTGCGGTCAGTCGGGGTGGTTGTTCGACGTCGAAGGAGGAGGAGGAGGAGGAGGAGGAGGAGGAGGAGGAGGAGGAGGAGGAGGAGGAGGAAATGGGGGAGGGGGGGGGGGTCGTGCAAACAACGGGATCACGACGAGGCAGCAGGACCGGCGATCGCGGTCGCCCGCCCACGACAAACAAGCCTTCCATGCGGTTACGTCACTTTCTCCGGCCCCTCCCGGCGGTCATTTCCGCGTGCACCGCGTGTCTGGAGCGCGCGCCCTGTCAGCTCCGCAAACCTGATCTCCTACCGTCGCGCGACGGCGCGGAGGTGTGTGTGGTGTCAGTGTACCCAGCTCGACCATTTCTTACAGAGCAATTGTCCACGTGGTGCTTTCTTCACTGTGCGTCGCTCTAAGAAAAAAAAAATTGGTTGTCTGTAAAGTCGGTTTACGGACGATAGTTTAACGTGACGTCATAACAAAACATTGATGAAATGATTGCATATTTTTATGATTAAAATTGAATCATTTTAATTTTAACAAGAAAAGAATAAATACTTGAAATTATACTATTAATCAGATTTTTAAAACGCAAGAATTATTAACCTTTATTGCCGAAATTGTTTTTGTAATAAGCAATGAAAACCACATTACCTTTTCACTTCACTTCATAAACAGTCTACGAAACAGTTCACGTGTAGATGTAAGTTGTGTGCTGCCGCTGTCTTTCTTCTCCTCAGACGCATAGGCCAATCGAGTGGAAGAGAGATAGATGCGGCGCAAGCGTACAATGAGCGTAACGGGACACAGCTTAACGGGACACTCTTTCGTGCGTGCAGCCGGCGTCCATCGATTTATTAGACGTTGTCACGTCAAAACGGTCGGAAGAGTAACGCTGTCGTAGCGGCAGGAACGCAAAGTGACACCACCCAAAGAAGAATAGGATGGGGCGATAGCTCCAATACCGTCGAAACTAATTATTTTTTTTTTTTACGTGTAACATCTTTAGCTCTTGGTATACGGCATTTTGGTGGGAGTAATTTCATGAATGGAAAGGAAGTCGCATGGAACGGAAAAGTGTGACAACCGTGGTGCCGCCATCGGTGGTGGATGGCGCGAACCAAAGTTCACAAAGCCATAGAGAAATGTTATAGTATTAATTTTTTAGTGAATTTTAACAATATGGGTAGTGTTTTAATAACATTTCATCTCTGTAATTAAGCTCCAAGGGGTTGTAGTATTTTTTCAAACCTTTTTGACTTTTATTAGAGCCATTTATTACATAGTTAAAAATGTCTGTCTGCTTATAAAATGATTCGATAGTCGACGTAGCTGCTACAGCAGCGAATTCTAGCCACGGGTGCGGAAACTACGTGTTATTCGCACCAAAGTTCACAAAGACAAAGGGAAACGTTTTGGTATTAAATGTTTAATGAATTTTTAGCGAGATGGGTAGTATGACAAGTCATAAATATACGTGGAAAAAGAAGGTGTTACTCGCAATTTTATTATTTTGCTGTAGTCACAAATTTTAGTTGGTCGTATAAATTCGTTCAATTAGACATATTAAAGGATATCAGTGTTCCATATTAAATATTTTCTCCATTGTTTAAAATAAAATTGTTGTTTAGCATCATCTTCATAGACGTTTCTATACCAACATTGTTAAGGACGTTAGACCATAAGTCGTAAAGATATAGAGGTTTCCATCTTATTTTGTCGTGATGAACCTGCAGCCGAAGTTTGTCGGGCGAATTCTGACTCACCCTCTATAATAGTTTATTTTTGTTTATCATACTGTTAAAATCCGCATGTTCACAATAACGCGATCTGTTGCTGTCGCATCGCGTTCTTCACGTCGCGTCCGTCGCCCTATTGTGTTTCCGGGATCGCGAGGTGATGTGGTTGATGTGAATGACGTGCTGACGTAACTCGACGACGTTCAGAGATAACAATGGTACGATCCACGATGAAGATGGCGGTATGGAGATAACAAGACAAAGATGGCACGATGAAACGATGACAGCATGACAACGTCACGATTGCTGATGACGACCCAGTGATGATCGGACGAGACGATACTGCGATAACGTATTGGTTGGGAACTGGAAATTTGGCGTTATTTCCTGGTGCCAGGCTGGACTGTACACACTTGTACTCAAACAAGTAAAAATAATTGTGTTCATTAGCTGCTACGACATTTCACCTTCTGTCCAGATTGACTATGATTAGAATTTACGTATTTTTTGTTTTTTGTTTTGTTTTCAAACGTATAGTGGTTTAAGTTTCTTGATAATAACGCAAATTTAGCAGGTATATACGTACATCGTGGGTCATGGTGGTATATGCTGGGACATGGTGGGACATGGTGGGATATGGTGGGACATGATGAGACATGTTGTGACATGGTAAGACATGGTACGATATGATGGGATATGTTGGGACATGGTAGATCATTGTAGGACATAGTGTGACATGGTGGGACATGTTAATATTTGGTGGGACATCGCGGGACATGGTGGGATATGGTAGGAATCCAACTTAGATCAGTCACTAATGATGACTAAGCTTGAATATTCGGTGTTAGTTGGTAATTTTCTTTGTAGTACATAGGTAAACGGAAACATACCAAAATCAAAATTTAAATTAAACTAGAGAAAAACTATACACATTCCTTGGAAAAGAGCGAATACTCAACCTGGATTAAATCAACCTGATGACGGAAAATCTAAGATTCATTGAACTGGAGTCAGGCACCCGAAAATTGCCGAACTATTTCGAAGTTTGCTACTTACTGAAGCAAATTGCTAAATCAGAATAAAAAAAATTAGGAACCCTCCTGAAAATAATGTTTATAACTTTATTACTTTATTAATCTTCATTAATGTAACTGACATAACTTACCCAAACCTTTATTTAAAAAATATATATATATTTGCCAACTTCAATTTTTTGGGCATCTAACTCTGTTTACTAATCTTAGGTTTCTAGTTTACGACATATCTGGCTGTTCGTTGCTGTAATTGCTGGTTTAGTAGCGAGACAAGCCACAACTGTACGCGACCAGCTCTGGGGAAAAGCGGATTCGGCGAGTAAATCTCCTTGATGGTTTATGTGTGTGTACGTGGTCTTAGACTGTTGAACCAGATACGTTAAGCTGTTTGAGTTCACCCCCATCTATTAATTAATTAGTCAAAGCATTACACTGACAATGAAATGTGTCAAGCATAACGACTATCCACTAATGTGGCTAAAGATTAGGATTTTTCTAAATGTTTAAAAAGCAAGGAAAACACTTAGTAACTATTTTCAATGAATTAAGCTACACTTGGTCATTGCCAAATATGTTTCCTTAAAGGAAACTTATCGTTAAATATACGCAATAGTTTATTTATAAATTTATATTAATCATCACTCATTAAATTGGCACTTACCAACAAGGTATTAAAAAAATATATATATCACAGAAAAATTTTATATCACCTAATGATTCGGGAATTATGTAAGCTTCTCTCGTTAAAAGCTAAAATTAATCCAAAAACTTAAATAATACATCTAGAGTGTTCAGAAAAAAAATTCTTAAGACGATAGAATTATCAATATGATTGCGGACTCTTAGCCAACTGGTCTCCACTGGTTGCTCAAGAATTATGAGTCACGTCATAGTCTTGAGGCGAATCTTTACGAGTCCGTCCTGTTCGCCATATGAGCTTAATGAGTCAGCGTGCATAGAAACCAGATTTTCACCACCTGCGTTGTCTATTACAATTTGTTACTAAGAATGAGCAGCTCTGGGACACTGAGATTAAAATTGTATTGTTGTAAAGGCCGATATCCTAGAGTAACATCTACTTAATCCACAGAAGCAAGACCTTGGCAAGATAACCTACCATAATAGCCCTTGGAAGATGACTGCAACAAAACGTGCTGAAACGTCGGGCTCAACATCAGTTACACATAGTCAGAAATTACAGTAAATCTTCAGACTTTTTAACGAAGAATTCGCTTAAAAATAATCAAAGAGTTCGTAATTTCGGACAACTGGGTCTTCGTAGGAACATAGCCGTATTTAATCTTCCAATTTTTTTTTCGTTGTAAACAGGGTAAACGCAAACGTGGAAGAAAAGAGCTTGTTCTTGCAGAAGACTAAGGCTGTATCCGAATACTGGCCTAATGGATCCCTTAGCTAAGGGATCCACTAAAAGTGCATCGTAGTGGACGCGGCCATCTTTGTGTTGAATCCGAATTCTCACAAGGGATGCCGATGCATCCCTTCACGCATCCACTAATTCGAGATTTCTAGGGATGCGACACTCGCATCCACTAACGCGTCCCTACATCCATTAGCTTCGGAATCGGGTTTTATTTTGTTTGTGTATAATATTACTTCAGATTTTCAGCATAAGATTTGTTTAAAACATTATAAGCGAAAGTGATAACTTAAACAGAGACAAATTAAGACGTTAATAAATATAATAAAAATACGAATTTAAACTTAAAGGATAATTCAAAACTCATAAGTATTTTTAAAGATTACAATTTATAAAATGTATTTTAATTGGATCGCTAACATGTATAACATACACGTTACATCATTTTTTAAATGGTAGGTATTTATTATTTACGTTTTGCTGAATATTCGTAGATATCCCTACACAAAATGGCTGCGTAAACATTAGTACGACTGAGAATAAACAGGTGGTGCTAGCAGTAAAAGTATTCGGATACTATCCATCCATTAGAAATGCGTCCTCTACATTGTGGCTGCATTTGCTAAGGGATGTAGGGATGTGTGTGCTATGGACGCATCCCTATGTATTCGGATACAGCCTAAACAAGTTTTTGAAGTTTGGCTGATAACACCCAGCATTTTCTTGTGGATTCATGCTCCAAGTAAGTGAACATTTTACCTGCAAATTTACGAAGATAACTTTTAACTAACGAAGATCTCTGGATAGTTTGTAACTAGCGTTCATCAGGTGAAAGTTTTTAACAGTGTACCAGATGTGGTCTGAATCCAAAAGCCAAGAAGTATTTAGTGACGCTGGTCACGCAAGTCTACGATCTATAACCACAAACATTCCGAACAGTTGATAAGACTCAGCTTAACGTGAATGCAGTTAGAAAAGGTAATTTAAAATCATTAACTTAAAAAAAAGAATAAAATAACGTCATACGTAGGAGTTATATTATTTTTGCGATAATATTTAGAGATCAGCTGTGTGGTAAAATAATTTAGCATCGTCTGTATTTAGTGATCGCTTGAGTTTCTTTCAAGTGTGTAATACACGCCCAATGTTGGCATACATATCCCAGCAATTCTGTGCGCTAGCAAGTGCATCTCAAATGACCTGGATAAATAAGGTAAGGTATTGTCTTGCAGCCGGCCGCTAATTACAATGAAAAAACGTTTGCCGCGGGCATACCTTAATGAGAGATCAAAACTTTTTTTTGTTCGCGAAAAAAACGAAGGGGGGGAAAAACTACTAGTATTACACGCTACATTTTATATCTTTCTTGCACACTACTATGACGTACCTTGTTTAAAATATTTATATTTTTGGTTGGTTCATATTATAACTCCTTAAAAAGTAATAAGCCTGGTGAAAATGGTAGTTCCATATTGTACACCTCTCGATTAATATCAGTTTATTGCATCTTGTCTTGAATAAAAAAATGTATCTTATAATGAACTAGTCTCAAGCACTCTTGCTAATTCAACTTGCAGCATTCTGCACGGACCATCTCATCTTCAATTCTCAAGCCAATATCTCTCCGTTCGTTATGAAAAATGGGCCGAGATAGGCTAAACAATTATCCAGACCTCTTCTCCGACGAGGTTTTTTTTATGTTTTGCCCCTCCCTAATCCCTCCTTTTCTTTTTGTTTTCTCTTTAAGTTCTTCCGTTCCCTTTTCATTTCTCGTAGTCTTGTATCTGGAAGTTTGAACATTCATCTTCTTAAAATTGAAAAATAATCCAATTCGTCAAAGATATTATCCGTGTTACGAGGTAATTGAATAAAAACATTCACGTTTTCAATTTCCTTCTCTCGACAAGGCAAATAAATCGAACTCGCGGGGAAGAATATGTTTGCATATTTCTTTAATTCAGGAATATAGTCGAGCTAGAGATAAATTTGATGTACCTAAAAGATTTTCCGCTGATATTGGTTGGTATGAAACTCCATTGAAACTTGTAGAATTTCAAGAATGTACATTAAGCTACATGTTTAAGTGGATATAATAAATACATTGATTACCTTATTATTTTTACTATTCATAAATAAATTCACAGTGAATTTTGGCCTGCCCATGATTCACAATTCATTGTGTTCTAAATGTTTACGTCATAATGTTTGTGTGTTTTCTTCTTTTACTGCAACTAACGTTAAATTCCTGGAATCTATAAGGGGATGTTTTTTTTATTAGTTAAAAATAGTTAATTAGCTAAGATTATATTTCAAGTAATTACGGGGAATATTTTACGTTAATTATGACTAACTCTTGTTCTTGATAATATAATTCCTGATTACTTAACACTCTACCATAAAAGTTAGCAAATTACGAAATAGCCTTATACTTTTTGAATATAATATACAACTATAGTGTTGAACAAAACAATTTGGAATCCTATGTTTATTATAATTAATATCTTCTGTTTCTTTTCTAAATTGAACGTTTAACGCAGAAAGGCAACAAGTGTACTATTTGAAAATATTTTACTGATTCTGCAAGAAACGTCTTACGTGTATGTACACATCGGGCAAGTAAACGAATACAAAAATATAAGTAATACTTAGTAACAAATTAGTTTCCATATTAAAAGTTAAAAATGAAGGATGTTTTGAGGCACTCCTGTAAAATTAAACAATGTAAATGTATTCTGCGTTGAATAAGTCAATGCTTGACACGCCGTTTGGCTAGCAACGTTAGAATTTATTTGTTGTTATTTAAGCATGAATTATTTTACAGTCGGTTGAATGTTATCCTTCCTCAGGGCTGGTTTTATGGACTTTCCGCTTCCCACCACGCAAACGAACGTGAATTTCCCCAGCTTTAACCTGAATAATATCAAGTTGGACTGGATGATGCCAAAATAGAGATAGTAGAAGTAGTGATAGCTTTCAGACCCCGGAGGTGAACGTGAGACATGAACCAAGAATTAAATTGTTTAACTGAGCCTGTAGTATTACAGATATAAAAAATAATAATTTCTCTGCTTTTAAAAAAAGAATCCTTTGGAAACCAGTTGCCAATGAATAGTTTATAATACT
This sequence comes from Bacillus rossius redtenbacheri, assembly GCF_032445375.1. Taxonomy (NCBI): domain Eukaryota; kingdom Metazoa; phylum Arthropoda; class Insecta; order Phasmatodea; family Bacillidae; genus Bacillus; species Bacillus rossius. The sequence goes on from NC_086335.1 coordinate 48,977,330, forward strand.
ACAAAACATATATTGTAGTTTTTTACGACACATGACTATGGTCAGTTTTGAGTATATGAAATATTTTTCGAGATAATACTTAGTATTTTTTTTTTACGAAAATTATCGCATAATTTTACATTTTAACTGATTCTTTAGTCAAGCATAATTTAAAAAACATTCAAAAGATCATTCAAAATTCAATTATTGAAATTTTTTGTGTTGCATTATGCGTATTAATACTGGAAAGTTATTCAAGGAACTTTTTAAAAATCAATTTAACCACTGGAGGTACTGGGACAACACAAAGCATAAATAAATGCCCGGACAAGATTACGAGCCCAGCGTTATTGCGAACATTTTTTGTACTGATACAGTTGTTTTTATGTACATATAAAAATTTACAGTGTTAGGTATTGCCATGGAGAAAGGTGATCAATTGAAATATAAAACAAAAATTAAAATTTGTGCCTAAACGAATAAAGATACATTCGTGATTTTCAATCTTTTGATTAGGATTGACATTTGCAAATGTGGTTTGGTTTCCCATAAAGAAATATAAAAATTTAATGAGAAGAAATAAAATAATGCCAGTCAGGAGAAGCATTCGGATAGCCATGCAAGAGTGTGAGAAATTTCTGTAAATGAAAAGGGGTTGATGTCAGTGCAGTTTGATTTTTGTGAGAAAGAATACATTTGCGTCCTCGTAATCGCTGACACTGTTGGCGCTATAATCTGTGCAGTGTGACTTGTCTTAAATTATCAGAATTTTAATGATTTAATGGCTAAATAAAATTAAATACAATTTTTCCTTAAATAATTTTAAACCATACTACGCAGTAGCCACCAACACTTCCTTAACTCCCCAAAATTTTCAGTGATGTATTCCATTTGGTTCTCCTTATCCATACTTCACATTAATATTAAACATTTAATTTGTTCTGCTAATTATGCAAAAAGTATGTATGCACAATTTTTTTTCTCCATTTCGTTGAATTTTGGAAGCTCGAAAGTTTACAAATTTAACAGTGTTAAACAAAAAAAAATAATAATAATCCTGGAACGAGACATAAACCCTTGATGAGCCACGAGCAAAGTCCTTGGTTTGACGCTCGGGTAGAGTTAAGCCTTCTTGTACAGGGCTGAGCATGCAGTGACATATAATAAATAGGAAGGTCCTGGAAACCTTATAGACAAGTGATAAGTTCGCAGATCACGACATCCATCTTCTTTCGTTCCCGTTTCGAAAAAAAATAAATAAACATTGGCGGTGACAACAGCGATTTCGTTATGCTACAGTTTAATGTCAGAACTATTCGGCCCCTTACAATTATTTTAAAAGGTCGATTGCGGTTTAGAAGCAATTTATACCAGAAATTTAGAAACATACATATTTATACTAAAAGTTTTAATGGCCCCTGTAAATGAATCGATAAATTAAAAAAAAAATGAATAAAACTTGGAGAGTGAGACCAGTCCGTACGTTGCACTGGTGTTTCCGTCGTCGAGCTAGAACTTGTCGGGAGATGGCACTCTGTGATTGGTTATGTTTGCCAAAAGCTCTTCAATTATTTGATTTCATCCCCATCGACATCAATCTCATTATCTGTAGGAATACATTTATTTCACTGATGATAAAATGTCAAGTAACCACCTACCAAACCATCGCCTTATTGCAGGAAAGGTACTTGACCACTCGTCCTTTATTACGGTTTACCACAATCGAGTGTCCCGCGAACAAGACATGGATAATCAGCAAAAGAAGAAGAAAAAAAAAAGCTGCTTCATCCAGGGGCTCAAATCTGTAGAATTCGCAAGAAATCATAGTGGGGCCACGTAAAACCTACAAAAGTAATCTCTGGATAAAGTGCTTATATACTGCTTGTGTTTTGGCCTTTATGCATGAAATAGGTATACTCAAAGTTTTCCACAAAAAAAAAACAACGTAGTTTTGACGTTAAGGTTTATCAACCCCGTTTCACAGCCACGATTTTGCAAGCGCAACAGGACTCCCTCAGTGAGGGGCTTGTTTGACTACACAGGGAAGGAGGATGGGGCTTCAGCGACGCAGGGATCTGCCACCCCCTGGTCTCCGCCTGCGACGACCTCCCTGCGTGCCGCTCCGCGCGACGTCAGAGTGAGTCACGTGACCCCGCGGGTCACCGGGGCCTCGTGACGCGGTGGGGTCGGCGAGTGAGGAGGGGGCGGGTATCGGGGGAAAGGGCGGCGATACGCCCCAGAGGCCGGAATGGTCGGCCGGCGCGCCACGGGACTCGGGGAAGCACGTGCGCCGTCACGTGCGAAGCGGGGCAGGCGGCACACCGAGCGCGCGAAGAAAGGCTTGCCCCAGCCTTGACGGCGTCGCTGGGGAATGAAGCCCCTTCCCCTCCCAGTAGAGCAGTGGAAGGGGTAGGGGAGCGACGCACCACGTGGGTAGACGCACGTGCTGCTCCTCGTGCTCTGCGAGCTGAGGTCTCGTGCGGCCTTCGCATTCTGCACCGGCCCGGTGTGTTGTGGGTGAAGAAAGGCGTTGTTTTTGGGCCCGCGCCGTGGTGGGAGCGGGTCAAAGAGTAATATCTTTCCCCCTCCCCACTTTTTTTTTTCCTTTCTTACCCCCCCTCCTCCGCAGACGTTGTTCCGCAACTTGCGGTATTTATCCCCCTTCCAGTTTCTTCCCCTCTTTAACATGTCGACTCCTTTCTCCGCTTAACTCCCTCGGCATCTAGATGAGATCATCCATGGCGTGTACATTCCAGATAATCTCGGCCAATAACTTTGCATATTTTTATTTTTATTTTTTTTGTGTCATTACCCGGGTATGTATCAAAGCAGAGTGGCGCAATTTTTGAAATATGTATTGGACAGGAGTTTAAATGGACCCGGGTTCGAATACACATTTTGTCACGCTGATTGCCGACTAGATACGGTAGACCATTTCCAAAGCTCGTTCAACTGTTTTAATTGTGTGTGCTGTCAACGACAACAGTGAAAATAAAATAATACAATAATACTTATCGGGTATACACAAATTTATTTAATGTAAGGTTGGGGGGGGGGGGGGGGGGACTATTGTCAGTAAAGTGTTTCAACTTGTGTTTCACGTAGTGTGATTTTTTTTTTCAACATGTATTATAAAATTAGGGAGTCTTTGACATGGTTTAGGGTAGGTATGAAAATCTATCAGCCACAATTTTGGTTTTGGTGACTTTATACTTTGACATCTATCAGACAATATCACAGATAAAATTTTCCCCCTCGGGTAAAACTTAATCTAATAACTATTTTATCTGCAAATTTAAAAACTATTTGTTTCAAGGGAGAATAATATTTTGATCTAAAACATTGACAAATAAACATTTTAAATGAGCGATCACAGTTCGAGCCTCAAAAAAATGTATTTAAAAATACTTACGTCAGTTTTATGAAATAAACGTTTTGTGTTGCAAAAAATCCACGGTTTGATTTCGATGCATGTAATTACACAAACCTTGACGGCCATGCTGGGCCTGAGCTGGGTTCGAGTTATATTTTCGAATTTTGCTAGAATTGTTCTTAAGATCTTTTCGAATTTTGTTCGAGTTGTTTTAAAGTAGCGTTCTAGTTCTGTTCGTGTTGTGTTTCAATTGAGTCCTAATTATAATTAAGGGGTGTCCGAGCTGTGCTACATATTTTTTTTTTTTTTTGCTGGAACAACAAGTAGGTAGGTATACCACTGGTAGGATAGTCGCCGTCTCTATTTAAAATAATATGATTTGTTTATGGAGCAGTTAAAAACTTTTCACCTTCTATAACACTTAACCAAGAATTATAAATACTAAATATAAAAACACATATGTAAACATTTCGAAAAAGCGAAAACTTTCCTAGAAAAAAATGAAAGTTTTATAAATGATTTAAATAAATATATTTGTGCGGAACAGTGTAATAATGAATATAGCATAAATATTTTAAAAAATTAGTTGTCTGTAAAGTCGGTTTACGGACGATAGTTTAACGTGACAACGACATAACAAAACATTGATGAAATAATGGCATAGTTTTATGAATAAAATTGAAAAATTTTTATTGAGTTATCACTATTTTGTATGGATACAAAGGAGTGAAATGAAATCTACAATTTAATTGATGAATTTACTTTTATTTGCACTCATTAATTCAAATATGTTTATTACTTTAACGAAGAGATTATTTTAACTATAACTTTTATACATGTTTGCTATTTAACTTCAAGATCGCCGAGAATGTTTTACGCTTTTTCGCAATTAGGTACACATTTAACGACGAAGTTTGTTCGTCGTGAAATTAAACGTGGGATTTAATAAAAATGCCCTTGCAGTTAATAAAATAAGTATTAGTAAGTTTAAGAAAGAATTTCGGCTTTAATCTCCAACCCAGACGCTCGTGGTGCGCTGGGGCCGAGATTAAAATTCTTCGAGAATATTTTACGTTTTTATGTCTTCCAGTGCTCAAAATTATATGCAATTGTGGCCCCGGGCACGAAATTTTATTTATAATTCATTAATAATAACGCCCCTCGCGATAAACAAAGGTATATGTGTATTAACAAGTACCTGGTTCCCGCGGAAGCAGGTAGATTGTGCGATTCGTTCGGTTCGCGTCCGTCACCGTAGAAAGCAGCACCGTAGGGGAATAATATTACTTCGTTTTTTAAATACGATTTTATAAGAAATACGAATCCCAAATACACCCAACTTATTTATAATGTGTTACAATATTTTTTTTTTAAAACATTGTGCAAAAGATCCCGGGTGTAATTTGAATTATTATGTGTAACTGTAAAACACCATTTTTCGTACAAAAACGTTTTTGAAAATTCAACATTACTTTTAAATAACCGTACCGATTGGGCTGAAAATCGGTGGACGATCGTTAAATTACATAATATTAATAATTCAAACGACGAAAACATGATTGAAAAGTCAAATCGATGGTTGTTACAATCGAGTGGAAGAGAAATGCGGCGCAAGCGTACAATGAGCTTAACGGGACACATCGTAGTGGGACAATGTGCGTTACGGGACACTTTTTTCGTGCGTACAGTCGGTGTTCATCGATTTATTAGACGTTGTCACGTCAATAAATAAAATACATTTAAAAAAAGAGTATTAAGGAATGTAATGCCAGAAAGCTTTTCGCCACAGGTGATAAACATATCTTGACACGATTACAGAAATATTCTCGGGCTGAGTTTGTGCTTCGTCCAGTCGCTGTGAAATATGGGGTAATTTGGGAATAAGTTTGAGATTTTTACTTTAGATCAGGTTTGTTTGGATAAAGTTGATGGGCGTATTTTAAGTTTGAGACAAGTTTCGGTTTATTTTAATTTTAAGCTGGAGTTTACTTTTAGTTGAGGTTAGTTCAAGGTTGATTCGGTGTCTTCAAGTTCAGTTTAAGTTTATTTTGTGATCAATATAACTTATGTTTGAATAGTGTTTTAGTTTATTTTAATTTTTTTTTTAAGTTTAGATTATGTAAGGTTAGATTGTATTGAGTTGGGTTTGTTTAGGGTACCAGTAGTGTTATGTTGGATTATTGTTAGCTAGATAATGGAATCTTTTAAATATTAGTAATCTCTTATTTTCAAGCTTTTTTCTATATTGCTTTATAAAGTCTAAATCACATACAGACCAGGTAAATAACTATAAACTGGCAGAACAACGTTTGTCGGTATCTGAAAGTGATATAAATTAATTTTCACACACTTGACATTCAAATTAAGAAGACAATATTTCTGACTACATCTGATTTCGAAAAAAAGGTCCCCCTAAACCCTGTGTTCAGCCAGGGGCAACGCCGGGTATTGCAGCTAGTTGTTATTGTTGTATTTGCGTTCCGGGGTTGATTTCAGGAGGTGTTCGAAAATGGTAATTGGAACTTTGGGACGTTCAGTTGGAGGGATGTTCGAGAGGTTTTCGGACACAGGTGTTGGTCCGCGGGCTGGGTTCGCGCCTCGTCCTGGACTGCAGCGGAGGAGGCGGTCCAAGGTCCGTCGTGGAGCCGGGAGCCGCCCCGGCCCCATCCTTGGCATTATTCGCTCGCGTGACGCGTCCCGACGCGTGGATGCGCCCGTCGTGGCCGGCCGACGCCCCGCGCCGCGTCTGACCCCGCCCCTCCATGGGCGGCGGCGTGACGTCACCTCCGGGGCGACGCGAACACTTCTGCGAGCAAGTCGTCCGCGGAGTCGCCCGAGCGATGCTCCTAGTTGGGCCGGAGGGGGGGAAGGTTAATATCCCGCAGTCATCAATATTTTGGTGGAAGCCTTCTTTTCCCAGACGAGAGAGCCAAACGTCCGATCGTGCATCTTCGATTATTTTTTTTTTTACGTTCATTGTAAATAAATACGGCGGTGTTGATAGAAAGGATACTAATGGTCAATTAGGTTGGGTTGGCTACATTATAAATACTTTAAAACATCGTGGACGGTTGATTTGGTTAGGATAGCTACATTAAAGATACGGTAAAAAAAAAAAAAGCATGAACTTCGGGGAACTTCGGGTTTTGGCTATCTTTCGTCTGTGAAAAGAAGGCTTCCCAATATTTTGCGTTTGTACTACACGCATAGTACGCATATCAAAAATAAGATCATGGCTTGAACACAACTCTAACTAAACTCAAATGCTACTTGAGAACAACAATCTTAAAACCTCTTGAATACCACTTGAACTAATCTCGAATCTTGTTTAAATAACATTTGAACACCCATTGAATTCGAACACAATTCGAACCCCCATCCGAATCACAACAATTTTGATTACTATACAGTCTGTCCACGAAAGAATATCCCATGTTATTAAGTCCATCTGTGAGCGTTGTAAAGTTTTGGTTCAAGGTCACATATTAAAGAGTGACTCAAACAGTTTTTTTTGATAAGCGCATGCGCAGAGTAATACTTTGTTATTTTGTCGCTTGCAGCGCCACTTACGCAAAATGACTACTGCTGAGCGTAAAGCGTTTTGTGTTCGGAAATTTACTATGAGTGAATCTGTACTTTCAGTTCAACTTACATTTCGTTTGAAGTTTTATTGTGATCCCCCATGTGGCAACAACATCTGCCGATGGTACAGGCAATTCGAGACGTCAGAGCTCTTTTTCCCTGGCCTCCACGTTCACCTGACATTAATGCCATGCAATCTGTTGGCAGTGTTAGTAAATAACTATATTAACTACCAAATGATTGCACCGCGACATCTGACCAGCCATTTGTGAACACAATATTTCCACACAAAAATTATTTTGGGTTTTGTAAAAATTTTAGCTTACCATTCTACCCACGAAACATTGTTATTATTTATTTACATTAGTGCTAGTAACTTTTCATAAGAAATTGCAATAATTAATTTTTAAAGCAGGACATTTCTTGCCACAATATTATTGATAGTTATAAACAGTCCTCTAGTTCCGCCAAAACTGCATCCTTCTGTACTCCCACTGGCGGTTGCTCCATGCGTCCGTACCAGAAATCAAATATATTTATTTCCTTCCTATGAGCACAACCTCTCTCCCATTCACACGGCCGTCGTATGCGCTGTTGTGAATCAGTAGGTTCGAAAAGATGGCGGCCAAATCTTGTGCACACGATCTACCGTTACTGTTGTTTTTTTTAATTCTGCTTTACGATTACTGCAGTGCTGTGACGTCACGGAGAGTTCCGCATAGACTTCATGCATGCCTGGTGACAACACGGAAGGTAACCCACTTCTCCCTATATAAAAAATCAGAATAAGACCGGCCCATAATCGATATATTGATGCAGCCAAATTTACTGACTAGTAAACCAGAAAATACTTTCTGTTTGTTAAAAAAATGCTTTGTAATAAAAAAAAATTGTCTTGGCTGAGGTGAGAGGGTAAGTGAAACTCTTCTTTAAGCAAGTTGTTGGGAGTGAGATTAGCAGGGGGAACGTTTAATTAGCACATTAATGAATATGTTTTGTTCGTATTGTATGCATAAGTATTATTTTTATATTATTTACGTTTAATAATACATGAGTTTAATATGAAAGAATGTATGTAATTCATAAAATTTCATAAGTTTAAGCTTCTTTGGAAATGTTTACAATATTTGTTCATTCCAATTATAGTATTAAATCGTTATGTTTTTGTGTTTTTAATCGACAGTTTTATTAATACGCGAGACATTTTTATTTTGATGCACAGAAAAAGAATGGTTAAAATTTGCAAACATAAATTATATAAATCGATGTGCATTGCACTGTCTTGAATTGAGTCCTCAGCCCTGAATGAAAACACGTCTTCGTCGGTTCTTATTTTAAAAAATGTAACGTATTTGAATATGTGATACTTAGTTAACACCTTCCTGTCTGGCGCTCGCGAGCGGCTTGGACCACGCTGTCCGACTAGTTTGATAATGTTAGCAACGACAGGTGGGACAACGGTCCACGACAGGTAGTTTTATGTTAATAAGGGTGCTCGTAAGCTGCAATTTGGAACTAGCAACCTTAAACAACTTTAATAAATAATGTTAATATTCCTTGAAAGGCTATCTCGGCCCCTTTGGGCAACCAAGCTATTTAGAGAAAAGAATAAAAAAGCATGCTTTATATTCAAACTTGGCGGAACACAAAACAACGAATTTTGTTAACCCCCGGCAGAGTTCTTGTCTGTGCTGGTGCTATTAGCATACTTATTGCTCTACTCTCTGCAATATCAACAATTCCTTGAGGCTATAATGCGGGTAAAGGAAAAGAAAGACAGCTATAATACTACGCATATTTCCCATCTTACAGTGCCGTAGATTGGGAATATAAATGTCTCAGGTATATCAAGACCGAGAATACATTTTTTTTTTCGGAAGCATAAGACGGAGAATCGCTGCCAAGGGCATTATTTGAGAAGATAAAAATTTGGGCAGGGGAAGTGAATGTAAAAATGTAAAACTCTCCTGCCAAATCCAGGAAAAGTCTGAAATATTTCATTTCTTTTCCGTTCTACGGGACTACCGATAAAGTTAACAAACAACTTCCAATAAAAAGAAATAAAGAACGGAGCTAATGGCGCGAGACTAAAGAGATAAAAGTAACTGCACGTCTGTAACTTCAAGTACATAGCTTACTTACAAGGATTCTGAACATGAATGAATTTGTGAGACTTTCAAGGCTCACCTAGAAGCCAAACGGCTTGAAGAACATTATAAAAAATATTTTACCTAAAACCACCCAAGGGGTTTTGAGAAGCATTTGATTTAAAATAAATAATTTTACATACCAAAATCTTTTCGCGCTCCCACTCAAGTTTAGAATTCTTAGTTTGGTTTCTAGTAGGTATTGTTTCACTAAGTTGTTTATGATAGTTGGAAAAATATTGAAAAATGTAAATGCTTAATTTAATTTAATTATTTCTGTAAATAATTTAAATAAAATGCTTTTTCGATGTATGGTTTAAATAATTAACAAATACGTTAGGTAAAAAGCCGTAAATCTTCTTATGTTAAAATGTCCTACTAATATTATAAACGCGAAAGTTTGTAATTATGGATGGATGTTTGTTACTCTTTCACGCAAAAAGTACTCAATGGATTTGAATGAAATTTGGCTTACAGCTAGATTATACCCTCGATTAACACATAGACCCCATATTAATATGAAATTCCATCCCAAAGGGAGTGAAAAGTAATAATTTCATTTTATAACAAAAATCATAGGTCATAGACATACAAATAGTGAGTGAGTGTCATTTCTCTATGCCTGACACACGATCATACACATAGTAAGGTCTGGCAAATTAATATTTTTCTCCTTGGTGAGACCAGTCCGCTTAGTGGAGCTCGCAGCGGCTAGCAAAATAAAGGCGCTAATAACAGTTTTGTTTTTAACTTCGTCAATAGATAGAGTTGCCTTGAATTTTAAACGCACCATCATTTGATGCGTTTGTCATGTCTTTAATTTTCGTTTGTTTGTGCTGTATGCGTTCCTACACCATTAATCTGATTGCGATGAAATTTTGTTGATTTGTTATGCGCATGCCCATGAAGATTTCAGAGACGGTATAACTATTTTTCAATAGTTGGAGCACGAATCGTGTCAAAAAATGTGTTTATTTCATTTTATATAGCGGCACTTCGTCTGTTTTTGTTGTATAAGTGCGCACGCATGACACAATTTATTTAAATATAAAAGAGAGACAGAGATAGAGTGATATATATATATATATAGTGAGATAGAGACGGAGAGATAAGTTGAGATAGAGCGAGGTATAGAGAATGAAATGGGTTAGATAAAGAGATATACCTATAGATGTATAGAAATATATAGACTTATATATAGAAGATATAGTTATAGTGGGAAGTATATATGTAGATATAAAGAGATGAATAGAGTTAGAGAGATACATAAATGTATATAGATGTAGATAGATGTAAATATATATAGAGATGGATAGATGATTTGTATATGTGGAACTACTTCAATCATATTACAAAACAAAACTGAATGAGGCATTGCAATGCAGGCCGAACATTATCAAGATGATGGAATCTTTTCAATATTAGAATCTCTTATTTTTCAGCTTTTTTTCTATATTGCTTTATAAAGTCTAAATTACATACAGACCAGGTAAATAACTATAAACTGGCAGAACAACGTCTGTCGGGATCTGAAAGTGATATAAATTAATTCTCACACTTGAAATTAAAATTAATAAGACAATTACTAACTTCACCCTGTGTTCAGCCAGGGGCAACGCCGGGTATTGCAGCTAGTACGTCCATAATTTGGCTGTCGAATTCCTGCTTACAAAACGTTTCCGAACAATTCTCACCACCGAGCACTTTCTCTGAGCCTTGCCCCCCCCACCCTGGCTTCAATTCGCGAACCGCGCGCGGGCGGGCGCAACGCGGCAGAGTCACGCGAGGCACACATCGAAAGCTGCCTGGCAGTCAAATTGTTACCGGGAAAAAAAAAAAATTTGCCCGCCCCAGCCGCCGGCGACCCTGCGTCGCGCGAAGCGGTCGCGCCCTGGCTGACGTCACTCATAGTGTGTCGGCAAGTGGCTGGAGGCGGGTCGCGCGCTTCTCGTCGAACCAGCGTCCCGCTCGTGAGTCGGGGCGAAGGTCGTGGGTTCGAGACCGCCGCTGAGAAAAAAAAAACTGTTTTTCGGGTGACCAGGATACATATTTTCCCCAACATGATAATTAGAGACCCGGAAAATTCGCGGGTTCAATGACCTCCAGGATCGACTCCAATATCCTCTACACACTCGGGCATATGCCAACTGTTCATTGGCTGCTGACTTGTGAGTCGTCTCGACTGGGTGGCCTGTGATTCGACACTTCTATGAGTGAGGGTCTTTTAATTGGCCCTAAGTCCTTCAGATTAACAGTGAACCAATGACTAGGGACTCCTGTATTTCGCGAATACATTTCGTGTCTAGGTACATCGCAAAGCACCGTAGATTTTTTCTTGTAGTTATTGGCTGTGGTCGGCGAGAGGTGTTTTCCCGCACTTGACGGGGCCAATGGGAATGTGGATACCGTACTGCTGCACGCACACGATTCGCCATTACTCTAAGAAAAAGCTACAGTGTTTTGTGACATACATTGACACGAAATGTATTCGCGAAATACAGGTGTCCCTACCAATGTCAAAAGCAGCACTAAGGTATAATTATTTGAATTTTAGCATAACACGAAATGAACCCGCGAATTTTCCGGGTCTCTAATAATAATGTTTACAGTGACGATGATGATGATGATGATGGCTAAGAAGATGACAACGACGAAGAAAACGACGAACATGACGGCGAATACGACTTCGAAGACGACGAAAGTGACGACGAAAACGACGACGAAAAAGAAGACGCCGAAGAAGATGACGACTGTGAAGACAACGTGGAAGATGATTACGAATACGAGGATGAATACAATGGCGATGGAGACGACCACGAAGAAAAAGACGAAGAGTACGACTCCGAAGATAACGAGGGAGATGATATAGACCACGACGATGAAGGCGACGACGAATGTGATTACAAACAACAAGGAAGATGACGACGAAGACGACTACGAAAACGAAGACGGGGCCAAAGATGACAACCAACTAACCTGGAGGCTGGTTGGAATTTCGAACCATCGCCACGGTTATACCATGGCGCGACTAGAGGTGGAATAGGCAAAATGTTCCTACGTCGTTTTACCATCGTGTGTTGAATCCAGGAATTAAATTTTACACTGTTGAAAAATCCCCCACCCGGCCGAGAATCAAACCCAGTACTTTGGCTTACCAGTCAAAAGCTCCATCCACATAGCCAAAAGATTACACTTATGTGTTGTGAAAACAGAATATATTATGATCCAAATAAATTCATTAGTTTGGAACGCACTATAGCTGACAGGCATACCATCATCTATACTATGATAAAACTGTAGAACCACAGTGTCTTGTAGTATATTGAAAATATTTGCCAAAAACTGGTTGCAAGTGATGTAGGGAGTGTAATGGAATACAATAAGACTATTTATAAAAACTTTTTTTTCTGTTTGTCTGTTTGAACACTCTAATCTTTAAAACTACTAGAGGAGTTTTCATGGGGTTTGCACAGATAACTGTAGCGTATCTTGGGTAGTTGTTAGCTCCCAAGGGTAGTTTAACTCGGGTATCACCGGGTAGTTCAGCTAGTCTTCAATATGATACAAAACACTGGCAAAATTCTTGCACATCAAAGCAACTATGAAGCGGATATGAAAAAAAATTCTCCTGTAGAAGGCCTGTCAACCCAGAATAAATTGAACCTTCCTAAATGTGGAACTTTATTAATGATTGCAAGAATTTTTTTTTGAAAGAGCTTATTCAAACATGGTTCACTTAGTTTAGAGATAAAAAAAATTAAGGAAATAACTACATAGAATCCATAGCGGTAAGAATCTGTCAAAACTTTGCTCGCGAAATAAGCATGAAATTATTCGGGCCTTGACGTAAAAAAATTTACTTTGGTATTGCACACTATATATAGTCTGTGCTATTTTTTTTCAGTAATTGCTGAAGTGTTGAGTGTAACCGAGATGCTATATTGGTCCCTCAGTTAGTTCGTGAATATTTTGTTACCACGTTTTAATATATGGCAGTATGGAAATATTTTGTTGTTTGCCTTGAAGGACTTACAAGAAATTTTCGCCAAACGCGAAATGTCAAAATGTAAACATAAACCCAAGTAAAAATACTTTTAAGTGAGTAAACGAGTTTTACTTGTCCTGTTTAATTGACGTTTGCTGATCTAGCCAAATCGCGCTCTTATACATGCGCCCGAGTTTTTTTTTCGCCGACGAGTAGGTACATAGTAATCTCGCTCAGTGTAGTCGACGCCTAACCTCCCCAAATCAGTTCACACTCTTAGGATAACTACACCGTCTCGCGGCTGCGACTACAAACGGAACGGAATGTTTGGGCAGAACGCCCGTCGGCTGAAAGGTTACGCGTGAAAACAAAATGGAAGTAGCGCAATCACAGCGCCCTCTCGCTTGCGTTGCATGATACAAAACGCATTATCTGATTTTCTTTTATTACGTTTTTCCGGTGAAGAGAATTGGCCTCAGTTGAGCGTGGGCGGTGGATGTCAGGAGGGGAGGCTTGTTCCAGCATCACGACTCTCTTGCACAAAGTATAAAGCTTTAGGTCGGAGGGGGGGGGGGGAGGTGGGGGAACTTCTCTTTGCCCGCAAACAAGGCCCTCCCTAGATCATCAGCTTATATTCTCGCTCACGGTTTTTCGCGTAATAAAATCCTCCTCGCAGTTTGGCTCGTGATGGCGGTCGGCTCGTTTAGCTAATATCGTATCCGCGGCGAGTGAGGACATGGTTGTGGAGGGAGGGGGGGGGGGGGGGGTAAACACACGCTGGCCCAGATCCTCCTCTTTCCCCCTACTTTACTCTTATTTTCCCGTCACAGCCTTGCTATACGAGCTCCGAGCATGAGAGAGCGGGGAACGTGAATATACACGAGATTTCTGTTGAGCCAATTGTCTGAAATTTACCTCCCTTTCCTTCCCCACCCCTATCCAGCAAATTCTCACTTCCCCAGTTTCTGACCGCTGGAAATTTCCGTAATAAGATCTTACATTTTGATGGTCATGACTGTTTTCGAAAGTCGCATCACCGTTTTACGCAATATACCTACTTCTTGTGGAAAGTATGTCGATCAGTAAGTCGGCCCATTAAGTCGGCGAAAAGTTCAACTCTAATTTGTTTATTTATCAATAATTAATCCACCACTATCAAATTACACAAAAATTCACCATCCGCTACATTAACCTTAAATTCATCATCCATCATCCATCATTCGCTATTTACCGTTTACAGTTAATAATATCGCATCAGCTAAAACCCGTATCTTCTAAAGGTATCGTGGTTGTCTCATCAGTCAAAATCACAACACTATCACATGCGTAAGTGTCATTCTCCATATTTATCTATAATTAAAAATCCAGTATTCATAATCCTATAATTTGGTGTACGTTGAAACAACATTTCGGTCGGGGGGTTATCATAAATGAAGGAAAAATTAGGAGGAATGAAGGAAGGAGGAAATTCCTGGTAACATTCAGAACTGTTGACAAAGAGAATCAACCAATATCCACTTGTAGAGCAAATACAGGTTGTTGAAACGGTTATAATTAAGCTTTATCGATTTTTTAAAATCATGAATATTATTCTAGCACAAACATCCTTTTAATAAAAGATAAAACATTTAAACTGGTCTAAAACTACATTCCAAATCTAAAACTCATTCAACCTACAACGACATTTGAAATTAGAATAATACAATTTCCTCGCATTAGAGTTGTATTCAAAATCATTTTATTTTGGGTTTTTGCATGTGCAATTTAAGCGCACAAAAGTCTTACACACAAACGCGTCGCTAAATGTGTTATGTTATTTTGTATTCAGTTTGAATTATGAAAATTAGATCTTCGTAATATAGTTTCTCACTCATCGAGCTACGTTTTGTTCATCACAGACGATTTGAATGTTACAATACCTGTTTGTTAAACTTCGAGTTCTTTTAGGCACTAAACCGCTGGCATTTGTTCTTTGATAAAGCTTGGCAACGAACATTTTAAAACTATATTAGGTTATGATCGTTATGTAGCTAGTGGCTTCCTAACGACTTAATTTGCTCTGCGCGTCAAACAATAGAACGTCCCATAACAAAATTAAAATAAACAAAATTTAATAATTTGAATTTAATTCTTATGTGCAATAAAATCACGAAATTTTCTGGAAAAGGTGTTGGTACTTAAATTTAAATGAACATTTTGAAGAAAAAACTCACGCCTTTTTTTTATCGTTTCTCCAATTTATTTTTCTCATTACATCCTCACATTTGTTAAAAACGATACACCACTGTACATTCATTCAATCTTACATTAAAAAATTACGTAAAGATTAGGTTTGAATTCATTGAGAATTCATAGTCAACGGGTTTTCGAAAACAAGGAGCAAGTAGCTGCAGTTAAAAAAAAGTTTGATATTAATCCTCACAAAATATTGTGCAAATATTTTTTTTTATAAAATAAATAATGCTCATTTTGTTTATATTTATTGATTGGTAACATCTTAGCTATCGGTATATGGCATTTGGTAGCAGTAATTTCGTGAATGGAACGGAAGACGCATGGAGCGTAAATGTGTAACCATGGTGCTGCCATCTGTAGCAGCTGACGCGTAGCAAAGTTCACAAAGCCAAAGGGAAACTTAATAATATTAACTGTTTAGTGAATTTTAACAATATGGACAGTAATTTAATAAAATTCATTTGAGAAAAAAATCTAAAACTGTGATTTAGTTTTTTAAAAAAAAAATTCTCTTTTATCAGAGCAGTTTCATTATATAGTTTAAAATTTCGATCTTCAAATCGAATGATTCGATAGTCAACGTAGCTGCTCCGGCAACGAAATCTAGTGGTGGGTGCGGAAACTACTTGTGACTAGCGTCGAGATATTTAGTTGAAAACATAATTTTTGTAAATATTTATCACTCTTGGCATTATTTTTAAAAATTATATGTCAAATTTCGTGTCCGATTTTCGTATTATAAGTGTATTTGCAACATGAGAGACGAGGTTGGATGTTACACGTCTCTGACGAGTACCGACAGACTCGCTCACGTGTTTTTTTTCCCGCACATGAAAGATAATGAATTCTAGATAGCAACGCACCTTGCCGCGAACTATGCGTCGTATCGCAAGACCGGTGTCACATTCTGCTGTTGAACCGGAGCGATTGTCAGTTTTTACTCCGTGATATCTTCTGATGGATCACTTGTTTACGTTTCGATTTTGGTAAATTTACTGGGTGAATTCTTGAGAGACCTGCTTTGTGCATTCTTAAGAAAAGCGGCGGAATGGATATCCAGTAAAAAAAAAAAAAAAAAAAAAAAAAAAAAAAAAAAAAAAAAAAAAAAAAAAAAAAAAAAAAAAAAATCTGCGAAGTTTTAGACGCAGTGGCAGAAAACGCACAGGGTAGTAGAACACCAGCCCAAGCAACCAACAACAACTTCGGACAACCAGTTCCGGATTCGTGTAAAATGGCAAATACGCGCCGCGGCTGTAAGAAAACCTGCTTATTCGGTCAAGGTGGCAGCAGTGGTGAAAACAAAATACTGGTAATGGCATTCCAGAAGAACCCGGGGCCAGTCTATCGTGAATTATTTTTCCCGCGGTTTCCAGAAATGACTTCCGGGCAAATTCTGGAATGGTTCCGTATTCCAGGCCTGTGCCACTGTGCACAGAAAAATAAAATTATGTACTTTTACAAAAATTCCTTTGGAAACCAGTTGCCAAGAAATAGTTTGTAATACTACAAGAAAGATATTACAACTTTGTACAACACATGGCTGTGGTTATTTTTGCATATATGAAATACGTTTCTTTTTTCAGGTAATAATGTGTATCTATTACAAATATTGGAGCATAGCTTTATATATTGATCTATGTTCCATTAAATGATAATTGTCTTAAAACTATGTAAAATGTTATTCAAAAATTGAAATTTATTTTGCTTTATCGTGTTTTTTTAATGTGCGCATACTGGAAAGCTATTCAGGAAACGATTCACAAATAACTGTATTTATTGGAGTTACTGGAACATCACAAAGCATAAATTCCCGTGTAAGAATCGGAACTAAGTGTTTCTACGGACACTATTTTTTAGTGATACAGTTGTTTTCATGTAAACGTACAGATTTATAAATATTTGTAATTTTACATAAAATATTTATGTTCCGAGTTTAGGACTATTGTCTCACACGCCATGAAAATTATTTTATTTTTTCGTCATTACTTTTATTTATGGGCTTTTCTTAAGTTTTAACTCGATGCTTCACTCTCATTCATTGTTTTGCCACAAATTTGTTTAAATTTTATTTACTTAGTGAGTGAAAATAGTAGCGCAAATAATGTTAATTAGGAAGATCTGCGTGACGTTTTACACTATATTTTGGGAACATTTGTGACAGAACAAGAAATGTGAGAAACGTATACATCATGTTTATATTTTATAAACAACCCTTGAATAAAAGTTATAAAGAAAAATAAATTAACATAATTTATAAGATTGAATCTTAAGGGCGCGCTTACCCAGACACGTACACCACGAGCAGAGATTCAAAAATAACCTCAATATATCCGAGAGGTGCTTTATTTTGAAAATAAATTTCAGTCTATGTCGAGGTGTGAATTGAAGTTCGGTTTTGGATTTTTCCTATTTATACTTGATTTTTTAAAAATCTAAATAGGTATTTAAAAATTAGTATTTTTGGAATAAAGATTAGGTATGAATTATCAGTTAAGATTCTTGAACGCACTATACTTAAACCTTACCTTCATTTATACTCCATAAAGCCTCATACATAGTTGCTCTGTGTGCGCCGGTTCAGAGTATTGTCCTTAGAGGCTACACCCCGCTAGAAGCACCAGCTAGTATCGCACTAACCATTCCGCCTCACTGACTCAAGTACACCTAAGTCTAGGTGGGCACCTTAAGGCGCTGCTTACAAGCTGCGACACACCTGATATGACATTATAAAAAATACCACACGCATCGAGGTCTTTACAGGGGTTTGAAGTAAGAAACCTTAGGGCCTAAGTTTGTCGCTTTAAGCCAACTGTGCCAAAAGAGTAGTTTGAAAAATCAATGCGTATTGCGCAGCACTTAGGGCATGTCCAAATCCAAGTACGCAGTTGTATACTTGCAACCTTTCGTACTTCACATGATCTTGTGGAGTACTTGACGAATCCGGACGGTTTCAACGGTTTTGACCTCTTCAAATGGTATCAGCCAGCTGAACAGGTTGTTTACAGTTTCTTTCAACAAACAAATGTTATAATAAAATAAATTAATAGATTAAGTTTGTAGTTTTTCACATTTAATTAGTGTCAAACGAATTTCAAACAATTTTCTTTGTGTTTCTACCTTTGTTTCGCAGTTATAATAGGTATGTACGTGCATATATTTGTTAAAACTTCCTAATGCATATATTTAAATAATACAAATTTAAGTATTCATTCTAAACTAATATAAAGTGAAAATGATTAAATGATTCTTTAAATTAAATAATATATCAAATATAATATTTTTGTTTCTAAATGACGATCTTTCTTCATAAAGAAGTACGCGACAGGTACACAGAATATTTTATTTACTTTTTCGGCATACTTCACTTCCAGGTATAAGTACATATAAGTATATATCTAGTCAGGCGAATTCATTCATTCATTCACGGCCTAACTTCACCTACTTGACAATATACTTACTTGAACGCTGATTTTTTTTTAAAAGTTATTTATTGAAATTAACGTCTCGTCTTAAGTGAAGTCATTAGAGAAGGCATTGCTAAGTCAAATGCATCAGGATGTTGGTGAAGGAATCTGATAATACCTACAGTACCCAAATTTAACCCGAAGTGATTATAGGGAAACATGAAAAGCAGGATTCAGAATGGCTAAACTAATATTGGAACCATTATCATATCGCACTATTTAAGACATTCTTTAGAAGTAAATAAAAATAATCGAACGCATTTTGCATGGAACGAGGTGGTTTGTTGAAAATAACGCACTAAAAAGGTAAGTTAACAATATTCCTCTAGCATTACGCTTTTTCTAGCGTTATATAAGCGACAGTGGTTCATTCTTAATAAATCATTACTAACATTATTCAAACGTTATGTCATAATCGTTTATGTTTACATTTCCAAGAACTTTCGCCTATAGGCTCCGGGAACGGTGTTTCATCAAATTATAGATCCGGTAACTTCTGTAGTGAACGTAATTAATTACGTAACGTACTGGTTTGCGTATAGGCAAAGTTTTTCTCATTCAAGATGGTGCGTAACCACTGACTGGGATGTAGACTCGTCGTTGGATTTTTATTTGAATTCGGCTTTCCGTTTTGCGTGACCACAGATTGCAGCAATCTTACCATCTTACATAGCATCTTCAAATACCAGGATATTTCCCCATTTATTTTCCAGGGAGCATAAGTAACTACTAATGGTAATAAAGACAAAGTTGAAAATAATCGAACAAAATCTGTATGCTCAGAACCAACCTTTTTCCAATGGAAGAATGACTGAATAATGGTTTAAGAGGATAAAACCATAAATTATATGGCTTTACAAATT
Organism: Bacillus rossius redtenbacheri; assembly: GCF_032445375.1. Taxonomy (NCBI): domain Eukaryota; kingdom Metazoa; phylum Arthropoda; class Insecta; order Phasmatodea; family Bacillidae; genus Bacillus; species Bacillus rossius. The sequence continues at coordinate 48,996,958 of NC_086335.1, forward strand.
TAATGTTTTTTACATTATTTTTAATAAATCCATAATATAGCCATATTAAATTGTTTATAAAAGGATTTTTTACTTTGCAAGTTCATATTGAATAGTTTTTATCAACTTAAAGGTAAATTCTGTCAGTCCTAGCATGTTCTGAAAGTATGAAATCATGTGGCATACAGTTTTCGATTAACTGTTTCGTATATAGCATTCTTCTTTAAACTCTTTTTTAGTATATCATTTATACATCAATAACAATTAGGTTTTTCCCAAAACCCTGAATATCTCAGATTTATATTGTGTTTGGCTCCAAATCAGCGCGCAGTCTTCTCGTTGTGCATAGGGAGACTGTGAGATTTTAGAGGTAAAAATAACATTTTATGAAGGTAATGTTGTATTGCAAGTTACTTGTGCTTTCAATAATCTGTACCGGGTGTTTCATGCCTAACTCCAAAAACACCTGTTTTAGTCATTATCCATCTTCTATGAAGGACAGACAGTTTAAGATGTAAATACGGAATCAGGACTACTCTATCACCCTCAGTGTATTCTTTCTTGAATGCTTTTTTTGTAAACAGAGAGCACTCGGATATCTTGAGCAGTTTTCAAATCACGTGTTTCCCCCCTTTTTTTTCTGAATCTCTGTACACCGCGTGTGTGCCCGAGTGAGCGGGTGCCTTAAAAGCTCTGGCGGAAAGGTCCACAGCGAAGCTTGAGATTCACATCAGTCCACATTCCGAGGCCCGAACAGTTACGAAGGTCACCGAAGTTCGCCGCTCGCTCGTGCAACTTCGGCGGCACAAATTTTTGGAATAAAAACGCGCGGAAATGATGTCGAGATTGTATTTCATGAACTAAAGTGACGGAGAAATCAGAGAATGGTCAAGCTACATTAACGATACTTTAAAATAGTGTGGACGGTTGATTGGGCTGGGTTACCTACAATGAAAATACTGTGAATCGTATGAATTGTTGGTTACGTTTTGTGATCCATATTACTAAAAGATACTATACAATAATAAGGGAGACTGGTTACGTTAAGTTGGCTCCTTCTTAAATTGGTAAATCCAAACCAACCATTAAAATTATTTTACTATATTTTTAATGTAGCTAACCTAACTAACAAGGTCTAAACTCTTTTAAGAGTGTTTTTAATGTTACTGTAGCTAACATAACCAACCGTCCTAAATATTAAAAGTATTTTTAATGTATTTAACTTAACCAAACCGACCACTCTCATGATATCACAAGTATGTAATATTTACACCAAACCTTAAGAGCATAGACTACTAACATTTTCTAATTTTTATTTTTTATTTCCCAAAAATGTGGTTTTTCTTCAGAAATTTCATTGTTTTAACCAATCACCACAAATATTCTCACCAAATACCCCATGATAGGAATTTATAATTCAAATCCTCATTTTGTTGATTTTAGATAAACAGAGAAAGAGAGAGGGAGAAAAATGAGGAGAAAAATAACCGAACATGATTGAACGTGGCCTGGGAATTGACTGGTGTGAATCTTAGGTTTCCCTCGTTGAACCGGTTCAGGTAGCCTACATTTCACAGGGATAAGAGCCATACCAGAACAGTTCCGAAGTTCCCCGAAGTTTGCCAAAAAAAAAATTTACATATATTGCAAGGATTTACATATTTTTACGGTCATAGAGCATTTTAAATAACCCTAACCTAACCTTTTATTTTAAGATTCGATAACATAACCTACCCTTACCAACCCTCCCGGAAAAAAATCTATTATTTATTACTTATTTCGCGATAGAATAGAGTCCAAATACTTTTGATATGATTTTGCTTCAGTGATTGGGTCACAGTTTATCTGAAGGACTCTAGGCCAATGAAAAATCTTTTATAGAAGAATTAGCGAATCACGATTCTTCCAGTCAACAGGTGTTACGAGTCGGTAAAAAATCAGCAGATGTAATTTGCACGAGTGCATAGAGGATCATGGAGTCTATCCTTTAGGGATTTGAAATCGCGAATTTTACAGGTCTTTATTTATTACACTGGTCGAACCTAAAATTTTATTTCGTTAAAATTCGGAACTGTTCGGGTTGTGGTTGTGGTTTTCATCGCTGTGAACTGTAGGGTATCTAACCAGAACAGGCACTTGAACTTGATGAGTTGTCAGGCGACCACTCGGTACCAAGGACAAAGACGAGGTCGTAAGTCATCGGTGTTGAAATGGCAGCGAGCGTTTTGTTGATGGCATAGTACGTCACATGGTAATAGTCTAAGCACAGGTTATGGGTTGAAAACGTTACGTATCCGGGCGAGAGATTGGTCGTAGATCTTAATATTCACCCGTATAACTTCCAAAGGCAAAAATAAAACTTAAGGGTCCCATGCAGCAAGCGCATAAAAAAACTTAATGATAAATGTAATGGCTTCGCTCGTTTCACATGCGTATACGGTTGTTGTCGCGTAACTCCTGAGTATATTGAAAAACCGTGAATTCTTCTCACAAAAAAAAAACATTAAAAAATAATGACAGTATTATGATAATATTATATATGGCAAATAACTGTTTGTGCTAGATATTGTCATATTTTTAGCCATAATCTGTACAAATAATAAAACTTTTAGAGGCAAAATAGTCTGTACATAGGATGAAATGATGAAAAAATGATTGCAAACTGCTATTTACATTATTAAGAACTCAAAAAAATTGTTTTAAAATTTATTAAATCTTTTTTATTAGAGTTATTTTTTTATTTTTTTATCTGTTGTATGTTTGTTCGAGCATCAATCGAAAACTTCTGGACGGATTTTGATGAAGGTTTTTTTCTAATGAAAAGCTCTTCGACTAACTTAGAAACTAGACTATGTCTAAATACACAAGTCTACCTCTGAGGGGGTGAAAAAGGGGTAAATATGGTTTTACGATTGTTAATTATATCTCTGAAACTAATCAAGCATAAAAAAGATTAATCGGTACCAATAATTAACATTGGAAAACTATCCAAGACAATTTATATATTTTACAAATTTCAATCTCTAAGGGGTGGAAAAGGGTTAAGTATGTTTTAAAAGTTGATAATTATATTCCAGAATTTAATTAAGCGTAATGAATGATTTTGGGTACTAATAATAAACATCCGAAAACTTACAACAAAAACTTTTATATTTTGCGAAATTAAAACATAAGGGGTGAGATAAGGCCCAGTTTTTATTAAAAGTTATTTATTATATCTCAGAAAATAATTAAGCGTAATGAATTATCTTAGGTACCAAAAAAGACCTTTCAAAAGCTTCGAACCAATTTTTTTTTTGTATTTTCGAAATTTAACCCCTCAGAGATGAATAAGTGGTAAGTATGTTTTAAAAATTAAAATTATATTTCCCAAATTTAATAAAGAGTAGTAAGTGATTTTATATACCAATAATAAACATACAATTACTAATTAAAATGTTTATATTGTGCGAAATTCAACCCGAAAAAATGAAAAAAATGGTAAGTATATTTTGATTAATATTCATATCACAGAATTAGTTTATTAAGCATAGTAAAATATTTTGATTACCAATAATAAAAATACGAAAAATACCAACTACAATTTTACCATTTTGAAAATTCCAGTCGTAAGGTGTACAAAAGGGGTGAATATGATTTTAAGATAAATTATTTAAACTTCGAATTAAAAAAATGGATACTAATAACACACATACAAAAACTATCAACCATTGTTCTACTATTTTGCTTTATTCAAACTCTAAGGTTGGGAAAAAGGGTAGGTGTGTTAAAAAAAAATTAATACTTCCAATTCAATTAGAACTAAAAGTAAAATACTAAAAAATTCTGCATCTAAAGTTATGTATTGCTTATTTTTTGAGTTTATAAAAAATCGTATTTTAATGGAGTAATAACGGGGTTAGCTTTCTTTTATTAAACAAAATCGTATCTCCGAAACTAAGTATTTTATTTAAATGGTAAAAATTATAATATAAGAAATATTTTTATTAATTGCAAGATTTACCCCATAAGGGGTGTAAAGGGGTAATGTTAGGAGTAAAGAAAAAAGTCATATTTCCGAATTTACTACATCTAAGGGTTAGAAATTAACAATGAACAACAAGCACCTAGAGATACGAATTATATATATTTTTTTCATTTTTTTCCGGATTTCACTTTGAAGGGTGGGAAAAGGGAATAACTTATGTTTTATCATAACAATTTCATAGCTCCATAACAAGTAACAAACTTAGTATAATTAACGTAAATAATTAATTATGTATAGTTCTTTCACCACTTTTCTATATTCGACCCTAGTTAAATTTTGTAGCAGTAAATCACATATCCAAGCATAATACGACGAAGTTAAAAAAAACAGAGCAAGACTATGGAAAAATTAGGATTTTAATATTAATTTCAATCTTTACCATTTTTCTATATTCGACGTAAAATTCGTCAAAAGATAGTTGATTAATTTTATTGAAAAAGTCGAATTTTGCAGCTAATCAAGCGGGATGTAAGTTATATGGTATTATTTGTAGACATGTAACATCTAACAATTCTTTCTTACACCATGCTTAAAATTTAAATTTTAAAAGATGAAGTTTTTGAAATAGCGTTTTAACATTTAAATATATATTCTTATCAAATCAAATTTAATTTAAGAAAAGGAAATGTTTAATAAACATTCCTTTACATACATTTTCTTATTCAACATTTTCCGAAATATCCCCTCTTAAGTTGTAACAGGGGTTAATATTATTTTTTAAAAAATAAAAAAGTTATAGAATATATTAAATAATTATTGGAAAAATTAATTTTAACTCAATATAAATATAATTTTATTATAATTGTTTTGGAGTTAACATTTGCGGTTACAATTAAGATATGGTTAAGTTTGGCATGTGTTTGGTTAGTAAGTATTTGTTGGTTAATAGATATTGACTTAGTTCTTAATTTTTACATTGGCACCCCTGTGGGAGAAGAGGTGAAGGGTAAGAAATTTTGGGATTTTCTTTAAATCAACTTATATTTTGTATAACAATTTTTATATCTGTATTTTATATTTAAAACAAAGATGTAATTGTATAAAATGTCCTTAAATAATAGGAGGTATTCGTAATAAGGTGAAATAAATAAATAATTCTAAGAATATCTCCAAACACAGTAAATGAATGCATCAGTGTAAACGTTGACATAAAATTTGTTAAAATAATTTAGGTGCAAGTGTAAGATTTTTTTAATTGTCTACCGCATGAAATCAAAAGTAGGAAAGTGTGATTTCATCAAGGTAAAATATATCTTCGGACACTTTGAAACGGAAGTTTTAAAATCAGATACTTAATATATTCTAAAAAAAGGGGCCTATACATAACTACTACAAATTATCATTCTTAAAAATTTATGTTATGAAATAAATATTTTATACATCTGATAATTTATTGTGTCTATTTATCCAGTAAACATTTTTGGAATATTTCACATTAGGTACTTTTTTTTTAGCAATACTCAGATATTGTGCGAGTGAAGCCGCGTGTTATTAGCTGGTGTAAATATTTGACCTGTTAGTAAAACACACATAATATTCCAAAAATCTTATTATAAATGAGTGAATAAGATTTTTTTATAAACATATTCTGCCCATGACTGGTAACGAAAATAAATAAAATTAGTGTATGTGTTCAACAGATCATATTTAGACATTAGACGTCCTCCATTCTTTAAAAAAAAAAAAAGTAGTATTAAAGCAGTAGCAGTAACTGTTTTATCAAGTCGAAAAATGAGGAAATTAATTTTTTTTTGTGATTGTCATTTTGACATATCTTTTAATCATCAAGGAAATTAAATGTCAAGTTTTCGTGAGCTCGACAGTTTTCTCAAAAATATATGCAGCAAGGAAAGAGTGTCAAGATATAAATAAGGTCTATCAGGTATTGATTCTGTCTTCGTGAATTTTCAAGTGTTTTTATCCAACTGTGACTCACAAAGTTTGCGAAAACAAATATTCACAAATTTAGATTCTTATTTGAAGTTCAAGTCTTCCAAATAATATGAAGCAATGAACACTAAATAACATTTCTAGTTATAACCAACTGTATCTGTCTTATGGTTTTGTTTTTTAAGACCATTAAAAATTTTAAGGAATAGTTTTACGCAAGGCCAAATATTTCAGTACATGCTAGAACTGAAATAAAAAAAAATTAAGTTCATTAAAACCATTAAATAAGGTACTGTTTAGTACAGAAACTTGTTTACAAACAATTAAATGTGCTTAGATTAGGAATAATTTAAAATTATCTCCAAAAACATAAAATATATTTAGCAAAATAATTTAAGATACCACCCCCTTAAGCACATAATAATTCATATGTCTACGCTCGTCAGGCGAAAAGCCATTTAAATTAAATTTTAAGAACAAAATAAAATTACGACTTAAAAGAGTACATTTAATATTTCTTTTTTTTCCAGTTAAACTAAAGCTATTCAAAATAATGTATCACTTTTTTACGGATGATTAAGTAAAAATTCAAAATAATTTTTTATCTAAATATTAATATTAAATAAAGAAAATTATTACTTTAAGTAACATGCTAGTTAAGTGCTTCGTAAGCGTTTGTGTGTTTTGTTTATTGTGTTCCATTATCCATTGGTCAATATTTTTTTTTTTTTCATGTTCGCCGAAGCACTTGTAAAAAAAAAGTTACGTTATCTCGAACAGAGCCGCTTATTCAACGAGCTTCGAAGCTCTTCAGCTGGGACCACTTTTACGTCCGGGAGCCGACATCCGCGACGCAAGAGAGCTGGTTCAGGAAGAGCACGCTAATGAATCTCCTTCCCGCTGAGCCATTGTCCGAGGTAATAGTTGCGTAACGGCGCCTGCGGGCGAACGTGGCGTCAAAATGCGTGAGGTTTTTGCTACGAAACGTGATCGCGTGTACGTGAGTTTGATGGAATGAATGTTTCCTCCTCCCTCCTCCCCTCCACATCGTGGCATAGTTCCATAATAAACCTCGGTGAAAGGCGCGCTTTGCCGCGGTGTGCTCCAGTTGGAGCGGGTATAATTGTTTATTGTGAGCATGTGGGGTAAATTAAAGAAAACAATTTTTTAAAAAAGTTGTCTCGCGGCTCTGGGGCCAAGGACAGTCGGTTTCGACGAGATACGCTCGGGAAAGCCTGGAAGATCCAAGCTCGTGGCCGTAACTGCGTTCGGTATCACGCGTGCTGCGAAGCCACACTGGGAAAAAAAAATTTCCGTACTTTTTACAAAAAGCTACCTTTGGAAACCATTTGCCAAGAAATATTTTGTAATACTACTAGAAACATACTGCAACTTTGTACAATACATATCTATGGTTATTTTTTGCATGTATGAAATACTTTTTATCGAGATAATACTGAGTATGTTTTACCAAAATTAACGCATAATATAATATCATATCATAATTCATGTTTCATTCCAGAATTATTTTTTAAAGAATGAAAAGATAATCAAATATTTAATAATTATACTTTATATGTTTTATTACGCTAATTAATGTGTGCAGTTAATACGAATATCGGTTCACAATCAACTTTTATCTATTGGAGGTACTGGGACAATACAAAGCATAATTGCCGAGGTAAGTATCTGAACCCAATATCAACTGCGAACACTATTTTGTAGCGGTACAGTAATTTTTTTTGTAACTGTACAAATATCTGTAATTTCACGTGAATATTTCTGTTCCATCCACAATAAAAGAAATTATAGTGCACGTAAAGCCCTGTTTTCGGCGAGTGGAAAAGGGGGAGTATCAACAAACCTCCCCCCCCCCTCACAAACTCATCACCAAATCAACAAATTATCGATCAGAGAGCTCGGCCTGTTGAACATTGTTGAAAATCTTCACCTTACATTTACGAAGTACACTGGTGACAAACTATCCAGGATATCTTCGTAAATTTACAAGTATTGAGTTTTACTGAATTTGAACAAGAAAACGCCAACACCCATACTTTGCGATTGTTGTCAACAAGTTCCAAACACCTATTGTAAGACTAAAGCGAAATCACTTTTCCTTCTTTAAACACGCATGTCTACGCAGTTTATAATGGAACATAGAACTCGGAAGATATAAGAATTTATAGTAGTTTGTGTAAATATCCTGATATATTGGAGTCAAGACGAACGGTTTGTTTATTTGAAGATGATTTTTTGTTGGAAAGTTCGTTATTCCACTGTAATTTTTTAACAGTGCAGCCATACTGGATTTTGTTTTTTTTTAATTATAACTTTTATAAAGAAATGCATAGCAAATGTGACTACAAGAGTTAGAGTGCACTGTCATGTTGTGAAAAAAATTTGCAATAAGTATTTTCTTTAGTGAGCAAACCATGACATAATGAATTAAACCAAAAGTTTAATTTATTTTACTTGCCTGACATTTGAAAAACATCAGATATTTTGTGTAGCTCATATGTTGCGACAATTTTTACAGGAAACCATATATTTTGATCTGCCATAGTGAAATAATTCTACGAATTTTCCTAGAACAAAAATACTGATATGCCGGTGCGGTAACATAACGTGGCTTGAGAAACCATTTAAGACTGTACAATGGTGATAAATACAGATATTAATAAAGTTTTATATATACATCACTGGATAAAAAATGTAAAACTCATAAAAACAAATAGTTTAAGAATTATGCATTTACATTATTTTTTCCAAACAAAAAATAAACGAATGGGTTTGTGACCACCATACGTGTTAGACGTAAAACTTCGCAGACAAAGGTACCATAATGTATAGGGAAAGTGTGCAAGTAAACGAGGGTGAAAATACACAAGCGTGCGCAAGTGTACTAATTTGCAAAATATGTCTTCGAGAGCCCCACTTCCGAGCCTCCTTTTTCCAGAATCTCGAGCTACGATCCTGATAGTTGTTACTTTCCGTTGCCCTGTGGACATTAAATTTACTTTCTTTGCGCTCTGACTACGTCATCGTTTTGACTCACCCTGCCGGCGATAAAGGGAATCAACCACTCTTTCAAGAGTTCAGTTTCACATACATAAATTAACAACGTGGTGACAGTTTGCGGAGGATCTAGGGTCTCGGGCCACGCGGTTACGCACATGACTCGGTAAAGCATGAAGGCCAAGGCGAGTTCCAAACGTTCATAAATCTTTCATCGCGCCGAAGATACCGTTAGCGGTGCGGCCATCCGGCCATGGAAGTGACCAACAAACGAGACCTTTGTCAAGCGTCGAACTGTTTGCTATTAAATATGCAAGCACTGTTTGCTGATGCTACTTTTTTTTTTTTTTTTTTTTCGCTTTCTCTCTTCTGTTTCGTGAATGTGACCAGCATTAAGGATTAATTAATTCCGTCTTTGCCACGACGTCGACTGGAAATTTCATCAGTTCCGTCCCCGCGGGCAGGGAAAGAAAAGTCTTTGCGCGACGGGAGGGGGCTTAATGAAAACACACTCGTGATTTTTAATACCGGTCCCGATGGAGAGGGACAAAGTGCGGGTTTAATAATGGCGGAGCGGCACAAAGCGGGCGGCGCTCCGCCGAGGGTGACGAGACATACCGCGCCGCACAAAGTGCCTCGTCGTCTGGCGCGCGACGGTCGAGCGCGCGTCGGACAGCCGTCGAGAGGACCGCCGTGTCGTCTGGCTGGGACCCAGAGCTCCGGGAACACGGGCGCCGCTGCAGGGGCTGGCTCGCGCCTGGCGAGATCAGCGGGTGTCGACGTATTTCGAGCTGTGAACATGCGGTTCACCGATGATATCTACTGCCGTCCGTAGCTTTCCGGCAAAAAGGGCGAGTGGAAATTGAGGTGGGTTGGAAAAAACTACAGTACATCGATCTCTCTCTCTCTCTCTCTCTCTCTCTCGCCGTTTCATTAAACCACTCGACCGAAAAGTTGTGTTTACAAAATTATTCGCCGCTCGACTTATTTACTGACCCAGTGTTAACAAGGCTTCAAGGGCGACACTAACCTGTTGTATCACATGTCTCTTCGCCTCTACTCGCGCTGCGGGCACTGAACTGGATCGCGCGCGGTCGTACTGGTCGATGAAAAATTCGCTGACAGACTCCGTAGACCCTCGCATGCTTGGCTAATATCTGTCTGTTCATCAGGCTGCCGAGTTGACAGAAATCCAACAAGGCAAGCCTGCGATCAGATACTTCTTTTGTTTGGGGTTTTCTTTCTGGCCGAGAGTTCTTCAGATAACTTGAGGGCCAATAACATGCGCATTAGAAAATGTGTAAGGTGCACCAAAAAATCCACGCAAGATTTGAATTGTGCGCCATTTGTGCTGTTGCCAACGAAAACAAAAAAAAAAAGTATGACAAATGAGAGTTCAGGGTTAGTAAAAATGGAGCGCTGCACGAAAGAAAAACAATGTGATTTTATTTTTGTGCAATGTTAAAAATAAATTACGGTTTGGCAGCTACAATTCGCAATTACTTCTTGCACGAGTTTTCGATAACTATAAGAATTTTTAGCCGAACCACAAAATGAATCCGCGAAATTTTCCTGTCACTATCGATAACACGCCGGTCGATTAGATAGCCCACGCGCTGTGTTTTCTCCTTCCTTGGGCTTAGGCTTCCTGCTTGTTTCATGAGGCCCGCTTTCAATTACCGATTTCTACCTCGCCGTGTGGCACTCTCGTGTCAGAGGTCGCCGCGCTCGTTACAGGCCGCGCACGCGAGGCGACTCTTGCGTGGAAAGCGGAAGTTATCGGGGAAAAGGCTTTAATGCCTACGCGTGAAAGTTCGTGAGCATTCCCCTTGCGGTGCATTGCGGGCCCGAACGTCTTTCGAGTTGGACTCCGTAGTTCGATGGAAACGCGTTGCTCGGAAGCGGACCGGCCAAGCCTGATTCTCTTGAAAAAAAAATGTTGTTCATTCAAACTCTCCATCGTATCTGGTTAAAAGATTTCACTTCCTAAATTACACGTCACAATATCGGTACTCATTCCAAAAACAAACTGTTCATCAATCCAGTGCCTGCACTATATCTTTCTCTGTAGCTGGAGTGCGCGCTTGGAATGCACTTGAAAAGCCAGTTAGGCATTAAAATGTCACGTTCATCTTTCATAAAGTCCGTTTAGCTATAAAAATCGCAAAAAATGGAATAGGAAGTGGACGTGATCCCTATTTTATGAGCTTTGTACAATCGTGTGTGTGTGTGTGAGTTTGTTATAATTTAAATTGTTTGTTGAAGGTAAACAATTGTAAATATTATTTTAAATATTTTATATCATATTAATATATATACTATTAAAATTTTAATCTATAAAATAATTTATAATATATCATATATATTATAATATATTTATATATTATATTATATATAATACATTTTATATTATATTAAATTTTATATTATATTTTTATTTTCATATTTAAAGCTTATTTTTTAGTTTCCAATATATAGGTAATGAGTTTTATTTTCTATTTTTTTTTGTTACATATATTACTGTCCTGTGTTTACTACTGAAAGAAAATGTATCAATTGTTATGTCAGTAACTTGTAGTTTATTATGCGTGAATTGTGTTTGATTACTTGCTAGTAATTGTTTTAATTATTTAATTTGTATTGAATTTTGTAAGTGGTTTATCATGTTCTTGTTTATTGTCTTTTATTTAGGTTAGCTTAGCTATGTATGTTTGTTTTGTTGTAACTTTACATTTGATTTTACAACATGACTGTGGTTAAGTGGTAGATAAGGCGGCTCGCCTTAACTTCGCCAAGTGAAATAAGTCGATAAATAAAAAAAACAATAAATAGAAGACGGAGCCCTGAGGAACCAAGTGACGCCGACTTGGTGCGGCAATGTTAATCGTCTACTGTTATAGAATAAAGTTATAAAAACATCAGTATTACCAATTAAACTGTTGCGTGTATCTTCGCATTGTTCGTTAACTGGCCAACGGGTATAGCAACCGAAGAAAAATGCTCAGCCCAAGGAGAATTTTCAGCCTACCTTGGCCCCATTACGATTTAGATCCGTATTTCGTAAAACCTCAAAGAAGAGATTTTTTTTTTTTTTGCGAAGAAGAGTTGATTCGATGTGATAGGTCCTGTCCCTGTGTTGCATCAGACTCGACAGGCACACAGCTAGTTACGTTAGGAAAACAGTTACCTTCTACCTCTTTTTTTCTGCTGTCTTTCTTTCTCGATGCTCGACACGGCATCAGCGGTTGTCGTCGAGGGACGCCTGGGAGACGAACGTGTGTCCGTCGTCGTGATGGACGGAATTCCTCCCAGGACAGCTCGTTATTCCAGGGGAAGTTCCGCGGTTTGGCTCGACTGACGCGAGGGCCATCGACCGCGAATTCCCTGCAGGGAAGACGACGAGCGAACGTTCGAGTGTGCGTGTCCTCTCTGACTGTCTCCGAGTCCACAGCAAGTGGATCACACACACACACGCACACGCATACGTCCGCGCACGCGAGATCCTAATCGCTCGGCAAACAACAATTCGTGTTTCGTGAGGTGGTGCGCGAGTCCGCGGTGCACTTGGTGACCTCGGAGTAGGTAAACAGCGACGGGCGACTGACAGGGGGCCGTCGCAGAGCGCGGGTAAACGTCAGGACCTGCCGGTATCGTCCTCTTGGTCCAACAGCGTGTTACCGAAGGAAGTGCAATTGGGAATTCATGTCGGACAGTCGCGCAAGAGGGCTTGAAGCTTGGACTTAAATAGATCAGTCGCGGTTGTCCGTCCGCCAACAAGCCGAGAGAATTCACAATGATCCGCAAGTCTGCCATAGTATTTTTTCCACTCGGGTGCGGCCGACAACTATCGAGGCTTATATTTTCCATGAAATTTCTCTTGACGATCATGTACGCTAAGCACTTGTAAAATGATCAAACCGACTCTGAAATTTTTATTTTAATATATTTTTGAGTTACCGTGCATTATTAATTACTTTTATGTCTCAGACAATTATTGCTTCAAATATCAAACTCCAAACGTGTTCATAGGTAAGTTAAGAACACATTACGGAAGCAGCTTAGCAAATAAACAAACAAAAAAATTTTTTAATTAAGATAATGCTTCTCAGACATTTTTGAAGTTATAATTTCATCCAGCTATCCATCGAAAGCCTGGCGATATTTTGCCCGACAGACGGACGGATGTAATTTTTCGGACAATCTGATTGGATGAATGTTTTGACGGACGGGTTACGGACGGTTGAGACGGATCATTGAGAGTCCAGCTTAAGTTGAAGGGACCTCCTAAATAACGGCTGGGTTCCAAGCCACTTGGCATCGACTCAATGCTCATTAAATTTTAGTCATGCCGGGTTTTTGTCGTCGAACTCACGATCCTCGTCGCAAGTGAGTGACGCCTCAGTTTTAAACCGTGTACCTACCCTAAGGCATGACGATATTATTATATGGCTACAGTTGAAGAAATTAGAAATTATATCTTGTTCAGACGGATATTAAGAAATGTAAACGTATGTCAAGGTGGTCAGATCACTCGCTTCCCACCGAGATGATTTCGGATTCGATTCCTAGAGGGTAAAAATAGGAAAATATTTTGCTAGTGGGAAACGTGGTGGGTGTTTCCGTCGGCCATAGGGGTGCAATTTTGTTGTTGCTGAATCCCAGCCCCTCCATTATTCATCACTATTAATCAAAATAAAGGCTGTAAATTTCATCCAGATATTTCTCTTCCATTTTTTTTATGTCACTAGTGTTCTCACAAATATTTTTTTACCAAACCCTGTTTTAAAGCTGTAAAGCTACGCGCGAGTATCATAATCATGAACACTTATGCGAGATTTTTGCATGAAAAAATCTGTTGAAAAAAAATAGGGACTAAAATTAATATGCAAGACCGCTGTCGTGATGAATCTACTGAATCTACAGGAAAAGCCCTCTGACCTTCGTTAAAGACGAGACAAATCAAATGACCAACATGACGCGTGAGGCCGAGATATTAATGACTTCGATGTCGAAGAGGTGTTAAACTCTAATGCGTCTATTCATTGAATGTAAACAAACAATTTCATTGGGTGTTGATGAACTGTGCTCATCTGAATACTCTTCTCTTTAAACCCGCCCTCCTAATCTAGTTCAGCGGGTAACCAGGTATCGACCGGCAAGAGATTTATTTTATAACCTAACATTTTCTAAGTGTTGGGTTGGAAGAGGTCAGGGTTTGAAAAGTTTCTAAGTGCGTCTCAAGCAGAAGTTCTATACTCCTAATCATGCGGGAATTCAATCATGCAGGAAGGGAAGCAGGAATCTCGTGCTTCAATCGGGTATTGGCCAGCAATGAATATCTTCCTTCTGACGCTCGTGAACTCTACGCACATATATTTGTTTTCATGACTCTCATGTTCTCCCTAAAATCTGTCAGGGTCCTCGGTAGTCGCGATGGCTAAGGCATCGGGTTCGCTTGAAGAGGGTCGTGAGTTCGATCCGATTGAATCAAACTGATGAGCGCAGAGTCGGTGCCAAAATGTTTCTTAGCCAACTTCTAATCATGGAGATTCCGTCGCCTTAAGCCTTTTGTGCACAACTGTGCGACGTTAACACCTAGCAAATTATCGAAACTTAATTTTTTTTCCCCTTAAACAGCTGTGCACTGGAAATATGATTTCTGAACTATTACGCTGCTAAACATTGTCCACCTTCAAAATTACGAAGAACACCGATTGAAAATTACTCAGGGATATTTGTGAACATGTACTTAAAAAAAATCATCTCGGAGTATTAACAAAACTTTAAAAATTGGTTAAATTTACACAAAACACATTATTTTCTATCCTTTTAAACCTAGTTTAAAATAGATCACAGAAGTTGAAAGAAGGAAATATGTCGTAGTTTCTAAAAAGATCTATTTACCTGGAGTGGAGAAGAATTCTACCTTCTTTAAAGTTCCGTTTTTGTTGAGAAGTCCTTGTGTTTACTTTTATTTCTGATAAGTGTTCAGCCTTCCCGTGTGTTTGTTTGTCCAGGCGAAAGAAATAGTTTCATGTAGCTTCCACCTGAATCATTTATCGGAACACCACCACAATATCGTAAAGTCTCAATTTTCGGAGTGCAGATAAGGTTTTGTATTTTATTTTGGACGTTAATATCCGGACGAGTGAGTGATAGGTTAATTAACTCAACGGGCTCGTATGAATTGCTCTTGAAAGCAGGCCGATAAAGCGCATGGCAGGCTGCGTGAGTGGTTACAACGTCATTAACGTTTATTGCCGGAAAACAAATGAGGAAGTTACTTGGTCAATTAGCCTGATACGTGTTTAATTGGGCTCTAGCAATGGAAATAGATGGGATGATGCAATTCATCACTGCATTCCCATTGCAAAGAAAAGATTATTTTCTGCTTTTCTGCAAAGTGAGATAATAAGTTTTAGTTTTGTGAAACTATAAATGCACATTTACGTACACAGTTTTATAATTTTGAATTAAAATATTTGGTATGCATTTTTTTAAACAATTCATAACCTGTGTGTTTTTTAAAAGGAGAAGATTATAACGAACCCCAGTAGTAGCAGAACGATAGTTAAAAAAAATTGAAACAATGAGCCAAATTTTCGAACACTGTTTTGCGGGGTAAAAACACTTAAAAGACTTTTCTTTAAGTATGTACGAAAAATGCTCTCCTAGCCAGTAATGATTTGCCTACGATGAACGAATGTCATCCGCCTGCAAGTAGCTTAGCAAGGTTAACGATCTATCGCTCACTCTTAAAAGCATGCTTTCAGAATGGAACGAGCAACTTAAACCTTCATAATATTTATATCCAAAATGCACGTGAACCGTGCGTGCACATATACAAAACATGTAGAGGAGGTACAATATCAATGGACATTAAGTCCGAAAATGCTTTTGTTTATCGCTGGTGCCGTTACTACCATGTACACTAAAATACACTGGAGCCCTGTATTGTGGAATGCTACATTGGTGATCGTACGCATGGTACTTTGTTGTCATGTTACAGGTTCCAGTATAAGATTAGTTGCGAACCTTGCCGTTTGGGAATTCCACATAGCAGTGCTTCAGGGTATTTTAAAAAACGTGTATACGAATAAATAAATAAAACACATTATTTTCTACCTCCTTTACAGAGTTTGTACTATATTGCAACATATACAACACAGGATCAAGCAATCAGTATCAAGGGATGAACTTGAATATGTGATATGGAACAGTTACCAAGAAAACCACTCTTTTATGTGCTCTCACATATATCTTTCTGCGGTTCATTAGGGCTTATCTGAAACATTATTGAAATCAACCGTAAAAAAACACTGTCCACGTAACTTGTGTAGTATTAGACTAAGTGTCTTATAAAAAAATATCTCTAGCTTTGAAATTGATGACTGTTATTCTCGTTTATGTTCATTAAAACAAGATTGCGGGTAACAGCAACATTTGTATATTTCCGTCGATGTAAGAGTTTCTCCTTGTCTACCTCGTGCCTCCAACGCGCCTTTTTTTTTAGACGTGTGGTTGGATGACACCGGAAGAATATGTTAATGACGTGACCGAACTTAAGTTCTAAGCTATGCACTTGCTACCACGTGAACTTTACTTGCTCTTATTGTGTACTGGAGCAGTTCGGACATGCATAATTTTTGACCTCTATAAATTTTATTAGCCAGCTAAACAGATTGTTTACAATTTTTCCGCTACCAAATAACTTAAGCCGAAAATAGTAAATTTTTTACTCTCAATTACATACAAACGAATTAATGGCAAACTACTAAGGTCTAGACATATATTTTTTAAAACTTCCTTATAAAATGGTTTTATCGTCTTATCGTCTTCATTTATACGTTTTCCTGGTAATCGATGAATGCAAAATAATTTTACTAATACCATGATTAATTAAGTGTTGTCAAACATCATCTACGAAACGCTTTTTCAAAATGGCGACGTTTATCTACCTGGAAGCACGCAAGAAGCACACAGATTTTGTTTTCTCGCTCTTCACTTCACTTCCAGTTCGGACTGCCTTCGTGATGTCACTTCCGGGTACAAGGCGGATGTTCATTTAGGCGTGAAGCATCTTCACGCTGATCTTCACGCTGATGCTGACGTGGACCGACTAGGCGGGAAGAACTGCCCGCGTGAGAACAAAAGGCGCGCAGACACCACTTTGAAGTTATCGCTGCAATCGCTCGGAATGCATTACGGCGGGCTTTGCATGACCGGCGACTTTTATCTCTGCCATATCCCAACTTCCCTCCCAACTTGTTCCGTTACAGAACGGCTCTTACTTCACGTCACACCTCCGCTCTTCCCAGGACGGAGTTTTATTATTTGCAGACGGAACAGGGGTTTCTCAAAGTTTTATTGCTCTCCCAAGCTGAGTAGAACGCTGAGTGTTACAAAAAAGTTTTTATTTTTTTATATTTTTTACGACAGAAATCGACGTGAACACCGACAGCATAAAGGCTATGATTCTCCACATTTATTTTATAGCATTCGACAGCTTCTAAAACATGTCGAATGGGTTGCAGTCGACTAGAGTTTGCACTAGGAATTTTAAATTTATGCACTTTTTTGCAAAATTTTGTCTAGCGGGCAAAATGTAACAAAAGAACAATTAATTGAATATATTTTTAATTCGTTTACTATTTTGACCCTGACCTCCATGTTAAGGTTTTGGTTTCTTTCTTTTTCCAGATTTTTCAAAGATGCTTTCATTTTGTAACCATGGCGTAGTTAGTAAGCCATCACATTTTAGTTATGATATTTCACATGATATTTTAATTGGCATGTTAGGTTTGCTAAATATAAATAACATAGAATGGACGTCCTATGTGAATTAAATCGTCACCATACATCGTATCAAAACAAAAATTGGCCAACCTGGTGAAAGATCTCAAACTTGAGTGAAGTAGTTCTAGATGTCAAATCTTCTTCTGTAGATTTTCTGATCCTAGAAAAGAAATTACAAATTTTATATGTGAACGATCATTGGTGGCACGTTTCCCACAGACAACAAGAGTAAACTGTACCGTATCTGAGAGTTCAGGTTTGATTTCTGCTGTGGTAATTTCACTTCGTGCAAGTAGTGCGCGGTTATCTGCAGCAGAACCTTACAATCAAATTCTTTGTGATTTTTTCAACTAAATAAAGTGGGTGAACAATGAATCTTCTTTTTGTATAACTTTGCTTTGTCGTGTTGGCAGCAGCACACGATTCAGTGTTTAGACTGGCGGAAATAAGGTTTTCTACACTGGTGAAAAATTACTCAAGTGTACGCATATCTTCGTGAATTGACGATTATCGAGTTAACTGATTACAAACATGAACTCGCCAGAATTATATTGAAGAAAAAAAAATTAAAAATACTTGTTAAGTCTACAGTAGTCCCTCTCCTATTGACCCCATGTGCTTTTTCACAATTGTTTGCATTGTTTACAATGCAACATAGAATTTTGAAAACGGAATTCGCCACAGATTAAACGAAGATCTAGTCATCTAAAAACTAAGCTGTAAAAAATTGTGAATTTTATAAAAGTTGTAAGTGCAACTGATTCACCACCGAGGTAAGTGTAATCTAACACCTAAATGTGTTGACATATTTATATTCTTGTATTCGAGAAAAAAATATGATCAAAAGTGTAACAGAACAATTTTTATGATTTGGTAAATATGTCAAAGACGTTGGTGTAATTTTTTAACCGCGTGATGTATAAATTTACATTTGCATGCATGTGTATTTTTACCACAAAGTCAGTTAATTTTACTGCATCATTGAGTAAATTTACTTTTACAATGAACATGTTAGTTTGACTATTTCCAAATATATATTATTTATTTTTAATTTGTAACTGTTAATGAATAGTGTATACTTTCGAGCGATTTTTAATTTTATTATCGTTAACTGTTGAAGTGTACAATTCTAACAGTCTGAGTAAATTAGAGGAGTATTTAACCCAGATATACTGTCATAACCACTTGACCATACTGCACACTTATAAATCCTAAATAAAGGGAATTACACTTTAGTATACTAGCGTAAATTAAATTGGGATTTTCTCACTATAAATAATAGAATTTTTTTTTTGCAGTTCCTTGCTAGTAGTAAGTTTACTATGACAAATATTTTGCCCTTTTACAATGACGTAGGTGTATAACTACAAGTACAGTAAACTGACAAAAAACACTTGACACTTGATGTATGTGTAATTTCATTTATACTCTATTCATCCAAATTTGAAATTAAACTATTTAACTTGTTAGTAATTGAAATAAAAGATGAACATTCGTGTAATTTCCCGAAGCCTGTAGCACAATGTGGTTTTTTAGAAACATTAGTGCAAAAAAGCCAACTGTACTAGTTTTTATTTACAGTGTACGAAAGATGCCTTCATTCGTTTTAGGTGGATTATTCATGGAGAGATAATATATATATATATATATATATATATAGATTTTTAATGAAAGTACATACATAATTTTACATACAAAACCTGCATTAATATATATACATATATATAATTTGGAAGTTATCATACAGGTTAACCTCGAATCAACGCCTGGCCCTTAATTTAAACAAAAGCTTTACTATTTTTATATTACCAAATTTAAAATTTATTTTAATAGCGTATCTGCTCAATTTGTGTAGCTATTTTTAACTCTGATGTTTATTTCGCATAATGCGCCCACTTTTAAGAGTTGTGATGGTAATTAGTTGTGGTTTATTACAAGATGTTACCGATAAAGAAAATATAATTCATTTAATAAAAAATGGAAAAAGAAGAAACTAGGAATTCTCAAATAGTGATTATTTACGTACTCGGAGGAGAGAAAAGAATATACAACGTTAACGCTGGAAGGAGGAAAGAAAAAAATCTCAACATCCCTTTTCTTTCCTGAGTATGGGAGACGAGAAGAGGAGAAACAAACAACGGAGGGGAAAAAAAATTCCGACAGCAATACGACGTAGATCAAAAGATAAAATAAAAATTTCACAAGGTGATGCATTCCCTCCTTGTATTTTTTTTATGGCAAAGAGAAAAAAAAGCTGCCTGAACATTGGGTTTGTGCTCAAAGCCTCTTGTAAGATTCTGATGTGCCGGCCATCTTTCAAGGCGAACAACATCTGGGGAGGGGGGGAGGCGCGCGTATTCCGAGAACGGGCGACAGAAGTCGACGCCGGTAGGAATCCAATGTCCTGGACTAGGCGTGAGCCAGCTTCCGACAATGCATCGCACAGCGAGAATAACGTGACGGAATTTGAATTGGGAACTGTCGGCGTTAAAGAAAAAAAAAGACCCAACTCGGCGCGTAACATAAGAGAGTTTACAGTGCAGACTTAAATAAATAAAAACAATTATAAAACGTGTTTGTGAGTGTAAAAAACCAGTTGACTACAATTCCGTTCACTAAGCGAAATGAAGTATCCTGGTGGAACTGTACCGAAGTCTAACAAACGTTAAAAGTTTTTTCCCGCGGCTAACCACAACTTGAATCCGCGGTGCTTCAAGTATCTTCTTAGTTAAGTTTTAAGGCTTAGTGCATCGTTTCACATATATTTATCGTGGATAAAATTTAGCAGAAAATAAAGAGGGATTAAGGCCGCTTCCAAAACATGCCGCCGCACTTGGTACTAGTTATATGTATGTTAGCATGTATATATATTTATTTCTCCAAACAAATTTTTACCATCGTAGCAATTCCAATGATTTTGATCTTCATCGAACATTAAACTCTCTAAGATTGCTGAAATAAATCTCTGAACATATTTTGAAATTATTAAAAAAATATATAAATTTATGTATGTATACATGTATACTAGCTGAAGTATCAGGCGTTGCCCGGACAAAACCCTCCTTGGGAGATGATTTTCAAAAAATTCGTTATTAGCAGACGCCTATGCAACAAAATGAATAGACGTGCCAAATTTCAAATCAGTAGATCTTATATTTCCAGAGAATCCGTAATGAGTGAGTTAGTGATGATATTTCGCTTGTGTATGTACATAATTATATACATACATACATGTATACATACACATATACAAGGCATCATTATCTCACTTTTTCATAATAATATACAGGCTAAGCAAATTAACTTTTTTTGACAACATTGTTACAATACTTTAATCTGTTTTTTAAGTAATGTCAACTTGAGGAATGTTAATTTCGTACAAGAGTGTGTGTCACTTTAAGATGAGTAGATATTTCACATTCATTGTTTTAAATTAATTTATTCTAACCGAACTGTCTTTACAAATTAACTTTACAATTAAAGGTACGAACTTCAACGTTTTATAACTATTTCCACACTCTTAATAATATATTTTTTATTCTGTCATTACTAATGAAACGACTAAGAATATATGGAAAAAAAAGCTATTTTTCGATTACTTGATCAGTGAAAAACTACGGTTTGTGAAATGTTTGAACAGGTAAATCTTCAAATGATTGGGAATTAACAGGCGTAACACACAAAATCTAAAGAGCCATTCCTGCTAATTTTGTTACTCATTATCATGTAATTAAATTTTTATCAAAAATATGAATGCTTAACACACTCTCAACCGTCTTCAAAGAAAAACTCCCCCTCCCCCCCCCCCCCCCTACGGTACATAAACTTGGACAAATAAATAATACAAAATTAGATTATGGAGTAGTTTTTTCCTTGAAAAGTTTTCTTTTTGGTACAATCGAATTACATTTAATTCTATGTTAACCCAGATAAGAACTAGGAATGCTTAGATTTATTATTTGTTTTGGTTCGTAAAATTATACTTACACTGAATGCGATGGAAGTGTATAAGTTGAATTAGGTATAACTATAGTAAGGTGGTATTTTTTTGAAAACAAAAAAAGGGGTGGGGAGGGGAGAGGGTGTTTGGCTGAAGCTATTGCCTCTCGTAGAAGGCCAACATGAACGCAGCTTAAAGCTGTTACCATCTCAAAGGACCGACGGCGACGGGGATGTGAAATTAAAACCATCGTCTTCGAAAAAATCACAAATGTAATTCTCCGGAGGAGGGGGCGAGGTGTTGTGAAGGGGAGAGAGGGTTCGTGAATCATCCGAATTTACGTGCATTCGTTCCAGGGGTGAAAAAAAAAAAGCTTGGTAAGGGGGGACGGACGGGGGAATCTTAATAGCGCGACCTACTGTGTCGCGCCACGGGATCAAAGGTAGCGAAAGAGTTTCGCGGTAAGAGATGGCGTTGGGCAGTTCACGTTTACGCAACGTTTCCGAACGACCGTTAAAAAAAGAGAAAAAAAGAAGGAAAGCAGTGTCCCACCGCCAACGTGCTCTCTGGGGGACCTATCTCGTCTCTCCTCTCTCTCTCCCCTTCACCATAGTTCTGCAGGTCCAGTATCCGGAAGAAGCGCGGACCCGCGTGGTCGTAACACGTGCCACGTGATTTACAGGCTGGACAACATCGCGGAACGCGGAACTGCCGAATGCGCTGACTGGTGTCGCCCACGTTTCAAAAACGTATTCCAGCCAGAAACTTTGTAAAAAAAAAAAAAAACTTACAGTCAAGTCAGAAACAACTAGAATTCGTGTTTGTTTTCCCTAATTTCACCCAACAACTCTTAATTTTTGAAGTGAATTTTCTTTGCCGAGGGGGCAACAACTTTCGAGCGTTACGAAAATTCCAATCGCGCGAGAGGAATAGTTAGGTACGTGGTGGGGGAACCGGTAGAGGAGGAGAGTGCGTCAGAGACGTCGCCACTCCAACGCATGCGCTAGCGGTCGACTCCCTATTCCTCTCTCTATTTTCTATAGAATCAAGTAATTGAATAAAATCACACACACGTACGTGAAGAAAATCCATAAAGGTAAGAGCTACGAATCATCCATTTAATAACATTAAACCCACTAGTTTCCAACGGGTACCCATTTTAAAACAATTAGAGTTCTCCTAGCAACTATATGGTTACATCCCCAAACTAAGCTCTATATAGAAGAACCATATTTAGCTGGAAAACAATTGAGATGACTACTCTGAATTGGATGCGAGCCGAAAACGTGTTAGTGCAATCAGCTGGAACCGAAGCACCACGTGACGCATCACGAGATCGACCCGAGTTGGCCGTGGAACTGCTGACTCCTGTCCGTACAGAGTGCATCAAAAATATACACGTCCAAAAATGTGGGTACTTATGAACTGCTTGAAATTTCATCTTAAATATGAAGAACACTAGTTACAAATTATTTAAGTATTGCTTAGCTATATCAGGACATCTTAGTAAATTTACAGGTAGGGTCAGGAAAAATTCTCGGGTTTAATTACCTTCAGCATGGACTCCAAAGTTCTACGTTTACTAGGGCAGATGTCATCCACAAATATTGAGTGCTGTCTTGTGTAATACCAACGTAGTAGCTCGTGATTAGATACACATTTGGTTGAGTGTTTCGCAAAGTTGGGTGTTTGCCAAAAGTCCCAAATTCCCTCTGCTAACAGCAGAGGCGGCATTGAGGTATAACTATTTGAATTTCAACGCAACGCGAAATGAATCCACGAATTTTTCCAGTCTCTATTAGTGGATACTGAGTTTACGAGGTATGATAACATAAGAGTGTGAATAGTTTTATTACGAACAAAATAACAAGCTTACATCAAATTTGAATTAATCTCCTTCAAAATACTCTCTTTGGCTGGCGATGCGCACCTATATTATTGTTGATTCCATGACTGGGAACATTTCTGGATGTGGACAGACAGGAACCTAACAAATACACGTGGGTCAGGAGCGAGGCTTGTGGTTGTGTTGAAGGAGGAAGCCATGTACACATTTTTCTTATCTCCATCTCGCAAACAAAACTTAACGTTAACGCGCTGTTCAAAATCCATGATTAGAGATACAGAAATTTCGCGCATTCATTTAGTCATTTTCTATTCGCATAACATTTGACATCAGCTTATTTTGGCTTGTTTTTCTTTATTTTGAAAATTCATCTTTCTTGTCCATTCTTGTAGTTACTCTATGACATACAGTAAAAACCAACAATGGCGTGTGTTCATATATTTTTTTAAAAATCAATCTTCCCCATTGCAGTAATCATCCAAAGACCATGTGCAATTGTTACAAACCTTTAACTACATAGATATGGAAGTCTGGATATTTGTCTATCTTAATGTTAGGTCTTACACGCCAAATTGGTTATTTCATTTTCTTGACATTACTATTAACTTTTGGATTTGCCTGTGAATTTATTTCGATAACTCTCTTGCATTTTCCATCCAAATATTTACTTAAAAAGCTGTTCAAAGGTTACGCAATAGATCATAATCATAAAAAAATCTGCTTGAGTTTTACGGCTTTTACATAATATTTTGTAAATATCTGTTGAGAAAGTTTTGAGTGAAAAACAAAATCCAAGAGGTCTAGTAACGGCAAGAAAAGTAAAAAGTAATTAAATTAATAAAGTCAGCGTGTGAGAAAGAGTCAACGATAAACTGCTAACATTACGAGTCATCGATGTGAAAATTACACCTTATAAGTTAGTTATTTGAAACTTATCATAACCGCAGGTGGCGACATATTTACAGAAATTTCAATGCTTTAATTATACTAGAGAAAAATCGTTTTATTTATTAAGCGATAATCTGCTTGTAACATCAAGGTACGATGGCACTGCACTATCGTCCTATGGCATAAATGTCGCCAAGACGTGCTGAAGTTAGCTCAGAAATGTTGGAGGCAATTTCCTAACGCACACATTCAACTGCCTCTCCTCTCCATTTGCTTGCGAACGCTCAAAGTGTGTTTGCTGTCCCACGGCGTAAACGCCGCGTATACTTAATGCACTGGTGAGTGTTCAAATATTAACAATAACCTCCTCGCAGAAGCATTACACCCTTGGGCTGTAGGCACAAAATCAGCGGGCTTCTCAGATGTACAGGATGTTTGGAAATTGCGGGGCATAAATTTAATGGCTCGCGGGAAAATTCCAGAACCAAGCTATTTTTATCGCGGGAAAATTTTGTGTCCGGGAACGCAACCGTGCGAAGTTAAGGGCGCGAAGATTTTTTTGCGCGCATCAGGACAACAGTCCTTGGATTGAGTGGACGATCTCCGCGGGAAGCAGGCGACGATCCGGACTCGGACGTCTGGACTCCTTTCAGACGAGGCGACTTGTTGATTCCACTGGTTGAAAGGACGGGTGTCGAGGTCAAAGAGTGCAGCAAATGATTGGGAACCGTCCGAACCACTTCACACGCAGTCAACTCGTCCGATACTGGCGGGTGGCCAGTAAACACCAGTGAAGCTCTCGTTCTCACTCCCACCAGTAGACTCAACACAAGACACTACTCGGCACTCCCGTCGCCTAGTCGAGTTCACCGAGGTCGTGACGGAGGGCTTTCCTTGTGTGGGTTTCCCACGATTTGGGATGATATGACGTAGGGCCATGCATATTTCGCGAAAAGATTCCCAGACCAGCTGAAAGTTAAAAAGCTGTAGCATCGTGTGTGTTTCGTGACTGGGTGAGTTTCTTTCAGGTACATTTCGATTGTTACAACACCAATCACAATCATTCAGAGCGGAAGCAAACGCGTCCTGAGTGGCTCAGTCATACAAGGCGACGACTTCTCTCGCAGACGGCCGCCAATCACAAGCAAGAAACCGCTGGTGCGGGTATACCTTGTTGCAGTCTAGTAGACGTTCAGGTTTTTTTTTTCGCGAAAATTGCCTGCCCCTAGATATGAGCTGTGAGGAATACAGCAATAAATTCGAAACGAAAAAGGGGAAATTGTTGGCCAATTTTACCCCGCCGATACTTTTTTTTTTGCTTCTCTTCTTTCAGGAGAGCAGCACTGCTTCCTCGAGTTCTAACAACGTACTGACCTCTCGTTGGAGAGGGAAGTCGTTTACTCAAGTTTGCCTGTTGTGAAACCAGCCCAAAAAAAAAAGAGTCTTCACGTGGCAGTCAACTAGTTGAGAGTCAACCAGGCAAGCTTAATGTTAGTTGAATCAACCAAACCGCCTCGTCTCAAAGGGGCCTTGGAGTTAGCCACACTTACTAGCAACCAGCAGTCTGGATATTTTTTGAAAACTGAATTTCCTCTCTGGTACACCTCCAGTCAAATTTGCAACTGACGTGTAACTCATTGGCGGATCCAGAGGGAGGGACATAGCGGATGCCTGCCCCCCCCCCCCCCAATATACTGAATAATTTTCGTATTTTCTCTTAGTATCTAATCATAGTTTTCCAAACTTACTAAACTATTATTTTACTGTAGTGATATAGATAATGTGACTTTTTGAATCACAAATAAAATGTTCTAAATATTTCCACTATAAATGCGTTAAAAATGTATTACAAAATTTTAATTTGGTCCTTACTTGACTATCCTTCTGGTTTAGACCTTGTCTCACCGAGGTATTTAAAACGTAGTTATTAATTTGGTGACCATGTGTTTAGTTTTTTCTCGTTTAGTAGCCCATTTTAAAGTTATGATTTCCACAGTAGATTCCCAGTTAAACTTTGTAATAGTCTTACGCTTAACTCTGCGAAGAATAATAGATTATGGCAGTGTGGAGGATTTGTAGCATCACAGAGAACTGTGAATCAAAAAAGAACCGTACAACACAATGCTGTTGGGAAACACTCGGACGTTACGCATCCTAACTATACAAGTAGGGTTCAGAGCTGGGAAATCCCGGTCCCGAAAGGACCGGGAATTTCCGATACATTTTGATATAGTGAAAACACCAGGAATTTAAAATCGATTCACAATTGATTGAAATTTTTAGTTAATTAAGCTTATAAGACTGACTTTATTTTAATTTGGACTAATTGTGTTTTCTCCATGGATTTTTCGTTGTGAAAATTCTTAAAATAAAACTATATTTTTGTTTTAAGTTTGTTATGAAAAGAAATTTTTATTTTTCGCTCATAATTCTGTGATTTTTCATGCGTTAAAACGATTGTTTAAATGTTTTCTTTCCAAAGTTAAGTATTGAGAGTAATACTGAGAATAAAGTGGTTTGTTCACGCTAGTAGATATTTTTTGGAATAAAATATTGTAACACAAATTTTTAGCTTTTTACTTTTGTCACTAAAACTTGTTTGTTTAAAACTAACTATTATTAAAAATAATTTTGTACGTGAAGTCCACAGTTACAGAACTGAGACGTGTTTATTATATTATTAGGTACCATAATTCACTTTGGCAGAGGTCGTGGATCAAAAAATATATGAAAGCATGTGAGCACTATATTATGCTAATGCGTAAGTATACGAATTTGCAAGCAAGTACTCTCTGTCATTTCTACGTCTCCCCTGCCTTCTCCTCCACTACCGGTTCCCCCACTACGTACTTACGTACTATTCCAATCATGCGATAGAAATTTTCGTAACGCTCGAAAATTGTAGCCCCTTCAGCGAAGAAGTTTCGCTTCAAAAAAACTACCTGGTATGGTACCAAAAGTACCGGGAATTCTCGGTTCTGTTACAGACTAGCACCGAGATTCCTGGCCATGAAAATCGATTATGGTTACGAATACCCTATATACAAGCGTTCAGAATTACAAAACGCAGCGCTTGGAAGTACGTACGCTTCGCTGCGAATAAAAACTATCATTTGACTCGATGTAGTTTGACAACTCCAGGCGACCGACGTAACGCAGACTATTTCTTATTCTCGTCCAGTTGTAAGATTTAAAAAAAAAAATCGTAACGATTTCAGGCGACGCTGGGGGACTGATAATAATGTTATTTTTCAGCCTTGCGGAAAATCTTTTTATTTATATGTACTCAGTCCTACGCGTAAACAACAACAACACCGAGCACGTTTCATAGGCGTATTTGCATAGGCTTGTTTGTTCAGTGAAATTTATACTTGAAAAGAATGTAAAAAAAAAAAACTATAAAAATACACGCCTGTAATAATTTTGTGCTCGTAGGCACACAAAACGCAGGACGAAACTTGAAAACGTGCTTATCTGGGGGTTACATTATCAACAATAAAATTAACTTAAATTAAATTATGGATATGTTTGTAGCCTATTTATTCAAGCCCTTTTAAAAATAACTGCGTGAAATGTGAGTCAGTGCCCAGATTCATAGCTCTTTAGGAGAAATAACTTTTTTTAGAGAATTGGGTAGCTAAATAATGTATATATTTATTCAAATACACACTGAAGTGCTGTAGGGGGTTAACTATTTAATTATTCAGATAAACTATAATTTTATCCTTTTTTAAAGGAAACTATAATTTAGTAACTATAAATGGCTGAAATAAAATATTTTGAGATATGAAAAATTACGCGTTGCTGATATATTATTTTATTTGGAAAAGGTTTCGTGTACAAATACTTACTACAGTTTCTCTTTAGATCTGGTGCTTCTTGATGAAAGACTTTAATATCAATAAAAAGCTACGTTCTGTGGCTGAATCCTAGAAATAGTATGTTTCTATGTCAAATAGGTACTACTGCGTTTATTAAGGTTGTTTATATTTTGTTTCTAGGTACTACGCCACAGAGTGAGTGTGGCGTAAAATGTGTGTATGAGAGAATGACAATATCATAATAAAATTTTTAATTATATCTTAATATTATTCTATTTAAAACAATATTTAATGTGTTTTATGTTAGTGTTTAGTTGAATTTTATTATATTTACATTTAATATAATATTTTATATGATTTTTGTTAGTACTTGGATGGTAAATTGGTAGATGATTCATCAGTAATACGTTAGTATGTAATTTGATGTTTTATTCCTGGATATAACTAATTACACATTGTTTATTTCTGATACTTCAGTGTGAGAGGGCCCGAAGTGTCATTTAAGGTGTAGTTTATTGTGTATTGCTAATTTTTATCACGCATTGGTGTACTGCTTTTGGAGGGGGGGGGGGGGGGAGGACAGAATACTCATCCACCAGTTAGATCGGCTAACTGGTGTAATGTGGTGTAGTATTGAGTGAGCTGTTATCGGCTTGTGAGTGTGCTGTAGTGCAGTTTTCTAATTAATCTCGGATGTGGCGTGTCGTGTAAAGCTGTGAGAGCCGCTAAACGAAACCCTGCAGACACATGCATGGGTAGCCAGCCCACTCGTGCATGTCCAGGTTTATCAGGCCTGACACTCGCGCAGGCATGTCATCGCGTGGTCGTGATGGAGTAAAGAGAAAAATGACTTTAATTACTAAACAAAAATTTGTCACTCTGGCCCTCGGTTATTATGCTGTGTAAACCAATGACATGTCGACCACAGCGTGGGAAGAATTAGACTGTAGGTTGAATGTGTTCCGTACAGTTCAATGGGCACATAATGAACATTTGTACGAGAAACCAGGTTAGTTTTCATTTTTAATTTGATGTGTGATTTGTAGGGGCATGCATATTTCGCGAAAAGATTCCGAAACCAGTTGAAAGTTAAAACACTGTAGCATCTTCTGTGTTTCGTGATTATGTAGTTTCTTTCCAACTTATGTCGATAGTTTCATAAACCACTCACAGTAATTCAGTGCGCGAGAAAACGTGTCCTGAGTGGCTCGGTCAAATATGGCTATGACCAGAGACCCGTGAATTTCGCGGATTCATTTCGTGTTATGCTAAAATTCAAATAATTATACCTTAATGCTGCTTCTGTCATTGGTTCACTGTTAATCTGGAGGACTGAGGGCCAATTAGAGACCCTCACTCATAGAAGTGTCTAATCACAGGCCACCCAGTCGAGACGACTCACAAGTCAACAGCCAATGAACAGTTGGCATTTGCCCGAGTGTGTAGAGGATATTGTAGTCTATCCTGGAGGTAATTGAATCCGCGAAATTCACGGGTCTCTAGCAATGACTTCTCTTGCAGACAGCCGCCAATCGCAAGTAAGAAACCGCTGGTAGCGGGTAGGTACACCTTTTTGCAGTCCATTAGGCGTTGAGATTATTTTTCGCGAAAAAATGCCTGCCCCCTAGTGATTTGTTGTAAATATTCTGAATTAAACTGTTGTAATCTACCCCACTGGAACTGGGACATTATTTTCATGGACGTCCTGTCTCGTGGCTTCTTCTCGACTGCCCAGGGGTCGTCGGCGCCGTGTCTGCGCCCCGAGGTCGCTGCAGTGTGTCGCGAGCTGTTGGAGAAGGGGCGAGGCTGAAGAGCTGGGGGAGGGGAAGGTTGGGGGGTACCTCCCTCGTTCCGCACTGATTTCCGCCGCGACGCCCGTCGACGCGGGACCTCGGGGTGACGCGCCAGGCCGGCAATCTTCGCGTCCCGCGACCTTGAGGCAACCAACAAGGCGTGGAATGGGGAGGAGGAGGAGGAGGAGGAGGTTGCCTGTAATTATAACAGCCCGCGTAACAAATACCTGTACCCGTCAAGGGGAGCGCGTGGTCGGAACAATGGCGCGTTCCTTTCTTTGCTAACCAAGGTGGAGCGCGTGCGGCCGCGTGGTCGCGTTGGCGTCAGCTCGACGAACTGCGCTTCCCGCAGCCCCGCGACCTCCGGGACCAGACCGCGCGGGTCGCTCGACACACCGTCAAATTATTTTCATACAAACGGAACAGAAATATTCATGTAAAATATGAATAGTACCAGGTTCAGATTATGCTTTGTGTTGTCCCAGTAGGTACCTCCCAAAAGTTAAAGGTGACTTGTAAACCGTTCTCTGATTATCTGTCCAACATTAACTGCGCACACTAATACGCATAATAAATCAACACAAAGTCAAATTATTAATTTTTTTCCACGGTAAAAAAAAAATGTATGCTTGTATGCGCCCATGTTCGAAAGAAATAAAATACTCAGTGTTAATTCGAAAAACGTATTTCACAATTGCAAAAATATATATAGCCTTTATGTTTTTGACGTGACAACGTCTAATAAATCGATGTACGCCGGCTGCACGCACGAAAAAGTGTCCCGTTACACACATTGTTCCGTTACGCTGTGTCCCGTTACGCTCATTGTACGCTTGCGTCGCATTTATCTCTCTTCCACTCGATTGGCCTATGCGTCCGAGGAGAAGAAAGACAGCGGCAGCACACAACTTACATCTACACGTGAACTGTTTCGTCGACTGGTTATAAAGTGAAGTGAAAAGTTATTGTGGTTTTCATTGCTTATTACAACAACAAATTCGGCAATAAAGGTTAATTATTCTTGCATTTTAAAAATCTGATTACTAGTATAAGTTAAAGTATTTCTTATTTTATTATTAATATAAAAATGCTTCAATTTTATTTATGAAAGTATGCAATCATTCTATCAATGTTTTGTTATGACGTTGTCACGTTAAACTATCGTCCGTAAACCGACTTTACAGACAACCAATTTTGTTTTGTAGAAATACAAGTATTTCTGGGTAACTGGTTCGCAGAGGAACCTTTTTGAAAAAGTACACCACAAGATTTATTTACGTGCATGGAAATAAATGAGCGTATGTGAGCTTTGTGCTGATCGTCATCGGGATGCGAGATGAGAATGGCGCGTCGAAGGAATGTGTCTGTCGTGTTCGATAAACTCGAGTACCACAGGAAAAAAATTTTACCGACCAGACCACGGTGATTCGATCTTCGATTCCCGGCGAGGTCATCCTTGTTTACAATTACCCCCCCCCCCCCCGCAAACGTAAATTACAGTGTCTCCCCATCCCCCCTCCACGGTATTTTAATCCGTCGCTGCTACATCAACTTCGTTTCACCCCTAACCGTGAATGTAATGACGTCGACGATCACAGGACTTTTACACCCTATGGTTCACCAATTCAGTCATACGTTCATTCGAAATTCGAAGACGGGAATTACCGTACCGGCTTTATATATTATGAGCACCTAGCAGTGCGAAACCATTTGCTCGTTCCGACCGCACAGCCACAGAACAGAGTATGCAACAAGGCATATTCACACCATTACAATTTGCGCTGAAAATTTGTTTGTGTAGTTGTAACAGAAATATTCATGTAAAACTACATATATTTTTACATTTACATGAAAAATATATCACTACAAAATAGTATTTGCACTAATACTGGGTTCGGATTCTCTCCCGGGAATTTATGCTTTGTGTCGTTACAGTACCTCTGTTAGCTAAAGTTCTTTGTAAAACCGTTCACTGAATAGTTTTTCAGTAGTTACAGGCGCATAGTAACCATAACCTAACAACTAAAGTCAAAATTTTGAATATTCGATTATCTGTGTTATCTCGAAAAAGGATCTCAAAAAAGAAAAAAAGAAAAAAAAGCTATAACCATGTGTTGTACAGTGTTACAGTATATTTCTTGCAGTATAACAAACTATTTCTTGGCAACCGGTTTCTCATTGCATCTTTTGCACAAGTACCCAAAAAAAAAACATTTTTGACGTGATAACGTCTTATAAATCGATGAACGCCGGCTGCACGCACGAAAAAATTTCACGTTCCGCCTGAGCCGAGCGTGCAAGAACCGGCCAACCACCGTGCGAGAAAATCTTCTATAATATCAAGCAGGTTAAGGTGGGCTTTTTTAACTAATTGTTTGTGATTATATTTAAACAAATTATTTAAATTAAATTTGCAAAAACCTGTAAACAATATTTGAAAATTAAAAAGTATGCAATTTTTCATCGACGTTTTCTTATGACGTTATCACGTTAAATTATCGTCCGTAAACCGACTATACAGACAACCCCCTTTTTTCGTGTAGGTCCTCGTATACCACGTAAAGTCCCAGGTGACGAATTGCGCCCAATTACCTCCATTAATGAGTTTACGAGTTAATGAGTTGGTATTGATTTTTTCTTGATTAATAGGGGTATGCGCTTGGGGCTCAAAACCCAAGCTATGTGTGTTGCAAATGTGTCAAAGTAAACTGTCGCGAAAGGGGCGGAAATTAAATGGGTGGTGTGACGTAAAATAAAACTCACCTTTACCTTCAATTCATTAGCTTTGCTGTATCTGATCTTGCCGATACTGGTGTTCCCATGCCGGTTTGCCCGAACTGGGAAATTGTGTGCAATGCTGTAAGTAAAACTCGCTATTAAATATATATGTCATTGGTTTGTGTGCGAGATTGTCTTGACAATCATGGGGTAGGAAACTTGAGATGCCTCAAAGCTATAGCAGCCGCGTCTCCATAGTTTTGGTCTCGGAGACTCTCCCAACCCCTGATCGCATTTTGTCAGGAAAAATGAAATATCATCATCTTCCACGGGAATTCTCTGTGCTGTCTTTGCCAGCTTTTTTTCTATCTTTTTGTGTTTGTATATTAGTCTTTTTGGTCCTTTATCGACGTTTCTCAATGATGCACAATGTATACCAGCAATGGCGTAGGTAAAAAAAATAAAAATTCTAAATCAATCTTCCCCATTGCAAGAATTATTCAAAGAACGTATATCTTCTTTTATGTTGGATTATTTATATATGTATTTATTTTTGCTTATTCCGGATTTATTTGTGACTATTTTTTAATGTGTGATGATAGTAAAATTTTGGAAAGTTTATGCCCTGCCTAACTGTGGGTGAACAGAGAACTTCTAGTGAGTAACTTATGGAATTAGTTTAAGAAAATGTTTTCAATTTGACCATGTACAGGACTCATTACTTGACCGCGAATAGCATTTCAAAATATTGCGAATGACATAATTTCAAAGTTTTCGTCTCATTTCATTAAAGAAAATCAATTCTGCTGAATCACCTAATCTAAGGTTCCCATGCACCAGCTGGTCATTTCCAACAGAAACGGTAACTATAAACTTCATCTTACAAAACTTAAAAAACTTATAAAACTTCGTCTTAAAAACTTCCTCTTGCAACTTAACCCTCATTTCGTATTTACGCCACAGCAATATTACGTCATTTACTTATTTTTTATTTTTTAATATTAAATATTTATAATTTGGTGATCTTAACATCAGAAGATGTGAGAAGAAAACTAATTTTAGTGATTACGAAGGCATAACAAAGAAGAATTTTCAAAATAAACGTATTTTTTGATCTTGTAACAGTTATTGGCAATGAAGAACAATGAGAAAATTATGCTAGATGGGTCTATCAAAGGATAGAAGTATTTAATTGGTCTATGCTTCACTGACAATATTTTCCCTGCTTAAGATATACTTTAACCTGAGCATCATATTTCTTTATTATGTCATAACTAATATAGCGTGGGGCTAGTAACTTGAATTTAAATGAATATTTGAATTATTTAACGAAGTAAAATATTTAACTATTACGAAGATAGTTTTAAGAAACTTTCTAAAAATAAAAAGGCCTCAGTTTTTTATGTATGTTACGAAATAACGTCAAGCTTTAGTACAAATTTGAATTCATACTTAAATTATAGTAATATTTTGATACATATTTTAATTAAGTTAAATTGAATTGTTGTATAACATTTCAGAGCCCTGGAGGCTTTTTAAAACATATATTTTTTTATATTATACTGAAGGCTCTTTTTAACAACTGCTTTAATGTTGTATTTCCTCTAATTCAATTTAGGAAGATTCTATATTACAGCAGTTCAGTGGCTTATGAGGATGTAGAATGGATGTACATCAAAATCAAGTTTATTAAACCGTTCTATGTTATTAAACTGTTCTATGTTGTTGAAAATAAAAGAATATTTACGCTTAGCACTTGTCTTGCTCGTTAACCGAAAACTACGTCTGGTGTAGCACATCCTGGGGTACAGCACTGGGTAAAAAAGGTTTCACTGTTGATTTTTTTGTTTGTTTGACATGGCATAAGACGTAGCTTTGGCTATTTGTTGAAGTCAATACTTGTGAACTGTTGTGTATATCTTGATAGTTGTGGTTGTCCGCGTGAAATAATAAATTATTTCTTCGCGGCGCTTAAAGACTAGTTCCTGTTAGTAAACATGTGGTTGCAACAATGTTCAGAGGGCCTGGAAAATAATATTCATGCCTTGACATATCAAAAATTGGGATAACTAATTCAAAATTAGGATTAAAGCAAAAAAAATGGAATATTCGAAAATGTCAGGGGATAATCCCCTTTCTTAAGCTCGCTGACAACAGAACTGTCCATATATTAGGCATCGTATGCGTTTATTTGCTGTACTGAGTAGTATTCCTTTTTAAGAGTTGGTAGTGTCTGTCTTTGCGGTTTGCAGTTTAATACCTACTTCACGAGGTACAACTGCTGATAAAGCAATAAAAAAAAGACGTTCTCTTCGTGGGAAGATCCGGAACTTTTGGAGTCACACTACGGAAAGTACGAAAACTCTGATTTATCGAAGGGTAGGAAGTTTAAGGCCACTGCACTCGATAATCGAATGTGTAATTGCTGGAAGAAACCGCCAAGGACAAAGTTAGAATAGAAAGAAAAGCCACGGAGAGAGTCGAGGAGTGAAGTGGGTAGCCGTGGGCGAAACCTTGCCTCAAAATGAGAAATGGAGTGGAAAGGTGAAGCAAAAATCCGTGATCATATTATCCGAGACATTATTTCCACGCTGTTAGAAATCACAAGTAAATTTAAGGACGTTTCGCAACGGAGAATGATATCTTCGTGGAAACCACGGCGGATTAAAACTTCTGAGTGTTTCGTGCTCCGTTATAAACAATGTTAACACTCACTTCGAAGGGGGAAAATGTATGTTTTCTGTGGATTTACTAGTATTTGAATGTTTTTTTAATATTCCGAAGATATCTTTGTGAGTTAGTATGCAGAAAATCAACTTCATTACCCGTAAATTCACAAAGATATCCGTAAATTTACAAAGCTTGTTGCATAATTTGTAATCTGTGTATGTATTTTTTAAGGGTTTTGGAATGACGAAAAATGTGTTCCTAATGTTATTAGATAATATGTAATTATCTATGAAATTCTCATAACATCTGTTTTATGGCTTAAGGGCTCCGCCTACCAGGGCACTCATACGGTGCGCAAAGCTTCAGGAGGAACAACACGATTTGAAAACTACTCAAGATATCCGAGTGGGGTCTGATTACGAAAAGCATTTAAGAATTCACTGATGGCTTTTTTTAAGAGTTAAAATGGATAAGAGGCGTTTTCCAAAGTAATGTTTAGGCATAAAACAACATGTACAGAACCTTGAAAGCACTAAAGGGACTTGTATTACACATTTATCTTAATTCCCCGCCATTTAATGTTACGGTAACCACTAAAATTCCATAGTTGTCATATGCACGACGAGAAGACTGCGTGCCAATTCACAGCCTCATGCTTAGAGGCGACACCGCGCTAGAAATACCAACGAGCGTCGCGCTTATCATCCCGCATCACTGACACAAATACATCGTTGACGAGGCGGGCCCCTTAAAGCTCGGTATCACAAGCCACGATATCTTTAATCTTCTTTCTTCATTCTTTTTTTTTTCTAGGACTACTTACTTCGTAACCTCTCTTGTATTCTTGTTCTGACACAAATGTTTTTAACAGTTATCTACTTAGTGCAAAAGGGTGCACAAATAGCGATTATTACGATAACAGTTATCTACTTAGTGCAAAAGGGTGCACAAATAGCGATAATTACGAAAACTCGGGTACCTTTTTTACACCCATGATAGTCCACTATTTGCAAGTGTGTAGGTAATATTCGTGACAGAACAACAAAGCAAGGGAGATGTTGAGTTAAAATTTAAGAAAGACCTCTTAAATAACATAATAACAAAAAGAAGAAAGAATCAATATGGCGCCCATTTTCAATATATAATTTGTTCAAAATGGTTATGGCATGAAATATGTTTCGCCAATCTGGCGGTTTCCTGTTCCCCTCCTTGACGCGGACCGGTAATGACCAGTTGCGGCCCGGGACGGCGCAAATCAGCGCTGTCCGTGCTCCCCGGGCGACCCCCGGCGTCACGAGTCCGTCAGGGCCAGGGTCGCCGCGGCCAAGGCGAGGCCCGAACAACCGACCGAAATCACGACTCGCTATTTACGACCCGCGAGGCGGTAAAACACACGTTGGAGGGCCGCGCCGCGCCCGGAGAAACACTCCCGCCAAGCGTCGTCGACGGTTCGACCCGCGGGCCCGCGTTTCGAGTCCGCGGGGTGGTAGGATTGATCGGCTATCACCGTATCGGCCCTATTCGCCGAGACGTCTGTTTAGGTGACCAAGTCTCGCGAGAGGCCGAGACATCACATTAGGTCTCCCGGGATACAGCCCTATTCGCCGAGGCTTCTCGTCGTGTGATCGTGTCCTCAGAGAGATAGCCTCATAGGCGTGCCCAGACATTTCCATTAGAGGGGGCCCTGCTAAATTTTTAAATCAGAAGCTGAATTTAGAATGTTAAATAGCCTAAATACATTCACTCATTGCCGTGTTTATATTTTTGTGCAGTATCAACGAGATATGTTTACTAGTTAATATTTATATCAGTATAATTTTAACAATCTTGAAAATATGTTTTTTTTCATAGACAATGTTTAAAGGGTACTTACACATTTCCCCCCTCCCCTCGAATTTTCCAATAGCTTGGTTCAGATCTACCTTGAAATGAACTTCTTTTTAGTGAATTCAAACACAGCAATTCAGACAACAGAACTTTAACAAACCTCTTAAAATATTTTTTTTTTTTATTTTTTTTTCCTTGGCCATGAACTCGTGTTTTAAATAAACTAAGGCGGCTGTATTTCCAGAACGATATAATGTGTAAAAATATTGTTAATTAGCACGCTTTAAACTGAAACACAGTTTGAGTGTCACAGTGCCAGGAATATACGAATATTAACGAACGCATTAGATAAAATGCCGATCTGAGTGATTACATTAGGGGGGGGGGGGGGGCATGGCCCACCTGCCCCCCCCCCCTGTAGGCACGCCTATGGATAGCCTCATTCGACGAGACTTGTCGTTATGGTAACCGAGTCTCAGACAGTTGGCCCTCTTGGACGAGAGGTCACCTGAGGGAACTGAGTCTCCCGAGATATATTCATATTCACCTACGCGACTCGTTAGGTTGATCTAGTCTAAGAGAAATAACTCTATTCAACGGAACGTCACGTTAGGCGACAGAGTCTCCCAAGAGATAGCCGTATTTTCCAAGACGTCTTGATAGGGGACCGAGTCTCAGACAGATAACCCTAAACGCCGAGGCGTCACGTTAGGTGACCGAGTCTCCCAAAATATATTTCTAGTCGACAAGATGCCACGTTAGTTAACCCATTCTCCCGACAGATTGCTTTATTGGCTGAGACTTGAGTCTCAGAGAGATAATACTGTTCGCCAAGATGTCTTGTTAGCTGACCGGGTCCTAGAGATAGCCCTATTCGCTGAAACGTCTCGTTGGGTGACTGAGTCTCAAGAGTGATACCCTTTCGCTGAGATGTCTCGTTATGTGACTGAGTTTCAGATATATAGGCCTATTTGCCGCGACGTCAAGTTTGGTAACTGAATCTCAAAGAAATAGCCCCATTATCCGATACGTCTCGTATAGATAAAATTATCTTTCGAGGTGGGTTAATGATTTCTATTAACTTCGAGCTTTTTTATATATATAATATAAATTAACTTGCGATAACAGTAATAACGCACGAAAACGACAGTGAAGTCATGAAACGTTGTACAGAAAAGTGAACACACTGCAATGGTATCAACTAAGGACACGTTTCTTACACTTTTTTCACAATTAAATTAAAAATTAATAAACAAATCAATTCATAATGGTCAAACAATAATAATCACAACCAACATTTCTGCGCCTATGAACAAATGCATTCTGTTCGGCCAGAATGTCATTCAGTCATGACCAACCACAGGGACAAAATTCAACCCAGCAGTACATGACCCTATAAATACTGTGCCTACAGTTTTAACTCGCCTTCGAGGATGTTTGCAAGAAGACCTGCGGTCTCTTGGCCTCGACATAGAAGTAGTTGTCAACTCTGGCCATGAAGGCATACGATCTACAATAAAACCGGGAACTTTGATCTTTAACGCCCCCGAACCCCTCCTCTGAGGAAATGAACATAAATACGCCAAATTTGTTTCAACAGTTTTTTATGCCCTTACAATTTTTTTTTTTTACGTTTTATATTGAAAATTATGCTTCCTCTAAGAAATATATCATAAATTTGGGAGATTACTTAAGACCAGATAATAGAGTCTACTTAAAAAAATTATTACAATTTTAGTTTATTTACAATAATGAGAGTACCTTATAAGGTAAATAATTTGTAGTAGTCAGTAATTATTAACGTCAGGCAATAAAAAAAAAAATTTGTGTGCGGATTCCACACGCGACAGAAGTGAAACTTCTTCCTTATGATGCTATTGCGCAATATGCAAGAGTGTAAGTGTAAAGTATAGAAGTATGCAAGTATGCAAGTAAGCAAGTATTCAAGCATGCAATTGTGCAAGTATGCAAGTATGCAAGTATGAAAGTATGCGAGTGTGCAGGTATGCAAATATGTTGAATCATTTATACCTCTCCCCTGCCGTCTCCTTCTCTACCGTTTTACCACCACGTACCTATTCCCCTCATGCGATCGGAATTTTCGTAACGCACGAAAGAAGTTTCACTTCAAAAAATATTATACTATTTTTTTTACGAAACCAAATTAAGGATATGGAACGATAGAACATTTTTTTTGATTGAAAACTGTTCAAACCAAAACGACTCTTTTAGGTTCTTATTCTCAGGAGGACGGTTATTTCCTTCGCCTGAGTCTATGGCTTCCTAAGCGGCTTTAAGTTACTGCTCGTCTTGCAAGAGGCACAGCCTCCTCGGCGCGTGGATTGGTTGTGTTTCGCTAGCGAGCTCTGGTTGAGTATTGTCTGCCCGGCTCAAGAGCTCTTTCAACATCGAGCCCATTACTCGAAGAAGGAGCTAATGCGCTTCCAGCTGCCACCGCCACACCCCCGACGCGTTTATGTTAATTGGCTACACGTGCCTGGTGACCAAACTGTACGTATAGTCATAGCTTAGATCCCGGTGGGGGGGGGGCAGCATTCCCCCCCCCCCCCTTTTCCAAGGTTTAAGAAGCCCGTCACTGAGACGGCATGTCTGCCTTTGCATGAGCGTGACTGTGAACCAGGTTTCATGTCAAAACTATTTCTTATGGAAAACTTTCTGTATGCTTTAAAGTTTCCTGCTTAGTTCATGCGTGTAGGCCCAAAATATGTACAGAAGCCAACATACAAGCTCGTGTCGGTTAACCCCGCGTGTGAAACTCTATAGCCACGCGGGTACTTACCTCCTGGAAATTTTCTCAGGGCCTCCCCCTTGCGAATTATACAGATTTGCGTCATACGGGAAATCTAATGTCTCGAATTGCAAAGAAAATATGCTAGAGTATTTGGTTGTACCGAAGCGGTTTTCCATTATATGTTCCGTTTACTTTCCGTGTCATATGCCAACACGTTCGATGCGTATAAATCTAATCATTGCACCGATAAGAGACCTGTGCAGTGCACTCTATGAGAAGCCGTCGAAAAAGTAACCAAAAATTTTTACAGACGTTGTTTTAACTTACGTTAGGTTTTGTCCAATTTATTTCTTCAGTAGTAACACAAGACAAAGACGTCTACTCTATTATATAGTATTTCTATCTGAGTAGCTACAGTTAAAAAAACAAGCATGAAGTACCGTGCTAAGTTGTCGAAATCATAGACATTCATAAATATATAAATGAGTTTCAGGTTGTCTTAATCTTTTAACGGTATCTTCTACAAACAAAATCCTATATATGTATAGTAACGCTCATCAGTGACTGGGTGATAGCGTAACTCTGTAGGCTATATAATTTTTATTGCTGTTTGCTAACCTGTACCCCCTAGCATTTTTGCCGAGTCCGTGGCGCGAATATAATATTTCGACTACATCTTGGTGTTGGGTAAGCCATTTTCCTGCACATAATCTGTGACTTACGTACTTATCTTTAATGTATGATTCTGTATGTTAGTTAATTTGTATAATTCTGTGAGTGAATGATTGTGTGTTTGGCGGTTTTCTTCCCATGTACATGACGATTATCTTTTCATGTGCTTGCAATATCTTAAAATATATTAAAACAAATATAATTTTTAATAAATATTTCCTGTAAATTAAATTAAAGTGTTTTTTTGTATTCATAATTTTTCAACGGGTGCCTTAGGCGCCTTACAGTTAACTAAAATTACGTAAGAAATCAAATATAAAATTCAAAT
Source organism: Bacillus rossius redtenbacheri (assembly GCF_032445375.1). Lineage (NCBI taxonomy): Eukaryota > Metazoa > Arthropoda > Insecta > Phasmatodea > Bacillidae > Bacillus > Bacillus rossius. Next base: position 49,037,923 of record NC_086335.1, read on the forward strand.
TTAATGAAATGGTTTTTTTGAAGTTACACTTCCTTGGGCGTGTTATTGAAAAATGACGAGAGTGAATTTTTATGATGCGCGCGCAGCATGTAAAAAAATTGACAGGATGAAAACAGGCTACAAACAAATTATACATAAGTGAGGTTATATTATACTTCTTTAGGCACGTTATGAAAAATGAAAAAAAATAATGACGGTGAATTTTTTAAGATGCGTGCGCAGCATTAAACGAAAAATATTAAAATAAAAAAGTCCACAAACAAATTTTAAAAAATTGCTTTTAAATCATATACCTATTTTAGCGAACGATATTGAATACTGGTCCATATAAATAAAAACATTTATTTATTGTTAATATTAGTGATATAAATAGTGTATATAAATTGTTTCAAGTGTTTATATTTTCAAGTGTATTTATATAAGTAAGGTTATTATCATCTAATTATTATTTATTTGCATTAGGCCTATACATTATTATTTTACTTTAATGTGTTTATTGATTTTCATTAATAATTAAAATTTATTTCGATTATTGAACAAAATTTAATAATTAATCATATATGTATTTATATTAATATATAATACTGTGTATTTTTTTTAAATTAAACTTTACCAATCGTATTTATAATATCACTCAGATCCTTTCAATTATTTTATTTATATTAATTATTTGCATGCAGAATTAAAGTTAGTTTATTATAATTTTTTATTCGGAGCGTAAATGCCATGAAGTATGGACTGTCGTACCCACCAGAAAGGACAGTGGCGTACCCACGAGGACGAACAGTTGGACTTAAGTAGCGTAGCAGACACTCACTGACATTCAGAATATCGATTTATTTCCATTATTAATTAAAATTTATTTAGTTTATTTTACTAAAATAAATAATCAATTTTATACACGTGTTTATTTTAATATTTATAACTGAGTATTAATTTTTGGAACAGGTGGTCGAGTGGTCAGAACACTCACCTTGAGTGTCAGCGCCATTCCATCCATGTAGACCCTGCCTCAGGTAGGAAATTACTTGTCGATTTTCATTTTCATTTCAAAATAGTTCGAAAATATGTATAACTTCTAACGGGCGTACATAAGTACAAACCTCTTTTTTTTTTTTTTTACTTTAGCCAGTTAATCAGTATCACTGACCTAAAGCAGCATCAATAATCGTATGTATATTTGATTATTCTTTTTTATTCTTCGAGCATTAGATGTTCTCATGTAGATGCTTATCTACATTCTCTTATGTACACCCATTTTCTTCCCTTAATTAAGTCGCTCTGTATTTTAATGGTATTTTCCTTATCTGCTTCTGTGTTTAAATGATTTATGTGAATGGATGTTTGGATGATCTTTCCTTTTTAGTTGGTATGATCTTAATATGCATTAAAATATGAAATATCCTATATATATATACATATAGTAACGCTTATCACTGACTCACTGTCTCTGTAACGCCGAAGAGATATGTGTACCTTGGAGACAAGCGTATAATGAAGCACAAATATTAGCCTACTCCATATAGATGTGCATACTATAGAACATTGAAGTGTAACAATAGAGTAACTTTTGAAATATAGCTACCTAAGTGAAAAACACCTTAGTTATTAAATTAAAGTGTTTGTTGTATTTATCATTTTTCAATGGTCGCATTAGGCGCCTTACAACACCCTAGTTGTAAATAATGCAGCAAGCTTTCACTTTTATTCATGTATTAATGCATTTTACTTTTGTATATGTATAAATAATTTATATATAAGTATATTTATGATGCTCCACATGCAAAACGATTTAAAAATGTATATTTGTGAAAAGTAAAAAAAAATTTAAAAATTATTTTACCGAAAATTCTCACTTAAATTTTTTCATGCATCTTACATTTTTTAATAATTTCGATTTGCGAAAAGCATGCTTTGCCATCAGTTTTTTCCCTCGCATGTAACATGATAGCTCGAATATGAGGTTATGTATATATATATTTTTTAATTGAATAGTATTGTTAAGAGACTTCGCAATAATGCATGCGATGTGCAACTGACGTATCCGCAGCCATACTTAGTTTCTCGGTGTCGACATAGACGTGCAAGCGAAACAAACATGGCGCCAAATACCAATGCAGTCACACTGCTCTCTCTTTAAACGTCACGCTTTTTTTTTTTTTTTTTTTTTTTTAGTTACGCTCAGATGACGTCGTTGTTGCCTCTACTCTAACCTTCCTGCTGTTAAAGAAGTTTCACTTCCATAAATACTTATTACTTTAATGTTGAAACTACACACAAAAGTAATTTTAAAGTGTAACATCTTAGCTCTCGGTATACGGCATTTGGTGGGAGTAATTTCACGAATGTGACGGAAGTCCAGTAACGGAAATGTGTAACAACCACTGTGCTGCCATCTGTGAACCAAAATCAAAAAAAAAGGGAACCTTTATACTATTAACTGATTAATGAGGTTTAACAAGATGAGCAGTAATTTAATAAAATCCTTTATAGAAAATCAGGTCCAAAGGCGGGGGTTGTAAATTTTCAAGTTTTTTTCTTTCGCTTTTATAGCAGCCGTTTCATTAAATATGTAAAAAATTTCGTCTGTTAATCAAATAATTTAATAGTCGACGTAGTTGCTCCGTGTTCAAGTTTCATTATATAATTGTATTTGCAACATGAGAACGTAGGAATTTGCTCTTTACCGAGACTTAAGTGTTACACATCACTGGAGAGCACTGAAAGATTCATTCACGATATATATTTAATTAATATAATATAATTTTAAATATTTAATAAAACAGCTCCGATAAAAAAAACCGCTCTTTTACCTAATTTTCTGTAAAGAATTTTATTAAAATACTGCTCTTTTTTTAAACTGATTAAACAGTTAATACTATGAAGTTACCACCCTTTTTTTTTTTGTGGATTTTGGTTCACGTCATTCACCACAGATTGCCGCGCCGTGGTTGTTACACATCTCCGTCCCTTGATTTCCGTCAAAATCGCGAAATTACTCCCACCAAATGCCGTATACCGAGAGCTAAGATGTTACACTTTAAAATTACTTTTGTGTGTAGTTTCAACATTAAAGTGATGAACGGCACTTACACATATTTATTTATTTATTATCGCTTGCTCCCAGATGTTGTGTCTGTTTCCTTAAAAATTCCAGAGATGTTGCAGATTCCCGGCTGAAAGGCAATGCACTGATGTTCGGTCGGCCACGGCGCGCGGCGTGGTCGTCCGTTGCGAAAACTGTTGCGCCCGCGTCGCTGGCATTGTTACAAGCGCTCTTGCACGAGCAAACCCCGCGGGAGAAAGCCGGGTCATTTGGCGATATCGCTCCGTGCGCTGCGTAAGTGAGTAGATCCGGGTGTGCTCGTTTCTTTTTTAAACATATCTCAGATTGAAATATTCCGCAAATGATATGCAGCCCATATTTCTCGCGTCCGCGATCTACTTCTGCCGCGTGCTAAGCCTAACGATCGTAGTCGAGAACGGGACGATGACGTCTGACCCAAAGGTGCGGCTGAAAAGAGGACTTCCTCGGGAAGTTTTCTTGCGCACGAAGAAAAAAACGTAATACTAAAGCTAAGGGAAGCCTTCTTTTCACAGACGAGAGAGCCAAAACCCGAAGTTCCCCGAAGTTCGTGTTTTTTTTCCGTATCTTTAGTGTAGCTATCCTAACCAAATCAACCGTCCACAATGTTTTAAAGTATTTATAATGTAGCTAATACAACCTAATTGACCATTAGTATCATTTTATCAACACCGCCATATTTATTTACAATGAACAATAAAAACAAACGAAGATGCACGATCGGAGGTTTGTCTCTCTCGTCTGTGTAAAGAAGGCTTCCCCTACGGCCACACATGGCGCTATACTCGCCATGTTCGCGATGTTCGCTACGTGAGTAAAACACCTACAGCCAGCTGAATCTCAGGTGTCACTGGCCACACAAAACTGTGTTCGCTAGGTTCGCTAAGCTGGTGACGTCGCCAGATGTTCGGTTCTCGGCTACTTTTTTTTTCTTCTTCCTAAAACGTCACTGACCTCGTGCATGCGCAGATAAACGAAAATTATGTGTTTCCGCGCGGAATTGTGGTGTACTTCTGCGTTATTTTCTTTTTGTGCAGTTAAATTTTTCTTAATATTGTGTTTTTAAACAGCCAATTCGACGGAAAGTTCGTGTGTATGGAATAAATCGACGGAAGAATATAGAAGGCAGGAATATGCAGGACAGTGCCTGGGATTTAATTCCAAAAGGGGATGCCATCAAAACTGAGTTGAATTCATCCTGAAATAATCAATAATTTTGGTTTCGTCCTCACTAGCAACTGCTTCATAAAATAATGAAATTCTTCAAATATTTGAAGTGAAAACTTCTTTAGCCGCGTTGAGCGATTTTTGGTAGAGGCAAAACTTAAGCGTTCGCGTCACCGACATGCTAGGGACGTGTTGCGCCAGACTGGCGAATCGCAGCCGCATGTGTACATGTATACGCATATACACACTAATACATTGTATATACTCGATTGTATCATGTGCGCGTTGGACTCTTTTTTTGAATGGGTAAAATCTTGTGAGTTCGCATCACCGACATGCTGTAGTAGCAGTAAGTGAAGTTAATTTGACCACGTGAATACATGACCTAGGTCTGACATCACTGGTAAGTCATAGCTAGGTAATGAATTTTTACGTAATTTTTGCATTCCATCTGACATCTGTTGTGACTAAAAATAATGTAAGGATAAATTATATTATGCTGACATAGTACTGATATAATACCAAAATTATTTTCTTACGTACATTTGACGTAGAAATGATGTCATATAGAGACCTGCAAAATTCGCAGTTTCGATGGCCTTCAGGATAGACTGCACATATCCCTGTACACTTGGGAAAGTAACGCAAGTTCATTGGCTGCCGACTTGTAAGTCGTCTCAGCTGGTTTGTCTGTGATTCGATCCTTCTTTGGTTGAAGGTTTATAACTGGTTGAGATTCAACCAGATGAACAGTAAGCCAATAGCAAAATTATCTAAGAGATACCTAGGCTATATGTGTTTGAATTCTAGCCTATCACCGAATGAATCCGCGAATTTTGCAGGTCTCTACATATTACACATTTAAAAACAAAGTTTTAAGTTTTCACTTCTGTTGACAGTCCCCATGACTGGCTATTTTTTTTAAATTAAATTAATGAACACATTTATTTTTACGTACGCATACCGTGAGAGCCAGCAGAATACTACCATCGTCGGAATCATCACTGGGATCCCATGGCATGCGTCTCTCAGACATCGCGAACTGGACTGTCCTGTCTGGCAACCTGGCGCAGTGAACATAGCCTAGCCTTCTGTGTGGCCTGGGCTTGTAAGGCTGCCTTCACACCGGGCCTTCATCGCGGGCGCCACACCGCTGGTGACATGGAACACATGGAACGGTGCTGTGTCGCGGGTGGCGCGCACACGGGCGCGTTTTCAACCAGGCCACTTCCTGACCATGCGGCTGTTCCTGCAGCTTTTGGCGGGATCATGTATCCAAACCAAAATGTTCATTTTATAAGTGCAAGAGTTAATCGGAATCTGGCTCAAGTCACGTCTCACGTTGAGGTCGGGAAATTTTAAAGACAACCCTTAAAATGTCGCCTGTAAAATGTCACGCCAGTGTTCGTAATCATACAAAACGGGTGAGTTTGAAAGCTTTCAAAAAAATATTTAGTAATTGTTTGCTGAAAAAAATTCGAGACGAAACATAAAAAAACACATAAAATATCATTATAAATTTATAGGAAAGCCCTAAAACAATATTCACGGAAAGCAAGTGAAATAACCAGTGTGACACCATGCCATAAAACGTAGAGAGGCGTTTAAATGGACCTGTCAGAGTAAAACTAGACACTCCTGGGAAATTAACGCGTGAGAAATATTTGCAAATTTGATTTAGATTTTCTTAAAGTATTTGCATCGCAGCGAACTTCCCTACTGAACACACTGACAGGGGTTTACAATGACCTTCAAAATATATTTTTTTGTAAATGCAGACGTTAAAAAAAAAGATCGCGTGTAACTTAGTACACGTGCTAGAAGTGAAACCTATTTGGCAATTCAAACCTCGACTAGGTCTATACATCTCTTTGGCCAAGGCACATATTCTCTCTGTCGTTTCCGCGTCAGAAATGTTTCACACCAATGTTTCACTAAAACGTTTCATTAATATTTGGCCTTGAAATTTTACCCCCATCACGCCCCAAACAAGTTTCACTTCAAAAATATTTGCGCAGTTTTAAAAAAAAAATTCTCGTTTTTGATCCTAGGATTTGGTATTATCACAATTGGCAGGTCCGTAGAACCAGTACCTTCGGCGGGCGTGGGTGCCTATCTGTTGAGATGTTGACGGTGCATTGTCGGAATGTGTGTGTGTGTGGGGGGGGGGGGGGGGGGTGGACGGTAGTACCCCGAGGGGAGGAAAGACCACTAACTCACAAAAACGTCTACCACTTTTTCCACTTGTAAAAAAAAACTGGTGAGGCTTCGTTGGAGTATCGAACCTGGATCACCTTTGTAAGAGGCGAGCGATCTGACCACTCATAAAAACGGCGTGACTCTTCTATAGCGATAAAAGACGTATTCAGTAGGTGACTATTAAAATCTGTTGCTACGTAGCACTTAGTGATAAAATTATTGTTACGATGAACCTCGGAAAATTGAGGTAAAGGTCGACACTCATCACTAATGCATTTTTTTATCCTTGGACAAACTAAATTAAAAGAGTTCCTAACAAAAAACTAATTTTTTTTTTTCGGGAAAACAAAACAAAAGTAAAAAAATCCTTACTCTTCCGTTCCTCTCTTAGGTATTTTTCAGAGCACACGTAGTGAATACCAAATTAAAGCACTGGACAAAACACTAAAGGAAAAGTAAGGAAAAAACAATGCGCTTCCGCCAGCCAGTAGTTGAAACAGAAATAACAAACAGGGCCCACCAACTTCACGGTTAAAAAAAATAACCTTCGTCACTGCGACGAAGTTTGTGTTTCGTGTAGTTCAAAAGGTTTTTATTTTTCCAGAATAATCACGTACTTTATATTTCGTGAATACCTGTGGACTCGGGATGATATTGTCAGAATCGAATTCACCAAAAGTTGTGAAGGTTTGCGGTGAGAACCCGGATGCGGTCTGATCACGAAATTATTATTTTTTTTTTTTAAATTAAGATTTTTTTATTCGAACACTTTATTTGGTAAAGTGGATTTTCATGGAAAAATTAAAAAAAAAAAATCCATTGCACGTCTGTCATTCGAGAGGTTAGTTTTCCCACGAGCGAGGCTCGTTGCCTGGTGCCTCGGATAAACCGCAAGAAAATTTTGCGTCACAGGCGGTTGTACGTGCCTGGTCCGTCGGTGATCGACGTGTCGAAACCGCCGCCCGCCCAACCCAGGGGGGTGTGGGGGAGGAGGGGGAAACACCTGCTATCACGGGGCCACTTCCCCCCCCCCCCCCTCCTTTCCATACCCCCAACGTGACCAGAACAAGCCCCGAGGGATCTGACACTGCACTTGATCCAACCCCCTCCCTCCTCCCCCACAACCACAATTTCCCCGGGACATTTTCACGGCAAGTGGTTCAAGTTGAGGCCCCGCCCCCTTCTGTCGCTGTCTCTCTCCCCCTTTCTCTCTCAGGCCACTTATGATTGGCTCCGGCTGTCGCAAGCGCTGCTGTGGTAATGTCACGACGGTCCAAATGTATCCGCGTCGTTTGGATCCGGGGCCCGCTAGACCTCGACTTATTTTTATTTTATTATTCCACGTTTCTCGAGCATGCTGGGTGTACAACGGACAATTCGACGTGCACACTCGATTTAACAGAGAAAACATTTTCCGACAAAAAGAGATTTTTTTTCGATGTCCACGAGAACAAACTTTTGTAATCTTACAAAAAAAATCCTTCAACATTAGTTTTTTTTAAAAATATAACAATTATTTCGACATGACTGTGAGATTTTCATAACGTATTTTTATATTTTTGATTTTTTCCGCTTATTATTTTCGCTCTAATTTGGACTCAACTGCTCTATGTATTACCAAACCTGCGTAGTGTGCTCATTTCCCAACCATCTCATCCTTCGGGTCCTCGGGGTCATGTAAAGCTTGCCAAGATATATATGGTCCCGTAGTTAAAGCAAAGTAATCGTATAAGTTCTTCAAATCTACTTTGTTACCGAATAAATCTGTGAAATTCTCGAGCTTCATTTAATGGTTTATACTGAAGAAATTATGAGAACAATTTAATGTGGAGTACGCCATTAATTTTTTTTCAGCACTACAGACTTACTAAGTTTAATTTACAAAAAAAAATCCTTGTAAAAATAATTTTAATATTTTTACTGTGAAGTTGCTTTAACTTAAAATACTTAAAATGCAATTAAAATAGTTTTAATGCTATCGGCAGTGACTTTAAAAATTCGCGGGTTCAGTGACCTCCAGGATAAACTCGAATATCCTCTGCACCCTCGGGCGAACGTCACCTGCTCATTGGCTGCTAATTTGTGAGTCGTTCAACTGGGCAACTTGTGATTCGATAAACCTTTGATTAAGGGTCTCTGATTGGACCAGTGTCATCCGTGAGCTAATATGAGACGCTGCTTAAAGGCATAATTATTGGAATTCTAGCATATCTCGAAATGAATCTGCGAAATTTTCCAGTCTCTAGCTGTCGGTGGCTATGGGCGTCGGTCGACTCAAATGAATGTACATTTAAAGCGGCACTCCTCTAGTAAACGTGTGTGAATTCTAAAACATTGCGAAATAAATTTTCGCGTTTTTTTTTGTTTTTTTTCGGGATTTGCCATGACTAGAGGCCGGGGAAATTCGTGCTATTTTCTAATTCCAAGCTGAAATCCTCACACGTCCTCTTTCTTGTACACAAACAATTCAATGCATTTTATTCATTAGCTGCTATAGTTTATACTCTGTATATAATGCACCTGGTTTATAATAATTTGAATTTTTTTGTGTCAAAGTACTCATAATTATTAGGGACATGCATATTTTGCGAAACGATTTCGAGACTACCAGAGAGTTAATACTGTAGTATCGTCTGTATTTAGTGATTAGGTGGGTTTCTTTGAGGTACACGTTTATTGTTAGTACACAATTCACATCCATTCACTGTGGAAGCAAACACGTCCTATGTGGCCTGGTCAAATGAGGCAATCGCTTATTTTGCAGACGGCCGCCAATTACAAGGAAGAAACTGCTGGTGCGGGTACACCTGGTTGCAGTCTAATAGGCGCTCAGGGTTTTCGCGAAAATTGCTTGCCCCTGTGTATCTCTTATTGAATTAATTTTAAACCGTTAATTCTTGCTAATTAATTTTTATTGTTCTGAATGTATCTATTTTAACCAATTTATTAAAAAAAATTACCATTATAATGTAGCATATGAATTTTACACCTATTTAGCTGGAATAAGTACCTATTAAAAAAACTTTCATGATATTAAAAAAAACAATAACACGGAAATAATCTGTTTTAAAAACCAAATAGGACTAAAAATAAAACCATAAAATCTTGTCTTATAACGGTTTACAGTATAGCCTAATCCCAATGTATATATAATAGGATGTTGGTATGTATGACGTTGATAAAATCCAACACAGTTTGACTGATCGCGATGAAAGTTGGCACATCGAGGTGTTTTTTTATGGAGAAGGTTTTTTTGCTATCCATTTTTTGTCTGCAGCGCATCAACTTCTAAACTGTTCAACTAATCGCCATGAAAATTTTTGTACATCGATATTTGAACACGGAGAATATTTTGCGATATTCATTTAGCTTACATCTCTGCACTAGATGGCTCTGCAGCGCATCAATAATGTGTAGGTACAAAAGTAATCTCGTATCGGTGGAGACTTCCATCAGAAGTATTTTTGAAGTTATACCTCTTTAGGCGCGTTATGAGAAAATAATGAGAGTGAATTATTACAATGCCAAATCACCATGCAACGATATTTTCACAGTATTGAAAAAAAAAAGCTGCATACAATAACAAAGCTACATACAAACCAAAAATTTATATGTGCTTTTTTGTCTTATACTTTAGTGAGTGATATTGAATACTAGTCCATATCATTAAAACATTTATTTATTGTAAATAAAATGATAAAAATTTTGTTTATAAACTTTTTTAGTCCATTTTCAAGACTATTTATGTAAGTGAAGTTATGTTCCCGTGTATGTATAACGATGTCAGGTTGCTTGTAAGTTTCCATTGTAGCTGGCAGGCAGTGTCTGAGGAAGATTTAGTAATCTTCAAGCCGTTTTCATGGAATTAATTTGAGGTTATGTTCCATATGTAACATTTATTTGCGTTGCTAATTATTAATTATTATATTATTATCTAATAAACAATAAAAATTAATAAATTAAAATAAATACTGAGCATATTTATTGAATTTTATTAATAATTAAATTTTATCTCGTTTATTTTACTAAATTAAATACTTAATTTTTATACACGTATTAACATACTATTAATATTTAATAGTTAACATGTCTTTGAATTGTTTTAAATTTGATTTAATTTATATTTTATCAAACGTTTTTTATACCATGAATACAGTCATTTTATTGTTTTATTCCTATTAATTTGTTTGCAAGCAAATTGAAGTTTTTTTTTACTGCGCTAAGTAAGTATAAATTATCACACGCGTACATAAGTACATGCACCTATTTTATTTTAAATCACATAAATATTTTTTATGATATGATTCAATCCTTTCCAGCCTGACTATAAGAACACGGGGCATATGTACTCAAGGGAGATTGGCGGCCACGAAGGAAAAGTGGGCTCGGGTGTGTGTTTTCGACAGCGATTCTCTTTATTGCAAGGTTGGACCGTTGCTGGCCTGTGTTCGGCGAACAGTAGGTGCGTGGACAACCGGCGGAATTTGAATGTAATTGCAGGCTCTGCGCGACACTCATGCGGTATTTTTTTTCCTTCTTCTTCTTCTAAGGAAGCCATTGTTACGGCAGCCGTTTGGTTGCGTTCCAGCGCCGCTCCTCGCAGCTGGCCAATTTTCCACTCCTGCCCCCACCCCCCCACAAAGGCGTTCCAAGAAGCGAGACTGAAGTCTGCGTCAAGTGCCGCAGTCCGAAGTCCGAATCGTGATCGAACGACCATAAACCACCGGCATGTGTGCCACGGCTAGAGAGCTGCCGGATTCGCGCCACTATCTGGAAACTAGGAGGTTGTTGAGACGCCCTTTGGAAAAAGTTATGAATACACAAACAACACTTTAATTTAATTATTTCAAATGCTACTCTGCTGTTACATTTCCGTTTTCCAATCCACACACATCTCTATGGAGTATGCTAATATTTGTGCTTCATGATACGAATCTGAAAAAAGCCTATCGGACTGTGACTTGCTAACGGTACTGAAATTGTATTCATTTAGAAAATAATGCATAATATTAGGTAGCGTGTAGGTATTGTTTTTTCGCTAAAATATTTTGAGGCTAGTTGTGTGTTGTAACTGGTGTAGCGTCGTCTGTGTTTCGTTCATGGCTGAGTTTCCTTCAGATACATGAATCACAGCAATTTTGTGCTGAAGGAAGTACATTTTGAATGTCTTTGGCCAAAAAAGGAAATGGCTTCTCTTGCAGACGGCTGCCAATTACAAGGAAGAAACCGCTGGGCCGTGCAACATTTTTTTTGCACTTTAATGAACATTAAAATATTTTCGGAAAAAAACTTGACCCTAAATATTACATTACTAAAACTATAACAACAAAAATTACACGCCAGACTAAAATATCTAGAACCAACTTTAGGCAAACGGTTTTAAACAGAAATGATTATCTAAGAAAAACATATGTTTTCCAGATATACATTTTTGAAAGCTAAACGAACATCATTAAAAAAAACACGTTGAGAATTAAACATGCAGTGAGTTTTCACATCTGCGTGCAGATTAGTTACAGTATATAATTGCATTTATAGTTGCTTTCCGTAGTAATATTCTATAAAGAAAGCTTAATATCAGTGCCACAAATTTAAGGTATCTATAACAATTATTTACGTATTTACACAGTTTCATGAACCTCAAAATATTCACTCGCCCGTGATAATGGAACGAGTTTAGTTCGATTGGTTTTCTCGAAATTGACGGTTAGTAAAGCGTAATTGCACAGTACACCTAAAAAGCTATCAACTCGAGAACAAGTGCTTCAATGAACCTATTTATATTCGGCCCTGTACCGAAAATTATGTCGCATTGTTATTCACGTCTTGTGCCAGCGAGTGGCGCCTAAAATTTACTGTGACGCCATCAGCTACGAAAGCTCCCATTAAATTATTTTCTCGTTAGCGGTCTCACCATTAGAAACATCATCACATGGAGCCAACATCACACACTTCGTTTTAAAAATAGTTACTCTTATTTACTCTCTTTACTTACTAATTTACTTTCTATAAAAGTAGCTCTCTTTATGACGACAAAAATCTGAAGAGAGCTCTAAATGGCCGGGTAGATGTGTGTATGTGGGTTAGGCTGAGTGTATTTTTAGACGCTTTATATTAGCTTCACCTGTATGTTTGTTTTTTTGTATGTTTGTAACCGACTCCTTTGGGTGCGATTTTGACCCACTTTAAACTGCCAGATTTCATTGAAACTTTGTAGATTTATCGAGGACCGATGACAATACACTAATTTGATAAGATTATTCCATTATTTAATTTTCAAAATAAGATTTTTGTCAATTTATTTAATTTCACAATATTTAGTAGGCTTTGTTTATATCGCGCCAAAGACAAACTGAAAGAAAAGAGTTCGCACATGAGCGAAATGGTTTTCTTTACAGTGTGCGAACTCTTTTCTTTCAGTTTGTCTTTGGGGCGATATAAACAAAGCCTACTAAATATTGTGACATTTAATTAAATGAAAAGTGAAAGTGGGTTATTATTAATGTGAACAATATACTTTCTTGGAGAGAATATTATCTATATTTGTAAAAATATGAAGAAATAACCCTGAATAAGGGCTTTAAATGTTGTTTCTTTCGTTAAATAGAGAAACACAATTACGTCTTTGTTACATTTTACCAATTAACCAAGAGTGATATATTATCATAAAATAACATTTTCTGCAAATATTTAAAATCACTTTAATAGTAAAGTCACTTCTGAGATAAAACCATATTTATCGATTTTATTTTAACTGCAGCCAATATCTATTCAAAATCTACTGTAATAATAAATAGATTTAATAACTATCAAGTTTTTTACATTGTTATAAAATTTCTTTCATACATCGATAAAGAATTATCGCTTCAAATTATAAATAAACCAAACGAAAAAGTAGAAAATAAATAACAGTTTAAACAAAAGTAAAACACACGCTTTATATAGAAATCCAAACTAAAAAAATAGAAAATAAATTTTAATAAATTTGAACTAAGAATAGTGTAAATTTTTTTTAATAAATATAAATTAATAATAGTGTATATAAGAAGAAAATGTATTTTATTTATAAAAAAAGCGTGGGTGCTTTTTTAAAGATATTATCGAAATCATAGTCCTCCTAATCATTTATGTCAATAAAATATTTAGGTATATCTATTGACACCTCGCACCCCATACTTTTTTTAAATAAAATACATTTTTTCTTATATACACTATTATTAATTTATATTTATTAAATTTTTTTACTATTCTTAATTAAAATTTATTAAAATTTATTTTCTATTTTTTAGTTTGGATTTCTATATAAAGCGTGTGTTTTAGTTTTTTTTTACTATTATTTATTTTTAATACTGTTTAGCTGATACAAGTAAAACAATTAATTAATGTAGATATAATGCTTAGATAACAGCAAAATTCGCGTTATTATTAGGCAACAATTAAGAATGTATACCATTATACGTTTTAATGGCGTTTCCGTTTGGTCACAGGAATATTTGACATGTCCAAATGAAACAGAAAATAATAATAATAAAATACTGAAATTCGTATGATCGAACCATGTGGTATTTCTCATGAAATCAAATCCATCGTCATTAATTACATGGTTTACGAGTTTATTGCGTTTTTTTAAGTTGATCAAACTAACAAAAAACATTCTTTAACATTTTCATACTTGAGCTGTTTGTCTAGATTTCAAAGATCAGCGAGTAGCGAGAAAAAGAGATTAGTATAAATATGAACTAGTTAAAAGAAAGTGAGGAGTAATACTGCATCTTGCGAGTTAGGTTGCATAGCAAACAAGGTCGCCGCCTGGTTTGGCCACCGAACGGCATGCAGAGTTCCAGGTGTTAACATTCTATTTGCAAACCACCCAAAATTTAATTAAGGTGCCTGAAATTACGAATAGGCTGGTTTTTATTAGCCATTACAACTGCCTATAAATATTTTGATTAATGGTCTCGTTCTCAACCAGTTTCTTTTGAACAGCGAAAAAAACTGTAAAGGATTTTTTTAAAGGAGGTTTTGTTTCAGGTATGAAAAATTTGGTAAATATTACTGTAAATAGTATAAGTACGCGCATGAAGCTTGAATTTTATAAATTTCACTATAAACGTTATAGGTAGAGACACTCTTATATCGTGGATACATTTCACTCCAAGATAGAGTCAAAAAGATCTGTACATGATCAAGCATTTTTAGAATGCTCATTCGTGGATAACAAGCTCACATTCTTCAGCGTGATACGTCTCTTATTCAGGTAAACACTACTTTACCTTGTTTATAACTGGCTCAGGTCGTCAATGGCGTGTAAAGACTCTTGTGGTCCAATCACGAACGTAAAGTTGATGCATATGAGTTTCAATTATACTTTTCTTACTAACTGACTCAGAGAAATAATCGCCTACTAGGGCACACATGGTTGTATGCAGAGTTTCAGAAAAAACCACGCCATTAAAAACCTAAGAAAAAACCTATCTTTTCAGAATATTTTCTTAGGAATGAAGCATCCTGTACAGATTCTTGAAATAACTCAATTCACCTTTATCTTCATTTCTATGCCAGCTTATGTTATAGTTACCATTTACATCTCATAGTTACTCTATGGAAGAAGAAAAGACTGCGCGCTAGTTCAGAAGTTTTGCGCTTAGAGGCGATACCGCGCCAGAAACACCAACGAGCGTCGTAACCTATTAACCCGCGCCACTAACGCAGACAGACCACTGACTAGGCGTTAAAGGGTCGCTATGGACGCTGAGAACCGCGCTCATGTCCGGGCCCGTGGCGCGTAGAGGCGAAGAGGCGAGTGTTGCACCAGGCCAGCGTCGCCCTTAGCGTCTCCGCGCCCTTAGGGCTCGTGCGCCTAGTCAGCCTGGACGCGTGGGGAAACAGGCTTTATCAAACGCAGCTCGACCCTTATCGCACGCCGAGTTACAGCCTCGAGCCACGCGGGCCTGCATGTCCGTATCTCCACGTTGTCGCGTCCGAGGTGTGTTCGACGTTGAGACGACGACCAGTGTTAACAACCATGGGACATGGGAAGAGAGAAATAGAGAGAAATAGGTGGAGATGAAAGGAAGAGGAAAAGAGGGAAAGATAAAAGGCAGACCCCACTCGTAACTGCACTGGTATATCCGTCCTGCCCTTTTTTTTTTGTTCCTCCCGGCGGTGTTTTCTACCAAGTGCAATAAAATTCTCGTCGAGTTCATTTCTGCGGCTATCAACCCCGACGACAATAACTCCGCACCGCAGAACGACTCTCCGTCCCACTTCTCACCGGCCTCTGCTGCAATAAAAAAAATATATATAGACAATTTATAAATGATTTTTTTTTGGTGACCTACTGGTGACAACGCGAAAGCATGTCCTTTCAAACGAAACACGGACCTTTCGCCCGAAAAATAAAAGCGTTTCGCCCGAACAAGACCTAGGCCCACGCGATCATTTGCAGACTTTGACACACGCGATCATGATACAGCCACTCTATGATAAGGCAGCTCGGTCTCTATAACGTATCTGTGTCATCTAAGCTTGTCTTCGGTTTACCACCCAGCTATATTTTCAAACGTCACGCATTAAGTTGTGAGCCGAGAAGAACTTGAAAATGGTGGATGGAAAAGGGGGTTTTTGTCAACAGAGAGTGTCATGGGGGTTCAAGTTGAAAATGAAAGTAAAGAAGATATGGGACGTTTTAAAACACTAGCGTTATCTTCATACGTAAGAACCGTTTCTGTATCTGAACGAACTACGTGAAAATGGGAAGTGCAGACAGAAACTTCTGGAATGCTTCCGCGGAAGCGCAGCTCGCGTGGCGATGATACAGAAAAAATTATCAGGAAACATCTCGTCCACAATTTTCTATCAGTCCCAAGGATAATTTATTGTTGAAATAATTAAAATTATTTACAGTTCTTGAATTTCAATTTATGGTTTTGGTTAGTTGAATTTAAACTGTACAGTTTGTTTTGAAGGCTGGTTTTGAGTGGGAGGGTTTAGAGTTTAGGTTATCTGCGCACGAAGGTATAGCTGCGCAGTGAGACATGTTTTTTTTTGGTTATTTGCCAGAAATCTTTAGTTAGGCTGTATATGTCAGTGAATATTTCTAAGACCATGGGCCACTTCCCCCCTCCCCTTTACAAGGAACTTATAAAACAGACTCATGCCAGGTACTTGGCGTCAGCGGCCAAGAGGACCGGCGTCACCGGAGCCAGCGCGTACATACAGGCGAAATAGGCAACCGCCCAGGGCGCCAAGTAGCTGGGGGCGGCGCAGCACGACACATAACAGCTAATATCATATGTTTAACGATTATTGAAACTAGATGAAAATGGATTTTTGTAACAGTTTGGAATGTTTATATTGATGTAAGTAATTATTTAAAGTCCACGGTGACCTGTTCATGATTTGTAATAAGTAAAAAAGTAAAAAAAAACACAGGCCTGCTTAAATTTGATTGCTGACAAAATCTTAGGCTTACGTGATGTATTTTGAGGCAAGGAAAAAAAAATTGTGGTGTCCGGGGGGGGGGGGGGGGGCGGGCGGAGGAGGGGCATTAAGGGACCCGCCTACCTGGGCACACATACAGTGTGCAGAGCTTCAGGAAAAACAACGCGATTTCAAAACTACTCAAGATATCCGAGTGAGGCCTATTTACGAATAGCATTTAAGAGTTCGCTGAGGACCGAAAAGTACTTTTAATTTCGGATTAAGTTTTTAAACTGTATTTTTAGAAGCGTTAAAATGCCTAAAACGCGTGTTTTCAGAGTAATTTTTAGGCATAAAACAATCAGTTCAGATTCTTGAAAGCACTTAAGGGGCTTGCATAACACCTTTATCTTCATTTCTCCGCCATATAATGTTACGGTCACCGCTCAAATTTCACAGTTATCCTGTGACGACGAGACGAATGCGCGCCAGTTCAGAGCCTTGCGCTTAGAGGCTATACCGCGCTGGAAGCACCAGCGAGCGTCGCGCTTATCATCCCGCCTCACTAACACACATACACCCCTGACGAGGCGGGCCCCTTAAGAGGCCGTGTCAGTAAATGTTTATTTCCAATATTCTGCTCTAGAAGTTCTCTCTTTTAACAGTGAGATTTAGTGGCTTTTTCAACCGAAGGAACTGTAGCCGCAGCGCGTGATAAAGCTACTATATATACCCTTATCACAGGATTAGTGGGAAGGTTGACAGCTCGAGTTTACTCGACGAAAAATGTATCTGGTTCCTCGACAATCTGAGAGGATGACAATCTGACCGGCGGCTCACTAGGAAATTGCGGATGCAGGGATTCAGAATCAAGAAACCTCACTTATACAACTATGGTATGAGTTGAATCTAAAAATTTTAATACTTTAAACGTATCGGAATACAATTAATCTTCAAACATGTGGTAATTATTCTTTATCTGGATGTAATAGTCCGTGATAAATAATGTTAGTTGACATTAAAAAGTATACGAAATTCATCATGTAACGTTTTAAAAGGATAATAACATAAATGCATATGCTTAGATATTGCATATGCATCACACACAATCTAAATACAATCTCACTTAAGTCAGACTACCTAATTTTTTACAATGCACTATCATACAGTTTAACAGAGGTAGGTGAACCTCTTATCGACGTTGTTTCAAAGAATTTAAATTTACAAATATTATACTATTTATCTTAATACGATATGTAGCCTACCTTTATGAATACGAACTTACAAAAAAATTATTGAATTTATCACATTACACTTTAACATTACACAAGACTAAAACACTAACAAAACTTAATTTTATACATTGCTGTAGCATATTAGAAGACGAAATAACTCACAAGACTAACATTAAGAGGGCTGCATTACAAATTTACTTTACAGAGAAGAAAATATCCTTTCAAGATATTTCATTACCTCATTCATTACATAATACTGCCGTTGATGTGATCGTAGATATAAAGTATTTAAAAAATATATTCCATTATGTTTATGTAAATATTTTGAAAACGTTATTGCTTAAAGATGCTCATTATTTAAATAATAACGAATCTTTTACTTTTATGTACTGAACAAACAAAATACTTATAAGTTAATAAGAATAAGCTTAGTTGAGTAACATCTTCAATTTGTATTGAATTCAATGTACATATCGAAAATCATGTACAATGAATGCAACAGATTGAATTCAATAAATATTTGATCTTGTGAAACGGCCATAATATTGATGTAGATTAGGGACCGGAAAAATTCGCGGTTTCGACGGCCTTCAGGATAGACTGCACATTCCCCTGTACACTCGGGCAAATAATGGCAGTTCATTTGCTGCTGACTTGTTAGTCGTCTCAGCTTGTTTGTCTGTGATTCGATCCTTCTTTGGTTGGTGTTTTATAATTGGTTGAGATTCGTCCAGATGAACAGTAAGCCAATAGCAAAATCATCTAAAAGGTATATGTATTTGACTTCTAGCCTATCGCCGAATGAATCCGCGAATTTTTCCGGTCTCTATTAATTATAGATGCTCACATGCATCGTGAGAGTCCGTATAAAGCCTATTACAATTCTATAAGTATACATTAAAATGCTTTTAAAATATACATGTGTAATATAATTAAAACTTGTTTAAGTAAGATCATCACAAAAAAAATGAAAATCCTTCAACAGTAAGTGATGTTTTATAAGATTTTAACAAAACACACTTACAATAGGAGAATACTAATCATACCACATAATTCAACACAAAATATACATTCCAGTAGGCGCTACGTAAAAACAACTTCTATTTTTATGCTGATAACTCTGCATTGTTTTATATATATCATTATTTCTAACTTTTAATATTCTCTACACATTAACTGAAATTACTAATTTACAGAGTCTTAGCTAATGTTGGTCTGTACCACATACAGTTCGTACGATATCTCTACGCAAAACACATACAGTTCATTATTAGTAATATCAATTATATTTCATGAACATAATGAAATTAGTATAGGCCCTAGGTTGTTCACTGTTAATTGAGTACTTCTGAAGTATTTTCATTGTGAGTTAACATACATACCAAATGCCATTCTTCCATTAAAGTTACAAAGAAGACAACAATATAATATAAATATGTATGTAGTACCATATTTTAAACCCCTATTAAATGAATAATAACTCAATCTCTATTCTGGACTATTAAGTAATAATTTTTATTAATGTTATTTATAACTTAAATAAAATGACAACTAACAAATTAGTAAAAAAATATAATTACGTGCGATATAGTGTGACATTTGTACTTGGACGGCAAACGAATATAATAAAATGTCTATGACAATGTTAACTTTACTCATTATTATGGAAAGAAACAAAATGGGCAGATAAGCATATTCTACGCTGACATTTAAAAATGCTCAATTTAAAATGAACATTCCAAGAAAATTTATTTTATATCACCACAAAAAATCAAACTGCGGCGTCATTTTCCCGATGACAAACAAAAAAGTTGTATGGTCGCGAATAATACATTCGTATGGCGTCACATCAGCGGAATATTCCCTTGGCATAAATGTGTGAATTCTGTGGCACTAATGGAGAAGTAAACCTTCGCTCGAACACAAAAACAAATGAACGAACAGCTTTTTTTTTTTTTTGATAAGATGTGTAATCGGAGACCCCTGGGGTGGTTGAAGAGTGTCAGGTCGGTCGCCAGACCAGATAGTAAAAGCTCAGGGGCTGAGGATAGAAAAGGCATATCTCCAAATTATTAAGTATAAATGTTGTCAAGTAATAGTTAAAGACTTGATTACACCCAGGTTTTTAAACCCATCATGATCATGAAGACACTGATCGGAAGGTAATGTGCAATACATTTCAATGGCGTTTTCAGTTTTTGCTAAATAATTATAAATATAAGCAAAATTTCAATGTATCTGGACAAATCAAAATATTTATAATATTATTTTCATCACAGAAATAATATATGATATGATAAATAAATTTGAAAAAAGCGGTTATGTTAAATGTATTGTATACTTTCAGTAGGCAAAATTTCCGGCCCCTACCTCTTATAGACTTTGAGAAAAACTGCCTTTTAAAATAACATTAATATAGATAGGAGCGCAAATTTGTGACACGGCCTCTTAAGGTTTTTCGCCTAGGGCGCCAATTTACCTTGCACCGGCCCTGGGCGTCACGTCTGCAAGGTTCTCCGCTGGAAGGAAGGCGACCCAGGGACCGACGCGACGCCTGGCTGGCACGAGGCAGACCCGGGGCTCCACCAGACTCCCGCTGGGACGACACCGAAGTGTTATGTCGCAAAGGGAAGGAGCTGGGTTGCTGGAGAAAGAGAGAGTCTTGACGGTCTCGTCCTACACTGTAGAAATTTCTTTTTTTTTTTTTTTTTTTTTTTTTTTTTTAAGTGGAATTGAAATTTATATAGCCTAACGAAAAATGTAAATGCTCGTTCGTTCAAAATCTTAAATCTCATAAATCACTTCAACGATTGCTTTGAAATTTTCGACGCAACGTTGCATTCGAATATGCGTGTGTTTTTATTTACCTGTGTCACACCTGTGACAAGTAAAATTATAGATAAATATATATAAGGTAAAAACATAGTTAGGTAAAATCAAATATTATTAATATTTTAATTGTAATAGAGTGACACACACGTATGTATATATATATATGTATATATATATATAGATATAGATATAGGATGTTGTTGGTACGTATGACGTTGATAAACTAGGACACCGTTTGGCTGATCGCCATGAAATTTGGCACATCGAAGTGTTTTTTTATAGAGAAGGTTTTTTTTTATGCTATCCATTTTTCGTAATTCGCCGCTAGATGGCGCTGTAGCACATCAACATCTATACCGTTCGACCGATCGCCATGGGTAAACAGAAAATCATAGTTCATAGCCATACAGACAGTAATTATTGCATGTCATTTCTCTATGTCCACCGCACTGTCACATAGCGCTATCCATTTTGCTTTAACTCGCGAACAATATATCACTCTGTGTTCAGCCCAGGCAACGGCAGGTACTGCAGCTAGTTTGTATATAAATGAGAGTGATAGAGAGATATAGAGGGATATATAGGTAACTAAAGATATAGAAAGACAGAGAGAAGTAGATATATGTAGATATATATAAAAAGAGATATAGAGGCGTACATAGAGAGAGAGCTATACAGGTATACATATAGAGAGAAAGGGAATTATATATCGAGAGATGGAGAGATTCTTTGTATATGTGCACCTACTTTAAACAAAGTACAAAAATAGTTGATTGAAGCTTTGAAACGCATGCTGTGCATTTAAAATTACATATATGTGTAAATGTTTACAATTATTTTTAATGAAAGCAATACTATCACTACAAAAATAAAAGTGTTCGCAGTAAAGCTGGGTTTGGTTACTTACCCGGACATTTTTGCTTTATGTTGTCCCAGTACCTACATTATTTAAAGTTTTCAACTGTTCTAGTATTAATAAGCATGGGAGCCTAATAATAATCCGAGTAATGTTTTCACAAAACTGAATTTTTAAGCCAGTTTCACTCGGATAGTTCATTCTAAGAACGAAACAGAAGGTACAGAAAAATATATTTGGCGAATGCAGCTATCATAATATGTAGTGGAACGAACGAAGAACAATTTTGTGGGGTTATTTGGGAAAATAAAGTTAATAGTCCAATTTATGACATCTGGTGTTCTGTGTTAACAAAGGCTAAGAGAACGGATTCTGTTTTTATAAGAAGTCAAGAAGTGCAAAGCATATTTATTATTGATGTTTCAGACATTAATTTTTTTGGAAAGAAAAATATATTTTTTTATTCATAATAATAATTTTTTGTTTAGTAATAATAAAAAAATCTGTGGACAATCTTTAATATTGTGACAAATTTAAAACCTTATTTTAGGGTATCAGTACAATACAACTTTAATTGAAGACTAAAAAAAAAAATTACGAAGCAATATTTTGTCTATTATTAACTCCACAAACTTTGTTGTCAAACATTTCCAGTGTCGAAAAATTTGACAGTGTGTCAGACTTTTGAGTATGAACTTACGTTCAAAGACAACACCTGCGGTCACATGCAAGCTGTACCCAAGATTGTATTTCAGAGCCATCTTTGCGTTTGGCAATACACAAATTAAAACAAAATCCTTTAAAAAATATATTTAAGTTAAAAATTCAATCAAATCGCCACTTCATGCGTGTAACACATACCGCCACCACACCTCTCCCTACTCACCTCCCCACAAAAAAAAATATAAAATCTTGTCGGATGGAAAATGTTACTTACTGCGCTTCGGCAGTCGCTATGTAATTCACTGTAAACACAAAATTGGTCATGAGAGCGTGAAAAGGTCTCAAGGGCTTTCAAACTAGGAACCGCTTATTATAACCTGAGTGTGTGTGTGTGTGTGTGTGTGTGCGTGTGTGGAGCAACAAGTGTGGACACATGGTCGTTAAAAACTGTCCCGTAGGCAATTAAAATTTGTTAGCGTAACTGTTAACTAGCCAACCCCCTTGGGTGAACGATTATTATCAAGAAATATTCAAGTTGCATTTAGCTCATTCCTTGTCATTAAAGCTATTTGATTTCACTTGAGAAAAATTATCTGCCATTAAACTGTTGATGAAACTTTACTTAATAGTCTTAGCATCGACACAGGGAACAGGCCTCCGAAAATGGACATTATGAATAAATTAATACAGTAAAGCATGCATATAAGAGTTTTTGGTTTAAAATGTCTGTCTATATCTTTCGGTAATTAATATTTTAATAGTTTGAGTTTGGTTATATTATGATGTAATTAGAGCACAAATAGTTGCTAACTGATATTAACTCATATTATCATACCTCGTCACCAGATGTTGCAAAACACTCCACCATAATATTTATGATCAGTTATTGCACCATGCTTATAACTTAAATCTAGTCAAATTACTTCAGTGAATTCATACAGTTTTGATCGTACGGTATGAATGTAAAATCTATGTGTAGAGACTGGAAAAATTTGTGGTTTTGATAACTTCTAGGATAGACTCCACGATCATTTATGTATTCGGGAAAATTACACCTGCTCATTGGCTACAGACTCGTGAAACCTGTTAACTGAGATACTTGTGTTTCGATACTTCATTCGATGATTCATTGGCTCAGAGTCCTTCAGATCAACTGTAAGCCGATCACAGAAACAGTCTAAAGTATACGCATTTGGATTCTAGCCTCGAGAAATGAAACCGCGAATCTACCGGTCTCTATCTATGTGTGATAAATATCATCTAGGTAAGAATATTTATTTTATTTTAAATTTACTTCCTTTTTCACATTATGCATTGCTTGCTACTTTTTATTATCTTTGACATCACTGTAAAATCTCTTGTAGCTCAATGGCCTCTGTTTAAGGTTGAGAAATTGATAAGAATTAGTAAAATTAAATGAGTTTCCTTTGCCGTTGGGAAACATAGGAATAATTTATATACTCCAGATAATGTGGTTAAATAATTTTATTAAAAATCGCTATGGATGATTTTGCTAGGAACAAACGCAACACGTACATACACGGTACATGTTTTAAAACACTTACATGATTATTTAGTCCACATCTTTTTTTTTCTTCTCACATTCCCACTATGATTATGCAATTAATTATGATTTAGTGATAATTTTGCCTACTTAAACAATTCACAGAAATAATGAAATAATAAGCGAATTTTTTAATTGTTGAGGGGAGGGGGAAATTATTTAAGATCCAATTTTCTACCTCATCTGTCTGATGCATTTCTTGGTCTTAGAACTAGATTGTAATTTTTTTTTCAACTTCATTAATTTGTGGGTATTTTTCATTATAGTCGCCAGAGAGTAAAGAGGATAATCATGCATAGCTATTCTGAGTGAGGAGAAGGAAACCCAAACGAGTCTGGCAATTACTGCAATCACGTGATGTGGCACGTTGCAATTTGTGCCAGCCAGCTATAATCTCTCTGCCACAGCTCCGCGGGCAATGATATAGCGCGCTTCCAAACATGGAGAGCGACACTGCAAGTTAATAGCACGCTCTACGAGTAGTGACACAGTAATAACCACGGAGATAGTATTCCATGGAGCGGGTCTCTGTTCTGAAATTGAAGTCATTTTGATTAACAACTGGTTTGCAAAACAAACCGTAACTGTGTAAAGGCTAATACAAAATTCTATAAACCTATATATAGTTCTATAGCATTTGCTTATATAATAAAAATTAAATAACTAATATAAACTATATAAATAATATTAAATATTAATACGGTTTCGATACTGTTAAGGGTACGGAAGTTATATATTTTTTTTGTATTTCGAACCCTTTTTTATTCAAACTCTCGTAGTAATTTTCTTCTATCAAAAATTGTTTCATACAAAAGTTTTAGATAATAAATGCAAGATTTACAATAAGATGAAACATATTTCTTAGTGAAGCTAAAATGTAATTTATGCAATTCTTGTCCTCCAAACCCAGTTTTCCACCTATTACAATTATGGTTTGTCAGTATCAACAATATTGTTTTACAAAGGTTTTTGGTATATCTCTATAAAGATATAATAACTGTATACGGATGCAAATTTTCTCTTATTAAGGGAGTTATAACGATTTTAATGTTGTTCAAAAACCTTCGTTTCTACCCCTTTGGTCGTATTTTGCCTATTAACGAAATCGACCAAGATATGTTATCATTTTCGGAAAGTCACAACTTGGTATCGGTAAAAATAATTAGTCTTTCTTCAAATCTACCCAATAAACAACATAGTGTGCACAGATATAAAATTTCTGTACTTTTACAACCTTTGGAAAACAGTTGCCCAGAAAACGTTTGTAATAGGCCTACTACTAGAAAGAAGTTGTAACTTTCTACAACACATGGCTATTTTTGCATATGTAAAAAAAGTAATTCAAGGTAAAACTGAGTGTTTTTTTTTTTTTACGAAATATGTCGTATAATTTTATATTTTAATTGATCTTTCATCCAAGCATAATTTTTTTAAACCACGGGAAAAAATAATCGTAAAATTCAATAGTTGAACTTAATTCTGTTTTACTATGCTTACTAATGTGCGCAGTTGTTAGTAGAAAGCTATTAAGGGGACTGTTTACAAATATTTACTTTAGAGCTCTGTTTTATTCACACAAAAAATATATTGACAGTGTGTGAGACCGAGCGATGAATCGTTCGTTTGAAGCACCCGGGTGACTGCAGGAAGTGCTTCAGACGTGACGCTTGAGTCAGCTCAGAACTAGATCAGCGGAGAGCAGTAAGGGAAGGGAGGGGAAGGGAAGGGAGGGGCAGGGAAGGTCTGAGAAGGGCGACGAAGCCAAGGGCGCGTAGACTCGCTTCCCCAGACTGCCATTACAGCTCACGGCCGGGGGAATGGGGGGACCTGGAGGCGATTGAGAGAGCGAGGTTGAGAGAGCAGACTGGGGCCGGGTGTCCCCAGGGACGTGTCTGCGAGATGATTGGTCGAGTCGCGGAAGGAAGCGGGAATGAAAAGGAACCCCCCACCAACCCCTCCTCCCTCCCCCCCATTTCCAGAAAAGCTGGGGCCGTCGATAAACCCCGAGGATTTGCGTGTCTCCGGGTCTACACGGTTCGCACGCGGCCTCGTTTCTCACAGGTGGACGCGCGCAAGAACGCATTTGAACTCTCACTCCATTCGAGATCCGGGAGAAAGTTTTTTATTTTTTTTATGTGTAATATATATTAGCTCTCCGTGTACGGAATTTGGTTAAGAGTGACGGAAGTCGCATGGAACGGAAATGTGTAACCACGGTGCTGCCATCTGGGGCGGATGGCGTGAACCAAAGTTCACGAAGCCAAAGGGAAACTTTAGTGAATTTATCAAGATGGACTGTGTTTTAATAAAATTCCTAGTCGAAAATCTGGTTGAAAGCTGGGATTTAGTGTTGTTTTTTTTTTCAAGTCTTTTTTTTTTCGGTTTTATCAGAGCCGTTTCATTATGTAGTTTAACCTTCCACTTTGCAAGTCGAATGATTCAATTGTCGACGTAGCTGCTCCGGCAGCGAATTCTAGCGGCGGGTGCGGAAACTACGTTCAATGAGCGTCAAGAAGTATTGTTCGCATATTTATAACACTCGGCATTATTTTAAAGAATTTTAAGTTAGATTTTGTGTCCGAGTTTCCTATTATAAGTGTATTTGCAGCATGAGCTCACGCGAATTTGCTCGTTACCGAGGTTAGATGTTACACATCTCTGGCGAGTAGAGTTTCAAGTGAAAACATTTTCACATTTTTTTTCCTTCAAATATTTGTGCACTCAACAAATTTCACTATCTTCAAAATTTCACTTCTGACACGTGTGACGGCAATGCACCAATATTTTTGACGACATTTAATCGTATAATATTCTACCACTATTTGATTTTCCGTTTTCGATGAACAATAGCGCAGAGCGGTACATTTATATGCCGCATCAACTTTTTGTAATCTTAGATGTTTGGCTTGGTGGGTTTATGTTTATCTCTTTAGCTACGTGCAAAAAAAATGTTTGAATTACTTTCAGCTAAGTTAATGTAAATAATAACCATTAAAATTATAACTGTTGTCATTTTCCCGCAGCTTCAGAAACGTTGCCAAATTATAGACATTCTTAAAGCCGTGACAAGCCGTAAGCAAAACGAATAACAGAGTTTATGTATCCCTTTGAATTAAAATATTAATCCTAGCTACTCAAATATACTTACCTTTTTAAAGTAAAAGTAAAGTTGGTTCACAAGGGAAATATTTTATAATTTTTTTTTTCGATAATAGGTTTCCCGAATATTTATCTTGTCAGCTAAGTGACTACATATATTTTCAGTAATCAGATCAGCGAGAGGCAAATTTCTTCCGATTTGCTAATGTTGTATGGTAATAACTGCCTTTTATCTTGACAGTACATCTTACCAGTATTCTTAACACTTTCGCGAATAAAAGAACGAATGTAACGCAACTCAGCCAAATTGGATATGAGTTTGTGGAAAGAGGGAAAGGGAATCAATTCATTAACAAAGAAATTGACGTTTCGGGATTCGGATAGCGCGTGCAAAGCATAATCGTTGAGTAGATTAGGCAGGTAATGGGTAGTTGTTTTATCGTGAACTTCAGAGGTGCCAACATTCCATCGGAATTAGCCAGGCGCGCTTTTATTAAACAATTTATTGTTGGCCCACTTTCATCGGTGGTGAGGCAATATGACTGTACACCTGTTACGTTATCGATGCTAACGTGTGGCGTTACCCAACACACACCACTGTCAGCTTGGTATTTTACGCAAATCGGGCCACTTATGGATAAATCCGAAGTGATCAAAACTCAGAAGACTTGTACTCTGCCTGCTAAACTATCAGCTCTAATGCTAGAAATCTCAATACTGCGACAGGCGCACGGCGACAAATGTAACATGAATAAACTATTTTTGATGT
Source organism: Bacillus rossius redtenbacheri (assembly GCF_032445375.1). Lineage (NCBI taxonomy): Eukaryota > Metazoa > Arthropoda > Insecta > Phasmatodea > Bacillidae > Bacillus > Bacillus rossius. The sequence continues at coordinate 49,065,814 of NC_086335.1, forward strand.
GTAACATCTCGGTATACGGAATTTTGTTGTAGAATTTTCGTGAATGCAACGGAAGTCGCATGGAACGGAAATGTGTAACCACGGTGCTGCCAGCATCAGTAGCGGATGGCGCGAACCAAAGTTCACAAAACAAAAGGGAAACTTCATAGTATTAACTGTTTAATGAATTTAACAAGACAGGCAGTATTTAAAATAAAATTCCATGTCGAAAATTAGACCAAAGACGTGGTTAAGGAATTTTTTCTAAGTCTATTTCGCTTTCATTAGAGCCGTTTCATTGTTTAGTTTAACCTTTCGCTCTGCAGATCGAATGATTCTATAGTCAACGTAGCTTCTCCTGCAGCGAATTCTAACGGCAGGTGCGAAAACTACTTATTATTCGCTCGGAATTATTTTTAAAGCATTCTGCGTTAAATTTAGTGCCCGAGTTTCGTATTATAAGTAGAGACAGGCTAAAATACAAATCGTTATACCTTAGTGCTGCCTCTGCTATTGGCTCACAACTTACCTGGATGGCTCTGGACCAATGAGAAACACCCAACCAAAGCTTTATCGAATCACAGACTGCTTCGCTGGAACGTCTCACAAGACAGCAGCCAATGAGTGGGTGGCATTTGACCGAGTGTACGTAGAACTATGGAGTTCATCCTACAGGTCATTGAACCCGCGAATTTTTCCGGTCCCTAATTATAAGTGTATTTGCAACATGGTAACGCATGAATTTTCTCGTTGCCGAGGTTAGATGTTACACATCTCTGAAGAGCACTGAAAGACTCGCCCACATTTTGTTTTATAACCAGTTACTTTCGACACTTCTGGGTCTTGAATACTTCGAAATTCGTGGACGCAACAGTCTTTCTGATCATAAAGTTTTTTTTTATTTCCTTCGCATGCCGGTTTCGATGTTACTGAAATGAGCGATACTATTTTCTTTTCCAAGTGGTGGTTAATTTGTGCATTGGTAACACAATTATATTGATTTTCCTTCGAGATATTTTTTACTGAACTCATTTATGTTTTCTTCGAAATACGTTCACTAACAATAAATTTTCGAAATAAATATTAAATTCGTATTATACCAATTTTTTCTGTAACAGGTCATTTGAAACCAGCATTTGAATATTAATAGAGGTCTTATAAGTAGCCAGAAAGTAATTGCAAGAAAAAGAATTAACCTACTGTTTTAAACTGTTAGTCGCTTGCGTAAATCCGTATATTCACCATAATACGATTTTTTTCTGTAATATCGTGCGCTTGAAGTTGCGTCTGTCGTTCAATTTTGATTCCACCATAGCATCAATACCCAGTACGTGGGACAGTGGTGTTAAGTGGCCCGTCTAGTATGAAATGTTTTTGCGTTAGTGAGGTGGGATAATAAGTGAGACGCTCGCTGGTGCTTCTAGCGCGTTATCGCATCCAAGCGCAAGGCTCTGAACTAATACATTATTTGGTGGAGAAATGAAGATAAAGGTGAAATGCAAGTCACTTGAGAGCTTTCAAGAAAATTGTGCCAGGTATTTCATGCCTCAAAATTACTCTAAAGACACGGGTTTTAACCATTTTAACTTTAAAAAAATTACAGTTTAAAAACCAAATACGCAAAAAGGAAAAACTCATTTGATATTCTTAAATACTATTCCTAAACAGACAAAACACTGATATCTTGATCAGTTTTCAAATAGCGTGGTTTCTCCTGAAGCTTTGCGTACCGTATGTGTGCCCAGGTAGTCAGAACCCTTAAGAAGATGGTTGATAGGTAGGACATACGCACTTATACAAGAAACATCAAGATGCCCAATTTTTTAGGTGATGGGTTTATACCCAGGCACCACAAAGAAGGACTTGCTGCAGATTGAATAGACGCGTCCGCTGTTTTCTCAAAGAAATCGATTTACATTCCGCCTACTTATTTAAAACCAAAAGCTGGTGGGTTTTTTCGGGGTACTCCCGTTTCTCCCGTACGTCTGTTCCGTCAGTGCTCCATTTTCATCTCATGGGACCACAGCAAACAGTTCCTCTGATCCGCTAATTCATGTTATGTACCTATGTATATGCTGCAATTAGAAAAAAATTCCTTAGCAAAATATTTGTTTGTATAGCGAAATAAATTAATTTTGTTCATTCTAACTGACATTTTGTATTAGGAAAAATTTTGTTGACCCAAAAAAATGAGCTTGTCAAATCAGATGTATATTTTGTTAGGTGTAATAAATCAATTTTGTTACTCACCAAATTTGACTAGGCCTTAAAAAAACTGTTCTGTTACAGCAAGTAAATATTTGTTTAACCATATACGTATGAATAAATGTGTACCCTGTTCAACTATGCTAACGAAATTCAGTGCCATAAATTAAACCCATGGTTATAAAAATAACTAGATATTTGTGTGGCAATCGCCACGTTGCTTCAGCTTCGATACTCTGAGGGCGGCGGCAGATTGAATCCGATAATAATTACCACCATCAGGAGCTGATCACTCATGTTATTTATACTAAACACCACTTGCGCATTCCCCCCGGGCATATATTGCGAAACAGACATCTCACAACTCTGATCTTACACATGTTTAAAACAGCAGTTCACATTCGTAGAGAAAATATTTGATTTATTGCACAACGTTACATATCATTCATTAACACCTTTGTTACGGCTTTCAATTTCAACGCCGCACTTTTTGAGCATGATTTAAATCGAAATTTTAAACTTGATTAGTGTAAATCCTATTAGTTCAGTTTTATTTCATTAGCAATCTGAACTTCAAACATTGACATAGTTATTTTATTTATATGCTATTGACAAGACTGTACGCCTACTCGTCATTTTGTAATAGGGGAGTGAAGAAATGAAATTTTTTGAAGCACATATTAACGTTGTCTAAAGAACACACTTCTGAATTAACCTAAATTGAAGTATGAAGTTCTTTTTAATGAGTGGTTTACATTTTCTTTCTTTTGCTAAGAACAAATTTTGGTAGAGTAAATAAAATGGATGGTAATAAAGTGAAAAACCAATGTATCTAAAGCAAAAAAAAAAATCTATAAATGTTCTGTCGATAAAATTATATATTGAAGGCGACTAAAACTGTTTCTAATACTACATGATAAATGTATACACCCACGGCCCTTTAAAACGGCTTAAAATATACATTTAATGTTTTTGAAATTATTTAAACAAATTTATTTTGTAGTTTAATCATTTGTTTTCCTTAGTGTTGGAAATATGTTGATAGTAAATTGTTGAAAATGTTCTGATATTTTTATCATTACCCACAAAATAGGTCAAGTTTGTTTGTCTAAGCGAATTTAATGTTTTATGAGACTTTTTCCTGTGATCATTATATTAGTAAAACATAGATAATATCAATTTATTTACTAAACCATGATTTTGTAGTAAATTCCAGTGAAGGTTTAAATATATATTAACACACACATTTTAAATATTTGATTCATGAAAGATTAACATGAAAATATCGTTTTTTTTTGTCGATATGATACGCGAAGTTTTGAAAATCCAGCATATTATATAACTTTATTTTTTTATCCAATATCAGAGCACTTTATGTTCGACGTGAGTGTTTCATATATGTGGCTATCACAAGGAACAAATATTCCGTCAGCAAGCCACGCTGATGTACTGTGGATGAATTTTGTGCATGACATAATAATAATTTATTAGTACAAGTCACTTCGTAGACACTTATAAAATTATTCTGTCAACACAAAATATTTGGTGGGACTACAATAAAATTATTTGTTAAATTTCTTAACATTTTAATTACTAAAGGTATTCTAAATTCGCTCTTAGCAGATGCCATGGTAAACCACACGTACACAAACAAGTCAGTGTATTTTTCCATTGGCTGATACATTTTACCATCTGGTCGGATTGCATATGGTTGGATCATACGAACTTCGGTACGTCATTATTTGTTTCTTTTTTTAGAGTAAGTGGTTCGCCTTGGAAATCTACCTAAGACTTGATTATAATTAGAGTCCCGGAAATTTCGCGGATTCCTCTGGCCTCAGGATAGAATTCAAAGTTATAGGTGTGCTCGACCCATGTTTACTTTCCCATTGGTTGATTTCTTAGAGGGGACATTTTTATCCTTGTTATTTGGCACTACCTGATTCGCTTACTTCTCTCCTAGCTGGACATCGTTGGCTCACGGTCGTAGAGGGGCGTATCCAGATAACTGCGGTCCAATCATGAACACAGTGCGACAGTGTGGAGGTTTGCATTCTAGCTTGCGACTAAATGAATGCGCGAAAATTCCTTGACTCTAATAATAATGCCTAAGGGCATACAGTTTTCGTGAAACAACCTGAACGCTTATTAGACAACAACAAGATATTTTTTCGTTGTGATTTGCGGCCGTCCGCGAGAGAAGTCATTACCTCATTGGACTGAGCCACTCGGGACGCGTTTGCTTCCGCACTGACTTACTGTGATTGGTGTTGTGACAATTGACATGTTCCTGAAAGAAACTCACCCAATCACGGAGCACATACGCTGCTACAATGTTCTAACTTTCAGCTGTGGCCTCGGTATCTTTTCGTAATTTATGCATGGCCCTTAAAATGCCATTCAAACGTACACTTGCGTACATTATATCCTGTCTCTGAGTAAAGACTGTGATTTTCGAAGGTGTTTCTATTAATCACATTTTTAGTATCATTACCAAAAACATTTCTTGTGCCTGTATTGAAAACATTAGTATTATTTAGCTGGCTACAAAACAGTCACCCCCATCCCCCCCCTCCCCCCGGTCGCTTGAAGGCGCCTCCCGGCTGACTGGTCTGGATGTGCAAGTCAGCTGCGGGGTGTTTGTTACGTTATTGGCCAGTCACGGCGAGATGGGCGGGGCTGCGGACCCACAAAGACCCTGTGGTAATGAGATGAGTGTCGGTTGGCTCTGGAATACCTGCTCTTGGAAGGAGGTGGTTTAGGGGGGGGGGGGGGAGGGTTCTAAGAGTGAATCTTTTGAGAATTCAGACACACAAAGCAGTATCATGATAAAAGAGAAGCCACAACATTCAACCCGAACATATTAGTATGCAGAACACAAACACTACTACATATTAAAAATGCTTCTTTTCTACGCCTTGTTTGTTCCTTGTCTGTATTTACTGAGGTTGGTACAGAGAGAGAAGTACTTACTACCCACTCACCATCCAATAAAAAACTTTCGCCATCATGGAAGTCAGTCTTCCTCTACATGCTCTGTAGGTAAATCCATCAACAATCTGTAGTCACACCCCCCTGTATTCAAATGCACTGTTAGAAATTACAGTAAATTTACGGACTTCTCAACGAAAATTTCGCCTCAAATAAACAGTCCTTCAACATTTCTGATGACTGAATCTTCGTAGAAATTAGACCGTACTTCGACTTCCGAGTTTTGTTCTGAGAGTAAAACTACACTTGGAAGAAATAAGAGTGTTTTTTTTTTCTCAGAAGTATTAACAAGTTTTTGAATGTTTTAATAAAATCCCAAGATTTTTTGTTGAAGAATCGTGTTTAAGCCAAGCGAACTTAGTACCTGTACATTTACGAAGATCCATGGATAATTTTAACCAACGTTCTTAGTAAAATTAAGGTGAAAATCTTTAATAGTCTGCTCTTCAAAACCCAAGAAAGTCCATGTCGCTCACAAGCCCACAACCTGTTCATTAATGAAAGTTTGATTGCGTGTTCCTCCGCGTCTCGAGTTTTTCAATAACACCCCTCAATTTAAAACACCCGTCTCTGTGGAAAAAATCGCAACTGTGAAAAAAAAATGATATACGTCATAATAACGCCAAAAAATATGTTTTTTCAAGGAAAACCTTGTTTGAATTATTATAGAATTTTTCGCTTATTGCATGCATATTGGCCTAGACCACCTATAGTGGGGTGACTTGTACCGGTAAACACTATGGGCCGCAGATTCCAAGCTTTCCGTCAGAAAATCTTAAAGATTTGCTTATAGGCCATACTTTAAAGTTTCCATAGTTATTTTGTTGATCACAAACAAAAGTAAAACAAGTTCAATTATGCTTAAATCCAGTGAAAACAATTCCCAAACTATTCGTGAAATTATTTTGACATTGAAATTAAAATAATTGGATTCGAATATATATATATATTATACTGGTTAAACGTTTTCTGGTTAATTTCGCTGAATGTTTAATCCAAAACATGCCAATTAAGTAAGTTATCAGTGAACAGTATTCAGCTAAGTGAAATTACTGATAACGTGTTATGGTGCAGACAAATCTGACTATGGCTATAAAAATACACCAGATTCCATAAAAAGTATTTCCAGCTTTTTTTTTAAACTTTCTTATACATAAAATTTCTTTTAGTATTTTATTTGTTAAAAGTAATTTTTTTAACTTGCCAGTCATATACATACTTATTTCGTATCTTATTTTTTTATATTTTTGTTAATTTTTTTTAATTTAAATTAATTTAGTATTATAAATTTTGTTTATCTTTTTATTATAAGTAAAACTCAAAAGGTTATTATATTTAAATAAGTAAAAAGTTATTTTTGAATGCGTAGGCTTGATATATAAATGTATATCACATAATTCAAAAGTTTTACCAGCTAGTTCACACCATCAGGACAGGAAAAGTGCAGGCAGAGATTAATGTCCCCCCCCCCTCCTAAAACTCTTTTCCCTTTCCCTTATCGCACTTTTTTTTTAACCCGCTCAGGAAAGTCCTCTACCAAGCTGTCTTCTGTCGGGGTGAGTAATCGTCACCTTATTCACGGGTACATAAGTTACCGGTAAAAATGTAATCCTCGAAACGGTGAACCTCTCAAAAGCAAATATCCTCCTACGTAGCTGCCAAGGATTTCGGTGCATAGGAGTGCGATACTTGTTAAGTTTCATATAAAAATAGCCAACACATTAAACAAAAATTTTAAAAAACCAATTTTAAAGGTATTGCTAATATTTTACTATTTTAAGAAAGTTATGTTATTTATACCAAACATTTTTGACCAAATAAATAGACACAATAAACTGTCAGGAGTATAAAATATTTAATTTATAACAAAACTGTTTAAGAATGATGTTTACTAAAGTCGTTAAGCTTACCTAAGCCTTTTTTTAAATTTTAGTATAGATTAAATGTCTGATTAGATAACACACTTTTGACATCGACTTCTTCTGCGTGTACTTCAGAATTGGAACCAGTGGAGAATGAATAACGATAGACAATGAATATAAAAACTGTATAGACGAATCTGATTAGTGCTGCAGTTTTGCGCTTCATTGATATAGTAGAGTCGCAGAATTTATGTAGTTTCTTGACACTCATAATTTATTGGTGTATATATTTGTGTAGACAACATTACATGATTTATTATTTTCCTCCAGTATTTAAAAGATTTGGGCACTCGATATTCTTGAGCCCCACCAACACGGAGCTGACCATGCGTGAAGCATGGAGAGCCAAAATTAATTCCTGCCACTTTCAGTGTTTGGCCACGGGACTTTTTAATTGTGATTGTAAATAGGTACTACTGACTTGAGCGGGGATTGCAAAATCTAAAATTTTTATGGGAAATTATTGGGAATTGTTGGTATGCAGGGAATCAGCACGCTCTCTCATTTAGCTGCTCCGGTGAGAATAAAGTTTCTCCTCAGCTCTGTGATGCGCAGCCTGGTACCGTTACACAATCTTGGTGCATCAAGGCTACGCATCAGCACAACCGGGATGCCAATCTTAAGCTCCAGTTATAAGGATTTCAGGAACTCCACGGTATAAACAGTGCTGTCGTCACTGTGTGTGTTATGTTGGTATGAATGTGTACGTATGGATTCGCCCACCCCTACGTTTAAAAATCTGTTTGTTTATTTTCATTTACGAACGCGCCAAACGATACCTTTTTTCAAATTCAAGGGCAACACCATCTATTGAAGTTCGAAACTAAACTTTTACTGGAGTCGTTAGTTCGTTAGCCACCGCGAGCTCCACTAAGCGGGCGGTTCTCGCCATAGAGAAGGATAGGAAACTGCCAGAACTGACTGTACGTATGACCGTGTGGCGGTAATGGAGAAACGACACACACCCACCGTTTGTATGTCTATGACCACGGTTTAAGTGATGTAAGATTTTTCATACCTAAAAATTTCCGTGAACACACCTGTTTTAACCTTTTTAGCTGTCCAACAAATTCTACTTGTTGCAGTTGACTCTGATTTAATCTAATCTTTCTACGGCATTGGAAAGAAGCAAAAAAGTTTTTTCTTGCGTTCCAAATTTTAGGTGCTACCTCATCAAAGTCACTGCCTTTCTCGAAAAAAAAAAAAAATACTACAGCTGTTTTACTGTGCTCTTTTTTTTATCCCCATTAAGACATTAAGATTTATAGAAGAGAAATTTATTTGCAATGGCTAGGTTAAGGCGGTGACTCGTCCAAAGTGCAACGAAAACTGCAAAGCTTAATAAAGAGTGGGAGGGATCGGTGAAGGAGCGAGAGGGGTAATATTGAACGTTCGATTACAAAATCCGAAACAACCTCTGAGGTAGATACTCAGATAAACTCGAATCACAAATTTATGTGTTGTATTATAGCCATCGGTATCCCATTATTTCATTCTTAGACTGAATACATTGACACACGTTAATAAAGATCTATTTTCAACGCAAAATTGTTACACGAGTTTCAAATATTTGTGTACCATAACAAATTTCCCATCCGTCTGTCTGTAAGCTTCACATATAGGTAATAGCGTGGCAGACACGCGTCCATTTTTATTTTTTGCCACATATGCGTTATTTCTGGAGATGTACAAAATTCGCATTATTATTTGGTGGTAGTCTATAATTATGATCATTTAATTTTCGCGTAAATATCTGATCGCTCATTATTAGACTGGAATAAGGTATGCCCGCGCTATCGATTGTTCCCTTGTAATTGGCGGCTGTGTGCAAGAGAAGCCATTGCCCTTATATGGCCGGGCCAGTTAGGACGCCCATGTTTACACACTGGATGGCTATGATTGGTGTGCTGACAGTATTCGTGTACATGATATATACCCAGCCAATCACGAAACAGACAATGCTGCAAAATTTTAACGCACGGAAGGTCTGAAAATCTTTTTTCTCGAAATACTGTGCATAAACTCGAACGACTCTTTGTCATTAAATTACGAGTTATTGGACATATTTCTTGAAGGCGTAGAAATCAATGACAAACACTCATAAAACCATATGACCGAATCATGTGCAACCCGAGACCAAAATGAATTGTGGCAATAGCAGCGGCACCCAACAACCTATTCAGGTGATCATGCACTGTTAGAAATTATAGTAAATCCGCAGAATTATTGACGAAGACTTAACCTGAAATAAATGAAGCGTTCTTCGTAATCACATATACCTAATTTGATCTTCGTAGAAATCAAGCCTGGTTCCGACTTCGAGTTTAGTGATTCGATTTAAACAATTCAAACACAAGCGTGAAAAGAAAAGAAAAGAGACTGTTTTCGCTGTATGAATGTTCAACAATATTTTGAATGTTTTGTTAACATAGTAAGATTATTTTTGTTGATTCATGTTCGAAATAAGCTAAACTCAGTGCGGTAAATTTTTGAAGATAAACCGCAAATTTACAGAGATCCCTGTGTTAATTTGTAACCAGCGTTCTTCGTAAACTTAAGATTAAAAAATGTTTAAAAGAGTGGTAGCAGCGGGCAGAAAGCAGCGGCCGGTAAACTAGCCTGATGTAACCGAGTCTCTACTGCTCGCGTTGTCGGCGTGGTTTCCGCGTCGCAGAACGAAGCCCAAGGTCACCTCGCCGGAGGATCTGGAACTCGGGCGCCGGATGCGAAACCCGTGCTCCGCGGGGGGAAAAAAAATAATTACCCGACAGGTCGTACCGACCGTGAATTGTAACGAAATTCTATTCCGCGATTCGTTCCGATGATAACGAGTTCTGTTGAACGCGAAGGAAGCGCTACAGTCGATCATTCCTCCTCGACCCTTGCTGGTTGTCACCAAATGTGGGAGCTTCATTCGTTATGTTATTTTCACCGTAGCTTTCTAGTTTTATTTGCTACTTTCACTAATCCGGATTCGCTCTCCTTTGCCAGAACAGTACACGTTTTGAAGAAGAGGGATGAGTCTTAGCTTTAAAAGGGAATCACGGAAATCGCAAGAGGCCATCTTGGTTTCATTTTTTTTTGTGTCATAACAATAGTTTATCGATTAGTTCCGAAAATTTTCCTTCGTTACGGCAGAGTGCACAGACTAAGAGATTTTATTATACATTTAAATAGCATTTTTACAATGGTAGTAATACCCAAAAATAAATTGAACTTTAAACGTCAGTGACTTCAAAGGAGACACTATTTGTAGCAGATAGTCACTTATAAAACTAGGCATGATATAAATTTATTATATTTTAACGAAGCCAAAGTGCAATATGGTTCAGCTGAATAATTATTGTTATGGCTTAACAACTTTGAAACCTATATGGTGTCATTCATTTTCTGTCCCTACTAAAGATGTCCTCTAAAATAAGGTTGTATTTTCGTCATTGAGTCAGAATAAGTACAACACACGTTGGTGTAGTGCCCCCAAGCACAATGCTTTTATTTCAACCGAAGCGCAGTCTTGCCAGCTTGCAGTGGACACCAATGGAATTTGGAGTGGAACTTCTAACATAGTATGTTGCAAAAATAAAGGGTACAAGCAAGTAAGTACTTACGGTGCTTTAGATATTCGGTACCGCAATTTTAATACCTAAAATTATTTTTAAAAAAAGCACCTATTTCAGCCCTCTTCAACCTTCAAAAAATACTTTTTATTAACGGACACGAGATTTTTTTGAATGATTTTCTTGTACAGGCTCAGTTTAGTTGTATTGACAATTTTATATCACGCGCATTCTGAGTTTACACACATTGAAACATGACTCGCAGCTATCATATCGGAGCGTTAGGGTGCCCGTCTAGTCGGGGTGTATGTGTGTTGGTGAGGTGGGATGATAAGCGCGACGCTCGCTGGTGCTTCTAGTGCGGTATCGCCTCTAAGCGCAAGGCTGTCGGCTGTGGACTGGCGCGCAGTCTTCTTGTCGTCCATTGGATAACTGTGAAATTTTAGCGGTGATCGCAACATTATATGGCATATAAATGGAGGTAAAGTTATAATGCAAGTTCCTTTAAGTACTTTCAAGAATCTTTACCGTTCTTAAATGATTTTCTAAACGGACCCTACTCGAATACCTTGAGCAGTTTTAAAATCACGTTGTTTTTCTTGAAAATCTCTACACACCTATGTGCGCCCAGGCAGACGGTGCCCTTAACAATTTTTTTTAAAATATGTCCTAAATGTTCAGCAATATTCTGGTCACATACGTGATTTCTTTGTTCACAAAAAAAAAAAGAGTTTCCTGAAATGGGATATAGCGTGGTATCTGCGAAGACGGTTCGTTCATTCTTTGTCGGAAAGCTCGTAATCCAACTTAATTGTCTGAAAGTGATGCAGGCGGAAGGAGAATTACACGCGAATGTAAAATAATTAACGCGGAAGGTACCGAACACCCTTAAGCAAGCATGCTTCGGCGTTCGTCACGCAGGACTCTCATTAATGTACGCCCGAGCCGGCCTATCCCAACGCAACGTTCGACGAAGTCTCCGCGCCTCGCGAACCCCGCATCACAATTGCAAATGAGCTCTTTTTTTTTTTTGCGCAACTAGCACCGAGTGTTGCGCGCGCATTCCAACTCGGCGAAATTGCCCCTAACGAGGTCTCTGGCAACGAGGTACAACTTTAGCAATCAGGGGGGAGGGATAAGGGGGAAGGGGGGCGCACCCCTCGTTTCTCGTGGCCGCGGGCGCCATCACAGATTCCCGATTCTCTCACCCCCCCCCCCCCCCCCCGCCCCCAAATCCACCCTCATTTTACACTCTCCCGGCGGGATAAATCACAACGAGCGCGTCGGTGCCAATTAATCGTTACCGGCTAATTATTGCCGAAGCGTTATTTCCAACCACCCCCTTTCCATGTGTGATTTACCGCAGCGCACGTCTTCTCTTCCTCCACCCCCCCCCCCCCCTTTTTCCCTCTTTTCCACACGTCCTGCGTGTGATGCGAAACGGAACGTTTCGTTTCGCAAGTAGAGATCGTGTTTACAAGCCCCGGTACTAATGTTCTGTGGGCAACGATCGAGGCGTGGCGCAATGGTAAAACTCTTGACTCGCGTTTTGCACAGAAAAAAATATAATTCTGTACCCTTACAAACGATTCCTTTGGAAACCAGTTGGCAAGAAATATTCTTTAATACTGCAAGAAATATATTTTAACTTTTTAAACACTTAACTATGGTAATTTGTTTACATAAATTAAATGCGAAATACGTTTTTAGAGATAATACTATTTCTTACGAAAATTGGCTGATAATTTTATATTTTAAGATATTTCATTCGGCCATAAATTTTTAAACCATAGAAAAATGGGATTTTATTTTGTTAATTAGGCTTTTATGTTCACAGTTAATACTGCTAAGCTGTTCAAGGAACGGTTTTCAAATAACTGTAACTATTGGAGGTACTAGGACACAAAGCTTGGGTAAGAATCTGAACCTACTATGACTGCGAACAATATTTTGTAGTGATAAAGTTATTTTTATGCGAATGTAAAAATTTAGAAATATCTGTAATCTTACATAAATATTTATGTTCCATTTACAAAAAAAAATACACTGTAGCAGACCCTGGGTGTAAATATCTGTTTCAATCACTGTTAAACAAAAGTTACCTTTCGGCTAAGCCTACGAGCGCATGGAGATTTCAAAGAACCTCTTTCTTCTGGAACGTCTGGAAACTTCTAGAAACGTCTGGAACATTTTGCAAACTTAATATAAATAACATCCTATAAATCCTCTAATATTTATGAATGTGCATTTAAACATTTTGTTATATTCCAAACAACGAAAATGTTTGGGATATTTTAATTCACTGAACCCAGCATTGCATAACTAAAGACAGAATTTGATTATATGCCTACTAAGTTAGTTACAATTTTTTTAAACACCGTATTTAATCCCTTGCACTAACAATTGGTCGTACAAAAATCTGTTTTTAACCAAAATGTAAGACAATGTTTAGAATAGTTTTGAACGAATTTTATATAAGTCGTCGTTTCAAACAATGTAAGTTTATTTTTCTTCAGTGGAAAAAAAAAATTTAAACCCACCCTTTTCAAAGGAATGCCGGCTTTTACGTCAACTTGATCTGTTTTACTTTTTTTCCCCTCCGGCTAAGGGTAAAATCACAAAACTGTGGTTGCGAGATCAGTCAAATGAAACATCAATTGAATTCGAAAATGGCCGCTCGTAAAACTTGGCTGCTAGAGGTATAATGCGTGATGGATTTTACATAGTATTTACTCGTTTACTATTATGATACTGTAGTAAATCACGGACAATTCTTTATGATTTTTGATAAACCAACATATTTCGTGTCCTCCAAAGACCCTGGGGTAGGCGGGTACGCTTCGGCCCCCAGAAGTGAATCAAACAAACAAACGGTTCCGCGACCCTCCGAAGGCCGGACACTTCGGTACAACAGGACTTTACTTATTCGTCCGAGGCTGAAGCCGGAATTACAATAGCCCCGTCGCCTCCACCCGTCACCCGTCCGTCCGCCACAATATCTTCAGTGTTAATTCCCTCAGAGACTTATAACTATGTTGCTAACTTTTTACGTCGTGTTTTTTTACGTATTGCATTAGCATATCCTCGGGAAAAAATTGTTTGGACTTGAGTTTTTTAAGAACTGAAATGTCATTACTAGAGACCCGGAATATTCGCGAGTTCCATGACCTCCAGGATAGACTCCAATATCCTCTACACACTCGGGCAAATGCCAACTGTTCATTGGCTGCTGACTTGTGAGTCGTCTCGACTGAGTGGCCTGTGATTCGACACTTCTATGAGTGAGGGTCTCTAATTGGCCCTCAGTCCTCCATATTAACAGTGAACCAATGACAGAAGTAGCACTAAGGTATAATTATTTGAATTTTAGCATAACACCAAATAAACCCGCGAATTTTCCGGGTCTCTAGTCATTACACAAAACATCTGACGACCCAATAGAAACGCCACAGTCCTGTATTCCAGTATCTGTTGACGGCTGCAGCTGAAACCATAGATATAACTCGTCCGTCCGTCGAAAGTATGAGTTGGCCAAACTTTTGACGGGCCGACGGATGGAATTTGTTTCTGGCCCTCGTAATTGGATGCCATGTCACGTGATTGACGGACGGAAGGCGGCGGGCTGTTGTAGTTCCGCCTTTGAAGGGTTCAACGAACGAGGGCCCGAGCAGACACCTCCCCTCCCCCGCACCCTCGAGTAGCCCAGGTCGCAGTCTGAGCGGCCAGAAGGCGGCACGCGCCGCGCCGTGAGGTGCGGTGGTGCGGTGGTGCGGTGGTGCGGTGGTGCGATGGTGCGGTGGTGCGGCGGTGCGGTGGTGCGGCGGTGCGGTGGTCCGGTGGTGTGGTGGTGCGATGGTGCGGTGGTGCGGTGGTGTGGTGGTGCGATGGTGCGGTGGTGCGGTGGTGCGGTGGTGCGGCGGTGCGGTGTTGTGGTGGTGCGATGGTGCGGTGGTGCGGTGGTGCGGCTGAGCGGTGGTGCGGCGGTGCGGCGTCGAGAGAGGTCACTGCCCCCGAACACGAGGACCCTGCATTTACTGGGCATACACACACACACGCACACATGGTGAGCCGAGCTTCAGAAATAATAAAAAAAAGCTATTTAAAAACTGCTAACATATCCCAGTGGTGTTAATTAACGAAAATTATTTAATAATACTTTGAGGGCGTATGTTTAGTTACGTATTTAGTTTTTAAAAAAATAAAATTTGAATGGTGAAAATGGCTAAAACCTGTGTTTTAAGAATATTTTTATTGGTCATGAAACACCAGGTATACAGATTCTTAAAAGCTCTCAAGGGGATTTGCTTCACAACTTTATCTTCATTTCCCTGCGATATACGTAATTTTATTGCCATCACTAAAAAAAGATAGTTTACTCATAAACGACGTATTCGAATGCGCGCCAGTACACAGGCATGCGCTTAGAGGCGATACCGCGCTAGAAGGCACCAGCGAGCGTCGCACCTATCATCCTAACTCACTAAACACAAAATACGCCCACACGCGTTATCATTTCAGAGGTTCTCCTGTAAACATATCACGATAGCTCTCTTTGCATCGTTATATTTCTTCTCAAATATTCTCAAATCATATTTACTAGGTGTTATGTGATTCCATAAAAATTTAAGTTTAGATTTTATGTTTCTTTTTTTGGTTTATTAGAAAATGCAATTCCTTGATTCTACCTTTGGTTAAGTGAAAGTCAAGGCGGTCAGTGTCTTAACTTAGCCACACGTATAAATAGATAAGTAAATTAAAAATATGCATATGCGTGACTGCAACATGCGTTCGAAGTGAAACTTCACGTACAAGAGGGAGATGAAATTTGGAGATTTCAAAACTATTTTAAACACGTGTACGAGTGTACAAGTGAACAAGCGTGTGGATGAATTTACAGATATTTGAGCAAGTAAGTGAGTGTTCTACCACACAAACATTACATCGAGCGTCCTGTGTTTTCAACGAGTAATTATTAGAGACCGGAAAAATTCGCGAATTCATTTCGCGATAGGCTAAACTACAAATATTTATACCTCAGTGCTGCCTCTGGTATTGGCTCACAACTCACCTGGATGACTCTGGGCCAATGAGAAACACCCGACAAAAGCTTTATCAAATCACAGGCTGCTACGTTGGGATGTTTCACAAGACAGCAGCCAATGAGTGGGTGACATTTAACCGAGTGTACGTAGAACTATGGAGTTCATCCTGCAGGTCAATGAACCCGCGAATTTTTCCGGTCCCTAGTAATTATTATAGCTAATATATGATATATAAATTAGCATTTCACTTTTCGTTAAAACCTGAAAGTATAACTTTTCGTTACGCTCTGATGAGATCATCGGCCTCGGCTTACCCTGTCAGCTGCAAAGAAGTTTCGGTTCGATGGATCGCGACGTCGCAGACGTCAGATGCGTTGGGAAACCGCCCTCTCAACAGAGGGCACGAGGCGAACCGAGAAGTAGGGAAGATAACGTCGGTCGCGCTCTCCTCAGATGCGCGCCGCTACCCGGGGACCGTCAGCTGCTCGCTCGCTTGTTTGTTTGTTTGTTTGTTTGTTTGTTTGTTTGTTCGTCCCGCCCTCCGTGACGCGAGGCGCAACTTCCAGGACCGTCGCGACTGCGACTTCCGTCGACACTCGCGGCCGAGAGACGCGACAAGTCAACTCCGCGACGCGCGAACTTCTGCTGGCGTCTGTACCGTCTAGCCTCGGTAACGAGGAGAAATTCATGTGTTCTCACGTTGCAAATACGATTGTAATAAGAAACTCGGGCGCGAAATTCAACGTAGAATTCTTGGAAATAATGCCGAGCGTGATATATGTACGCAAATTGTGTCTTACAACTACATAACTGGATGAAAATCACACGTAGTTTCCTCACCCACCGCTGGATCTTGCTGCCGGAGCAGCTATTGACTGTCGAATCATTTGATTAGCAAAGCGAAAAGATAAACAATTTGTTGAAACTGCTCCGATTAAAGCCAAATAGACTAAAAATAATACCAAACTCCTGCTTTTGACCTGATTTTATACAAGGGATTTTTTTAATACTTCTAATTACACCTTTGTCTTTGTGAACATTGGTTCACGTCCATCCGCCACAGATGGCAGCACCTTGGTTGTTACACATTTCCGTTATTTGACTTCCGTCGTATTCACGAAATTACTCCCACAAAATGCCGTGTACCGAGACCTAAGATTTTACACATCAAAACAAACACAAAGGATTGTTCTTTCAATGATATTTTCAATTGGGACTATTCATTAAAAAATAATTTCACGGACACAATATGCCTTTTGCTTGTTTACCTGGTCGTCAAGGGTATGTCAGGAACACTCTAGTCAAATCATGTACGCGAAGCAGTTGTACTTCTCGCTACTTAACGTATCCGAGAGAAATGGCGGTTCTTCATATCCCTTTCGTAATTTAATAACATTCTCGTTCCAGCTTGGGGGTCGAACGAGATCAGGTGTTCGCTTCGAATGCCACAGTCGCGTTAAAGTAAATTGCTCTCTCTCTCTCTCTCTCTCTCTCTCTCTCTCTCGACTCGCCGGAGGTTGCAGATCCGACGAATGAGCATTTCCGGCTGCCGTCGCAGGGCAATTACTCGAACCTTGCAGAGAGAGAGAGAGAGAGAGAGAGAGAGAGAGAGAGAGAGAGAGAGAGAGGGTGGACGGGGGCGAGGAACCGTGACCCCGCCTCTCCGAGAGGGTTACAGAACACCTTCACTCGCAGCGCGCGAGCGACGAGGAAACGTCCTTCGTCGTGGGCGGAAACAGATCAAGCCAGCGCCGCTCCGTCTCGCAGAAGGACGCCCGTGACGCACCCTTTGGTGACGTCGCAAATCCTAAACCACCCAGACCTAGTAAAAAATTTTAAAAAAATTGGTTGTCTGTAAAGTCGGTTTACGGACGATAGTTTAACGTGACAACGTCACAAAAAAACATTGACGAAATGATTGCATACTTTTATGAATAAAATTGAATCATTTTTATTGGATTATCACTATTTTGTATGGATACAAAGAAGGAGTGAAATGAAATCTACAATTTAATTGATAAATTTACTTTTATTTGCACTCATTGATTCAAATATGTTTATTACTTTAACGAAGAGATTATTTTAACTATAACTTTTATACATGTTTGCTATTTAACTTCTTCCAATCTGTGTTATTCTGTTAAGGATAGGACAATGATAGGAAAAGTAGGAAACGAATGGGAGTGTTTCAAGTTTAATGTGCCTCGAAAAAGTCAAATCGATGGTTGTTCCAATCGAGTGGGAGAGAGATAGATGCGGCGCAAGCGTACAATGAGCGTAACGGGACAATGTGCGTAACGGGACAATGAGTCGTCCTTTTTCGTTCGTGCAGCCGGCGTTATTCGATTTATTAGACGTTGTCACGTCAAAAATAAAAAATAAACCCCGGCTTTAAACCTGATTTCCAACAGGAAATTTTATTGAAATTCTGCCCATTTTGTTTAAATTCATCAAACAGTTAATACTATAAAGTTTTCCTTTGGCTTTGTGAACTTTGGGTCGCACCTCCGCCACAGATGGAGGCACCGTGGTTACATATTTCCGTTCCATGCAACTTCCGTTACATTCGTGTAATTGCTCCTACAAAATACCACAAAAGAAACATTTAAAATATCTGTTTTAGTAGGGAAATAACTGTGCATGTATTCTGTACACGTGTTAGAAGTTATACTTTTTATTTTAATTTATATATTGGACTGGAACTTTAAGTTCGAATAATACATCGATGATAGTGACACGTTCGTAACATTATAGAGAACTAAAAAAGGTTAAATATCGTACACGCCATTTATGTTTCAATACAGTTTTTTTGGCTGACAAAATTATAGGTATTTTCAAGGTAATATTATGTCTTGTTATGATTATTCAAGTTTACAAAGAGTGTTACAGGATAGTTTCGCTGTCATGAAGTATAATTTGGCACACCGATGCGCTTAGATCATTCCCCGATGCTCACGAATATATATAGGAGTGCATTTTGCCACTAGCGGATCCACCATCTTGATGGCTTCGGCTCGTGGCTATAGCAGAAACCCTGATTGTGCATTATACCTTCAAGGTGTTAAATTTCCGTTGTGTTATGCGTGTGAATTTAATTATATTTCCATTAAGTACTACAATTTCACCCTAAATGTCCCTAAAGGAGTATAACTTGAAAAATGAGCGGAGAAAGGACATTACAGGAAACAGTTCTGTAACGAGTTTATAAAGTAGTCGCCATCATCAGGGTAGAGCGACCTACCTGTGACCCTACCCTGATGATGGCGACTGCAATGTTGACCGAAACGTCGGTGATATTATTCGCCTTGGACGCAGCTACAACCCAGAAGCCAAGCTACTTCACACAATGGGCACGAAAGCCTGCGATCTTTATCGAGAGGTGATGAGGTGAGAACGGAGCTTTTATAGAATGACTGGTTGTGGGGAAAAAGGGAGTACACCGAGAAAACCCCGCAGCCAACTGAAACGTCCACCACGTTAATACCGGCTTTTTTCCCCTGCCGAGAATCGAGCTCAGGGTTGCCTTGGCGGGAAGCGAGTGAAGACGGAGACGGGCAACGTTCGGTCGAAACGTCGGCTCGTGGTGATGGGATCGGCGGCTCGGTAACACCCCCCCCCCCCCTCACCCTTCTCACTTTAACCCCTCGAGGGTTGTCGTGCGTGCGAGGCATGTTTATGTTTCGGGGCTCGGGGAATGGGGACCAGGTTTGCGGTGGGCTTATTGACGAGGAGTGGGTAGGAGGGGTTATTGGGGCGTGTTATCGCCTGTATGCAGCCTGCCCCAGGCACGCCCCTCTCCTTCCCCCCCCCCCTGCCCAGGCCGAGGTGCGCGATACCGCTACAGTCACGCCACGCCTCGGCGCCAGATTTACGACGGCTGGAGGCGTTTCCTTCGCCGCGAGCGCAGGCAAGAGCTCTCAGCGGGAGGCGCTGACCCCTTGGTGATTAGACCGCCCCGCTGCACGCCGCTGCTCGCCAGTTGCCTATGTATAGACCTGTGCATTACTTGATGTATCGGCGCGAAACTTTGTTTCCCCCACCCCTTCAAATATCACAAATTAAAAAAATATATAATGTACTACAAAAGTTCATCGCATGTCGCTAAATTTGGAATATTAATACTGGATCTGCTATTTCACAAGTACACGTTGTTTTACATTAAATATAGCACACAAGCAAACACACATTATACATATATATTTTTTAAATTTTTACTTTACAAGGAAAATCCCCGGAAACTCAGTTGCCAATGATATCACTTGTAAAAATGACAGGAGGATCTTTGCATAATTGCAAATGGTACAAAGCTCTGCCTTGCAGTAATACAGATGATATCGTTGGCAACTGAGTTTTCCAAGGACTATCAGTGTAAAAGTACAAAAAAATATTTTACTGTGCAAGATAGCTTGTGCTGACGGCGTATTTGTGTTTAAGTGTGATACTTTTAAGTATGAATACTAAAGAACGAACAACGATATATCTTAAATACAAGATTTGCGAGAGAGAGAAAAGAAACCGAGCTCAGTCAATATGTTTCGTGAAGCATGAAATAGCATAATATAGTCTGCTATCAATATTAATGGGAATCCTGATATTCGCAACCTTCCATTAAGTGGTCTCCTTTGTGCATGTTCAGATTTTTTTTCATCGGGATTTTATGCTGTAGTTCGGTCTTCCTGTCAGTCACACTGATACGTATCCTGGATGCACCAAGGTTGTGCAATGGCACTAAGTTACGCATCACAGAGCTGAAAGGATATATTGTGCAGGCCACCATTATCACTGGAGGCGCAATTGGAGAGATGGTATTTACGCACGTATTCCCATCATCCCTAAAAAATTTACTTTTCCAGTTTAAACGCTCACAGTTTCCTTTGAAAGCGTCCTTTTCAATTATTGTTAACAAAAGTCAAGGACAAGCAATAAAAGTGGTAGGAATACATCTGGGTATCCCATGTTTTTCGCACGGACGGCTATACGTTAGCTGCTCGCGTGTATCGAGAGCCAAAAATTTCTACACACACGCAGAAGACAATAAGTCTCGAAACATTGTTTACAGATATGTATTGCAGTAAATATTTGCCTCTCAAAACATCCTGAGACTATGACAGTCTTTTAAATCCGCGTTGAGACGCCTTGTCTCGTACAGTAATATTAGTATATATTGACAATGCGTGATAAATGTCCTCTAATAAAGCGGTTTTGATAACTGTATTTTTTCGACTTTTTTTCGTTTTAGTTATATCGCAATAACGATAATACATGGAACAGTCAATCTTAGTGTGATTATAATCCAAACTTTAAAGTACAAGAAAAAATAATAAAATTTGGCTAAGTGCCGGTCGGACTCGAGCTAAGCGTTGCATAGTGTGGTAGTCGGAACACTTGGTGCGCGAGTCCGACTCGCACTATACCGGTTTTTTTTAAGTTAAATTTAACTGTTAAATCGCTGTTGAAACCGCGGGACGCAGCTATGCAAACAGACACAACGGTGGAAGATGAAGTTATGTTCTATCTGTTTAGCTGTATTTAAATCGTTACTCTATAGTTAAGGTGACACACAATGTTTCAGGACAATGTGTAGTTTATTTAATGTCTACACTATTTATGCCATTTAAATTAACCTTCATAAATGAGTTTTTTTTCTAAGGGACATAATTAATTATTTTAAATTTTATCAGATGTTTACGTGCTATGTTTATGTTCAAGAAGTAAACATTCGTCTATTGTTGTTATGTACTCTATTTGACAAATGTGACACATAGATATAAAGTGAACTTTTGTTCACCTTCCTCCTCATCCCATAAATGGGATAAGAATTATGCTCTATAAAATCTAGTTTTTTGACAATTGTCTGATTATTTTCAGAATAAGTGAGTTTCTTCGTTTTTTTTTTGTCTCATAAAAAAGCCGATATGGCTGGAGCATGTAGTGATTCACGTTGTATTAAGGGTAATCTCACCTGCTAGGCGCCATTTCATGTGTATTTTCTATGCCAATAAACAACTTACAAACTCTCTCTTTATATATGAACTTCCATATCAGTTTGGAGTAATATTTATTTTCCATGACTGTCTCTTAGATATACTTTGTGTTTTTTACTACCATTTTACGTATTTTAAAATTAAAATTGTAATTAAAAACGATTTTTCACGCAGTTGGGCCCCAACTAGATTGATTTCTTGCCTCCAATACGGCGAAATCGTTTGAGCCGTTTTTGAGAACGCCAGTACATACAAGAATTACTCATTTAATAGCGTAAGTAATAATTTCATGGTATCCGACCAACCTTAGGCTTGTATTGTTGACTCGAACAAAATATTTTATTTGGACGTACAGATTTTTGTTGAAACGTGATGCTCGTCTTGACGACACAGGGATAATTAATTCTGGATAAGCAGCAAAGCAGTGTGAAAATATCAGTGACGAAATGTAAGCGAATGGTGGAGGAAACAGGTATATACATATAAAGTAACGTTCCATGTTTCGGTACTTGCTAAAAAATAGCTGTGTTTGACAACATCGGGAATAGAAGCAGAATCATCTTGCTGTGATGCGACTGATCTGTGCACATGAAACACGAATGTTTAAGCTACCAGTTACCTTTAATATTACATACATGCTTACATGTCATCATTTGTAGTTTTGTTTGAAAAATGGGACAGTGTTAAGGGCTTGTCTAATACTTGCATATAACACTGATCTTGAAAAAAATTTTGAAACGAATTATTTTCTGTAGTAAAATAAAATAATAATAAATTCAGAAATTAACTGCATAACAATCTGTCAACATCAACTCGAAAGGAAAACAGACTGGTTTACAAATATAAAATTGGCTAATTTACACATATCAGGTTTGTATCTCAAACATATTAACAAAACTATATTAATGTGTCAAATTTCTCCAATTTTTCAAAACTTTAGAAACATAATCAGGTTTATTAAATTTTTTCTGCATGAATTGAATGAATTTGACCAAATTGCAAGCAGCATTGATTATTAACCTGGGAGTTATCAATTCTATATTCAGTTTATTAAACTGTTTTTAATATGTAGTCAGAATGTTACACATTGGACTTTGAAGTCCTAATTATGCCAAAATATTTAATGGTATATTTGTTTATTTTCCTTAAAATAATGCCATTTCAAATTTTTTTAATTTTAAATAATGAGCTCGCAGGTTTCCTTAAATAGTATATTTTGAACCCTCCTTGGAAATGGGCTTGGTCAGAATGATATCCTAGACTCATGCCCAGTTCCAGCGTAAACCCATTCGTAGGTGCCTCCGCTCTGCAGTCAGTTATAAATCAAGAGAGGAGAGAGAGAGAGAGAGAGAGAGAGAGAGAGAGAGAGAGAGAGAGAGGTGCTAGGCCCAGTAGCCCCTAGATGGTATCGATGGTCCTGCGGATGGTAGCAGAGCGTGGTTATAGCGAAAGAGAAGCAGGGAGAGGGAGGCGGAGGAGGAGATGTGTCAAATGGTGGTACCAGGCCAGCCACTCGCCCGGGCATGAATCTGGTCTGGCCGGACATTAGCTGTCGTCTCACCATCGTCTTGCTGGAGAGAGAGAGATAGAGAGAGGGAAAGAGAGTGAGAGAGAGGAGGAGGAGGTTCCTATCTCGAGGGCGCCATCTCGGGCGCCAAAGATTGTCTAGAGGCTCCACACTCCCCCTCCATTAATCCTTGCTCCATCGCTTCTCTTCAGCTCCCACGCGGGCTTTATCAGGCATAGCATTGGCATCGTGACGTAAGCATCTTCTCGATATACTTAATCATGCAAGTATGCCCTTTCTCGCTTTAATTAAACCCTCAAGATCGCCGACAGGCTGAAGGCTGCGACCTCAGTTCCCCCGAAGTAAATTCGTTGCTAAACCACAGCATTTCGTGACTGTGTTACATGGTCATCACAACCGTGCTCTTACTACGCAACTGCCAATTTCACGTTATTATTTGGAGGTGGGATAGGATGTATACCATCACGCATTTGAATATAACTTGCATTGATTCATTCGTAGATTGACACACTTTAAAAACGAAACCAACAATAAAATTCCGAAATTCGTATGAGCTAACTGTATGCAACCTGGATAGAAAGTAAAATGTTGTAGCAGCCAATGTACAAAATTCATTGACTTTTTTTTTTGCAAGTGTGTGTGAAGTATAGCCTTGCACCAGAAAATATATCAGATTTTGCAGATCTCTATTTGTTGCAGACAAATATTAAAATAATTCATCACTGTAGTGGTGCTGATATTACTATTTTACTTTTCTGCCTGAATAACTACATATTTTCTTGCATTCATTTTACAACTTAGTACCTGGAAATCGCACTCAAGCTAAGTTAACATAGGATGTGTAGCACATTACCAAACTACTAGAAATAAAGTTAAAAGTCCACAAAGGAGAAAGAATTTTTTTTTAAATTACAGCTCTAGTTTTAATAATCTTCATATAAATATATTTTAATTTTATCTTGAACTATAAAACATATTCTGTTACACACGCCTAATGAAAACTCCCCCCCCCCCCCCCCCCCATAATGTTAATATGGTATGTATATTCCCAACAGATTTTTTAATGATCTTCTAATAATTTATTTAATGTTATGTCGAATAACTTGTAATTTCATTTAAAAACTTGACCTATTTACTTTTGAGTTCTAAAAACAACTATATGTGTGCATTTCATTAAAAAACGCATTTTTATTTAAAATAAACAACGAACTTAAAATCTAAATTGATTCGTATGAAACGAGCTGAAAGTAACAACATTGTCGATTTATCATGGTTTCATGCGTCCAGATGGATGCTGTGTGTGGTTGGTAAGTATAGTCTGTGTCAAATAACTTGTCTCGGTCTTGACAGTTCCCAGTAACAATGGATGGCCTACGTATCCTTCTGCCACGGCTGTTCTGTCGACATAGTTTCTAAACAACTTCACCGGGTTGTCAGTGTTCGTTAACGAATATATTGCGATGCTTTGCAAGTGACGTTTGAAGAGTGGACACCACTGGTACAACTTTTGAGGGGATTTCTGTCATAACTTAGAAACACACAACTTAGAACCACATAACTAAGAAACACACATGATAAAAATTTTAAGTTATGCCTGTTCTATTTTGCGAGTTTTTAAGTTATGACGATTCTAAGTTAGGTGAGTTTCTAAGTTACGTGTGTTTCTAAGTTAAGTGTTTCTAAGTTATGATAGTTATAAGTTGTGTGTTTCTAAGTTATGGTGTTTATACATTGTGTGGTTCAGCATTGTGTTTCTAAGATACCTTTTTCTAAGTTGTGAAAGTTTTATGTTGTGTGTTTCTAAGTTACGATAGTTCCAAACAATTATTTTTTTAAATAAGGCATTTCTAAGTTGTGTGTTTGGGTGTTATTTATTTCTAAGTTATGTGTTTCTAAGTGATGATCGTTGTAATTTATGACAGTCCAAAGAAAGAAATATGGATTTTTTTCGATAGCTTTAAGTTAAGACTGTTCTAAGTTGCGTGTTTCTAAGTTAAGTGCGGATTATCCCTTTTTAGGGAGACTAGTTGCGCGGCACAGAATGCACTAGAATTAGCATGCATGGCAGACGCGCACCACCACCTGTGGCTTCCCATGCGTCTCGCTTCCGCCCGGCTGACTCCAGGATATAACATAAGCATATCCATTTTCTCGGAAATGTTTGCGTGCGCTCGACTGTGAATACATCGCCCACGTCTACCGCGACTCGTCCGCCAATCACTGGCTCCACGCCTCACTTCTACTTGCGAGCCACATCTATAGACTACTCAGTATTTTTTTTTGTGAATGGAACAGAAATATTCATATAAATTACAAACATTTTTGTTAATTTTGAACATTTACATTTAAACAACTGTGTCACTACAAAATAAAAAGTGTTCGCAGCAATGATGGGTTCGGATTTTTACCCGGGCATTTATGCTTTGTGTTGTCCCAGTAGCTCCAGTAGTTAAAGTTGTTTGTGAACCGGTTCCTCAATAGCTTTCCCCGTATTAACTGCGCACACAATAAGCGTGATACAACAAAATAAAGTCAAATGATTTAATACTAGATTTTCTTTTCAATAGTTAAAACAAATTATTGAATGGAACATAAATTAAAATATAAAATCATGCGCAATTTATCGTAATATATACTCAGTATTTTCTCTAAAAATTTATTCCATATATGGAGAAATAACCATAGCCACGTGTTGTATAAAGTTACAACTTCTTTGCTTGAAGTATTACGAACTCTTTTTTGGCAAACTGGTTTCCAAAGGAATCTTATGTATAAGCACAGAACATATTTTTTTTTCTGCGTAACGACCCCGTGAGCGCAGTTCGAAGCACGCTGGCTTTCTTTTTCAAGTAGCGCATATTAATGAGTACATAAAGGTTTACACTTAGAAATCAGCCAAAGGAAATGCAAACACCCGACGCCAATTCAATGAACAAAATTTCCATGATTTGCCCTGGGAATCGAACCCGGATTTCCCCGCATCTGAAAGCCGGCGTGCGTCGACCACTCATCCGCCGCGGCTTTCGACGACCCTGTTCAACGGAATACTTAAGTACAAGAGCGATTCTGAATGTCAAGTCTCTTTTGATTTCTGCAAACATGCGCTCTGATTTGACAACAGATTAACGCTCAGCACATTCTCCCGCTTTGAAAATGGCTGCCATATAGGTAAACCACTTGGCTATATCCCGCCAGACGACACAGAAGCGACGTTGAATATCAGTCTTTTTTGATTTCAGTGAACTCCCTCTCTGGTTGGACAACAGCACATTTGTCAGCTTCAAAAAAAAAAGGCCAGCACCGCGGTAAACCAATTCGCTACATCCTGCCAGACTACGCTTCTGTATTTGCTTATTCTGTGCCCTT
The DNA here is from genome assembly GCF_032445375.1 of Bacillus rossius redtenbacheri. NCBI lineage: Eukaryota > Metazoa > Arthropoda > Insecta > Phasmatodea > Bacillidae > Bacillus > Bacillus rossius. The sequence continues at coordinate 49,092,388 of NC_086335.1, forward strand.
TTTTTTTTCCCCTTCGTTCGGATGTTACTGCAGGATTGAGTCTAGCCTGGGGCGAATAGAATCCCCGAAAAAAAAAGTCGTGACTCCACTCATTAGCCCACCCGTCAGAGCGTGTAGGTAGGGTGAGGGGAGGAGGGGGTAGTATTAAGGCGGCATCCTTTGCCTGAATGCTCGAGGCTGCGGAACGCACGGCGGACGAGCGCCGGGACGCCGGGAACTGTGACGGCGGGAACAAAACAGACAAAAGACACAAAGCTTTACACGAAGCGGCACCAGGAGAAGGTTCCGACCTCGAGGTCTCAGCGCGAAGACTCTTCTTGCGCGCGTGACTTGCTGCGGATTTAGAAGAAAAAAAATTACTCCTTCGTAGACCTTGTCATCATTCGCATGTTCACTGCGCGGCACTTTTATTGTTAAGACCAGCGACCCTGCGGGCGGTAATCTCCGACGCACCCGCCCAGCAGAACCATAGACTGAAATTCTCTCACCTCCCGACCTGCCAGTCGGGCGAAACTGACATGTGCACGGCTGGCATATCAAGCCTAAACAGATAGTGCAATATTTTTCGTTACATGTCTTGCCGTATAGCAACAATGGACCTCCGACAAATGTCTGCATTGACTTTGTAGGTGTGTTGAAAATTTGAATTTTTTTAATAGGTGGTTGAAATTTTGAAACTTTTTTTTATTGCAATCTGACCAAATATCAAGTTTATAGCTCGTCTGAAATCAGGCTATTATAACCGGTACGGATCGGTGTCTGAGTCACGCGTGGATTTGTATATGTATTGGAATTAAGTTATCAAAGATGATTGTATCAAAACAAATATACATACTAGCTGCAGAACCCGGCGTTGCCCGGGCTGAACACAGGGTGATATATTGTCCGCGAACTAAAGCAAAATGGATAGCTCTATACGACAGTGTGGTGGAAATAAAAAAATTACACACAATTGCTGTTTGTACGTCTATGACCTATGATTTTCTGTTTAAACCGTGGCGATCGGTTGAACGGTTAAGAAGTTGATGCGCGTCAGCTCCATCTAGCTGAGAGTTCCAAAAAAAAAAAAGATACCTTAAAAACCTTTTCAGCGAAAAAAAAAAAAAACACACTCAGAGGTGCCAACTTTTATGGCGATCGGTCGAACGGTGTCGTGGTTTATCGACGTCATACATACCAACATCTTATTTTATATAATACAGATATACTACTGTTGTACGTGATTCATAATATATATATACATTTTTTCAGTTCTGAGTTGTGATCCTCGTAGATGGCACGCGCTGATTGCTCGTGGCAGCCCTAATTGTCGGGTCGCATGAGCGCGCTCCGTCGACGGCGGTGATGGCGCCTCGCACGCCACCCGCCATGCCCACGCCTTGCTTCGCGTCCAATGCGCAGGCCGCGTTCTTGCCCGCGGAGCAGCGACGAGAGGCGGATCCGCATGGATGGAATGAGGCTGACGCCCGTCCGTTCCGGGGCCAGCCCGAAATGGAAAAAACGCGGCGCCGCCATCTTGTTTTTAGTTTTCTGGAAATCGCTATCCTGGATGATGCGACTGTCCACTGTAGTATTTTCATCTGCTGTAGGTCAACATTTTGGATGACATAAAATTCGCCATCTTTGTTTCAGCTGTTTGTTCTTAGGGTGCACCAGCATCGTTCTGTCTCGTTCGCACAATGTCGAAGTTTTAATAACAAAAAGTGTTGTTATGAGACTTATATGCACATTAAATTTATTTATTACTTAAAATACATAGAAAGCAATGTGACTCGACCCACGACAGGTCGGCCTTCTGGAATGGAAAACTTACGCCTTTGACCACACATGATTCAATTTAATTCATAAAAGTATGCAATCATTTCATCAGTGTTTTGTTATGACATTGTCACGTTAAACTATCGTCCGTAAACCGATTTTACAGAAAACAATTTTTTTTAATAATAAATGAATAAATACTTGAAATTTTACTAGTAATCAGATTTTTAAAATGCAAGAATAATGAACCTTTATTGCCGAAATTGTTGTTGTAATAAGCAATGAAAACCACAGATTAAATTTCGTCGAGAATATTTTACGTTTTTAAGTCTTCCAGTGCTCATAATGATATTATGCAATTGTGTCCCCTGGCACGAAATTTTAATTATAATTCATTAATAATAACGCCCCTCGCGATAAACAAAGGAAAATATGTATTAACGAGTACCTGGTTGCCGCGGAAGCGGCTAGATTGCGCGATTCGTTCGGTTCGCGTTCGTCACCGTAGATGACAGCACAGTGGGGGAATAATATAATTTCGTTTTTATAATACGATTATATAATAAATACTCTTCCCAAATACACCACACTTATTTATAATATGTTACAATATTTTTTAAAACATTGTGAAAAGATCCCGGGTGTAATTTGATCTATTATGTGTAACTGTAAAACACCATTGTTCGTACAAAAACGTATTTTAAAATTCAGCATTACTTTTAAATAACCTTACCGATTGTGCTGAAAATCGGTGGACGATCGTTAAATTACATAATAGTAATAATTCAAACAACGAAAACATGATTGAAAAGTCAAATCGATGGTTGTTCCAATCGAGTGGAAGAGAGATGCGGCGCAAGCGTACAATGAGCGTAACGGGACATATCGTAGTGGGAAAATGTGCGTTACGGGACACTATTTCATGCGTGCAGCCGGCGTTCATCGATTTATTAGACGTTGTGACGTCAAAAATAACTAATATTCGAACTGAGTATTTCTCACAAAAAATTGGGGCATATTTTATATTTTAATTTATGTTTCATTCAAGCAGTGGCTGATTTGTTTGGTGAAAAGGGAATACCACGAGAAAACCCGCAGACCACGGCAACATCAACGGTGTCTGCCACTTGCGAATTGCCTTGACGGAAAGCAAATGTTCTAACCACTCAACCATCGCGCCTCATTTTCTCTGCGCTATTCTGTACCAAAAAATAAAAAAGTTTATCACTGTTAAAAAAATCCATTTTTATGCAAACACTTCAATTATTACTCCCACCAATGTGACTTCACAGCAGCTACATTGGACGCCAAACATATAACATAAAATAAATATTTTTGCTTCTCTTTTGTCCGTTTATTAAAAATAAAAAATCTAATGACAGGTATTCGAAGCTCACTGGACATGAATCGTCAAAGTTTGTCAGTGTTTTCCTGCCGTTGAGTAAATGTAAACAATGGATGATATACAAGTGTGGGTGAAAGAAAAATAAAATTGTTACCCTGATCGCGAAAGAACCATTATTGTTCCACGCCTGCTTCCATTTGAGATTTTTTAAAGTCGCTTTTGAATAGAGATATATTTCATCCATCCGATCAATGCGTTCGTGCAGTTGCTGGCTTCTGGTTGTGCTCTATCCGACAGCGGTATTTATAAATGTTATCTGTCGCAAGCTAGTGTGTTGCGATGTACCGATTACAAACATAACTCATGACTGAACTAAGCCAGGCAGGTACTGTATAACTGAAGAAGAAAAAAAGGGGTGCATGTTCGCACGTTAGAAGTTACATTACTTGGCGTAGTAAAAAAAAACTAACTTTAATTTTTCACGATAATGATCAATAGAAATAAAATAATAAAAGGACTGGAGTGATATTATAAACACTGCATAGGAATCCCACCTTTAGGCAGCTTCCACGCTATAAATAGGAAACGTTGCGGTCGCCAGCTTCTATAGCGTGTATCATCCTTAACACAGAATAATATTTTCTGTACTTTTACAAAGTATTCCTTTGGAAACCATTTGCCATGAAACAGTTTTTAATACTACAAGAAATATATTCGAACACGTGGCATATATGAAATGCGTTTTTCGAGATAGTTCTGAGTATTTCGTATGAAAATTGGCGCTTAATTTAATATTTTTATTGATGTTTCATTTAATTTATATTTTCTAACTATTGAAAAGATAATCGAATATAAATATTATGTTCATAAATGTGCGCAGTTAATACTGGAAAGCAATTCAGGGAGCGGTAGTGGTATAGGATAGCCAGTCCTGCTACAGGCTTCAGAATGAGGATGGAGGATTGTTGACGTCATCTTGAATGGTGACGTCACAGCGACCATTTTGGATTACCTTGATTTTGACTTTGACCTTGAACTTCAAAATTAGCCAAAAATTCTTCAAAATTTGCCAAATCTTCTAAGCATTTTCTGTTAATATTCCTTATTTATTTCTAGGGATTGCATAATTGAAAGAAGCAGCTTGTTTTCCACTGTTATTTTCAAAAATTTTATTATATATTTTTTGCTGTTTTGAGCATAGCGCATATTTTAATGGAATGCCTTGTTGTTAAAGGTGACGTAGTGCTACAAATAGTTTCTCCTGAAAAATAATTATTTGGTTTTTAATATTGAATTATTTGTTCGTTTTTTTCGTCACAATGACTAAAACTGAGATAATACTGTCAATAGACACTATTTATATTCTTAAAAAATCAACAAATTTTTTAAATAATACATATTTAAAACATTATAGTTAATCATGGTAAACAAAAGATTTTTTTTTTTTTTAATCATAACAACCCTCTATCTAGCAACAGTGGTCATCGTTGTCTTTGTACTGTCATCTAAGCGTGGGACAGAGTATATATACTCTGCAATTTCTTTTTAATCAGTTATTTACTTTAATGGTGGCCGAGTAACAACGCGCTTAAAGATTCTATAAAAATAGATTTTAAGGAATACAGTCGTTTTTTAACCTCCTTAGTTTGCAAATATGTAGCTTCAATAGGATGCCAGAAAACACTTTTAGGAAGCCATAATATTTTCACAAAATTAAAAACAAAACCTATATTTTTTAATTTTTACTAAATAATTTTTTTTTTTAAGATTTTCATTCGTTTGTAAATGACACATATATTAAAGGCAACAAATTTTCATTTCTTCATCACATGCCAAATGATGTATTATTGGTTATTGTACAGAATAAAACGAAGTTAAAAATAGTTGTAAGATATTTCACAGTAACTCATATGTGTCAAGCACTCAGATTAGTTTCAAAACGAAGTTAGCCATTTTAAAGATGAAGTTGACCGTCACTGGTTTACATGTTCCATTTTGATAAGTTTAGTTAGCGCATTCTTAAGAGACCTGAATTGTGCAATCTAATAGAAGCTGTTGGAAGAATACTCAGCCAAAACCTCTGCGGAAATTTTGACCTCAGGGGAAGAAGCGCATAGTGTTATGACACGCTGTAAATTTCTTTTCTGTAAATGGAACAGAAATATTCATGTAAAACTACAGATATTTGTGAATTTGTACATTTACGTTAAAACATATATATAACCACAAAATAGTGTTCGCAGTAATACTGGGTTTAGATTCTTACACAGGAATTTATGTTTTGTCCTCTCCCAGTACCTACAAAATTTAAAGTTGTTTGTTAACAGTTCCCTGAGTTACTTTTCACTAGGCCTATATATGCAAAAAAAACCATAGCTATGTGTTGTACAATGTTACATCTTTTTTGTAGTATTTCAAGCTATTCCTTGGCTATTGGTTTCCAAAGGGGTCTTTTGTAAAAGTACAGAATTTTTGGTTTTCTTTGCAGCCTTACCAACGTGACACCTTCACTGAAGAGTTTATGGGTGAATCGTGAACGACGTGAGAACGAGATGGTTCGTTATTATTATTTTTTTTAACTAGATTGATTTTCCGACCTTCTCTCGGTGAAACTTACAGTTGGTCAAAGAAGTGTTGTTTCGTCAGATCGCTCCCAATCTCTCTCTCTCTCTCTTTCTCCCCCCCCCCCCTCCCCCTGGTCATCACTCTTGGTTGGGACGGCTGCTAAAGGCTTGCCGATGTCTCCTAGAAAGTGAAAGGTTAGCCGATGATGAAATATGACTGTGAGACAAGGAATTCATCTATAAAAACACAGAGAAATATCTACTGGACATGGAAATGAAACCGAGTAACCATTTCATCTCATCGGTCACGCATCGCATGCCTTGCGCCGCTGGCAAAAAAAAAAACACTATTTATTAAGCAAACACAATGGGAAATACCTATAGAGACAGTATACTTGGGAAAGAGAGACAAGAAAGCAAATAATCTCCTCTCCCCCACCCCCAAAAATATACTTGAACGTAAAACCTCAAAGCTCTCGCGGTTTCGAAGGAATGTTTAGTTCTGAAATTTTGCCGCGAAATCCATAAGCGTCAAAAATATTTATGATCCACCGTGCGAACTTAAGTCACTCAGAATTGTGACCCGAGTTTTTTTCATCCAAGAGTTCTAACAAGAAATTACAGTATCTACCCACTCGTATACAATAAAATTGTAGTCCAACATATACAGGATGTATGTTAGAAGGACCTACTAACGTTTTTGAGGGATTGTAAGTCATTTGCTATAGTTATTACCTTGTCTTTATGTCATTATAGATTTTATACTTGTGATATTAATAGCACAAAATAACTGTTGTAGTATTCTGCGATGTATTTTTATTCTAAATAAATCATTTTATGATTCAATATGATTCAGGAAAATTACTTATGCGCTTCCAAATTCCAAAAAAAATGTGCAAATGTGTGACAAACTTGCAAATTTGAAATTCATTATAAAAAACTAAATGCTATTTACAATTTAACTTTATTTTAAAAGTTATCTACACATCCATCATATACTATCTGAGAGCTAATATATCTATACTGGCATGTATTACAAACATTCAAGGTGATTTCTTTCACGAGTTAGCCAACCAAATTAAATCATGTTTATAATTAAGAGCGTGGGAAATCTTGTATTATGCATAATCATTAAAGAAATTGTAAAGTTATACTGTAGATTAATAACAATTGAATTTTTTTCAACTGTATATAATATCTCAATAATAGTTACAAATACAAGCAAAGTAAAGAAACTAACGGTACTATCGATATCAAAAACGCTTAAAATTAACTGAATTTATTTTAGTGTGTAAAAACGTTTTTCATAAAATACATTTTATAAACATAATAATTTTATAAAAATAAACATCTTAAGCACAAAACAGTTTTTTATAAGCATCTGGAAATATCTTTGTATTATTCAGTACAAATATTAAAATACATATTTAGTTCTGAGGCCTAAGAATAAGTGGCATAACTGTGCATGAGGAAGCTTTAAAAAATTACCTATTTAACAGCGTGATGCAGTAGCAGTGAAGTTTCAATGGAATTGATTGAAAAACCCAGTGTGGCCCTTCTTATTTCAGTTTTCAATTGTTTATCTCAAAATAACTGCAGAAAAAAGCTGGAGTTTTATCTCGCAACAAGCAATTATCCATTCCTTCTCCAACAATCCCTAGCATTGTCTAATAACTTCGCTGTATAGAAGACACTAAGCCTAAATAAATTGTATATGCCTATATGTACCCGGATGTGTAGAACACTATGGCTCGAGATTAAAAAAAAAACTTTTCAGGGAAAAAAATATTTCGATTTGCTTCAACTTAAATAATTTTCATGTTTCTTCGTTAGTAGAAGGAATTGTTTTATGAAACATTTAGACGTTATTCTTAAAAGTCTTAAATTACTTTCAATAGTATAGTTTAATGCTTCAATTTTTTTGGGGAGGAACTAGTGTGGTCGGTTTTTTATATATAAAATTATACTGCGGACATAATGGTATGGGTGCTCTGTACTAGTAAATAGAGAGAAAAATGTGGATGATGTTACATGGCATCCACAATAGTAAAAAAAAAAATGGATTTGCTGTTCTTCACCTCCAAGGTACAGACACTTATATTAAACAAATTCCTCAATATCACTTTATACTTGAATATGGATTGAGATTGAAGTTTCGGTGACTTATAAGTCATTAGAGCTTATAAAAGTGAAGTGAAATTTACATTATTATTTGGACACATACTATAGTGTTAATCCACCATCATATATTTTAATGGCATTTTTATTGGGCCCCGGGTTATTTAGCATACGCTCCCCTTCCCTCCCCAAATTATAAGCTATATATATATATATATATATATAACAAAGGTAAAACACACTGGGATTCGTACGATCCAACCATATGAAATCTGGACAGAAGTTAAAATGTCGTAGTAGCCAATACACCATTACAATGGCTTGTTTATGTACAAATGAGTGGAATTTATCCTGGAAAAAAAAGTAATGCAAATTTTTCTTGACTCTCAATTTAAATGTTGTGGTTGCTATTCACAGCCCACAACGTAAAGATATTTTTTTTTCTCCCTGAAATTGATTTTTTCTCCCCTGGATAGTCTTACTCCCGTCGGACATTTGCGTGTTGCGGATGGTCCGTTTTCCCGGCAAGGCTCCTCAACAAGTTTCGCGCCTCCTCGACTGGGACAGTGGAGTGGTGGGGGTGAACACGTGACTGGTCACGTGATCACCGCCCCTCCTTTCATTTCCGCGGAGGTAGGAGTAACTCGGACTTTCTGGTACGTTCGCGCGGCGAAGGGGAAGCGTGCCAGAGACGTAAATATAGCCCTGATCTGGGCAGAGCAAGCAGAAGCCACAGTGAAGGAGTGGGAGTGCCACGTCTTCATGAACGTCGTCCTGCCGTCGCCCTGCCAGACCGCCTGAAGTACGTCACAATGCCCGACTACGCACCAATCGCCGGAGTTGGACTTGGTCTTTGTGACCGTTGAGAGGATTTTTAACTTTACTCTGGAATCGGACTATCCCAGTCGAAGACGAGGGGGTATCCTGGAGTGTTGTGCCGCGGAGACTGGCGGAGTGAAGAAGATAATAGTCAGCGACTTGGAAGTGTCAACTCGTGTTACGAGTTGGGGACTCGTTGAACGAGTTTTTTTTTTTTTTTTTTTTTTTTTTTCAATATGCGACTCTGCAGTTTGGACCTCGTGGGAGATGGCCAGTAGCACCAGAAGTCGTAAAATGCTCGCCGTCGATGTGTCAATTTTTACTCGCTGGGCGATTAGGAAGTATGGAAAAAGGAGCGCAGAGGGCATGTGAGCGTGAGTGGTTGACGAGATACGTTCAGTGGTGGATGGTTCGAGGCAGGCTTGATGTGGCAGTGTATGTATACGTGCAACCGACTGTGACCCTAATTCCCGACTGCTGACTTCAGCTGATGTGTTTCGCTGGTGCCTGGGTGCGAATACTGCGGAATGCTTTGTTCTCACCAACTGGACTGAGTGTGTGACAGGGGGCGGACTTTCTGATGGTGGTCGATGAAGAGATCTGTGGCCTGACTTTTGCATCGCGTGGTCGCAGTCGTCGGGGAGACTTGGTGTTCCGGTCTCGGAGCGCGCCGAGGAAGTCCAGCTCGAGCGCTGTCGGGGCAGGAGAGCGCTACTCGGCGGGCGAGCTGCTACGACGATACGACTAGCGGAGCGAGTCCGGAACAGGACGGCCTGCAGAAACAATAAGACTATTGTTCGGCTGTCATTGACCCGCAGACACGAGGAGTTTACTTTAAATTGACTGGGCGTTGATGATGTTGGCTCCTGAAACCATGTTCACCTTTGAGGCGTATTATACGCATTATTAATATTTGAGTCAATATTTATAATATTGTCATTAATTTGTAGGTTTAAATATTTTTGGCCAACGAGCGAGTAATGTTTATATTATGCCGATAAACCATATTTTATTTTTACTCGCTGAATTATTTTTAACATTAAATATTCCTTTCTTAATTCACTCTAAAAAATAATGTTTTTCAATCGGCTTGCTTGTGTTACGTTATCGTTACTTTACAACGTGTTAATCTTTGAAATTCGTTTGATTGACAGCTCCGAGCTGTAGGCGAGGTTGAATATTTCAAAGAAAGAATGACCACATGTACAAGATCATTTTTAGTGCTCAAGTTTCACGTGTTTGCAATTTTTGCAATATGTATTTGTTGTTGTTGATAAAACGTGCGACTCTAAACACACAGTTTTTTTTTTGTGTGTGTTTTCGCTCTAACTCAATCATTTGTTTACCTTCTCGAGGGGGCAACAAAAATTACAGTCTAGCCTGTCTCCAAATAACTGAAGGGACTTTGCAGGTATCCGGTGATATCCAACTTATCGCGTGAAATGTTTTTGGCTTTTAGAGGAGGGAGGGGTAGAAGGGAGGAGGGTGAAAGCAATCAAGCGAGATTCCGGACTTTTCCCGAAACGAAGGCAGGATAAAGTCGCGAGCAGGAAATTAGTCCCCGAGCCCGCGCCTCTCGATCCGGGGCTGGCGATAAATCATCCGCCTGGAGACGTGGACCGCAGCGCGTGAAATTTCCCGTCCGGACGGAAATGTCCGGGGCTCTATATATTAATCCGCGGACGGGGGGAAAAACGACGAAAATGGGCAAAAGGAGGACGGTGTTTCATGTGGTGGAAAAGGGGAAGAATTTGCCCTGGCATAATTATGATCGGTCTGCAAAAGCTCCCCCTTTTTTTATATGTGTGCGTGTGTAACATCTCAGCTCACGGTGTACGGTTTTTTTGGTAAGAATAATTTCGTGAATGGAACGGAAGTCGCATGGAACGGAAATGCGTAACCACGGTGCTGCCAGCTGCGGCGGTTGGCGCGAACCAACATTCACAAAGCCAAAGGAAAAATTTATAGTACATATTAACTGTTTGATATATTTTTTTCGAAATTTCATAAATATTCCTCGTCGAAAATCAGCTCCGTAGCCGGGGGTTCAGTAGTTTTTCAAGCCTGTTTCCATTTTATCAGAGCTGTTCAACTATGTTGTTTGAAATTTCTGTACGCCAAATGAATGAATTCGATAGTCGACATAGCTGCTGCGGCATCGAGTTTGTACTGGCGGGTGCGGAAACTACGTGTGATTCGCTTAAAGAAATTTAGTTGAAAATAGAATTTTCGTATATTCATCACGCTTGGCATTATTTTAAAGTATTATACGTTAAAATTCGTATTTTAAGTGTATTTGCAACAGAATAACACATAACTTTGCTCGTTACCGAGGTTAGATGTTACATATCTCTGGCGAGTACTGAAAGTTTCGTTCTCGTGTTATTTTTTATTTTTTTTATTTTTTGCTACCAAGGTTAGTACAGGACGCTTGGATTTAAGTAGCTTTCACTCTGAATTTGGAACACTAGAGCTGCTTGAAATCAGTAAAAATTTTATGGAACGAACGGAAAAAGGGCTTAACTAATCGTTAACAGTCTAGGTAATTACAGACGGCGAGGAGTAATGATAATGTAGCGACGTGGGAACGAATGGGCTTGTAAACGGAAGTACCCGTGGGAGAAAAAAAAATAACCAATGGGTGACGGCAACGTTCGCCTCGTATACCACTCGCGAAACATCCGGCTTTTTTTTAAATTTATACTTCTTTAGGCGCGTTATCAAATAATTTTGACAATGAATTTAAGATGCGCGCGCAGTATGCAACAAAATTTGGCAGGATGAAAAAAAAAAGGCTACATAAAATAAAATTTATTATGTGTTTTTAATCAATATATACGTTATGACTGATATTGCATTATGGTACCTTTTAAAAATATTTATTGTAAATATAGGTTTTTAGATATTTGTTTAATAAACTTCTACAAATGTATTTTCAAGTGTATTATTTAAGTGACGTTTTGTTCCCGTTCGTTTAATTTATTTTCATTATAAATTATTACGTTATTATTTCATACATAAGTAGTAAGTTATTGCCAATCCGGACACATGGAGCCGGTACGAGAAGCTGCAGCCGATGTCCGCCATCTTAGATTGTGATGTCAAGGCGGCGCTCTTGGTGCCAAATTTCCTCAAAGTTCCTAAAAAATAACTCAAAATTCTCCCAAATTCCTATACATTTTCAGACTTAGAGGAAAAAATTCCGGTTTTGAGGAAAAATTTCCTGTTTTTCCCTCAAAAAATAAAAAAAATTCGAAATTCGAAATGCCTTAAAAGACATTTGCCTTAGAAAAAAAGGAAATTCCTGAAAGTGTTTAGAGACTCCTAAAAGAAAGCAGCCCTAAGCCGCTGATATCTGGACCTTAACCACAACTTCAAACGTTGCAATTTTCGTTATGGCCGCCATATTGAACATTCGTAAATATTATCTGATTTTAATGGGAAAAAATTAAAAATTTATAAAAAATTGAGCTAAAAATATTTTCCTCTATACAATCTCCAACACTTTGAAAATTGTCCGCTAAATTGAAAATTCCTAATTATTATACAATTATAACGGTAAAAAATTAAATATTAAAAACATTACCAAATTCAATTTTATTAATAAAGAACTAACCTTTGACCTTGACCTTAGACATTGACCGTTGAACTTAAATCTTGAACTTGACCTGGGACTTTGTGGGGACTTTGACCTTGACCATGACCTTAAACTCTGACCTTAGATACCATCTTGGAACCAAGCACTTTAATCCCTATATGTTGCATTTTATGAAAAGTTCTTCGGTTCGAACCCGGCGAGGTCAATCGATTAAAAATAGTGACGGATCCTTCCTCCACGGAAGCCACCGACAGACTGACCTCCCACCACTAACGCCAAACTAGATATTACGTCAGCCAGTATGGCGTCATGTCCGCTATCTTGTTTGTATCTGATGGAGGTCGCCATCACATTTTCATGTGCTAGAGGGCGCTGTGGCCATATTAGTTTAACTTTTGTCCGATTGAGTGCAATAATTATTTATTATTGTGGCGTCCGACATATTGTCGGCCGTCTTAGTCGCCATCATGGAAATCTGTCATTTTCAAGCTAGTAATTCGGGAAAAAATTTCTAAAATTCATCAAATAATTCACTCATTAAAATAATGATTGATTCGATGGACTTCTGTCCGTGGTTTGATACCAGGCAAATCAGAGACAATTAAATTGATATATTATATATTAAACAGTCTAAGGTCGGGGATACAATTACAGGACAAAGGAGTTAGCATACACGCTAAGTGCCAGTCACTCCTGGACCACGTTTTCGTTACCTACCCATCAACTCTTTTTTTTTTCTTGCCTCATGTAGAAAAATAAATTTCTACGGACACCTTTGTAGAAATGCGCCATTTTCTTTGAATTTTTCCCATAAATATTTGTGTGTTGAAACCTTTAAAACCGAGCTTAAGACTCGGGCTCACAAGCCCTTTTGATATTGTTTTGTCATATTCTCAATATTACTATTATTTAAGGGCTATTACTGAATTTTAAATTTGGGGATTAATTTTTTCGTGTACTTCTACAAAAAAAAATATATTTGGTAATTGGTTTGTAACGTTTCAAAATTATTATTCCTGTGCAACAACCACTGAACTCAACGGCAGTCCCAGAGTGGTATACGGAGAAACTCAGACTAATGGTGGTGTCGAGGAACCGGTGGCACTTAGTCGCGAACGCCCTGTGCCCTGGTGGAAGGGGAAACGTTTTGCGCGTGCCGCTCGCAAAAATCTCCGGAGCCGACGTAGAGAGAGAGAGAGAGAGAGAGAGAGAGAGCCCGCGGAAGTTACTCTGCGCCCCTTTGTGTCGAAAACAATGGCGACGTCGAGCGGCAAGTCACCAGTCTGTCAGTCTGTCAGTCACCCCTCAGGGCTGCCCTGGCGCGCCTGTCGATTCCCTCCCCTGCACCACACCCCTGGCGGATCGATACTCGCACAGTTTCGACTTCCTAATGTTCCCCCCCCCCCCCCCCCCCCGCGCGAGTCCGGTCTCGCTCCCGTCAAACACTCGTCGCCTGACATTGCGAAGCAAATGCTATCTCCGAGAATCGTCAAAGAGGTTTGCATTTTTTTTAAATAGCCTTCACCTTCAACGTTTGAACTTTATAAACTTAAATATTTACGTAAATTAACGTTTACAAACTACCCAAGGATTTTCGTTAACTTCGGTGGTAATTACATGGTAAAAATTAATTTTTTAACGTTGCAAAAAAAAATTTCTAAAAGCATTTGAAAAATTTGGGGAACTCTAAAATGCAAAGAAAAGGCTTCATTTCTTACAAAAGTGTTCGTAAACTCTGCAGGCAAAGTTTTGTAATCCTACTAATATTATAAACGCGAAAGTTTGTAAGTATGGATGGATGTTTGTTACTCTTTCACGTAAAAACTGCTGAATGGATTTGAATGAAATTTGGCCTACAGCTAGCTTATAACCTAGATTAACACATTGACCCCATATCAATATGAAATTCCATTCCTAAGGGAGTGAAAAAGTGATAATTTCATTTTATAACAGAAAAAATCATAGGTCATAGACATAAAAAATAGTGAGTGTCATTTCTCTATGTCTCACACACGATCATACACATAGTAAGGTCTGGCAAATTAATATTTTTCTACTTGGTGAGACCAGTCCGCTTAGTGGAGCTCGCAGCGGCTAGCAAAATAAAGGCGCTAGTAACAGTTTTGTTCTTAACTTCGTCAATAGATAGAGTTGCCTTGAATTTCAAACGCACCATCTTTTGATGCGTTTGTCATGTCTTTAATTTTCGTTTGTTTGTGCCGTATGCGTTCCTATACCATTCATCCGATTGCGATGAAATTTTGGTGATTTGTTATGCGCATGCCCATGAAGGTTACTGAGACGGTATAACTATTTTCAATAGTTGGAGCACGAATCGTGTCAAAAAAGTGTTTATTTCATATTATATAGCGGCACTTCGTCTGTTTTTGTTGTGTAAGTGCGCAGGCATGACACAATTTAATTAAATATAAAATAGAGCCAGAGAGAGTGATATATATGTATATATAGTGGGATAGAGACGGAGAGATAAGTTGAGATAGAGCGAGGTATAAAGAATGAAATGGGTCAGATAAAGAGATATACCTATAGATGTATAGAGCTATATAGAGACTTATATATAGAAGATATAGAGATAGTGGGAAGTATATATGTAGATATAAAGAGATAAATAGAGATAGAGAGATACATAGATGTATATAGATGTAGATAGAGATAAATATATATAGAGAGATGGATAGATGATTTGTATATGTGGAACTACTTCAAACATATTACAAAACATAACTGAATGTAGCATTGCATTGCAGGCCGAGCATTAACTAGATAATGGAATCTTTTCAATATTAGTAATTTCTTATTTTTCAGCTTTTTTATATATTGCTTTATAAAGTCTAAATTACATACAGACCAGGTAAATAACTATAAACTGGCAGAACAACGTCTGTCGGGATCTGAAAGTGATATAAATTAATTCTCACACTTGACATTCAAATTAAGAAGACAATTACTAACTACACCCGGTGTTCAGCCCGGGAAACGCCGGGTATTGCAGCTAGTGTTACAATAAATAGCTTGCAACGTCGCAAATGAGCAATCCTCTAGTTTAAAATCGAATGAGTCATTGCCATATTTAATTATTTATTTCCCTGATGTTCGATGGGTGAACTATTTCTTAGATTGTCGTGGGAGTACAATCCACAACACTTTACATTTGTTTGGTACTCATACATAACATAAGGGGAATTGTAACTACATAATCCTGGGAATATTACATTACTTGGTAATTACACGTAACAAAGTCCAAAGAGCTAACCTATGGTTACACGCTGGGTTGGGCTTCCGATAAGCAAAGCACAACAAATCACAATACAATTTTGTCTGAATGGTTGAGGCCGGGCCCCATCAGAGTCCCAACTCCCACTGCAAGCACATAACTCCTGTTACTTTCCACAAGGTAAATACTTGCCCAGATGGGGCCTAAACTGCATATTAAATTCAAAATCAAAACAAAATCAAAGTGAAAATCAAACCTATGCTGAAAAATGTAAGGTGGCAGAACATTGACCGAACACATCAAATTTATTTTCCAAGTTTATTGTTAATCTTTATATCTCATAAATAGTACAAAAATAGTTAAATCTGTTATGACTAGAGATATCTCATAAATAGTACAAAAATAGTTAGATCTCATAAATAACAAATATTTTATAATTTACACACAATAAATATATCTGACTTTAATGCTTTCTTTGGTTTTTTCAAACTCTAGGCTGGAAGAGCCAACATTTATTATAACGTACATTGAAATGCTTCATGTCTTTAGACCAAATATAAACAAACTATTACAACTCGTAAGGAAAAGGTCTTTGGAGAGCTAAAATAAATTATTGAAAGCAATATGGCCGCCAACAACAAGCAAAATGCACAGGAGGTGCAGCAAATTTTACCAAGTGCCAATCCACATTATGAACACCTAAAGCAACTCTAAGTTTAAACAGGTGCATCATATTCGCACAAAACACAAGTCCAACAGATACTACTCAAAGTTATTTTCATCATTATCAAAACTTTAAACTCTACTGGCCATTTCATAACAAATAATTACAACACTCATACTTAGCTCTCCAACACCTTGCCTTCTGTCAATCTCTCTCTCTCTCTCTCTCTCTCTCTAATGCCTCATGATGATGTGGGTGATGGTCCTGCTGCTCCATGCCTAACTGATCAAATATATCGGGCTTATATACCCATTTCTCACCTCCCCTTCCCTCCTATTGCCCCTCCAAATCTCAGGATTAATAGAGATGATTTTCGAATGCTATAGAAGGATCTTCATACCAGTTCACATAATCGATAAACAACCAATTTCCGGGATTTATTCTTCTTCTTGCTAAATCCGGAGTTGATAACACTGAATTCGATGTTGGGTAGGAATGAAGTCTCCACTTTGTCTATGGTATTTTGTTTGAAAGTGCACTGTCTTCTGCCGCACACAGCCGTAGCCTATCTATGAGTCGTGACGTCACAATATGTCAGTTTATTCCTACACGTCAACATGAAAGGTAAGCTTCTTCATGTCCTTAAATGTTTTGTGGTGCAGGGTCGTAAATTAATGTCACGTGACCACACGCGGTCACATGGTATTGAAAAGTAAATGAGCGCAACTTCCCGAGTCCATGCATTTACCGTGGTATGAGCGTTTACAGAAGTTCTGTATTACTACAACAATCGTTTATGTAACTGCACAATAGAAACAGTTTAAAAATTTTTGTTACTAAGGCGGATGGCACACCTCATAACTTGAGTTTTGTCTAAATAGTTTTTTTATCTAATATTTTCACTTCAAGGTTTACTAGTTTAGGCACATTTTATTTTTAGTATTTAACTTTCTTTGCTTATAATTATTGGACTGTGATTATTTACTCCTCAAAAATATTGTCATTTTTAAAGGAAATATTTTTAATTAAATAGAGAAGGGGTGCCATCAACGCAGGAACGGCGTACCGGAAGAGTGTACAATAAGTGTGTGCATGGGTGTGTCCCCCTGTGCTGGGATTCGTACTATAATTCCGGTGGTTTTATTTTTGGTATGCGAGTGTGGTGGTACCCTCTGCGCATGCGTGGCGCCCGAGTGTGGGGCTGATCGTCGGAGTCACAGAAGAGTCTGCTTCGTGACTTCTGTTATTTGAAAAACGCATAAACATGCGTTGAAAATAGACATTTATTTACTAGCATCCATCCAGGTCTTTAAATGGATTATAAGAATAAATTAATAGGGTTATGATAGCTAATTGACCCTATCGGACGTGTTCAATCAAATAGTCACAGTTACAATGGTAGCATCAGTTACAACCTCAGAGTTGAGAGTTCAAAGCTGCGAATTACAAGTTGCTAAAGTATGCAAACGTAAGCAAAAGTTTGAGAAAGCATGTAAAGTTTACAAAAGTACTGTCAAGTATACGAAATCATGCGCTGCTCCCGCCGTCTGTAACCGACTGTAAATATGTTTAAATTCAAAACCTTTTTCTTTTAAAAACATCTCCGTCGAGCAATATTAGTAACACGCTTTTACTCCGTTACCCACTCACTTCCGTTACCATG
This sequence comes from Bacillus rossius redtenbacheri, assembly GCF_032445375.1. Taxonomy (NCBI): domain Eukaryota; kingdom Metazoa; phylum Arthropoda; class Insecta; order Phasmatodea; family Bacillidae; genus Bacillus; species Bacillus rossius. The sequence continues at coordinate 49,110,152 of NC_086335.1, forward strand.
TGATTCTGATAGTACCCTACCGGCTGTGAAAAAAAAAATTCACTTCAAAAAATTAGGCGTGAGTGATAAAGGTCATATATAGTATTTAAAAGCATAACATGATGTCGAAACACGTCAGCGCATATATTCTGTGCGAAGAGGAAAAGATTTCGGAGGTAGCATTGGCTGTTAGTGGTCAGACACACTTTGGCCGGTTATCAAAATGTTCTGGAAGGTAGTGACGTGGAACTCGTTGCGTGCCCACCACCGAGACGATATTTTTTAAGTCGCGCCTGCGAGCAATAACGTGCGAAGTTCGGCTGATATCGGCTATGTCCTGTGGAGAGCGCTTCGACTGTGGCTGTGCCGAAGGCCTGACGGCTTGGCTAACGTCTGTGCGTCGGCAAACACGGAACTTTCAGACACAGACTAGTTCTTAACATAGAAATTTTCACGAAACATCTCGTCAGAAAAATATACTGGAGTAGGCAAATGTGAGTTTTCATAAAGATACTTTCGGGTAAATTTGTTAGAGGCTAAACAGAACGTTTAAATTTCCATAAATGGTATTTTTTTACCGGAGTAATTATAATTCAATACAATTTCTTGGATATTCGACGTTGCAGTTTTGCACTGTTTGTCATGGAAAAATTCAAGAACGCAAATAAAAAAGTTTTCAAGTAAGCAAAATAAAAAACATTTGCATTCTTAAATTTTTTTTCTCCATGACAAACAGTGTAAAACTGCAATGGGTATGTCCAAGAAATTGTATTGAAGGAAAATTTCCCATTGCATTAATCAGTTAAATAACTTTATAATAATATCACTTCTCTTTCTATATCCTGATTTTTTTTACTAAATGATATTTTATCTACGTTAATTGTTTAAACGGAATTTTTTTTTCAAATGCTTAATTTTTTTGCGCCTCATTTTTATTTGCCTCATTTATTTGCTGATTGATATTGCATTCCTTTGTTTATTCACGCAATATTGAGCTTTTTTTATTTCAATAATATGGTTTATATTTCTTTCATTTCTTAACTCTTCAGCGCAGGTTTTTCAGGTCGTCCAGCACTTTAAACTAAGCGGATGATTATGTTTCGAATGATTTTGCTGGCTTTACGCAAAGCACGGTCTTACTTAACTTCAGATCAATAATGAAGAAACCGCAGTTAAAAGTGTGTAGCCATTTATCCTGTGACTTAACGAGACCTGCAAAATTTATATTGTTACATTTTTTTCCAGCCGGCCATACTTAGCATGTCTGTAGAAACGTGAAATCGCGTTATGGTATCAAGTGTGATGTCCTTAAAAAACCACACATTGCTCTAAATGATAACTGTGTACGAGAGTCACAAGTTTAATTTGATAAAAATCTTCCAACAGGAGTAAATTTGACGAGAAACGAGTCGGTAACCACAAATGGTTTAGAACCCACATATTCATTGTCTCAAATCCGATGGTTCTCGAAAGTATTTGGCACAAATTATCTGCGTATCCTTCTGCCACTGTTGTTCTGTAAACAGTGTTTTTTATAGAAACTAAACGTGGCTCTCAGTGTTTCGTAAACAAACATAATTTGTTTAATTGTAAATGACAGAAAACGGGCCAATGACCTCTAGTATAGACTCCAATATCCTTTGTATACTCGGAAGAACGTCGCCTGTTCATTGACTGTGAGCTTGTGAGGCGTCTCAACTGGGCAACTTGTGATTCGAAACTTCTTGTATTGAAAGTTTATAATTGGCCAAGATTCTTCCAGATTAACAGTGAATCTATATCAGAAGACGAAAAAAGGTATTGTTATTTGAACTTTAGCTTACCGCGAAATGAAGAAGCGAATTTGTCCGGTCTCTGTAAATAATAAGACTACTCTACCAATGATCCGCTCCAATTACAACTTTCACTGAATATTTTAAAAACAAAATCGTGGTTAGAGAGTGGGATGGAAAAATTCCTTCAGAAGATTCCGAATCCGTCCCCTGAAGGAGATTGTCCTCTTTGCCGCCGAACTTCTTCAATAGGCGGGAACTTCCTTCGTTCAGCACCGAACAAAGTACCAAGCTGGTGTCAAGAGGCCAAAATAACGTGTAGCAAAAATTCGAGTCTTGTTTACTGCCGAATAATTATGTGGATTTCGTATGTCGACGTGGTTACTGAAGTCTCTCGTGGTCACGCTACGTAAGCTCCCAAAACCGATTTAAATTATTAGGCCTCGTCGCGAATTGCAATTGCGAAACAACACACCGCGCGGACAAAAGGCCATTATACGAAGGCACTTAAATTCGCGGCGAGTCTCTTGCCGTCGTTGTTCGCTGATCCAGGTATCAAATCACGGGTCATGCCTTGAGTGGATCTGAAGAAAAAAAATATTTATAAAAAAGAAAAAATATATCACCGATAAGTTGAGATACCATGAGCTGAAACGGTCATGGCCATTCTCAAGAGAAATCGCAGAGTTTTTTTTTTTTTTTTTTCACATCTCGCCTGTGTACTCGATAAACAAGCAGTTTCCAGAGGTTCGAATACACTGTGGCGCAATTCTGTCGAGCCCATTATTACACAACGTTGATTCCTGATTCGTGTCTGTCTCGGAAAGCAGTTTGCACGTCAGTGTGTCCAAACCTGCCAAGCGTTGCCGATCTTGTTAACCTTCGGCTGACTCATGATTCGCTATTGCTAGGGGCGGGCATTTTTCCGCGAATAAAAAAAAACTATCTTACCGCTTAATAAACTGCAATCTGATATACGCGAGCTAGGTGTTATTTTTTCTCTTAATTGCCGACCGTCTGTAAGAGAAACCATTGCCTTATTTGACCCGGCCATTCAGGACGTGTTTGCTTTCGCATTGGATTAATGTGATTGGTGTGCTGACTTTAGACTTTTCCTCGAAATAAAGTCGACCAATCACGAAACACAGAAGATTCTACAGTCTTGAAACTCTCAGGTAGTTTTGCGAAAAAATGTAGGGCCCTAGATTACTAGATACATTACAAAAACGTTTGTGTTATTTTCTGGTGCTCCGATGCTAGATTCCACTTATTTGTACACACATTTGTGTACAAATCCGTGGTGGAAGAATCCATCGCCATGTTTAATCGAATCACCTCAATGGGATTCAACCGAGGGCTTCATGACATAATTAAGTTTTTTATTAAAATTTTATTATCTGAATTCTCTTATGAAGATTAAATTTTTTCCCGATTATATTGATAAAAATTGCGAATTTTCAAGATGGCGGACAAATTTCAAAATGGTGGAATGATTTTTATTAAGATCTTTTATATATATATTTCTATGAATTTTAAAACTTATTGAATTTCTATCTTAATCCAATCTTAATCTAAGATGGCGGCCAAGATGACGGCCATGACATACTAATTGTAAATTTCATGATCCTAGGCGGCTTAGGTTGGCTTGTAGATAATGAATTGAAGCCACGTTTGGGAATTTTTCGCATTTCAAATTCCGAATTTTTTAATTTCTGAGGACTTAAACGGGAAATTTTCCCTCAAAACGGGAATTTTTTTCTTAAAAATAGGGAAATGTCTAGGAATTTTAAGTCATTTTTGAGGAATTATGAGGAAATTTGACACCGAAATGGCGGTCGTGACGTCAGAATTCAAGATGGCTGTTAGCTCCTCACGTTCCTCACCCAGAACACAGCCGCAGGACATTATGTCATTCCTCCGTGGTTTCCTTGAATCACCCCAGGCAAATAGTGAGACGTTGTCTTGCCATGGACCACGAATGGTTCCTTCTCAAGTCTTCTTGAGTCATTTTGTTCAATTTATCAGTTTCTGACGATCTCGCTGTATTAGAGAAGATAATCCAGGTGATATAATAGACAGGGAAATTCACACATACCTGATTGCCCACTTGTCAGGCGCAGAGTGCTGATCTAATGGCGTGGCGATGTCTTCTATAATTTGTTTCGTGATACTTTTATTATTTTACGAATTAATCCTTTAGATTTTTCTGTTACTCTTGGTTTTAAATTTATATATTTTTATGACATAATACCTACACTTCATTAATGATATTCTAAAATTATTATACATATCAGATTAAAATTCTTGTGTCAAGAAATTAAAAATAAAATTATGTATCAACTACATACATTTGGTTTCTACATCATAATAAGATGGTGAATAAGTTCTTTCGGAAAGATACGCCTTCTTTCTCTTCTTACAAATTTTTTTGTTTTCTAGTAACTTTAAATTTTCATTTTAAAGAAAAACTTTATGATAAACGCTAAAGAAATCCTTATATTATTTTCTGGGAAACAAAATACATTTTAGCCATGGATGGTTACAATTAAAACCAAACCGAAATTTTAGAATAAGTATTTCATGCTGTATGAAATAAAAAATGAGCTAGGCAAGTCTTGAGTGTATATTCGAAAATTGCAGTTCAAATTTTTCCTCATCATCCGAACCCTTTTTTGATAAAATATCACGAAAATCTAAGCTAAGGCGTTAAAAAAAAATTTAAGTTTCTTTGCATGAAGCCTTACCGTCGTCTTTTGTCAACAAAGGAGGAATTTGGCAACATTTAGTCAGTCAAAGGCACATACTCTGTAGGCTGTTTTATGTTTGTCGTCGCCGTTGTGATGTTGCTAGGGTACGTGGTGGCTCGCGTAAGATATTCTCGCACTTCGCTTCAAAGCCATTGACTGCACCGGTGCTAAGCCGTCAGAATGAATATGGGGGGGGGGGAGAGAGAGAGAGAGAGAGAGAGAGAGAGAGAGAGAGAGAGAGAGAGATGGGGCTGCGAAAAGTCCTCCAGGGCTCGAGGTCGCCTTTTAGCAGCAAAGGGGTTGTGGGCAGGACAAAAGAGCATTGCGACCGCTATTTGGGGGAAAAAAATGTTTTTTTTTCTTTTTTCTTCTTCTTCTTCTTCTATGGCCCGCCTGGCGCCGCTAACCCCTGTGGGGTTGGAAATGGTGCGGAGGCTTTTAGTCCCACCTGACATTATTCTGTGAAGGGGTGGGATGGAAGGGTTGGTTTCACTGCGGAATGAAACCCGGAGTGGGGCGTGGATGGAGGAGGGGAGGGGGAGGGATGACGTGGACAAATGACGACGCGCATGCGTGCGCGGACCGCGAGCCAGACGCACGGCACGCGCCCGCTAATGTGTTTTTGATCGCCGGGTGATTTACATGACGCCCCGGCGCGGCGCTTCGAGGCGTCTGTGTCCGGAGAGGGAGTCCCGCCCGCCACCTTTGAAGTCTGCGGGAGGAGGGGGAGGGGGAGGGGAGAGTTTTGTAACGATCGCGTGGCTTCCGCTCCGGGCACGGAATAGCCCAGCTTACAGACGATACGCGTCAAGGTTGACCAACCTTCAAATAGTCACGGCCAAAATAACAATCAAGCGGGGCAGTTTGTATTTTGTGAGTTTTTTTTTTTTTTTCGGCACTAACCACCCTCTTCCTTTTTTCCACGTCCGACTATATTCACATTTTTTTTTTTTTGCTATTTTACAAATAACTTAGTGATTCGTCAAAATAACAACTTGCCACTAGTTATAGTATGTGTGATGTGACTCGACTCAAATTTGACAGTTCTCAAAAGCACTCGTAGTTTTACGAAATGAGGGGAACAGGGCTCGGAAGGTTAGCCCTATTAATTGTTCAGAATGTATTTTTATTTATTATAGTAAAATTCACAATAATATTGGCTGCATAACGAAGTAAAAGTTAAGTGAATTTTTTTTTTCAGTTATATTAACATTAATTCCTTTTCACGAACTTTTAGCACACGGTATTCATTTCAATATTATCTTTGTTATTTCACTTTAATAACCTCTTTAATCGTCCACGTATTCGCCATTTTTAAGATTCTTCGTGGCGGAAACGAATGTCATTTCCGTTTTCGCTACACACGATTTTAATTAGCCGACTGCATTTAAATCAAATATAATTTATGCAAAATATTTAAATTAAACTCAAATCAACCAACTTTTCAAACAAGTTTGGCTGCGCCAGTGACGTTTTCGGTGACATCATAACCCTCCAACTTCACTTGACACGACATATTGGAAGGTATTGGATGCGAAAATTTGACAGTGTGACAGAAATTTAAATAACTTCAGGTGGGCGTCAGTGTTGGATAACAAACATCACGTGATGCTTTACAAAGGACATCTGGGAAATGGACACCACTGGTATGTACTAGGATTTCAAAATTTGAAACAAGTTACTTGACACCCACTTTGCATGAATGAGTTCGTGTATGCCCGGGAAAATCTCTTTCATTTTTTTTACCATCATTCACGAAAATTTTAAACAAGAGCATGTGTACGATATTTAGTTTAAGGAATTTCTTTTTTAAATAATTGTGCCAAAAACCTACACAGTAAAAAAAGTCTGTTTTCCAATTAAATTAGGAAACTTGTAGCTAATGTTTTTTTTCTATTGTGGCATTCAAAGCAAAACATAGTACATTACGGAACAAATTTCTGCGAAACATAAATTGTGTGAGCTATCTTGGCCAAATAAAACAATTTTTACAGTGTAAAAATTAAAACTGCTATACTCGTTGAATTGGAACGGAAATTCCAAACAGCTATTTTGCAAAATAATTTCGTTGTAATTGTACAAATAAAACTTTTCACAATGAGTGTTGATTGGGTAAAACCCCGTCTACAATTACAATGTCCTGAATTGTATACGACGGACACGAATCGCTGATTGATTCACATGACACTATGACGTCATGGGTAGTGTAGGCGATGGTGCGAATCTCACTGGTCCGAATGTATTGGTACCCTGGAACTTTTTGTCCCATTCTGTGTCCTTTGGCAGCACAGAAGAAAACCCGACATTATATTTGCTTTTACCTGTTTCCGTCTCAAAAAGGTAAACACAAAATAACGGACGTTGTGATAGGAATCCTGAAAGACCGAGACGAAATTTCGATTAGTGCTATCCGTTTGCAACCGGCGATGTTCAAAGGCAGAACACATGAATTAAATTTTGGCAATGTGATTGGAATTAATTTATTTAGCATTCACTTTTGCATTACCGATTAGCTACATATTATTTGACTTCCACAACTTTCACAAGTTAGATGAATATACAAAACTTGGCTTCGTACTCATTTGCAAAGCAGATAACAACAAACCAAAAAAAAAAAAATTATTTTGGCGCTCTATGATTCATTGCACTCTGGGTGACCACTTCAGAAATAAGTACGTTCGGACATCGGGACATCGCATGTTTTAGACAGGGATGTTTTCGGTTGCGACGATGATGTGACGTGATTCACATCAGGATAACGACACGGACTTCTGCAGACGGGCCTTAAGAGGCCGTGTCACAAATTTGCGCTCCTATCTATATCAATGTTATTTTAAAAGGCAGTTTTTCTCAAAGTCTATAAGAGGTAGGGGCCGGAAATTTTGCCTACTGAAAGTATACAATACATTTAACATAACCGCTTTTTTCAAATTTAGTTATCATATCATATATTATTTCTGTGATGAAAATAATATTATCAATATTTTGATTTGTCCAGATACATTGAAATTTTGCTTATATTTATAATTATTTAGCAAAAACTGAAAACGCCATTGAAATGTATTGCACATTACCTTCCGATCAGTGTCTTCATGATCATGATGGGTTTATAAACCTGGGTGTAATCAAGTCTTTAACAATTACATGACAACATTTATACTTAATAATTTGGAGATATGCCTTTTCTATCCTCAGCCCCTGAGCTTTTACTATCTGGTCTGGCGACGGACCTGACACTCTTCAACCACCCCAGGGGTCTCCGATTGCACATCTTATCAAAAAAAAAAAAGCTGTTCGTTCATTTGTTTTTGTGTTCGAGCGAAGGTTTACTTCTCCATAAGTGCCACAGACTTCACACATTTATGCCAAGGGAATATTCCGCTGATGTGACGCTATACGAATGTATTATTCGCGACCATACAAATTTTTTGTTTGTCATCGGGAAAATGACGCCGCAGTTTGATTTTTTGTGGTGATATAAAATAAATTTTCTTGCTAGGGAATGTTCATTTTGAATTGAGCATTTTTAAATGTCAGCGTAGAATATGCTTATCTGCCCATTTTGTTTCTTTCCATAATAATGAGTAAAGTTAACATTGTCATAGACATTTTATTATATTCGTTTGCCGTCCAAGTACAAATGTCACACTATATCGCACGTAATTCTATTTTTTACTAATTTGTTAGTTGTCATTTTATTTAAGTTATAAATAACAGTAATAAAAATTATTACTTAATAGTCCAGAATAGAGATTGAGTTATTATTCATTTAATAGGAGTTTAAAATATGGTACTACATACATATTTATATTATCTTGTTGTCTTCTTTGTAACTTTACTGGAAGAATGGCATTTGGTATGTATGTTAACTCACAATGAAAATACTTCAGAAGTACTCAATTAACAGTGAACAACCTAGGGCCTATACTAATTTCATTATGTTCATGAAATATAATTGATATTACTAATAATGAACTGTATGTGTTTTGCGTAGAGATATCGTACGAACTGTATGTGGTACAGACCAACATTAGCTAAGACTCTGTAAATAAGTAATTTCAGTTAATGTGTAGAGAATATTAAAAGTTAGAAATAATGATATATATATAAAACAATGCAGAGTAATCAGCATAAAAATAGAAGTTGTTTTTACGTAGCGCCTACTGGAATGTATATTTTGTGTTGAATTATGTGGTATGATTAGTATTTTCTTATTGTAAGATGTGTTTTGTTAAAATCTTATAAAACATCACTTACTGTTGAAGGATTTTCATTTTTTTTGTGATGATCTTACTTAAACAAGTTTTAATTATATTACACATGTATATTTTAAAAGCATTTTAATGTATACTTATAGAATTGTAATAGGCTTTATACGGACTCTCACGATGCATGTGAGCATCTATAATTAATAGAGACCGGAAAAATTCGCGGATTCATTCGGCGATAGGCTAGAAGTCAAATACATATACCTTTTAGATGATTTTGCTATTGGCTTACTGTTCATCTGGACGAATCTCAACCAATTATAAAACACCAACCAAAGAAGGATCGAATCACAGACAAACAAGCTGAGACGACTAACAAGTCAGCAGCAAATGAACTGCCGTTATTTGCCCGAGTGTACAGGGGAATGTGCAGTCTATCCTGAAGGCCGTCGAAACCGCGAATTTTTCCGGTCCCTAATCTACATCAATATTATGGCCGTTTCACAAGATCAAATATTTATTGAATTCAATCTGTTGCATTCATTGTACATGATTTTCGATATGTACATTGAATTCAATACAAATTGAAGATGTTACTCAACTAAGCTTATTCTTATTAACTTATAAGTATTTTGTTTGTTCAGTACATAAAAGTAAAAGATTCGTTATTATTTAAATAATGAGCATCTTTAAGCAATAACGTTTTCAAAATATTTACATAAACATAATGGAATATATTTTTTAAATACTTTATATCTACGATCACATCAACGGCAGTATTATGTAATCAATGAGGTAATGAAATATCCTGAAAGGATATTTTCTTCTCTGTAAAGTAAATTTGTAATGCAGCCCTCTTAATGTTAGTCTTGTGAGTTATTTCGTCTTCTAATATGCTACAGCAATGTATAAAATTAAGTTTTTTTAGTGTTTTAGTCTTGTGTAATGTGATAAATTCAATATTTTTTTTGTATGTTCGTATTCATAAAGGTAGGCTACATATCGTATTAAGATAAATAGTAATATTTGTAAATTTAAATTCTTTGAAACAACGTCGATAAGAGGTTCACCTACCTCTGTTAAACTGTATGATGGTGCATTGTAAAAAATTAGGTAGTCTGACTTAAGTGAGATTGTATTTAGATTGTGTGTGATGCATATGCAATATCTAAGCATATGCATTTATGTTATTATCCTTTTAAAACGTTACATGATGAATTTCGTTGACTTTTTAATGTCAACTAACATTATTTTTCACGGACTATTACATCCAGATAAAGAATAATTACCACATGTTTGAAGATTAATTGTATTCCGATACGTTTAAAGTATTAAAATTTTTAGTTTTAGTTTTAGATACGACTCATACTACATTTGTTAAAGTGAGGTTTCTTGATTCTGAATCCCTGCATCTGCAATTTCCTAGTGAGCCGCCGGTCAGATTGTCATCCTCTCAGATTGTCGAGGAACCAGATACATTTTTCGTCGAGTAAACTCGAGCTGTCAACCTTCCCACTAATCCTGTGATAAGGGTATAGTAGCTTTATCACGCGCTGCGGCTACAGTTCCTTCGGTTGAAAAAGCCACTAAATCTCACTGTTAAAAGAGAGAACTTCTAGAGCAGAATATTGGAAATAAACATTTACTGACACGGCCTCTTAACGGTCCTCGCAAGGCCTGGCGCCCGGGCGCGACGCCAGGCGAACATTAGGACAGACGCGACCTTGTGGCAGGCTCTGGAGGCGCAGCTGATTCTTATGCTAATGCGCAAATTGCACTCTGGGGGGGGGGACGCAGAGAGAGAGAGAGAGAGAGAGAGAGAGAGATAATGAGAGAAAGAGAAGGGGGGGGGGCAAATGGGGTCGGAGGTAAGGGCAAAAGCGACCGTACGGGAGTGGAGGATTATTATTCTTTCTTTTTTTCCTCCCCGTGCTCGTTAAACAGCGCCCTCATAACATCCGCGACCCGTGGCGCGCGGTGATGAAACCAGATGGTTACAACATTCTCTCCTCTCGCGAATATTTGTCTGCTCCGGAATTGGACCGGCACTCGGGAGCGGCCTTACAACGGCTTCTTTTTTTTCCTTCTTTTTTTTTTGGTTTGTCTATTTTTATGTAAACAATTATTTATTTATGTTTGTCACATGCCCACATGCTAACAGTCTCCTATTCTTCAAATCTGCGTAAAACCTAGGGCAACCCCGGGAAATTCCAACTAGTAAATGGAATCATGCGCGCGTACTCTGCCTCGATGTTTACCACCTCGGAGACCCCGAGATTTCCGAGTCAGTCACTTGTTTCAGGCCACACTCCCGCGGTGCTATTTGGTGACGAGAGAGCAAGGTACGGGAAATATTTAACTACTGACAGCAAGAGTAGTACCACTGGTCGGGTAGCAGCCAGTAGATCGAAAGTCATATGGCATAAACATCGGTCTAGTGTATTTTGATCTAGTGCTTGTAAGTCAGTGACTTTTCGACACAATGACTTTCGGTATAGTGTCTGTTGTTCAATTGAATTTTCGGTACGATGACTTTCGATCCAGTGCATGTCGGCCAAATACCTTGAGACCTACTGTCGTGCCACCCAGTAGTCAGTATCACACCGTTCCAAAACTTCATGTAGTTGTCAGTAATTGCTCACGAACAAGCATCATCATGTGTGGCTTTGCACCAAACAGGCGACTGCGACTTTTGCAGAGTTGGCAACACTGCTTGTGCACGGTGGATCGCAAATCTGTGAATAAAAATTACCATAAAGCACAATTCTCCTAGGAAACGCTCGAATACTTCGCAACGTACAAGGCACAAGGGTTCCGGTTTGATACAATAACAGTATAACAATAACAGTATCATTTAACACTATGAATTTTATAAACGCGGTGTTGGACCCAACGTGCGATTGAAATATGTCTTAGGCGCGGTGCACACCAGAGCAATACGATAGGCGATGCGATTAGCGTGGGATCGCTTTGGGCGACGCAACTTTTATCTTGTCAACTCTCAGGTACACACCAGAGCAATGCTATAGGCAATACAGAAAGCGATAAAGGCCTCATTTGTAATTATGAGTTCTTCTGACGAGGATGTTGTAGTGGCTTACAGGTACCTACAAATTCGTAAATGGAAAAGGGCAAGGAAGTACTGGGTACATCCGTATAATGTCATGAATATTAAACATAGTTCGGCTGTGGTTGGCCGAGAACTCCGACTAAACAAAAAAAAATTTCATGAAATGTATAGGATGAGCACAGAAACGTTTCACATTCTGGAGCAGCTAGTTTCAGAGGAACTGCGAAGCCAATACATTAAATACAGGCTTTCTGTTTCACCTTCTGAGAAATTACTTATTACATTAAGTTAAGTAAACTATGTTATTAGCAATTAAGAGGTCATAGAGTAAGTTGCGGTATATAGTGTATACATTCATTTATTATGTATAGCAAAAGAAGAGAATACAATACAGTCAAAACAAAGAAAAAACACTACTTGCATCACACAAATGTTAACGCAATACAGTTAATGAAACTGTGTCGATGTTACTGCGTAAACAATCAAGTGTGTGTAACTGTGTGAACGTTGTTGGCTGAGAGTACATTGGTTGGAGTAGGACAATGTATCTCATGTGGAGTACTGTAAGCAGACGGATTACATTGTGAAGAAAATATGCCTGATGCTTCTCTCAGCATCATTCAACTGTTCGTTAAGCTGTAGAATATATTTCGCTTTAAGATTTCTTTTGCACCTGTCATCCAGTTTCTTGAAATCATGCAGCAACGACCTTAAAAACAGCCAGTCAGAATCATTTCGTTCGCTTTCGTTTTCCAGTTTCCTAGTTCTTTCTTCTTTTTTCGAGGCAAGCCATTCAACAAATGCTTTGTCCATGTCGTGTGTAGGGGTTACCACTTTCCTCTTCTTTGACACGTGGGGTTGTTGAAGAATTTCAGAATCCACATCTTAATGTGTACCCTCTGGCATACCCAATGATTCTCCCATGACACTATCTGTTGATTGTTGTAAATCACTGTCTATCTGCCATGCATGACGATTTTCTGATTCCTCGTCGTGATCCCCTTCTTGTACGGTTGCATTCCCTGCAGTCGTTCCCTTCATATAGGGACGGAGGAAAGCAAGATGTGCTGCAAGGTAATAGTTTTTTTTTTTGTTTTTCCTGACCCTGGTGGGTCATTTACCTGTGTCTTTCATTTCTTCTGCTATGTTTTTTCCATGCCAAACTAGTCACATCTGTCCTAGAATACGTTTTGAGGGTGTAGTTCCACAAACAAGGCTTGTTTTCTACATGTTTGATAAATGCAATCATCGTAACAACATCCTCCTGCGAACCCGCCATGTTTCGTGAAGGGAACACGCAGCGATACTGTTGCCTGGCCCGACCAGCACGCTGTGTAGCCTCCACGATACGACGCCGATCGGTATCGCTATCGTATCGCTATCGCGCTAGTGTGCACCTACTTACGTTGCATCCATATAGTTGCCACATATTCCATGGAACCATGTCGTATTCACGTCGCGACGCGTATCGTATCGTTTATCGCATCGTCTATCGTATCGCTCTGGTGTGCACCGCGCCTTAGGCCGGGTTTACAACAACGCAGCACGCAACCAACGCAAAAAAATCACGGTTGTTCATAAAGCACGTAAAGACGAAACCAACCCTAAAACTTGATATTGCAAAACAATAGAAAACAAATTTCTTCCCAGTACTGCATTTGATAAATCATGTTTATCTTGAATTCTTACAAAATGTTCAATGATTCAATTTAAAAGTAGTCTATTCTTTCACTTTGGGAAAGTTGATTTTTCAGTCTCATAAATTTCATTTTATCGTAATAACTATTATTCAAGTAATACATATTTCTACAATATTAACGCGATATCTCCATTGTAGTTGCTTTTTTGCCACTTGTATCTTCACGTGTTATATAAAGGATGTAAAAATCGTGCAAGTTATAATAATGCCGATCAATTGCGCGACTTTTTATACCCATTATATTACAACTGAAAAGTATAGTGACAGAACAATAAAATGCAAGGTATGTATGATGTCAAAATATCAGAAATAGCCCTTAAATAATAGTAACGATTAGAAAATTAAAAAACGAGCCTTAAAATGTAAAAAGTGATGTGTAATAATAATAATAGAAGTGAGCTAGTATTTCATTAATCGCCAATGATGTAAAAAATCTAGCGTTGTTAACGAGCAAAATCCCGTTTGAGTAAAGATACGAGCAACTTTTTTTTTTGTCCCTTCTCCTTCAGTTTGCCATTTTTCCTCATTCTTACGCTGCCTGAATTCTCGCATCTTAATTTACCCATCTCTGTAAATAAAAAAATGAACAGAAATCGAATCGATTCAGGAAATTATTATTGTTAAGGATATTATTTGTTAATAATTGATACCACATGGCAAAGCGTCATGTTGTTTGAGACTACCGTCAGCGGAACGAACAGTGAACAGATGTGTCTTCTTTCTCTTTCTCCCTTTCTCTCTCTCGTTTCAAACTCCGTGGAAATGTTGGCGTCCACTGACACACTGCAGCACAAGCGCCGAAAAAATTGACTGGCGCGCGCATCTCCCTACTTCCTGTTACACATTTCCGTCGCACTCACGAAATGACTCCCACCAAATGCCGTACACCGAGAGCTGAGATGTCACGCAACATAGAGGCCGTCTATGCACGTCTGCGTTTATAAAAGTTTTCGGACATGGAAAATGGAGACGCCGGCCGAAACGCAAGCAGTTGAAAGTTGGCCGCTGCTTGCGTTGCGTTATTGAGTCTTGCGTAGTTTACAGACGAGTATTAGAACACGTCGTCATTGGAATTTTTTGTTTCTTCCGTTTCTTGCGTTATTGCGCTACTTGCATAGTTTATAAACCCGGCTTTAAGGGACCCGCTCAGTCAGGGGTGTGTCTGTGCTAGTGAGGCAGGATGATAAGTGCGACGCTCGCTGGTATTTCTAGCGCGGTTTCGCCTCTAAGCGCAAGGATCTGAACTGGCACGCAGTCTTCTCGTCGTGCATAGGTCAACTATGAAATTTGAGTGGTGACCGCAACAATATATGACGGAGAAATGAAGATAAAGGTGTAATACAAATTCCTTGAGCGTTTTCAAGAATCTGTACCGGTTGTTATTGCCTAAAAATTACTCTGAAAACACGCATTTAGGCCACTTCTGAAAATAAAATTCGAAAACTTCATCTGGAAACAAAACTACTCATTGGCACTCAGCGAATTTTTTTATTTTTAATTTTTTTTTCGTAATCACGTTCCACTCTGACATCTTGGGTGGTTTTCAAATCGCGTTGTTTTTCCTGAATGTGTGCACACCCTGTGTGTGCCCGGGTAGGCGGGACATTTAACGGCAACAGAGTCCCGCAGTTGCACATCCACTAAAGAGGGCGCAATCTCCCGCGGCCAGGTGGACGAAAGCGGGCCACGCAACAGCACCTTGAACCACCGTCATTAGCGAAGTGATTTGTTATGCACCGAGTGGGGGAAAAATAAGCTTGGAATTTTCCATGAAAAATTACAAAGTCCTTCGACTGCTGTTAACATTTTCGCCACAACGCTTTCACCTGCTTTGATTCTCCCATTATATTGGCGTTCAACGTTACAAACTTACATACATATATATTACACCAAGAGAATTTTCTCTGACGTACAAAAAAAATAGGCAAAATTTACTACCCGGAGTTTTACTTTAACCGATTCTTATTGTTAAAAAAAATCATGAGAGACTGAAGTAAAAAAAAATTAAATTAAAAGCTAGCATTACTATGAATCAACAGCAAGAAGAAACAGACTTATTTATCATCAAATATTGCAGCCTGTGTATAAATTTCTTACTCGGCTATTTATAAAATTTAAAAAATAAAGTTATGAACGTTTTGCTCGAGAAATTTGCCATATAATTTATTGCGATCAAATTGTGTATAGCTCCGAGCATTTGATATTTCAGTAGCCAGCGACTTAACATGTAAAATATTCATGATTAATTTCAAGAAACAACATTTTTAATAATTAGTTAGAAACTTAAATATTTTTACGAGTTGGGAAAACCGGTTAGAAAAGGATAGTCCAATTAGTTGATTACAGTTTTATTTATTACCTAATAATTACACTATTATGTTACAACAATTAAATTGTGTGTCCAAAAATCTATCGCTCTTTCATAAGCTACAAATTTTACTCTTCCCACCCGGAGCTCGTCTCGACAGTGGTTCTCACTAATGCTTGCGTCTTACCACTCACCTCTGTCTCGACTCACTGTCTCGCGCCACTCACTCATCCACAGCACACAACACCGTCCCAGATTCTTCAGTCCCCGACGCACCAGTCCTACGCTCACGAACTCCGTCGCTCGCCGTCCTCTATCGCTCACCAAGGGGTCACTCGCCCTCTTCACTCCACTGCTACAGTGGCTGGCGCCGCCGTTTTCATACCTCTCAGCTCTCTTCTGGAATGGTCTCGCGCCACTTCAAAGTGTCGCCTCGTCAGGGTCAACCTGACACTCGAAGCTCCCAGAGCAATGGCGTCCTAGTTATGCCACTTCACGCGTGCGAGGCTTTGGGACCTTGGTGAACCCTCCGAGGCGCAGAGATTTATCTGGTGTCATTGAGATAACGCGGAATAAAGTTGGATCAGGGGAACGGGGTAGCGAGACGCGGTTGATAATATTAGGCGTGTAGCGGTAATATACCGCGCCCCATCCGCTTACAAAAGGGACAGCAGGCTGGCCTTTCCCTGTAGCCTCTCTCCTAGTATACGTACTCGTAACAATATTTACACAATATTTTTTATCGTATATTAAAATTCGATATTCTTGACTAACCATTTGCCAATTATAAACAGTCTGAAGATAAAATTTATTCAGTTTATTTTAGATTTCCGTCTTATCGACGAGGTCATTATAAACAGGTACTTAAAATATAATACTGATAGTGATTTATTGTGGAAATATTTTACAACGAGATAGACAGCAGTTCACTTAAACTTCTTACACTTATGGTTGGAGGATATGTATTTATTTAGTTAATGCGGAGTTGTTTTATGTCGAATCGTAAACGTTGTGCATTGATGAGTGCGTTCCCTTATTTGCTGAGTCGAGCGTGGTACGAGTATCTTGTGCCCATCATTGCCAATGAAATGCTATGAACTTACTAAATAAAGCAAAATATAATTCCTAGGAACAAATATCTTGATTTAATTACATTTCTGGCCCTTGTTGTCAGCGCTGTAGTTGTATGAAACAGCGATATTCAGTCACTGTCTTATTACTGAACTATTCACAATTTCTTTTTCTGGGAACGCCGCCCGGGGTAATAAAGAGGAAAAAAGGGTTCATTTAGATAGACAGTGATTTTCGTTCGTCTTCTTTTTAACGTCAATTCTGAAATGTTTCATAAAGAAAAAAATAATAATATACTTCGAAAGATGGGAAAAAGATATTGGGTGTATACCTTTCACCCCCCATCCCTTTTTTTTTTCTCACGGGTTATACATCTCATGTAGACATCAGCGATCTTCATTTTGTTTTCAGAAGGTTATCTGTGCACAATTTCACCCAGCTCAGAAAAAAAAAATGTTGTTATATATAAGCAAACAGATGCAAAATTTGTACACACTGTTACTTTCACATTTGTAGGACTGCAAAAAAATAAAAGGGTCGGCGATCCATTACCCTTTCCTCTCGCTAAGCCTTTGGCTGCTAACATAAGGACATCCTAACAGCTAGAATACTGCCGCGTCTGCGAGATTCGCTAACGTCCTGTAAACGTCTTCCTTCTCCATCCCCCCTCCCTCCCCCCCCCTTATTCGCAAACCCAACTGTGACCACAAACGACAGAAGCCATTACAACAATGCCTGTTACATCTCCCAAAGTATCCTGAAGCTTCCAACCGCACAGCTACGTAGAAAGTAAGATTAAGACTGTTGGAAGACATGGAAGAAGAGGATACGCACAGTTACATCGTGTTGAAGGTGCCAAGCGGACGGGCCACGTTTGAGAAGAAAAAAACTATCTGATATCTTCTAATCTCCCTCCCTCCTTCGCCTTCCATTTCATCCCCTTTTCTTTTCCCCATCTATCGTCGTCGACTCGCTCTCGCCTCGGCAGTGATGAATCGCACCGAAAACGATTCGAGGAGTCGCGCGCAGCGCTTGCGATATCTCGACTGTCCCAGTCGGGGAAGTCTGAAAATCGGGGGAAATTGCATCAGGGCAAACGGAGAAGGATTTTGAGAGTTGGGCATGGCTAATCGAGGAACCAATCCCCTCGGGATTTTTCAGAGAGCTGTAGGAGTCGCCGCTTTTAAAGGCCCTGTCACGCTGTCAAATATTTGTCTCCAACTACATTTGAAAATAGAGTTAGCAGGGTAATATTGGACGGAAAACTACTTCCAATTTTCTTCAACAAATTAATTTCGACAGAAACTTCAAATATATATATTTTTTTCACGTCACTCTATCAAAGTTTATTTTTATGGTTGAGCTGTCTGAAACTTTTCTATTTTCATCTCATCCTGAAATTAAATAATGAATCACAGTACGGGATAGAATTTTTGAACTTTTTATACTGTTTTGCATTTTTTTTAATTTTAACATGTATAAATTTTACTAAAAATAATATTCGTTTCATAATAAAATAATTGTTCAGTGATTTTTTAAAGTTATAAAAACATAAATTCCATTTTACACATAAAATTATTTTGTGTACTACTTGACTTTAGTTATTTCACTTTTATGAACTCTTGAATCGCCAATATGTTCTTTAAAGATTTCCTTGTGAGGGAAACGACTGTCATGTTCGTTTTCGCTTGACACGATTACTGTTACTTCGTGATGTTGATTCGTAGAAATGTTAATTCTTTTGTCATTAAAAATATTACTTCAGTCTCTTTTATTTTTTTTAAATCAGTAAGTACCAAATAAAATAAAACCCCATGTAACAGTTTTAACCCAGTTTTATAATTTATAGTGATGCAGTTGATTTCATGCAAATGTACAAATTTTACAAACATCTGTAACTTTTTTCTTCCATTTACAAAATAAGAATTTACAGTGAACTGTCAGTTTTCATTTCAGTACAGTTTTTCCCGCTTAATAGAGGGTTACATTTCACATAATTCGAAATAAAAAAATAACTTATCCTTCATTACCGTGGTCTTGACCGTGCCGGGTTGAAAGATTTTTGAAAAAAAAAAAAAATTGGTTGTCTGTAAAGTCGGTTTACGGACGATAGTTTAACGTGACAACGTCAGAACAAAACATTGATGAAATGATTACATACTTTTATGAATAAAATTGAATCATTTTTATTGAATTATCACTATTTTGTATGGATACAAAGGAGTGAAATGAAATATACAATTTAATTGATAAATTTACTTTTATTTGCACTCATTAATTCAAATATGTTTATTACTTTAACGAAGAGATTATTTTAAGTATAACTACACGTTTGCTATTTAACTTCTTCAAATCTGTGTTATTCTGTTAAGGATAGGACGATGATAGGAAATGTAGGAAACGAATGGGAGTGTTTCAAGTTTAATGTGCCTCGAAAAAGTCAAATCGATGGTTGTTCCAATCGAGTGGAAGAGAGATAGATGCGGCGCAAGCGTACGATGAGCGTAACAGGACACAGTGTAACGGGACAATGTGCGTAACGGGACACTTTTTCGTGCGTGCAGCCGGCGTTCATCGATTTATTAGACGTTGTCACGTCAAAAAAAAATACGTGTACCATTAATTTTATCATTGATATCTGCCATTATTTTTATTTCTATTTACTACACGACAGTATGTGGGAAACCATTTTAGAATATAAGAACCCTTCCTGAATAATAAAAAAAAACCTCAGCATGAATTTAAAATTTATTCAGATGAAGCTAGCATGCCCTATGGGTTTCCTTTTCTCGCTATTTTCAAGACTGGTCTGGCCAGAGAACCCCCTAGGCAGATCATTCTCACCCCTCCTCAACCCTCCCCCTCCCCTATTTTTTTCATTCCGGTGGGAAAACAAGATTACGGAAACGGATAATGAACGGGAAATAAACACAGCCGTTCTGCAGAGGCTGCTGATTAATTAAGTCCCCCTCCTACCTTCCCCCCTCTTCCCATCCAGCTACTTCCCAGTTGGAATCTTGGTGACGGAGGAGGCCAGGTCCTGCGAGTCCTTTAACTTCCATCCCCCAGCAAACGCTATCTCTTAAATTAATTTCGAAAAGCTCTTTGGAATGGCATTTCATTTCCTAGATGGGACACTAGCATGCTGCACGGTAACAAGCAGCGCTGGAGCGAGGCGAGGCAGTGTTCCCGAGATAGTTCAGGGACGGCCATGGCATCCTCAGTTGTTGCCACGGCAACGCCTTCGTTCTAGCGACGCTGTGCGCTTTGCGAGTCCAGTAGGTATCTATGTAAGCCGTCACGAGGAGCTTGTTCAACCAGCAGTGGCAAGTGCTTGATCCATGCCGGGTTAGCCATTTCTCCAGCCTGTTAGAACGCCAATAACAGTTTTAACGGGAATACCAAAGTACAATTAACGTACACTGTAATTTTTTTTTTTCCAGAATGGGATACAGGTAATTTAAATTTTTGGCATGTACGTGAAAACCAGTTTGTCACTACAAAATAATTATCGCAGTAATACTGGGTTCGGATTCTCACCCGAGCATTTACGCTTTGTGTTTGTCCCAGTACCTCCAATAGTTAAAGTTATTTGTAAACCGTTCCCTTAATATCTTTCCGGTATTAACCGCGCACGATAATAAGCTTAATAAAATAATTAAGTCCAGTTATTAAGTATTCGAGTTACTTTTCTATGTTTTTTTTTAAACCTCCAAAGGGGACCGACCCCCCCCCCCCCTCCTGCTCCCCCTCCCACGGGATTACCGCCCATGACTGCCACCCTTAACTCTTCACGCCCTTAAAAAATTTTCCCCCCATCGGGTTCACTGTGTGTTTTCCGTCCCTAATTACAACACCGAAGGCGTAAAAATTCAATTTAAAACAGTTATTTCCACAGTGAAACTTCACATTCGAACGATAAAAACTCAACAAGAAAGTCTGTAATTATAAACTACACAACGGAGGTTCACACTGTATGTTTACAATCGTAACAAACATGACAGAAGGAAAAAAAAAACTGCATATAATCTCGCAGTTTTCTGAATCTCTACCTTATTATTTAACCCCTTTGTTTTAAAATCTTCAAATCATCGAGCGCCACACTCCTGAGCGTTGCAATTTTTTCGTTACGCTCTGAAGGGTCACCGCCTCGAACTGGCTGTAAAAGATGTTTCCCTTCAAAAAATACGCGTGCGTGTATTTTCCTTTTTTTTTTTTTTTTGAGGTGACGTGGTTAAAAATATAAAAAATGACCGTAGCGCGGCGACTTCGCGGGAAAGAGTGCAGCGGGTCCGTGGCG